>NW_026643144.1:2598039-3247549 GCF_028828045.1 Penicillium odoratum | reverse complement strand
CCTTAAATCCACCCTGACCCGGGTCCTTAATCCGCGATAACCGTTCATCAAATACGCTACTCGCTTCGCTCGCGCGTATATCCATATCTCTGCTCCTTCTCCCTTACCACCTACGCTAATTCTTACCTTATCCACCCTATCACCCGTACCATATACACTATGATCCCCCTATCTACGTCTACTATCCTCACCCTCACTACACACCCTATTTTCCCCCTCACCACGTCCGCTATTCTTACCCTATCCACGTACGCCATTATCACCCTCACCACATACACTATCACCACCCTCTATTCTCACCCTCACCACCTACCCTATTCTCACCCTCACCACCTACGCTACTCTCACCCTATCCACTTTTACTAACCACCCTTACCACATACACAATTCTCACCCTATCAACTTTTACTAACCACCCTTACCACATACACAATTATCACCCTCACTATATACCCCGTTCTTACCCTTACTATACTTTCCTTCCTTCTCCCTTATATCCCCATCCTTCCCACTATGTCTATCTTCTACCACCTTATATTATTCTTAATCAATACCCTCCTCTTTTCTATCTTCATCCTCTCTTAACCTATCTATTATACCATCTATCGAAATATTTATTATATCGCCCCTTCCTCAATCCTATTCGATCCCGATATCTTCCTATATAACCTCAACCTTCCTATATCGTATCTCTATAACCCTGGAAACCCCGTCCGAACTCCCCCTCTACTATCATCCAACCCCATACGCCGCTACTTCTATACTTCACATTACTTATATCTGCCAAACTAACCAATAACCCTCAATCTATACCGATTTATATCCTAACTATCTATCTTTCTACCAAAATCGCGACTTCTATCAAATCCCTTTTGATTCATATCTATATTGTCTATATTTTCTAATTTCCTATTTAATTTTTTTTCTCTCTCTTCTCCTCTCTCTCTTCTCCTCTCTCTCTTCTCCTCTCTCTCTTCTCCTCTCTCTCTTCTCCTCTCTCTCTTCTCCTCTCTCTCTCTCTCCTATCTTACCCTATACGCCATTACCCTATCTATACCGGTACTTACCTTGATATCTACGTCTATATCTATATCCTATACCCTGATACGGACGCCTCTCCCTACCCCTACGCCGATACTCTCCATGTTACTCTATACCCTAATATATACTTACCCTTACTCCTTCCATATCGTTTGGGACTCATATATCTATGCCTCTACCCGATTGATATATATCTTCTGTATACTAACCCGATTCCGACTAATCTCTTCCTCTTACTACCGTATACGCTCTTACCCTGACTACTATATACCCTGTGACCCTGACTATACTGATATGATTGATATCCATATACTCGATGCCCCTTCGCTTTTATTATCGGTATACCTATACTCCCTCGACCCGAATATTGCATTCTCCCTACTCTATATATTCCGACGAAAATCTTGATGTCTATTCTCGCTCTTCAATATAAATCGATATATTACCGATCTTCCTTATATTTCTGTAAAATCATTCTCTCTCTACTAATGATATCTCTTTCTACCGAAACCCTGACCTCTCTTCTACTCTGACGATATATATTACCCGGGTCCCGGATATACTCGCTACCCTACGCTGGTATCCACCGGACCTGTATGTCTATTTTCTCTATACCTACGCCTATACCCATCCCTATGCCCTCCGCACCTATATACCTATACTCTCTGCACCTACGCCCTCTGTCCCTACGCCTACGCTCTCTATACCTACCATCTCTGCACCTACGCCCTCTGTCCCTACGCCTATCCTCTCTATACCGATATGCCTGGTATACTACTACCCCTACTACCCATATACTATTACCCGGACCGTACTATTACCCCTACCGCTATTACCCTTACCACGATTACCCTTACCACGATTACCCTTACCACGATTACCCTTACTACCCCTACTGTATCACCCTTACCACGATCACCCTTACCACGATCACCCTTACCACGATCACCCTTACCACGACCACCCTTACCACGACCACCCTTACCACGATCATCCTTACCCCGACCACCCTACCCACTTACGCTATTATCCCCCCAACCATACTATCACCCTTACCACGATCACCCTTACTACCCCTACGCTCTATCCTACCCCTACCCTCCATCTCCCTACACTCGGAATCTCGATCCCTTCGCCCTATGAATACCTATGCGCCTATGCTCTCTCCGTCTTGATGCTTGATACCCGAATATATGACCCTACCTCGGATAATATATTTTGGGTCCTATATCGCCATCCTCTACCCGATTGATCTATATATTCGCAATCCTAACTGGATGCCGGCCGAATGCATCCTCTCTCTCTCTTCCCCTGACCACCCGATACGCTATCACCCGGACCACACTTATACTCGGAATATCGATATACTCTATACCCCTACGCTGTCGATTTCTATCTACCTGTACTCCCTCGATTGGGATATCGGATTCTCCCGACTATATTTATTTCTACTGAAATCTCCATTTCCACCATCTCTCTGGTTTATGAATATATATATTATCAATATCACTGATGTATGGGCGAACATCATTCTCTCGATCAATGATATATCTTTCTTTCGAAATCCGGATCGTTCGTGATGCACCCTTCTATCCTCGCTACCCTGGGCTCTACGCTCTCTACCTCGATATATAATTATCCTCACGATATTCCTTCGACCGATATCTCTATCCTCTACCCGATTGATCTATATATTGTATTGATACTTTAATTATTCCGGCCGAAATCACGCTTTCTCTACTTGAATCATATCTCTTACTACCAAAACCCTGACCTCTCTCCATTACCCTGACCATACTGATAACGATGATCCCCTATATACTCGCCACCCCGGGCTCTGCGCTCTGCGCCTCTATGCCCTTTACCCTGTACGCCTACGCCCGGTGCACCTACGCCTACACTCACCCCTGCGTCCACGCCTACACATATGTAGACTGCGGCATATCCTCTCCGCTGGATATCAGGTTCAATACCATATCCGCAAATTGAGGATAATGGATATTACTTCCATACCATATCCTCAATGAGGATATCCATGGATATCCGCGAGGATATGAGGATATTTTGCGGATATCCGCACTAGCATAACTCTCGCCTGATTATCTACTTAGGGGTAGTCATGTGCCTCTTATCCAGCTGATTAATTTATTTTTCAGAACAAAAGATACACAGGTTTGGTCCTGACCATACTACTAGCCTTATTTATCCTAATTCCTCATGAAATATTAAGAAATATATTTGTATTAAGCAATTTATATTCATTTTATTATTACTTATAGCAGCAATTTGAGTTTTGAAGTAGATTGGGGGATATACATGATTTTTTGTAATTCCACTTTACTTTACCATGGAAATATATATTTACTCAAGGCAGTAGTGTAGGATCTTTTAGCTAAACGATGTACATATGACTAAACTCACCATTTCTTGGTCAAATTTAACTAGCCTAGCTTTAAATTAGTTTCCTAAGCCTATCTTTTAAGTATATTAAGTTTTTAAATATATCCTTCTAAGAAATACCGGTCGGAAGCTCTAATGTTGTGGACAGCGGACTTAGTGAGTATGATAGTAAGGTCGAGGATATCCAAGGATATCCATGCGGATATCCAAGGATATCCATGCGGATATCCGCGATATATCCTTAATTATCCTCAATTATCCTCACTGGTGATTAGTAATAGCCAATCATCGTCATTAAAAGTAAGAGATATATCGAAAACGCACCCCGCAACTTACGAGTTGCAGCTTATTGCCATAACCCTGATATTTTCAGCTCGTCCTATATGTACGTTTCTCCCTTTCTTTCTCTTGTATAGTGATCAAGTACAGTATGTCTTACTCACAGGCATCTCAGTCCCAATTTTCCTTCTGCGCCGATTCAGATCTAGGTCTGAATACCGACCTCCTTTATTCAGATGATATCTCTGAGCTCATTGGCAGTCAGGCTTCATTGACATCCACGTCCCGAATTTCATTTCCGATTGCGCCCCTCTCGCTTACGCGTGTTGGCCTCCCTCTTCAACAGTACTGGGTCCTCTATTCCTCCGAGCCTGGTAGCGAGATGGATGGATCTCGTAAGCGCTTTATAACGTGGTGGCTAAATACAGAGTCTGGATCAGCGCCCGAAATACAAGACTCGATCCGTTGGGATGGGAAAAAGACATCAAGTGTCTGGGATAATTTCAATCAGGTTGCACATGAGAAGACTGGCAAGCCAAAGGTTATGTGTACATCATGTCTCTGTACCCTTGTTCATCCAAGCTATCGCCGTGCTGGGTCATCGCCAATGAATGCACATATTAAGGCAGGCACTTGTACTCGGAAGCCAGTTACCCAGAGGATCGATCAGCTACTCAAACATATGGTATATTTCTCTTTCATCAAGACCCCTAATATCTCTCTTGCTAATCTTAATAACTATCCCAAAGCCAACTATCCCTAGACACCAACCCTTCTCCCAGGAGCGTCTGGTGAAAGCGATACTAGACTTCATTTCTACAGCTCACCTACCCTTCCGAATCGTTGAACACACCCAATTCAAAGATCTAGTAGAGATTATTCAACAAGCCCACAGCAAGATCGATATACCATCCGCGCGAAGCATACGACGTTATCTTGATTCTGCAGTCAGAAGTGACCAGAAGGGGGTTCTGAAAAGGCTTCCAGATGGGAGTCGCCTCTCACTAGCGCTTGATTGCTGGACATCGCCATTTCAGCAAGCTTTCATGGCCATCACAGGTTACTTCCTTGATCAGGACTGGAATTACTGTGAAGTTCTTCTTGGGTTTGAGCATCTTCATGGATCTCATACTGGTGAAAATCTGAGCAAGACCGTAATCCAGCTTCTAACTGATCATGGAATCACTGATCGTGTGTTATCTGTGACAACAGATAATGCAACGAATAACAATACCTTGATGATGAACATCCAAGAGACTATCCAGTCGCAAAGCCAATCAGATACCTTGATTTTCCGAGTTCCATGTATTGCGCATGTGATTCAATTAAGCTTGAATGAGCTTCTTGGGAAGCTAAAGGTGACACCACCTAACAAAGAGATTGAACTAGAGTGGTCTGATGAGCGGACCCATTCATTTCAGACCAAAAGATCTAGCTCAACTCGGCAAATTGCAGATACCTTAAAGAAGGCAAGTTCTATCTCCCTAAGGCTTGTAGTTTATTCTGATAAAAGAGTTTTAGATCCGAGGTCTTGCGGTCTTCATCAATGCAAGCCCACAACGCCGGGAGGCATTTATGGCTCTACAAACTAAGGAGCCTCGTTTAGTTCCTGTTCAAGATGTCCAAACCCGATGGAACTCGACCTTTATCATGCTGAATCGGGCCAAAAGGCTACAACCATTCTATGATCAGTATTGTATAGACCATCAGTATCTTCACTTCAAACTTGATCAAGAAGAGTGGCGACAGATTGAATACCTTCTTCTTCTCACAAAGCCTTTCTTCGACTTCACAAATATGTTGTCTAAGACTAAGGATGTTACTACACATAACATCTATAGTATTTACAACAAGCTTTTCTCTCATCTTGATGAAGCTGAGAGTAAGTTGAAGAATAAAGGTGTTGTCTGGAAGAAGCACATGCTCGAAGCTCTTCAGACTGCTAAACGGAAGCTCTCAAAGTACTACACTGCGACCGATTATGAATCATATGGTGATGTCTATGCACTCGCGACAATCCTTTGCCCATCAAAAAAACTTCGATATTTTGCATCATCAGACTGGCAAGGTGAAATTAACTATGTTGATCACTATCATGGAGTTCTTAAGCGAGAGTTTGATCGATATAAAGAGACACTTCACCATGATTCAAACAATACAGTCTTACAAGATACCACTAAAGAGGCCCTGGATGATGATTATGGTGATCTTGATGCTGCTTGTGCTTCTCAGAGCCAGCCACAGCATAGGCTCTCAAAGCCCGAAGATGATGAGATTGCGAGGTATCTTGCCCGCGGGATCGAGGGTCAGAAGCCTAGAGCATTCTGGAAAGACCATGAGCATGAGTTTCCTATTCTTGCGAGGATAGCACGGGATAATCTCTCAATCCCAGCTAGTGGCGCAGGCGTTGAGCGATTATTTAATTGCGCTCGCGATATGTGCCACTATCGTCGCGGGCAATTGAAACCAAGTACCATCCGAGGACTGATGCTTCATCAATTCGCCACTAACTTTGACGTTGAGCAGAAGGAGATAGAGGTTATCAAGGAGTATCTATCCATTGGAGAAGCTGCGTTGTTAGATCAAGCTTGGAAACCAATGCCCCAGCTTGAAACACTTGAGCTAATTAGTGATAACGAAGAGGAGGATCAAGAGCCTAGCATAGAGGATACACAACAGATAGAGAGCTGCGATGATGATTTGGGTAGTGGGAAGAATAATGATCAAAGTAAGCAACTGCAGCGCAAACGATCAAAGAAACGATCATCCGAATGTTTTGATGACGATGACGATGACCTTCCAGAAATGCCAATAGATGAGGGCATGCAGGGACGGTCGGGGCGAATTCGGAAGCAACCTAGGTTACCTGATGGATTTCAGATTGATTTAAGGTAGTTAGTATTAAGTATTGATTAGAAATGACAGAATCATGTTTACCAGATTGAAATCTTTAAAATGATGATTACACGAAGATTACTTCAAAAATACACAAGAAACCGCATAATTTATACACGCTCAAAAAAGTCACGAGGCTAGGCGTGTTTGGCTGGTTTGATATCCATTGGATATCCTCAAATATCCAGAGGATATTAGGTGGTATACCATATCCGCAAAATTGAGGATTGCGGATATTACGTGACATACCATATCCGCAATTTGCGGAGAGGATATGCGGATGTCCGTGGATATTGAGGATGTTGCCGCAGTCTACACATATGCCTATGCCCCGTACGCCTACGCTCACGCCTATACCTTCGCCCTCTGCTCCTACGCCTACGCCTGCTCTTTATACTCTCTATACCACGGGCCTCTACCTATACGCATACGCTCTCTATATCTATATATATACGATCTCCGTACCTATACGCCTATGCCTACGCCTGTGCCCTCGCCACCCTCACTACTATTACCCTCACCACCCGTACGCTATCACCCTGACCACGCTATCACCCTGACCACGCTTGGGCTCTCTATACTACCGGGCTCTATACTCCGTACGCCTACGCTCTCTGTACCTACGCCCTCTGCACCCACGCCTACATCCACGCCTACATCCACGCCTACATCCACGCCTACATCCACGCCTATCTATATACCTATGCCCCGTACGCCTACGCCTACGCTATCTACACTCACGCCTGTGCTAACGCCTGTACCTACGCCGGTGCTCTCGCCATATGTACGCCTATACTCTCTAACCCGATATGCCTGGTACGCTACCACCCTTACCACTCCCTATACTATTACCCTTACTACGCTACACACTATCACCCTAACCACGCTTGGGCCCTCTATACTACTGGGCCCTATACCCCTAAACACCCTACACTCTCGATACCTATATGGGATGATCTTGATATTCTGTTACGTCTTTGTGCACAAAAACCTATCTTTCTAATATCTGATATTCTGTTGCGTTTTTATGCATAAAAACCTATCTCTCGAATGCCTATCTTCTGTTGCGTTTTTGTGCACAAAAACCTGTCTCTCATATCTGATCTTCTATTGCGTCTTTGTGCACAAAAACCTGTCTCTCATATCTGATATTCTGTTGCGTTTTTATGCATAAAAACCTATCTCTCGAATGCCTATCTTCTGTTGCGTTTTTGTGCACAAAAACCTGTCTCTCATATCTGATCTTCTATTGCGTCTTTGTGCACAAAAACCTGTCTCTCTCATATCTGATATTCTGTTGCGTTTTTGCGCACAAAAATCTATCTCTCGTACGTCTTTACATTCTGTTGGCTTTTTGTGCACGAAACCCTATCTCTCCAATGCCTATCTTCTGTTGCGTTTTTGTGCACAAAACCCTATCTCTTGAATGCCCACCTTGATTATATATATCTACTGAACGACCCTACGGGAAATCCGCCGATCCCGTGAATGATAATATATTCCGATTCCGCCATCTACTCGACTTCATGCCCCTGATAAATCCTTCGACACCAAATGAACTCCTGTACTAACCGGGACTGCTGGCATGCAATCTCTTCTGCCATACCCCCAAAATACCGCTTTAACTGCTCCTCATCCGTACTATCCACCCCGACATACTGTAACCGTCGATCCCACGCCGTACGGATCTCCGCATGCGTTTTCTGGCTGAACAACATCATCGCCACCATCGGTAACAATGTGTGCCGGTATTGCTCACATCTCTGCTGCGCCTCCGTCGTACGGGATATCGCTTTGCTGGGATCCCCCTGCGGGCATATCGACTGCGGCATCCCACACCGGAAATGCGCGCTGTAATCCTGGTAACGGATCCCATCAAACGCACGCATCCGCTTCCACCACGCCTTGGCCTCGATATTATACCCCCACGGACACCGAAACAACTCATGTCCGTCATCCCTCCCCTCCTGCGCACACGACCAACACCGCATCAACCACCGTCCGATCTCACTCTGGAAATACATATCTCTCTGGATCTGGTCCTGCCTGGCCTCGGGTCGTTGGCTGGACAACTGGGCCCGCTGGATGTCCTGCCGCCGGAACTCATGTCGGACGGCCATGGGGATGGACGGGCCCTCTCCCCGGGACCCCTGCCCTGCGTTCTCTCCTGTGGACCCTGGGCTGGGGCTCTCTCCCCGGACCTCTCGCTGGACCTCTCGCTGGACCTCTCGCGGGACCTCTCGCGGGACCTCTCGCGGGACCTCTCGCGGGACCTCTCGCTGGGGCTCTCTTCCCCGGACGTCTGCACTCTGGGTACCCTGGTATGCCCGTCCGGCGTGCTGCTCTCCATCTCGTCACCGATATCCGTCTCACGTGGATACCACCCCCGATCACACCCATCACATGCCGATTCGTCGTCCGTACACCCCGGCCGGACATGCCCATCTAAATATTCATCTAATATCACCCGCCGGCATCCACCCCCCGCGTCCAACGGCAACATATACTGCTGTACCCGCTGCTGCTCCTCCGCGGACTCGGGCATCCATGCCGGACGCTGCTGATATCCCACCCGCTGCCCCTCCGGCTGAATGATGATCGCCTCACTCGGCAACCCGTCACGCCCCGCACGCCCGCTCTCCTGCGCGTAATCCAATATCGTACGGGGCTGCCCCAAATGGATCACGCTGCGGATGTCCGGAATGTCGATCCCCATGCCTAACGCGTTGGTGGCCACGATCACCGCCCCCGCCGTCGTACGGAACCGGGCTAACACCCCATCTTGATCGTGCTGCTGGCTGAAATATGCGTCACACCCTAACTGGTCCGCCATCATCCGGACGTGCGCCACGATACTCCCATATACGATCACCCGTCCGGGGTGGGCCCGCTGGACCCGCTCCTGGATAAACTGGATCACCCCGTCCATCTGGATCCACTGGGATGGGTGGTCGTACCCCGCCTCCATCTCCGGGCACCATACCCGGTATGCCACGTTGGGCCGGTGCGTGCGGGCCCGGTATATGGCCACCTGCTCCCGGGGCCACCCCATCCGGTATAATAACGTGGGCTCGGCCGCCGGGGGTAACGTGGCCGTCAACATGACCATCTGCGTCTTGGCGGCCCGCAACTCCCCCATCATCTGCAACTGGGGCCGGAAATCATCTTGATTGTTCAACACGACGTGGCACTCATCGATCACGATCCGCTCCAACCGCTGTAACATCCGCTGCCGGTTCAAAAACGTCCGGAACCCCTGGCTGCGGGTGCTCTCGGGGGTGACCAACACGATCGACGCTTCGTCCGGGGGCCGCTGGCTGTCGTACGGCACGCATGATATCCCCAACTGCTCGCACCGCTGGACCATATCCTGGCGTAACGCGATCAACGGGACGACCACCACCGTCAATCCACCCCCGACCCACGCGGGTAACATGAATAATATGCTCTTGCCCCCCCGGTGGGCATCACCGCCACGACCGGGCTGACCCCCTGCTGGATCGCCCGCAACGCGGGCTCCTGCACCCCACGGAATACCATCTCGGGCCGTCCGACCATCTGCTGGAACGACTGCAACATATGGGCCTGCTGTAACTGATACCGCCGCTGCGTCCGGCTCTCCTCGGCATCATCCTCCCACGGATTCGGACGCTTACCGCATACCCCGGCGCGGACGGCGGATGCAAACCCTAAATATTGATGCCAATCCTGGCTGGACTGCCGGAACCGCTGCCGCCGGTGCGTGGTGCTGTTGGTGGGCTCCATGATCGTACGACCGTACATCATCCCGGCCACGTGGGACGAATGGGTGGCTTGCAAATCCGCAATATGCCCCATAAACTCCTCCTCGTCCATCCCACCCTCATCGTCGGGGTCGTACGGGGGGGCCGCCTCGCCCGTGCCCTCCTGCACGTTACTCTCAAACTGGCTCTTGCCCCGTAAATACCGCCGGCTGATCGCGATGGCGATGTCGCGGTATGCCGACACGTGGACCGCCTGCCCGTGCAACCCCGCGGCCGTGGCCGATTCCAACGCCTTCCGGAATCGTACGCCCGTCCACGCCTGCTCGCTGCCGGCGTCGGGGCCCCATAAATACTCTTGTCGGCGGGGGGTGGGGGTGCCTCGCTGCTGCCACTGATATGCTTGCAATATCTCCACAAACGGCAACACCAACCATATATATCGGACGACCAACTCCCCAACCTCCTGCGGCAAATACCGCTGAATCACCTTGGTATCGTTGGTGATATGGAACCCTTTGTGATATCGGCTGACAAATACCACCATCCCATCTTCGATAAACACGTTGCGGATCTCTCGCTCGCTGTTCCGGTACCGGATACTCAACAACTCGGGCGTACGGCTGGGCTGGCCGGCCGTGATATGGATCGCCACGCTTAACCGCTCGCGGAACCGGGCCACCTCGGCAAAATACCGGTCAATTGCACGCATCCGGAACCCCTGGCCGTCCGGCTCGCTGAATCGCCGCCGGAACGTGGGCTCCTGGGCCACCCGCTGGATCAACCACTCGGCCCCGTGGACGGGCCACTGCGTACGGGAATCCTTGATAAAACTCCAATCCGCCGTCCGCTGCGTGGGATCGTCGTATATATCCTGTAAATCAATACTGGGGATCTGTGCACCCTCGGCGAATATCAACTGCTGGTGAAACTGGTTCCGCATGCTCTCGACCAACCCGTGGACCATCCCACGGAAATCACCCATGGTAAAATGCAACTGCTTATACAACAACTCATCCTCGCCTTTCCATCCGATATGCCCCTCGGACGGGGTGTTGAAAAACACCTTCTTTCCGTACGTGCGTAAATCCAATAACCACTGGACCGGCCCGTGGGTCCCACGCACCATAAACGCATCCACCATCAATCGTAACCACTCGGGAAACGTACGAATCACCCGACGACCTTGGATCTGGGTGGGGGGTCCCAAAATGGACGTGGTGGGGGATCCGGGCATGGGACGGGGGGTGGGCGTCTCTCGTACGGGGCTGCTGGCATAACCCTCGTCCCCGTCAAATATATATCCGTCCGCGACGGGGATATCGTCACCACGGAAATGGGGCTCCTGGCTGCCCTGCGCGAACCCACGCCGGATGGCCAACGAATCGGGGTCTAACCGCAACGCCTTATGCAATACCAAAAAACGGGCGATCTTGATCAAACTGGATATCTTGGGGGGGTAATCCTCCACCCCATCCCATCCGGACAACTTCCGGCCCAACACGGCCGATGCGCATATAAACGCACACCCATACTCGTGGTGCCGGATCCGCTGGCGTAACAAATTGATGCAAAAATCCATAATCGCGCACTCCAACGGCGATAACTCGTACGGCTCGGGGTCCATGGGGTCCGGGCTGGACCGGCCCGCGGCCTGCGCACGCCGCCATACGATCTCCCACGACCGCTGCTGTGCGGGGGTGAACTCGTACGGGGGACTCTCCCAATCGTGCGGCTGCTGGGTGCGGGTGAAAAACATCAATATCCGCTGCCACGGCTCAATATGGTCCTTGATCTCCGCTTCTTTCATATACGCCAACAACGGCTCGTACGGGGAATCGGCCTTCTGCGTGCGGGCGGCCTCAATCCGCACCAAAAACCCACTCGCCCGGGTGATCTGCTGGCTGACCATGGCCAATCGCTCCATGGCCTGCCAAATGGCCCATGCCGCACCCTCGGGGCCCTCGGCATCCTCGTCCGGCCGCTCCATGGACTGCACTAACGGGGCGGACGAAATGCCCTGTAAATACCGGACCCACCCCGTACGGTTTAACCACGGCGTGGCTTCGTCGATCTCCCCGGCCTGGATCACGGTCTGCTGGCTGCGGGCCTGCTGGGCCTGGAATGCTCGGACGCGCTGGACCAACTGGTGGATGGCATCCACGGGTGGCACCGGTTCGGCCCGCTGTGGAACGGGCTGGCGGATCTGGATAAAATGCGACCCTAATTGCCGCTTGAAAATCCGCTGGCATCTCACGGCCTGGCTATTGGCGTGGATCTCGGCCTGGATCTGCGCGATCTCGGACGGTTTCGGTCGACCACGGTGGCTACTGGGGGACCACTGGTGCTGTTCGGACCAATGGTTTTTCATGGACTTTAAATCGCGGCAAATATATACTGTACAACGTGAACATAATAAACCATCTTCAAATATGGTTAATCCGGGAATCGGGCTATCAACCTGGGTGGGCCAATGGCTGATATCGGGCTGGTCCTCAATATGGTCCCACTGCTGGACACATTGCTCGATATACCGTGCGGTTGTACGGGGTACCCGATGATTGGTGCCGGTTAAATGGGTGGTAATATTATCCCGTCGTACGGCATGCTCACACTGGTGGCAAATCACCACGTTGAACTCAGAATTGGTGAAAAAAAACTCGCTGGCCTGGGGACTGTGGGGGGTGGTTTCGGACATACTGGAAATGGAAATATCACACTTGGGGCGATGATGCAAATCCGTATGCGCAACTTCAACACCGTACGGGCAAAATTCGTTAATTGGCCTTGAAGAACGAACTGAATATAAAGCTGAATCAAATCAATCGACCCCCTGAATTTTCAGCTTTCTAACCCATGTGATCCCCTATACCCTATTGGGTATCTAGTGGCGGTGGTCGTACGGTGATGTATCACCCTAGCCCGCGGTCGGCACCTCTATTGGGTTTTTGTGCACAAAACCCTAACTCTCTTATATCTTATATTCTGTTGGGTTTTTGTGCACAAAAACCAATCTCTTTCGCATCTTAATATTCTAATGGGTTTTTGTGCACAAAACCCCATCTCTCAAAATCCATATCCCTGAATTTTCAGCTTTCTAACCCATATAATCCTTGTACGGTGATGTATCGCCCTAACCCGCGGTCGGCACCCCATCAAAAAAACTCCCTGATTTCCAACCCCTGTTTTAACCATTTCCACTGCTTCGAATGATCTGAATTTCGGTTTGACCATGAAATAGAGGCTGGCGAAAAACATATCAAAATCTGAGCCCCGTCCGAGTCCAGAATGTAAATCCATCCTTATCTTGAAATAATATTCCATCGTACCCCGACCCACTTTTTTTCCCCCATACTAAAGAAGTCCACCCTAATTCCATCGTAGTAGAATGGAATTACCCCCATGGGTTAGAGGGTGACGAAAAACATATCAAAATTTGAGATCTGTACGATAAAGCATTAAAATTGTAACGGACTCGGGAAAATTAATTGTAATGGACCCCGCCCCACTTTTTTTCTCCCATACTAAAGAATCTCACCCTAATTGTAATGGTGTCCATTACAATTACCCCCATGGGTTAGGGTAACCTAAAACATATCAAAATCTGAGCTCTGTACGACCAAGAAATAAAACTGTAATGGACTCGAGAAGTGAAACTGTAATGGACCCCGACCCACTTTTTTTCTCCCATACTAAAGAATCTCACCCTAACTGTAATGGTGTCCATTACAGTTACCCCCATGGGTTAGAGGGTAACCTAAAACATATCAAAATCTGAGCTCTGTACGACCAAGAAATAAAACTGTAATGGACTCGAGAAGTGAAACTGTAATGGACCCCGACCCACTTTTTTTTCTCCCATACTAAAGAATCTCACCCTAACTGTAATGGTGTCCATTACAGTTACCCCCATGGGTTAGGACGGGTAAGTGACACTTCATCTGCTAGTCTTTGTTAAAATGCAATGCTAATGGTACACCTGGCAGCACGTTCTAGGTAGCCAGGTATTTGATTACTGGTTTGACCCGAGTGGCTTTGTCATGGTAAGAGCACTTTTGATTCCCCTCCAAGTGCGAGTAACCGAGCGCTAAAAATTATGCACAAAGGAACACTACTGCGATGGCGATATGGTCAACCGGGAAACACCTATCGCTCACATCCCTGCTGGACCGGCAGCCCTTTCCGTCTGGGGCCCACCGGTTCCCCCCGTATTTTGAACAGTAGCTGGAAATTAAATAAAGATCATCTAAGAGGGACATGGTGACTATCGATGTAGCCAAGGCCAATGGGGACGAATTCCTCGTTGACATTAAGTCAAGTCAAGATTGCCGCTTTTTTTTGGAAGACGTGAATCATATGAATCAATGACCTCTATCGTTTCAGTGGATTTTTAGCTATCGAAATTTCTGTATATCACACACTGAAGATTTATGTTAGTATAGAAGAGTTCTGCGAATGAGGTTACCAATATTCAATCGAAATTTGAATGTACTCACAGAATACAGAACCATCTTGGATATGCAGAGAAATGGCTACATGAAAGGTGTTTATTGAAAATAGCGATCTGCTGTACAAGAGAAAAGAAGGAATGTTGCTATATCTGTATTGAAGAGAGATCTGGAGGGGGGATAAGCCTTATGGGGGCAACGCTGAAAGTCCTCGGAGGCTCAGGCTCCAAGAGTGTTCATTATGATACGAATCGTGCAGACGAATTAGTTTGTGAGGTCAAATGCCTTCAAGACTTGTTTTATAAAGTTTAAAAAAATATTCTTCTATCGTCAAAGGGCAGACCAGTCTTACTCCACAGATTAATCGACCAAACAGACAATCTTTCCCTTGCTCGTGTTGCTTTCCATGATCTGGTGGGCTTTGATCACATCCTTCCAGGAGAACACGCGTTCGATGGTTACATTGAATCTCCCATCTTCTATTCCAGGGATAACCTTCTCCGCCATTTCCTTGATGAGCCCAGCCTGATACTTGAGATCCCGCCCACGGAGAGTACTTCCGGATATGTTGAGTCTCTTGCGGAGAATCGGAGCAATGTTCAGTTGCTCCGTGAGCTCGGTTCCACTCAACATGCCCAAGGACACAATATGACCGTCTTTGGCAGCCACTTCAATATTTGAGGTAAAGTAGTCTTTGCCAATGAAGTCAACAATGATGTTCGCCCCGGCTTCTTTTGTTGCTTCTTTAATTCCTCGGCACCAGTCCTCGGTGTGATAATTGTAACTTTGTTTTGCACCCAGGGTCTTCGTGAATTCCTTCTTTTTTTCTGTTCCGACCGTTGTATACACCGCCGATTCCCCGGCGGCAATCGATAGTTGAATTCCGGCAATAGAGACAGAAGAGGCGCCTGCATGCCAAAAAACCTTGTCGCCAGGCTGAATGTGCGCTACACGATGAATGGCTTGAGTGGCCGTCATCCAGGTCTATGAAGTCGAACGGTAAGAGGCACGTCGATGGCTGGGAAAATAAGAGCTTCTTACCTCTGGAATCGCCGCTGCGAGCTCCCAACTCCATCCAGGTGGCTTAGCAATGATCATGTCTTTGGAAACTCGGATATATTCGGCATATGCTCCTGAGTATTCATGATTAGCCCAAAATCCATTCATCATGCCAGATTGAAATCTCTACCCCCGTATGCCAAGCCAAAAACCTCATCTCCAATAGCCCAACCACCTGAATCGGCTGTTTCCCCAATCCTCGCAATGACACCCGAGAACTCCACGCCAAGAATGGGGCCCGCGTGGGGTGGGACTGGATATCGTCCTTCACGCTGAGATATATCCATGCGATTCAGCCCGAACGCTTTAATCTGGACAAGAACTTCATCTTCACCCGGAGAAGGAGTGGCGACTTCCTCAATAAAAAGAGAGGTGGCCGGGCCTTTAGATCCTTGGATTCCTGTAGTCAAAGAAATCACAGGGTAATTAGTTCACCAGGTATTTTGAAAGAAAAGTGTCTCAACTCTTACCGACAGCACGCATTTTTAATTGAAGTAGACTTTGGAAAGAAAATATTGAATTCAAAATTGATGGACAATATTGAAAGGTGCAAAAAGCGTTGCATATGTATCACTAGTTCGGGTGAAGTGGCATCGGTAGCCTCGCCAAGATTCCGCTAGAAATGGCTCGGAGTGACAAACCGCCTGCATTGTGGATTGGACCCAATGATTCCATATTTAACTTTTTTTTGAGGGCCTATGTCTTTCACGAGAAAAACACGTGAACAGGCTATCGATCCCGTGCCTGCGCCTCTCAGATCCATAAGAAGGAATCTGGTAAACGGAAGATAGTTCGGCTTGAAGGCGAGGTGGCAACTGGAGGAGATGACCAGAAGTTCTGTTAATCTGAGGTTTTCCATCTCCAGAACACCCAGGGCAAAGATTGAGTGCTGCCCCAGAGTATTGGGACCTCATTTGAAGACTTTTCTAAAGATCTTTTACTGTAATTCTCGAAATCTCAAAAGCTTATCAATAGTATTTCAAATCAGTAACTTAGTAGGCTTCACTTCATAAACCAAGCCAAAAGCAATTAGTTGAACACACGAAACCAGTGATCATGATCAACATTTTTAGTCCGGAGTTGATTTTAGTGGACCAAGGAGAATGGGCGGCCGGTTTTAATGACCATTTTGTGACCCAGGATATCTAAACACCACCATAGCCGCTGGCACATTTCACTGTCAAGTCTGGTCATGTTATCAAAAACCAAATTCTCACGATGAAGTCCAAGATGACGGAGGTGAGATACAACAAGGGCTAGCAGTCTCTCTGTCTTTTTGGCGAGATCCAAATGGAAGAGATATACAGCCTAATCATCGGTCACCGTTGGTAATTAGCGAAGATTTTCATGTGTATAACAGGGGTAGACATACCAGTAATGTGAGAGTCTGCGGCACGTCAAGTGGGTTCAAATAGTCTGCTAGGCTAATGAGCATGTCTCCAAAAATATCTAAAGCAGCATGATACAGATTCAAATCAGGATCATGTCGTTCTTTGTCACCATTCAATCGCTGAGACTGAGCGCACCTTCCAATCGCCAGGCAGAGTAAAATTTGGGCAGCAAGTAGCCGGTCCCTTCTGGAAAACGGGGCTTTATCTTTCACTGAAACAGAAAGTATCTCATTCCAAAAGTACTCGTAGTGTCGCTGGAGCGTTGGCAAATGCATGATGGGGTACAGAACATGCACCTCGTCAATAAAGCCCTTCATGTACCCATCCCACGAGGCTCTGTTTGGCTCAATGCCATAAGAAGCGAGAAATGTAGGGTTGTTGGCTGATCTGCATTCCTGGGACATTGAGTCTCGGGTAGAGGGAAAATAGAAGGTCCGACTTGACCGCTTGAATTGAGGGGTTGGGGGCACTGATTCGCAAGTCTGTTGGATACGTCCCACATGGGATTCAACTTCAACTTGGTCTAGCAAGTGTCGAATTGAATCTTAATCTGTGGAGTTTAGAGTTGAAGCGGTGGTAGAGTGCAGCAGATCATCCTTTTTCTCGCACGGATATTTCTTGCTGCTCAAATCCGATTCATAGTCTTCGGGGTCGTGGAATGTAGCGGCAAGAATCCTGCCCAACTTCGTTTCAACCTTATCTAGGCGTGCCGATACATCTTGTATGCCGGAATCCAAGGGACTATAGGCAATCGTTAGTTTGCGCTAGCATCGTTAAGGCAAAGAACAGTGGGTACCATTTCATAACTTCATCTTTCAATGCCATCAGTTGGCGATGACGCTGGTCCTTTGCTATCCTGGCTGACCTGCGGAGGTTTGTACCAGAAGGCCTTTTGAAATAGTCATCAAGACATGGTTGAAATGGATGTCTGTGATCAGACTTATGTTATTGAGCAATTGTCTCTCAGCTGATTCCCATAAATGTCCTTACGTTTATGTTGGGTTGGCATTGATCACTAACAGAGTATTAGGTCTTCATCATACTATAATGTGGAGCTTCGTATGAAAAATACCATTCTGTGGGGTCAACAATTTGCTGATTCAGCCTTCTCGAATCAGTAGCCTGGTCATCTGGCCCGGGATAGGCGCCGACAATGTCTTTGAGCCAGGATTGCACCATTTCGTTCATTATCAACACTTCGTACCAATAGTGATACCAGAAATTCGATTTTCAGTTGATCCAGTCATCAGGACCCAGTCATTTCATGAAACGCTCATTTAAGGCATGGGAGTGAGGGGCGTCGGGTAAAGAGGCATCGAAGGCCAAGAAATAAGGACCCGCAATAGAGGCTGTTTTGCCCAATAGCCAACAAGCATCCGTACCATAACCCACAGAACTTGCACACATGCCGGAAATACGGATTCTCATCATCAAGGAATTACGGGCTGTGTATTCGTGGTGTGCGAAAGACTAAGGAGCCGGCCGTAGCGCCGATTCATGTTGGGAGTCGGGTAGATCGGCATCGTCATCTGCAACAAACAAAAGAAGATTAATTTAGACGAAGAAGACCCGCCTAAATTTGGGAACTTGACCACCGATTGTTGTATTAGTAAACAAGGCCTTATCAACTAGACCTTCAGGGAGTCAGTGCGCTCGGGATAAAACAAGATCCAGAATTCAAAAATTTAAAAATACCAATTATGACAGTGATCAAAGTAAAAATAACCAAATCATTTAATTTTACATGTGTATTTACCTGTAGACTAGATGTTTTAAGAATGCATCATGCGGGGAAATTGAATTAATCTAAAAACTAACGACCTAAGAAAACGAAACTAACTTTGGCACTTGGATGATTCAAGCTACCAAAGCGGAAGGAAAGTATTGATGTTAAGGACAAACAAAGAAAAAGAAAATTAATAAAGAACTTCAATATGAAAAGGACATACCAGTGGACCGAAGACTGAAGAGAAAGATTCGAAAAGCACTGGCAGGAAGGAGGGGGAGGAGATGACCACTAGAGAAGTCATCGCGTTGTGACAGCGCTACTCAGCTTTCTTCGAGGCCTTAGTCCGGGCCTTCATCATCAAGTATACCATGGAATATCCACTGAGAATGAATATAACCACAATTCCAACGTCTCGCCAAGCGTAATAGTAGTGTTTGATGTTCAGCGTGTACAGATAATCATCTCCGGTGCGATATTCACAAACGTGGCAATTCTCCGTCGCGTTAGGATTTATCAGATTCGCACGCGAGCCGTCACCGGTTTGGAGGTAATCGAAAAGGTATTCTTTACAGCTCTGGCCGCTGGGAGGATTGAAAACTGCGAATTCCTTCTTCCCACAATTGACATCTACCCCGAAGATGCTGAATCCCAAAAGCGAGCCACTGACATATGTGAATGGGTTAAGGTAATAGAGCCAGTATCTCCAGAAAACAGTGATCTGGGGATATGGTACTAGAATATCACAGCAGGCCACAATTGTGCCGAGAATCAAGGGTTTGGCTAAGGCAGCGAAGGTCGGATTGGGAGCATATGCAGCAATTGCCTGGCCCAGTCCTGTATATATGAACTCATATAGCCAGATGACAAATAAAGAAGCACCAGCCCGACTTGATTTCGTTGGGAACCCGACCGTCCAGTAAAAGCAGACAAAATAGAGCACAGCGCAGATGCAGAGGTAGGGGAATTCAGACACGATCAGCCCGTTCACGAATGCCTTCCATGAGTACATCCGACTCTTCTTCTCACGTGCATCATAAATCTCCCGGCGCTCGATGAAGAGAGGCTGTAGCTGGGCGATAACACCGGGTGAGATAAAGATCACATTCCAAATGGCAAAGAGACGGAGTTGGAGGTCGTTCACAGAGCTGCCGATCTTCCAGAAGGAAAAGCCGTTGAAAAGTCCAAGAATAATATGCAGAACAAGCTTATTGTTGACATAGTCCGTATTTCTGAACAAAGCGACATTCATTCGGTGAGTAACAAGCCTCGTTTGCATCCAAAGCGAGGTGGCAAATTCGTTGCTATCGTCATCAAAGCCAGGGGGTTTCGCAGCTGCCTCCTCAATGATAGACTCGAGCTTTTCGAACATATAGGAGTGTTGGGCGGAGTCCAGCCAAGCCTGATGCCAATTCACTCCAGTAAGAACATTGCCGGAAACCACGTCGATCATAAATTCTGCTGGATTTGTTCCAGGGGCGCATGGCCCTCCTAGATTTCCGAAGTACTCTTTGACCCGAGCACCATCCTCTCCGATCTCACCGAGGTACACCATCTTACCGCCCCGTGCCAGGAGAAGTAGATTGTCAAATTGTGAGAACAACTGGGCGGAAGGTTGATGAATGGTAACAAGAACTGCTTGGCCGCAGTCGGCTAGCTTCCGGAGAAAGCGAACTGTATTGAAAGCAGATTGGCCGTCCAGACCAGATGTGGGCTCATCAAGGAAGATGAGAATCTTCGGTTTGGACACAAGTTCGACTCCAATTGTAACACGCTTTCGCTGCTCGATACTGAGACCAGAGCCAACTTTACCAATCAATGTGTCGGCAATGTCATGAAGCTCAAGAAGATCGATGATAGTATTAACATATGCTATTTTGTCTTCTGTCAGCACCTGTTGTGGCTGTCGTAACAATGCAGAAAATTCAAGAGCTTCTCTGACTGTCGCAAATGATTCATGGACGTCCAACTGCTCACAGTAGCCAGTAGAGCGTTGGAAAGATATCGGGAGAGGGCGACCATCAACTTGAATAGCACCATGGATTGTGCCCTCCGTTTTGCGCTGAGCCAGAACGTCCAACAAGGTTGTTTTTTCAGCTCCACTAGATCCCATCAAAGCAGTCAAAGAACCTGGTTGGACCCATCCATAGACTTTGTCAAGGAGAACCCGTTCCCCCGACGGTGTTGGTACTGTATATGTCAGGTCCTTCCATGTGAAGATCGAGGTATTTTGAGCCAAGTTCACAGTAACGTCCCCTTTCTCTGCACCATGAACCATTGTTCCTTGGTTCTGAACGGATTGTGACTCCTCATCTGTGGTATCAGGGCTGCGTTTGCGCTTTTCATATGGAATCAATACCGAAGCGCCCGATGCGGAACTGTCGGACCACATGGTAGTGAATGTGATGGTTATAGCAGCGAAAAGGACCCACCACGCCCAGAGAATACCGAAATTTCTCCAGATATGCGATTCCGAATAGCTCAGGGCGTTAAGGTATTGGTCACCCGTCAGGGAGGTCATACCCTGTGTCGCACCGGGAACTCCTGAGCAGGCTTGGTATGATAGGTTGTCGTAACCAGAACCGCTAGGAATGAGATTTGTGCCCGCACAGTCGATCTGCTTGCCCTGGAACTCAGTTGCCAAAAGTGCTTCGAAACCGTAGGCGACAGGATTGATCCAGAATATCCACCCTAGCCAAGGATGCATCTGGGGCTTCTCGATCATATAGCCAGCATAGACGACTAGTGCTGTAACAAGAAAGCCAGAGACCTTTGACGCTCCTTCAAACGATCGGAAACAAGCCCCTACAGCACGGAACATCGAAGTTAAACACATCGTTCCAGCAAAAAGAATAACCCAGTAGGTAAAAAAAGACACAGCAGACATCGTAAGTCCCGTCATAAAATAGAGCACAAGTGAGAAATGGCTGATTTGGAAGAGAATTATTGGAACATCGATGACAAGCTGCGCGAAGCAGAAGGCAGCAGGATGGAAAAAGGCGAAGTGTTTATGCTTGATCAGGACAGGACGGCCTGTAAAGGAGTCCGTAACTTCCGACAAAGGGCTGAGGATACCGTTATAAAGAATGGCAAAGAACAAAGATCCAGATTTAATGAAGAGACTCGTTGTATCTGGCGCGGCTTTGTAAAATAAGGAGCCAGCAACAAGGGCCTGGACCAGAGCTGAGATTTGTTTGATCAAGAAAGTTGCTCTGTCGTTCATGATAATTTGGTATTGACGGATGATACAGGTCATGACTTGTTGATAAAGACTGACTGTAAAGACACTATCTCGAAGAGATTTGTGTTGATCGACTGCAATCGCTTCTTGGAAGGTTGACGTGCAGTCACGGGCCCGGGACGTCGTGGGATAACCTTGCTCTTGAATCATGTTTTTGTAGGTTTCTGAGCTCTCATAGCGAGAACGGATGTCGATTGCAGTGCGAGGAAAAGAGAATTCGAATCCAGATTCAATCTCCCGCTCGGTTGGTACAGTGACTCCGGTAATGTAATCAGCCACATTGGCTCCGTCGCGGCAAACAAAGCCTTGGTGCTCGAAAAAGCGTCGAGTATCTTTCATGGGGCCGTAGAATATCCGTTGTCCTTCATCCAGAACCAAAACTTTGTCGAAGAGGTCGTAAATTCCGTTGCCGGCTTGGTAGAGAGTGACAATAGTAGCCAGGCCATATGTGTCTGTCATACAGCGCAGGGCCTTTGCACATTCAAGTGCGGAGCTTGCGTCAAGGCCTCGAGTACTGTTGTCCCAGCAGAAAATGGAGCCACGGGTGGCTAAGCATTCGATGATCGAGACACGCTTCCGTTCACCACCCGATACACCTCGGACATACTCATTTCCCACTTTGATATCCACTGTATGCGAAATCCCCATGGATTGGAGTAGGAAGTCTTTCATATCCTGGTGGTATTCGGGCACTGTGAGGTCTCCTGGCTGCGATGGAATTTTCATCCGTGTTGCGAAATCCATTGTATCCCCCACCTTCAATGTCGGAAAGAAAATCTCCTCTTCAGTATTCATGACGATTTGACCCGATACTTGGCTGCTTCTTCATGGTTCATTAAACCAAAGTGTACATCTCCCTGCACCGAATAGCCATCACGGCGATTGGCAAGGAGCTTCAAGAGAGTCGTGCATCCGGAGCCGGGGCGACCCAGTACCAATAGCATTTCACCAGGTTTGACGCAGCCATGACTGTTATCAAGGATCTTTTTCTGCGCTGGCTTGTGACGAATTGATTGGAGATTGTGCATGATATTGAACTGAGAGGCAAGATTGTGTTTTGTCGCTGAATCCACCCCAGGAGCTTCCACCGTCAGACCCTGCTAGGTAACTCCTAGCTCACGTCTTTTTAAGCCGCATTGGAGATCACGTTCATTCATTTCACGTACGCGACCTGCAAGAGCCCATGATCCGGGTAGATCTTGACCCTTTTCCAAGCCTCTGTCATCCAAATTTTTGTCATTGAGTTGAGAGGCGGTATTTGTGCTGACGGTGGTTATACTTTCAGCTGACTCGGGCTCGAGATCGGGATCGACGCTGTAGGGGTCGCCCGATGATTCTTGGGCGGCTTTCATAGAGGTAAAGTAGTTGCACGAAAGAAAAATAATATGGTAAACGAAAGTGGTGATATGGTTAATTTCAAAAGCAGGGCAGACAAATCCTCTTATAGAGCAGTCTTATTAACTCTTGCGGACCGGCAAATTTCGACAGACCCGTCTTATGGAAGCTTCGAAGTGGGCAAGGTTATTTCGGCAAGGTATTGCATCCGTGATACGGCAATAGAGGGAAAGGGGCCGCATTGTCTTGGGAGCATTATAGAACCTCATTCCAGAAGGTTGGGGGGCTATACTGGTTGGGGATCCAATGAGAATCTCTGTCCTGCGCTAGCCTCCGTCCCCGTGGACGGAGGCTACACAAAAGCCAGGCGTGATAAGGTTCCGTCTCAGTAAAAGGAGGGGCTGAGTGGGTCTCATTGGATCTTCCTAGACCTTCTAGTTGGCGTTATGAAAACTACAGCTTAGCAATGAACAGAAATGCCTTAGGTGGAGGTTGAAATTGATATTAGGTAGTGCCGTACTTTGTTCGGCTCCGACTATGGACCAGTTCTATTGAACTGGCAGTCTTATATTCTATTCGATGAACTTCTTTAAGTTGATTCAAAAAGGTTATGTTTCACATGTTTGAGTTTTCCTTCCATTTTCCATTTCATGCAGGATTGCGGGTCAATGTGGCGTTCCGTGTTTTGTGCGCAATGACGGAAAAAGTGGCTTCATGGGGTTTTGTGCCGCTTGCTCAACCCAAAAAGACACTCCCATCCGATCCACACAACCAACAAATTATTGGTGCCTATATTCTCAGTACCATGTTATATATACATATTTGGTAGTAGAGCAAGATAGTAAATATGGACTCGTAATCACGAAGAGTTGGTATATTGGCCAATATGATCTTCTGGATTCAAGCTGCCACCAGTAATGTCCGAAATCAATGACGGCGAAAGTCCAACGCTCCTCCTCTTCCACCCTCAAACAAGCTTCTCTTGTTGACCCCTCTTAGATTCATCCTTCTCAGTTTTTAAGCGGCACAATTTCCGGTCGTGGACGGCTGACAATGCTGCATGAAAAATTACCATTCGGGCCCACTCGGTCTTGCTCGGGTTTTTCCAGCCGTGCATAGTAGCACGTTGGACTGCAACCTCTCCTCGACGCATGGATGTCACTTGGCCATCGTCCATGACCATCTCGATAGTACCCTCCAAAACAATACCATAGTGCAGACTTTGGGTCTGGTGCATCATCGGCTCATTCTGTGGAGAGAAATCAACGATTCTACACACGGTACCTCCGTCTTGAACAAGGCCGAGGTCACCATTTGCTTGGATTTTGTCGTTGGTGGCGATATCTTTATCATTTCTCAAATCAGGTGGAAATTTGAAGTGACAAAGATCTCGTGCGCTCCAAAACTGTCTTCGGGGAGGTCTGATCGGATGAGGCTTTGGCGCCGAAGAAGTTGGCTAGACGTGGCCACATGTAGCGCCAACAGATATGATCTCCATTTACCACGTTAAAGGCCTCATTTGCGTAGTGTGGCTTGGTTGAAGCGAAGATTGAGAGGTCTGCGATGAGTCGCGCGTCAGAGATATCGTCGGTGCCATTCCAGAAGTTCCAGTTCGTGGGCATCTTGGCCTCTTCACCGCACTCCTTACAAATGAGGAAGTACAGTGCCAAGGTCAAAGCCTCGTTCATTCCGTTGGGTTTGATAGAGTAGCCGAAAATAGCCTCAGGGCGAATGACGTTCCATGTCCACGAATTTCCGCGCTGTTTGTTGGCTAGGAAGTCTTCCTGGTGGTAGTAGAAATTCTCATCCGGGGCCACAAGGCGAGCATGATCCTCAGAAGCTGGTGACGGTACGGGTTGGATGTGGACATTGTAGTACTTTCCGCCAGTCTGAAGTGTACAGTTTTGGAGATTTCCTGCGACGGACAGAAGGGCTTCGAGGAAATTCTCGAAAAGTGACTTGTTGGCCTTGTTCAACTCCTTGAAGTCGTCCTTGTGGACATAGGAACAGAAATAGGCATGAGTAACGTCGGCGCAGACATCCTTCATCTCATTCACCAGCTCCTCGGGGGACTTGGTGAAGTCCAGGGCGATGAATTCGACCCTAGGATCTGTGACATTCAAGGTCAACGGCGAGCGAGATGAAAGAACAATGCGAGACCATTCATCGCTCTTGGTATATTGGGTCAGGTGGTCCATAATAGCGGAACCAGTAATGCCATTGGCACCAGTGATCAAGGCTACTTTGGCCATAGTGATGCAAAAGGTGGTTGAGTTTGTGATTAAAATGAAGTTTGTCTGCAGAGCGACAGAGCATGAACCTAGGACTACCCAGCTCTCCTTTATAGTTCTTCATCTAGCAGTTACATACCCCAGATCTCTTGTCGATCAAACATCCGTGTCTCATGACAACGCACATCCAAACCCTGGAACCTCCGCTAACCCCCATTTCCGTAGTCTGTAGAACCTAATATGGGTAATGTGGTATATTGGAACCTTGGGGGAGAATCCTATACGCGAAGATTCTATACCCGGAAAACGACGAAGACATTATCGGTAACTCTTTTTGGCTGCCAGTTCATGTCAGCGGGGTTTGATGCTCGTGGCACTGGGAAGACTCTCGGCCGTGTATTTGCTCGAATTATCTCAAGATTTGAGATTTAGTTTAACCGCACTATACGATGCCCGCAGTAGAATGAACCACTCACATTACTTAGTTTCGGGTACAATAGTGACAATAGCAAATTCATAATTAGAATATGACTGCACCACCATAAAATTCGAACCAATACTGGCGAAAGTTACATACATGCTAACCATTTAAAATACCGTTTACCACGCTCAAGTTAGTGATCCCAAGCTCTGGCATATTCAAACCTTCAATCCCCAAAAATAATCTGCCTAGGATTGTGTTGGTAAACTTGAGAAAGCATGAGATTTTGGAGGACTTGTTAAAAATCATTCGAGGATAGATTTGTGAACAAAAATTCGCATCTCAGATTTTTCATAATTTCACTGTTTGGGACTTCCAATTTTGTAGGTCCCTTGCCCACTGACGCCAATTCTTTCGCTATCAAGGACCCCAGAGGCTCTAGAACTGCAACAGGACGTGCGACATGCACGTTGAGGCCTCATTACCGGTGTATCTGCCCTTTGCAAACGCTCTCAAAGAACAATTTTGCGCATTTCCTCTCGTTATGCCACTCGCATAGAAATCTAGTTCAGAAACGCTAGTCTGCAATATATTTCAAGTTATTCAAACCCGAACCCAAGCCCGACAGGAATGTTATTTGAGAGATATAATCATCTGAAGTATGTCATATTCGTGCAAGTTTCAAAGGACGTCAAAAAACTCCTTCGGTAAATGGGCGAGTATGTAAGGTTTTCCGAGGGTAAAGTTTTTAACCTATTCCTTTCAGCGAACAAAACTGGAGATTTCCCAGGTATTATCTTGTTCACTGAATGGTTCCCCTTCACCCTCTATCAATACAGTAAATTTGAGTCCTTCCTGCCTTATTTAACTCTGCTCATGGAGAGTAATAATTGCACATTTAATCATTGGGCAAATTTTCAACTCAACTCAGTCCATTTCCCTGCCTGTTTCTCGAATTAGACACAGCGGATTGCGCCACACGGCTCAGCTCCTTGACAAATTGGTCCAGCTGTTCAATGTGAAGGATGTCATCATATGTCAGATGATGGACCGGTAGTCTCAAAATTGCCGGTGGGACACTCCGAAGGAGGTCAAGATCCAAGATTGCAGATGGTTGATTAGGGTGATCAAGAATATTGAAGAACAAAGTTATTGAACCGGCTATTGGGTAGAAAAGCACAATCCTAGGAGGTATTTAGAATCGATAGACGATAAGTAAAATCTACATAAAACGAATTACTTACCAAAAACTTCCTCGGTCAAGAACGTGATGAGCAATTCGCATATACCGCAATGATGATCGACTAGCCTCGATGGCGAGTTTATTGCTGGAAGCGATTCCGGTGCCCAATAGACTTGGGCTCGTTTCAAATGCCAATCTCCCGCAAATAGCCTGATGAATTACCGTTATACAGCGGTGATATTCAAGCCGGAGAATTAAAGCGCGCATATCAAGTTTTATTTGACCCATCGAAATCCCATGGGTCGAGAAATCAGGTCGGAATTCTTCAGGGATTGCAATGCGCCACTTTTCTAAATCATCGTCGAGCGTTCGAATAGCCATGAGCAGCTCTGCGTCTGTTTTTCGAACTGCAGATGCTGAATACAGGAGTTTGAAGGCACGAGACTTGATTATACTCAGTTTTATGTCGGAAGGAAACAGCCTCCAAGGATGTGCCCGTTCTGAAGGCACACCGAAAGGCAATTCTGCAAATAATTCCTCGAGGTATTCAGCAGAAACTGTCAGGTCACAGTATTCGTCACAAAGCGCTGGAGGTTGTCGAGTTCGGAATGGTAACTCTTTGTCAATGGTATAGCAGATCCAAAATAAACTCCGTAAGTGGTTTTGAGTACGGGAGGAAGTTTCTCGATTGTCAGTTTCAAATGACATTGATGATGAGAGTGTATGGGCTCCAAGTGTAAAAGCCAATTGGACAGCCAGTGAATGCGTCACGGTAGCAGACGTGATATTGCCGGAGTATAATTGGAATACTAACTGTGCATGATATTTTTAGGTTATTTGTGACTGCCAAGTAGTAAGAGAGAGTCATACCAGCATGACGCAAGTCTGAAACGCCTCAAGAGTGGCTGTTTCGGCGATCATTGGAAGAAGATGTCGGATTGTTGCCGTGTAGGACCTGACTTGGCTCGAGGAGCATGCCGAGGGGTCAAAATCAAGAAATGAGGCCAAGACGAGAAATGAGATAACGCAAGCCTTTGCCCCGAGAACATCCGGCCTATCATTCTTTGAGTGGTAGGCCGTTTGAATAGTCTCCCTGAATAATACAGGATCAACGACTGGAAAAATTGCTCGCATGGTGCATTTTTGGTAGACTTCGACACATTTCTCGACTACGCCTTGATTCGGCAACCCCATATTATGATGTCCAAGTGATCTGAAAACTTCGACCGCGGATTGCAGTATTGATGGGCATCTCATTTTAGATGGGTCCATAAGCAAGACTTCTGTTGAAAAGGAATCGCCAGATTTGACTCGTATCCATTCCTGGCCCTCTTTTGATAGTAAGACCAGACCCGTTGTGGAACCGACTGCTCTAGTTTCTCTCGCAGTGAAAAGAAGCATTTCATTTGGGCGAGGAGAATATTCTGAGAAGTTGTATTCTGAGAAGTTGTATCTCCCTTCCTGTGAATCATTTGTCACTGGACTTTCTGGGTCTGGTTCGTCAGAATTTCCAATAGTCCCAGTCAACTTGGAAACGAAGTCGCTTTACCGTCATAGCTCTCAGTCGTCTGATCAATCAGTACGCCACTTGAAACATCAGTTCCCGAGGCTTTAGTTTCGTGACTAACAGTGTTAGGCATTGATTGCCCCTCAAAAATGTTCACGGATATAGTCACCTTCTAGTCTCTCTGCTATATGTGCATGATACTTTAAATGACCACACCAGTAACATCGCGGTTGTACAGCGTCACATCTGATCTAGATTCAAAAGATGAGGTATTTAGTATCAAATAGAATCCAGGTGATTGCTGATTTCAACAAAATATATTACCTTTCGCTTCCAACATGAATCACAGGCCGTGACCCTTTGGCCTCGTACTTTTCTCATAGTCGACGCTTGATTTTGTTATGTAATCAGTTGAAATGAGGCCACGTAAGCTGAATAATTGGTCGAAAAGACTCTAGTCTTCCTGGTGACATCGGGAAGCTATCACAAGAAATTTTTGCGGTAATGATTGGAAAAGAAATTGGAAATCCACTGGTGAATCATTGGAAAACCACCTTATCCGTGTACTACGGGGGCGTACAGGGACCAATTTATCTGTTGGCTCACGTAAACGGACGTATTTTATCGACCAATGGGGTGCGTTCTCGAATGTGTAACTGTCTGAATTATTACCCGCCCTCGAACCATGCATGGTTCTTATGTGCGGATCCTGACTAAGGCTAGTGTCACGGTGTGTCCTGATAGGGTCCGTAGGGACCCGCTAGGACCGATAAGGGAGATCACGGGCACGTGATCTATATTTTGTTTATCTGCACTTCCGATCTGGATCCTGTTGTAGCTCTTCGAGCTACGTCTTGTATAATAGCTTACGCTAGACTGTCCGCCGACCTGCTGCCGGATCAATTAGAAATCCTCTGAACCCGACCCGATCCCGCCGGTCTTCTCCTATTATAACCCTGCCAGCCTGCACTAGACTTCTGCATGGGCTGGGCCTTGGACATAATTTTCTGGCCCATGGGCCGGTAAATTTGAATCTCTATGTAATTACCATGTACTCTATCAAAAACATTAGTATTAACTAGGTAATATATGTAATATATGTATATATTACTTAGGCTTTAGTATGGGTTGGGCCTTGGACATAATTTTCCGGCCCATGCAGAAGTCTAGCCTGCACCCTGACATTTAGATATTATTAAAGTTACCCCTCTTTACGTTTTAGAGAGAGAATCAGTACCAATTTCCAGCACTTACAAATCTCGCTCGGGATGTCCTTTCAGTTCCAGCATCTGGTGCTGGTGTTGAACGACTGTTCAATACTACTCGTGATATTTGCCACTACCGCAGAGGGAGACTAAATACCACAACTATCCAAGAATTAATGATATTCCTCTGCACTTTAAGGTTTGATATACAAGAAGAGCAGTTCAAGTTCTTAAAGGAGTTCTTCTCTTATAATAAGATCAAAGCAGTAAATGAAGAAAGAGATGATTCAACTAATCAATTTGATATTGATCCAATCAGTAATAATGAGGAAGAGGATACACAAGGGCAAGAGGAGACTTAAAGGTCTAAGTCACCTGAAGACCACAATAAGCATGATTCGCCTGATTTACCTATGATAGAAGGGGTAGATACTCAAAAACGCACATCAGGGAGAGTGCGTAAGCGTGTAAGACGTGAAGATAGTGATTTCCTATATAATTAGCTGTTTATTTAATATATTCACTTTATATTCTATCTACTTAAGTGATTCATAAATCAAGATTTCATGAATTAAGATTATATTGCGAAAACTACAAAGCTGTACTAGGCTGTACTAGGAATACTCAAAAATACTCCAAAATACTACATAATTTATGCAGAGAGAGCTATTTCTATGTTTGTCCTGTTTGACGACCCATTGGGTAACCCATAAACCCGCGCGGGTTTCCCATCGGAACCCGCAACCCGCATGCGGGTTAGACAGACCGACCCAAAACCCTACCCATAGGGAGGATGGGGCGGGTTCGGGTGCGGGTTTCTGCGGGTTACGGCACAGCCTACCCGTTTCCATCACAGATTGTGGACGATTCATATCCCCCACCAATACTGGTTGACGGAGAACTTGAATACGAAGTGGAAGAGATAATAGACGTGAGACGTAAGAAAATCGGTCGAGGATACCGTGATGAAGCCCTAATAAAATGGACAGGTTAGGCAGAACAAACCTGGCAGAGGCTCGACGACGTACGAGATTGCTCCGCATTAGATGCCTTTGAAAGACGATTCGACCCCGTTTCGACCCTATTACAGGCCCGCAAACAACCGAATACGACTACAACACACATAAGGAGGACCGCCCTAAGGGGGGGTACTGTCACGGGCCAGTGCCCAGTTCTCTGAACACGTAATCAGGGTCGAACAGCATGTACCAATGGTATGGGTCACGTCTGTGTACTTGTCTGGTATTCTCTAGTCTCCACCACAGCAATTTAACATGTGGTACGCTGACTAATAAAGTTGATTACATGATCCATTGTTCCGACACACCCCTTCAGCTTTGGCAGTCCTGGCAAAGCTGCGCAGTTGCCATAAATGGTCACTTGAATCATTCAAAGCTTCTCAGAAGCAACAAAATAGACACAATTCCTTCAGAACTGCGATCTTTTCAAAACAGCCTCTACTTACTAATTAGGCAAGTATGACTTATTTTTCTTCCTCAATGAGATGACGCACGTCCGTCAATCCCAGCATCCTGACAAAAGCTTCATGCTTCTGCCTCGGCAGCATCTTGGTGAGTCCGTCCGCGAGCATCTGCGCGGTTGGTACCCACTTGATCCGCACCCTGCCTTCCTTGACTTCTTGTCTCAGCCAGTGCCCGTGAATATCAACGTGCCTGAGCTTGGTATCGAAGGGGGTATCCTCTGCGTTGATCAAGTCCACCGTACGGCGGTTGTCACACTCGATTGTGAGACCCTCCGGATATTTGAAACCAATCCTTCCAAATAGACGATCCCACCACTGTAGTGACCTTCCTGCGTCTGATAGGCCTAATAACTCAGCCTCCGTCGTCGACGTGGTCACGGTCTTCTGCTTGGTTGCCCTCCAGTCCACCGGTCCACCGAAGAACTGGCAAATATATCCTGCGGAGCTAGTCCGGTCACCCATATCCCCATACGAAGCATCTGATGAGAACTTCACCACTTCGCTGTCGTTGTCAACTGGACCGTATTGTATAGCCCAGAACCGTGTGGTATAGAGGTAGCAGATTAAGCGCTCAATTGCTTGGTGGTGCTTCGGACCAGGGTTGGTCAGGAACTGTGCGCAGATAGACGCTCGCTTTGCTGCGTCCGCGCGGGTAATCGTGGTACCATATTGAACTGAGCCCACTCGCTGCTGATATTGGTCCTGGAGTTGATCCTCCGGGCTCGGTTCCCGTAGTGATACTGGCGAAACAGGCGTCTGATCTATTTGATTATGGTCCTGAGCGAGACGCTCAGGATCATCCCTCACCCCTTGATCAGTGGTAGTTTCCGCAGAATTGCTTCTAACTGGATAATCCGGTGGTGGGGTATGATCAATTGGGGTTTTGTGCACAAAAACTTGATCTTGTCCCGAGTGTGGTATTGTCGTCTCCTGTGGTTCTCTAGATCCTCCAGATTCTTGATCCTGTATGACGTCTACATCATCCGCATCTCTTGCTCTATAGGACCGTCCCGGAGAGCTCCCTTCTGGGGTACTCTCGGGAATACTCGTACGAGCAGTCTGTTCGTCGAGACCCTGTCGAATACAGTCGACCTCTAGTCCTTCCTCCATGATTGTGGGAGGATAGTCCTCTGGAACTGGTAGCTTCACCCCTTCATCCGGGTCATGGTTCTCTGCCGAAAAACGTCGGTTTTCATCAAAAACTGCGTCTCGGACCATCCTGACCTGACCACGGTGCGGTATCCAGATTTGCCAGATATTCGAGGCCACGTAGCCAACGAGATATCCTATCTCAGCTCGTGACTTCATTTTGTCAAGTTTCGGGATATTGGGGATCCTGCAGTATGCAAGTGATCCATACAATTTGATATTCGCAAGCGACGTCTTTGTGGGAGTATTGACAGGAGTACCCTCGGTACCCTGGTTGAACCCAATAAAGCGCCGTGCTTCATCCCATGGAACTATCCAAGTCCCATCTTCCAATCTCGTAGGCGTACGGTTCAGCAGGTATACTGCCGCTTTTACCGCTTCTGGCCATAGTTTATCGGGTAGTTTTCCTTCCTTTAGAAGCGCTCTCGCTCTAAGGATAATCACACCTCCAGCACGCTCACCCGGACCGTTCATCTCAGGCGTATACGGGACTGTAAACGTGTGAACACACCCCAGCTGCTTAATTAGCAGTAGAATACTCTCATCGACTGATCTCTCGTTATCAGAGTGGAACACCTTAATCGGCAAATTTAGCCAGCGAATAGCGAAAGCGATAAAGCTTCTGATCGCTTCCTGGCACCCGTTTTTGTTCACATGGGTCATTAACCAGTGGAACCGGATACCCTCAACGTAGAAATGGGTTATCCAGCAGTGCTGATTATATCCCATAATGACCTGAATTAGGTCAAAGTAGACCCTCCCGCACCGTCCGTAGTGCTTGCCTATCGGTCTCCGCGAGACCTGTCGTGGAGCGTTGACCAAGCTGCAGACCGTACAAATTTCATCATCCGGTCGCTCTTCCCCATCCTCCGTGCTTCGTACAACCTCAACTCCACTGACCAGTTTCGGTAGTTGCTAAATTGCTGCCTTCGAGACATGGCCAAGTCGTTTATGCCACGTATTAGTATTGGCAGACGATTTCAACGGTTTCTCTGATCGTCGGGTAGCAAGTGCAGTTTTATGCTGGGTGTTGTTTTGGGTCTTGATCGTAGTCGTACGACCCTCTGTTTTCGGCCGAAAAACTGTACGTTCATCCCGCGTCTGTGAGAACAGATAAATATCATGTTCTCGGTAGGTCTCAAGAATAGGTTGATCTCCAATCATAATCCTTCCTTGCTTCATATCCCACCATCCTCCATGGTCCTCTATCCTGCCTAAGGAAACCAAATTGCAGTGAAAATCTGGAGAATAACGGCAGTTATACAGGTTAACCACACGCGGTCTGCCAGTTGTAGGATCCCTTCCGGTGAAGGTTGCTGTACCGACTCCAGCAATTGCGGTCCGATTGTCACCCGTACGGAGATACGAGGGGTCTTCCTTATACTCGGTAAATTTGGTCCGGTCGTTGCATACGTGTACGCTTGCTCCGGTATCCAATACCCATTGGTCTCGGTACTTGGTATCAACTTCAGTTGATAGGGCGACTGTGGCAAAGCCAACGTGGGCTAAATTTGCTGATCCAGACGGTTTTCCTGCCAAGTCAGGTGAGTTCTTGATCTGGTTTTCGGCCCAGACCTTCCACTCTGGTTCCTTTTTGAATGACTTCTTCAGCGCTTCGGAGGCCTTTCGTAGGCCCATCCACCCATCCGGTCGTTGGTCTTCATTCAACACCCAGCACCGGGTGACCGGGTGTTTCATGCCACAAGGGCAGTAGCTCCGGTCCTGAAATGGTCCAGTTTTCCCGTCTTTTCTTTCGGTTCTAGAGGTTTCAGCCTCTGCTTTACCCTGCCAGGTCGATGTGGCAAATGCTGCTTTGGATATAGAATTGGTATTCTTCTTGGTAGTCTCGGAATACGACATAGTATAGGAGGTACGGAAGGACTCAATCAGATCATTTATCTCGATTGTATTACTTCTTAGTACGATATCCTGGAACCGAGCTTCCCACCAGACCGGTAGGATGTCCTTTACAGCATGTAAAAACAGCTGCGGATGCTGCGCAGTGTCACTCTCCACTTTTAGGTTGACCGCTTCATCACGTATCAGCTCCCACTCTTCTAGCCAGGATAGTACGTTTTGACCCTTCTTTGGTGGTCGTACGCACCCTTCTGCCCAGCGTAGCAGGACTTCATTCTGGTGAGACTTTGTGTGTGAGAAGCGCTTCTTGAGAAAGCTAATCTTCTCGTACGGAGTCTCAAGATCATCCATGAGACGGTGTAGCTTAGTATCTGTTGACGCAGTGATCACGAACTCAACTGATTGTAGGCCGTTTTCCACCTTCTCATACCTTTTGAGCTCCTCTTTGTAATCGTCATGGTCGTAGCTATACTCCATCTGACGATCCTTAAACTCTTCCCTTAGGGTCTTGGCTACCTCTGTAGTTGCCCCTCGTGGGATATGTAACCGCGGTCGTGCGGGGGCCTGCGGCTCCTCCAGCACTTCCGGGGCTGGTTTCTCAGGATTGCAATAATCCCATACTTTCCTAGTCTTGGCAAACTGCTTCATCGCAGAGTACCAAGCTGGCCAATGAGAGCTGTTTTTCAGCTTCTCACCCTTCCATTGTGAGACAGATACCGTGGGGTCCATCCTTAGTTGGTTTCAAATGGCTTTCAATCCTTTCTCAATTGTCGTGTTCTTCGGAGGGGTTGACGCGGCAACTTTGTTGTCGTCGTCAGTGATCTCAGGGGTAAACAATCCTGTCGTCGCAAGTCGAGGAGAGCTTCTAGAACGTATATTCAATCAAAATATCACGGTAGGAGAGATAATCCGGGCTCATAACTCTCTGAACACGTAATCAGGGTCGAACAGCATGTACCAATGGTATGGGTCACGTCTGTGTACTTGTCTGGTATTCTCTAGTCTCCACCACAGCAATTTAACATGTGGTACGCTGACTAATAAAGTTGATTACATGATCCATTGTTCCGACACCAGTATAAGGTCACGTGCACCACATGACCATAACAACCTAACACGCAGAACACCTACTTAACAATTCTCTCTTTAAGCTTTTTGTACACAGTTCGTGGCCTAGCTCAATTGAACATAAATTCTGCTTCAGCCATTCACACTGGCAGAGTTCCAGGACTATCCAGGAACCAACCCCCTTTTTAGCTGGTGGGAGTCTGTGTTTGTAAAATAGTCTCAGTACGGCCTTTAAAATGGCAAGGATGGCTTGCTATACGTCATCTCCGCTAGCTCTAGATCATTCTTGAGATGGTCGGGGTCCAGGCCGCGATGGCCCAGATTGATTTCATTAGCTTGTAGAATTTGCTTATATGGGTCCCGCAGTGGTATCTTATGAGTCATATTTCGGGCGATGCAAACTCGCATTGCAGCCTTACAAATCGGGCATAAATGATGAAGCTTAGAACTTCATCAAATCTAGCTATTTATGCTGAGAATCGAAGTTTTGAAAAACAACTCTAAATGATAAATCACCGTTTGGCCAACATACGTAGTCCTAGTTTTAATCGCACGTATCTTCCAAGCTACCGATAGCAAAATTTATTTGTCAGCGATTCTCCATTTCTCCACTCTGGTAAGGCTTGTCCCAAGACGCCGTAAGATTTTATGATTTGTATTCTTACCCAGGTAGAAAATTACTCTCTTGCCTCTCCATTGCACTGACCCTCTCTTCACGTTCTAAAAGCCCGTTCCCTTATATTCTGCACGTGAGGTGAAGTCGCGCCTTCTGCAGCATGGCCGGCGGGACACGCTGAAAATGGTCGACGCTTAATTCCCAAGATCCGATCTTTCAGCTAAGTGGATAGCTAAATACGTCCTCTATACATCTAATCTGATCAAAGTGACACATCTCCTTCAGCCTCAAGGGGGTGAGTAAAATCACATAATATTCTCCATTAACTTGTCGCTATAGATGCCTGGTGTTAAATAAATAACAACAACAGATATAAACAAACATAAGGGAAACTCGTTATTCCATTAGAACATGGCGGCAACGGCTGCGGCAGCTGCAGCGGCCAGTGGTGCAGCGGTGATCAAAGGCTTCGCGGGACCAACAGCAGCACCAGCGGTCTTGGTTGCCTCAGGAGCAGTGAAGGAGGCAACACCGCCAGTGACCTCCAGCTCCCAGTAGGTGATCGACGCAGTCGCGATGTTTGAGCTCGAAGAAGAGGTGGAAGAGGCAAGGTTTCCTCCAGATGATGAGCCAGTGGCCGAGACACTCCACGAGCAAGAGACCGATGTTGAGTATTGACTCATAGAGCAGTCAGCTGTCTCGGTATATGTGGCGGTCGTGTGATCACTCGAGTAAGTAAAGGAAGCATCAAAGTTATAGGTGGCAGGACCCTGAATGAGGGTCCAGGGATGCTTGGATTCGATCTGGCAGTCGGATGAGGGCGCGCCGCTCAAACACCTGATTTCGTAGGTGGTAGCCTCTGCATTAATGCCAGCAACACTGGCTGCAGTGCTGGTGAACCAAAAGGGGCCGATGTCATCACCGAGTCCATTGTTGACACCGAGATAGCCAACGGTGGTGGTGCTCTCGGCAGCGGCTAAAGCAGACAATGTAACCGCGAGCAATGAAGCGGTGCGCATTGTGAGTAATCTTTTCGTTGAGGGTGTTCAAGGGAAATGACCAAGTCGCAGTCGTGATATAGTAGGGCAAAAATAGACAAGTTCAAGGTAGAAGAAAGGAACAGAAAATAAATTGCGAGAAAAAGGACGGTTCTTCAATTTTGAGCCGTAAACAGTACGCTAGAGGATTTCTGAGCCTCGCTTACGTCTATATGAGAGTGCTCGGACCCGCTAGCCCTCTTTGAAATGGTCTCTGAAGTTGGCAAGCGCTAAGTGCCCCTGCACCGGACGTGTTTCTGTAGAACGAGGTGTATTGCTAGTGGGATGCCGGTCTTGCCGCTAGCGCATCTTCTTAGTGCGCTAGAGTAGCTTATGAGATTTTGGATTTTATCGGGCGACTCTGGTGCAGTTGCTCAAAATCTTCCTGCGTTCAACCGAGTGCTAAGTGGTTGAACCTTACAATCCCTCCCACTCTGTGAACTACATCGCCTAGCTACGCGAACACTTTGTTGTGTGGAGATCAGATGATGGATGATTGTTCTGTATTTTGTAACCAAGAGCAGAATGAGAGTGATTGATTTAAACGGTTGAGTTTCGAAACTTCTAGCTTTGCTGGATTGCTCAACGATTGTGAGGGCTCTAAATGGACAATAATAATGATAGTAATAATAATCAACGGTCGTGTTTAATCCATGTGTAAACGCTCTGGTAGATGTAGCTTTGGTAGATTACCTAAATTATGGTAATCTACGTTTCCGGCAGCAACTTGCCTGCCGTAATATTTGCTGAAATCTCTTGGGGGGATCCGGCAACTTGCCAAGATCGCCCGCCGCAGTTTCCACACTTTTACCCCTATTCCCTCGCGTCTTACTGGACTGTGTTTTCATATGGCCCCTCTAAGCACTCCATATTGACCAAGCACTCTGTATGGATATTTATGATAGTCCTGGGTTGACATAAGCACGTCCTCGTGAAGAGATCACCTGTGACTAGTCATCATGCAATGAGGGACAGAGGAGCTTGGTCAGACGCAGAAAAGACAATTGCTGTGTATTTTGGCTCTCGATGTGTCAGTATGCAGTCGCTCCGTTGCTTACTTTTGCGACGGGGATTCGATCGGTCGGAAAATGCAATAGAAAGAAAGTTGCGGGCCATGATCGACGAGTATCCATGCCTGGGAACATCTATCAATTGTTAGGCTACGAGCGCAGTTGATTGCTGGATTGATGACTTACTCGGAGACCCTGAATCCGTCAATACTCTGATCAGGATCACCGCAGAGGATGCCGAAATCATCGCAAATGTGAGTCATGCGTTGCGGAAATTGACCCGCTTTGATCCACGATTTGCTCATTTGTGATAGAACCAATCGTTAATCACTATTCTGAGGGCATTGAGACTGCTCAACCTTCGTTTCAATCAATCCGAAACAAACTAAAGAGATGGCTGCAGGGGGGTTTCGGCAAGCATGGTCTGCCGAATGCCGGAAGATGTAATTACCGTGAATTAGGTGATTTCCCAGAAATACAGTGACCGGACAAAAGTGTTAACACCCCCTTTGATTATGTAAAATTCTGCCAGTCCAAAAACTTTTTGAAACCAGGCGATTTAGTATACACCACTGCGTAGTAAGGCTTGTGTAACCCATTTTATCGAACCATTGCTTGCATTCGGGGCTCTCAGACATATTTGAAATGTTTTAGCGGGATTTCCATACGCGATTTGGATAGGCATAGTAGGCGGTGGGAAAGGCGGGTCATTAGGGGGGTGTTAATACTTTTGTTCGGTCGCTGTACATCTAGAAAAATGTTGGGGACTTTCCTGGCCAAATTCGGCTTAGCGCGATCGGAAGGGGGCGCTGGGAAAGAAAGCCTGTGTGTCTGGGGGGTAAACTGTTTTCGAATTCTACTGTACGTAGCAGGGGGAACTGATGGGACTGTATCAGATTCTGATAAGCGAGCCCCTATTATTGACGCCTGTATTCGTGGCGCACGTGGCGACGATACCGACCTCCTGTATCGATTGTGAGTAATGGCGGGACGGGCCGCGATGCGAACCCCTGAACCGCCCGACCGCGAGGAACGCGAAGATTCGCCACCGCGACTGTCGAGACCGAAACGCACCACCAGACCGCCAAACAACTACGCTCGAGAACAAGAGATCGACAACGAGTAGAGGAAGACCCGGCCCCAACAAAAGAAGAGAACTGAATTCGAATCCCGGTCTGATGTGGTAACTTCGGACGACGCCGCGACCGAGGGCGACGAGCTCGATGTAAGCAATTTGGTGAGAGAGATCGTTCAACTTAAGAGAGAGATCAGACTCCGAGACGAACTATATAAGGAAGAACTATACAAAACCAGAGAAGAGTTTGGCGCCGCCCTCACCGAGGTCCGGCACGAATTACAGACCCTGACAGATCGAAACCCGATAACGTAATGCCACCCCGAGATATGCTCTCAGTATAACCACGATAAGATCCTACGCGAGATTTAGGCTCTACGCGAGGAAATCAGCGTTCCTACCCCTATAAGCTCCCCTTCCTATGCGGATGTCGCGCGCACTCCTCCGAGTAGCTACCTAAGTAATATACGAACCCTCTTAACGTTAAATACGACACTAGACTTCTGCATGGGCCGGCCCATTGCTGCCTGATTCTGCCTGATTTTTTGACATAAAATGCTGACTCACCCAACCCATGGGGGTTGTGAAGGGCTGAAGCAGAATTTATGTTCAGTTGAGCTAGGCCACGAACTGTGTACAAAAAGCTTAAAGAGAGAATTGTTAAGTAGGTGTTCTGCGTGTTAGGTTGTTATGGTCATGTGGTGCACGTGACCTTATACCAGTGTCGGCTCACGTAAACGGACGTATTTTATCGACCAATGGGGTCCGTACTCGATCGTGTAATTGTCTGAATTATTACCCGCCCTCGAACCACGGTTCTTATGTGCGGATCCTGAGTCCTGACTAAGGCTAGCATGACAAAGCAGATTACCTAATTTTATGATTCTCCATAACTAACGTGAAGTCCGGTTGCGCGGGCGACCCGGTTGAGCGAGCGACCCCACCAAAAATCCACTTCCATATTAATACGTCTTCTTCAACCATAACAAGAATGCCCCCTGAGCGCTCCGATAAGAAAAAAAAGCTAATAGAGCAGGAGGGTCGTCTTTTATTAGCTATAAAAGCTATAAAAGATGGTAAATATCCCTCTGCTGCGGCTGCTGCACGATCCTTTGATATCCCTGTCTCAACTTTGAAGGCACGGATTAATGGGCGTGAATCTGCTACTGAAAAGCGACACAATCGCTTTATTTTCACCGAAATTGAGGAAGGATCGATTGAAAAATGGCTACTGGATATGGATTCTAGAGGGGCAGCTCTTACTTTGCCTATGTTGCGAGATATGGCTAATCTGCTACTTTATGCCCGAAAAACTACGCCCTCTACTGTGGGTAATCATTGGCCTGCTGAATTTATCAAACGACGCCCAAATCTCTCTACTCGATTCTCTCGCAAATACGACTATCAGAGAGCCCTTTCAGAAGACCCTAGAATCATTAAACCATGATTTGATTTGGTGCAAAAAACAATTGAAAAGTGGGGTATTGTCTCGGACGATATCTTTAACTTTGATGAGAGTGGTTTTGCTATGGGTATCGGCGCAACACAAAAGATTATCACTTCTGCAGAATACCACGGGAAAAGAGCTCTTTTACAAGCCGGAAATCGCGAGTGGGTAACCATAATCGAGTGTATTCGAGCTTCTGGAAGTATTATGCCTCCACTCTTCATTTTCAAGGGAAAAAAGTTTCCAGAGCATCTACGCCCTTATCTTCTTTTAAATCAAGAAGGAGCACGTCTCACTATGAGTGAAAATGGCTGGACTACTAATACAATTGGTTTATGGTGGTTGAAACATCTTTTTATCCCAAATATTGGGCCAAGAGTGGGGAAATATTGCCTACTGGTCCTCGATGGTCATGGGAGTCATTTGACCCCCGAATTTGACCAACTTTGTGAAGAAAACCAAATTATCGCAATCTGTATGCCTCCTCATGCTTCCCACCTTTTACAACCTTTGGATGTGGGCTGTTTTTCGGTTTTGAAGAGGCTTTATGGAGGAGCGGTTTCAACCTTGATGCGGAATGGAGTGAACTCTATTGATAAGGAAGATTTTCTTGAACTTATCGCTGATGCGAGAATTGGTGCTTTTAAGACTTCTACTATACAAAATAGCTTTTCAGCTACTGGATTAGCACCATTTGATGCTAATAAAGTCTTGGAAAAGCTAAATGTGCGCCTGGATTCCCTTCCTCCTCTCGATATTGTCTCACAGCGACCACTCTCTTCCGGCAGTGATAGTGATCCAAATACTCTCTGGACTCTCTCAAAATTCACAAAATCACAATCTCGGATCAAAAAAGGTCTAGAATCTTCTTCTTCAATCCTCTCTTCACCAACAAAAAGAGAGCTTCAGAAGACCTATGATATGACTATCAAAGTGGTCCACCACCATATTTTTCTCCAGAATCGCTGTACCCAATTAGAGGCTACCAACAAGAAACAGACAAAAAAACGAGAGACCATACATAAGTTTACTACCCAGAAAGGTATCTTTGGGGGTCTAGAGAGTGGTAAAGATGATGTGGTTTATGAGGATGAAGATAATGGTAAAGATATATATTTGCCGGAGGTATCTACAAGAGCGGTTGTTGAGCCTACTTTACCTTCTATGCCTTCGGTTCGGCGGCATGTGACATGTTCTGGCTGTGGGATAAAAGGTCATACATATCCTGGATGCCCTTCACGTGTTTATTAGCAAAATTTTGAGTTATTTGATGGTTTTAGTGGTAGTTCAAAATTAATGATTATTCGAAGTTTGGTGGGGTCGCTCGCTCAACCGGGTCGCCCGCGCAACCGGACTTCACGTTAGTTAGCGACAGGTTATGTCGGAACAATGGATCATGTAATCAACTTTATTAGTCAGCGTACCACATGTTAAATTGCTGTGGTGGAGACTAGAGAATACCAGACAAGTACACAGACGTGACCCATACCATTGGTACATGCTGTTCGACCCTGATTACGTGTTCAGAGAGGTTATTATGGTCACGTGGTGCATGTGACCCTATACTGGGCACTGGCCCGTGATAGTACCCCCCCTTTAGGGTGGTCCTCCTTATGTGTGTCGGAGTCGTATTCGGTTGTTTGCGGGCCTATAATAGGGTCGAAACGGGGCCGAATCGTCTTTCAAAGGCATCTAATGCGGAGCAATCTTATACGTCGTCGAGCCTCTGCCAGGTTTATTCTGCCCAACCTGTCTATTTCACTAGGGCTTCATCACGGTATCCTCAACCGATTTTCTTGCGTCTTACGTCTATTATCTCTTCTACTTCGTATTCAAGTTCTCCGTTAACTAGCATTGGTGGGGGATATGAATCGTCCATAATCTGTGATGGAAACGGGTCTGAAGCGGCCGGCCTAACTAGCTCTATATGGAATATTGAGTGGACGCTGGTAAGCACCTCTAATCGTACTATATAAGGTGTGGGGACATCTAAAACTCGATATTGGGCATGTAGCCAATTAAGCTTCTTGGATTGTCGCTGTGTGCGTATATTCCGTAAATTTAGCTATACCTAGTCGCCTTTCTTATAGACTGGTGTGGCCTGTTGTCGCTTATTCGATTGCTCTTCCTGTAGAGCTTCTAAAGTAATTCGTCATTCCCATTACAACATTGGATACATTTAATTATGCAGGTGTGGACTCGAATTGAAATGGTAGCTTTTAAGATTACTACCTCAGCTTGAGGATGTATGGATTCAAGAGGAAAGACGGTTAGAAAGACGTAGAGAAAGGCTAGAAAGACACTTGAGAAAGCCTGTAGAACACTAGTAGCGAACACATCCGTTGCCCAAAGATCCAAATCTGTAAAATATCAGGTGCCCCGACGCGTCTAGTCCCTGCATGTTACATACTAGTCAATGTCCCCCGCCATCGCGATGAATTTGACAGCTTGTTTATGCCATGATACTCAGCAAATCACTGAATTGGCAGCTTGGCTTTGTTTTCCTTTGTTTTCAATGTTCCAGGCTGGAAAAGTTACCCGCTCTTTCACGTGAAATTCTCGATCTATACAGTCTGCTCTGAGACATCTGATGATCGACCATCCACATCTGCCAAGCGCTTACTGTAGCTTGATTTTGCTTGATTTTCCTTGGCTTTGCTTGGCCAATTGGTATCCTGGTAAGATTGTCTTGCCATTACGCGTTACGAAGATTCGAATACCTAACATCCATGGGCTTTGAAACGTACCACTAAGAAAGAGCATTCAAACACTTGTTTTGAAGCGGGACGTTCCACTTGAGGGGTTGCTACCCGGGTAACCCACAAGATCAATTTGATTGCCAGTTGGCCATTTGAATATTTGGACGCGGGCTTCCCTGTTTCTCTCAAACATTATATACATGTCTCGCATTGATAATCCCATTACGAACTTAAGATTTCATGTTGTGACTCTGGTAGTATGGGTCGCATCTTGGAATATCAATAGCATAGCCGGATAGAGAGCCGTCAGAACCAACTGTCATAGAGAACCACACCAACCACAAGCGAGTTTTTTTGCGGATTCAAATGTTCAAAGTGAGCATCAATAACTAACTAATGTCAAGCAACTGATCAAGGTTGAATTCCAGCTCCCGTCCTTGGGCCTCTAAGCTCAGATACCCGGGCGCACTCTGCTCGATAGTGCTCACCCACAGATCCCGACTGCCGTAGCCCTCGAAGAGGAACTTGTTGGTCTGTCGTGTTACTTCCAAAAGCTCAATTATAGGAAGGTCCATATCCAAGCTATTCCCACAAACAAGCGATTCACGTTAGAAGACTGAAAACGGGGACAGAGTTGTAGGCAAGAAACAAACGTACGGTTCATTATACTGCGGCGGGCCCCCGATACCGGACATTGATAATTCCAAAACTCGTCGGCCCATAATCTGACTAAAGGACATCGTCTGGCCCATATTCCAGGGTCGACGGAGAGTCGAGGCGCGGACGCTGCCATTGGAACCAAACTCAGCCAGCGTCAACCGCCCCGTGAGAAGCCCTGGCTCATCGATCACGTACCACGTGTAGTACGGCCCATCGGCGAACACAACCGTGCCGGCCCGGGTCATCGAGAGAGCGTGGAAATCCGCCGAGAAGAGGTACAGCTCGGAGAGGATCTCGTCGAGCGCGATGGGTGTGGCGCGGCTAACAAACTCTGGAATGTGGCATTGCGGCGCGTTGCCCACGCCTGACAGGTCAAAGGGATGCGGCCCATTCCATTCCCCTTGATGAACGTACAGCAGAATCAGAAACTTCACAAGGTGGATGTAGTCCCGGGGATGAGTCTCGCGGTCTACGGGTGCCAGACACAGGAACCGCTTGCTGGGCCGCGGGGCTTGCTGTGAGAGTAATGAGGCCGGGTAGTCGCGGGCTGAGGTGTATGCTGGGGCACGGCCATGGTAAGACTGCGCGGATTAAAATTTTCAATATTCAATTTCGAGTTACAGAAGCGCAAGAGACGAAAGAAAAAGGTGAAGAGGAGTGGAAAATTTAAAATTTGGCTTGGCTGTACGGACCTCGCGGAATTCTTGACTGGCAGTAGCCCATTTCTCAATAAGGGCGCGCCGTTGTCGCAGCCCGTCTTCCGGGGTCGAGACTGGCTGGGATTCGGATTCTTCCTGCAAGTTTCTAACCGTCAATACCACAAATGATCAATTGATTATGCGAGCGCATTTCCGCGGACTGCCCTACCCGTACGAAAAGAAGCCATCCCTTTGTTTCTTCCGGCAGTTCATCTCGGGGTAAATCCGTCGGATGCAAGTGGATCTCGGGAATGGCCGGCCAGCCTTGTGATGTTGAGTGCGACATTTTTGAGATTTAATTCGAAATGAAAAGCGAGAAAATAGAGGAGTAGATGAGTTATGAGAAAATCCAAACCGAATCCACATGCAAGCCCTGGAGGTGAAACATGCGGACTGAGCACAGGAACTAGTATTACAGGGCATTACAAGACCCTGGTAATTTTGAGTATTTTTGTGGGTCTTCTCTCCACCTCACAGCAGTCACAGCCTTGGAGGGCTTCAGGGCCTCAACTTAGTGGGTCTCTCTGCTTTACCCTCAAGTACACCCGCCATAAGAACTATCACAGATGGCCGATGCACAGTATTCGTCGGTGGATCCGCTGTCATCTCGGTTAGTATCTCCTTGGATAGTCATAGACTCCGGGCCAGATCATTCACTTACCAATATCCATAGATGCTGCAACAGGACCCGAACGTGGACCCGAAACATGTGTAATCCCCATTATCAGCGCCGCAGAGACCGTTTGTCGAAATAGTTCCGGAGCAAGGTCCATAGTTGGAGTCACAGGAGGCTCCACAATAATCATCGGTCGATCCACTAAAAATCGGAGTTGAGTTAGATCAGAAGGCGAGAACGTTCGTTAACGTGAATTTGTGTGTGTGTGTGCGTTCTTACCAGTAACCATAAGCATCACAACAGTCTCCAAAGCCGGAATTGAAACATGTCCAGTCGTTGTTGCTTACTCCGCAGAGACCATTAGGGGAGACACCACCTACACAAACTCCCGCGGAGTCATCGCAGCTTAACGCAGCACAATAATCGCTGGTGGAACCACTGGTAAAAGCGAGTTTAGGTTAGAAAAAGATTCAACCAGGGTCTCCATAATTCTATCGGACATACTAATCGCCAAAAATGCTGCAATAATCACCAAAGCCAGACTGCTCACGTATATCCCGTAGTGCCGCCACATGTGCCGTCTGGGGAAAGGACCAAACCGGTGGCCGTGGATATAGCTGCAGAATTCGAGGTCGTAGACGTGGCGGTCTTGCTGGTCGAGGATCCTATATAGGAGGCCGAGACAATAGTAGAGATAGATCCTACAGCAGCGCTACCCGAAGTCGTACCCGTCTCACTGGCAGTGACCAAGGGAATGCTCGTATTAAAGGGGATGATGGGAGTAGGCTAGCTCAAGTCCAGATCACAGACACGGTCCTATTCACTATACTAGGCGGTGTTGGTCATGAGATCACTAAGGACGATATTATCCACATCGAGACTATAGTAAGAAATCGCGTTTTAGCAGAGCGTGTAGCCCTCGGTCATTAAATATGCAGTAGCGTTATATATCCCGGTAATGGTCGAGATCGACAGCCCAGTGGGAAGAAGCCAACTGCAATATATCCCGAACTCTAGTTAATCATCCTTTCACTATTGTGTGTATCTTATTCTCCTTAGAATTGACTTACGTCGTGGTGCGATTCGCTGTCACGGTGGCATTAACGTTGATCGTGGTGGTCAAAGCTGATAGCGAATTAATAGTGGTCGAGTCATACCCGGAGTATATCTAAATGCTTCCGACTGCTTGCACGCACTGGACCAAAGAATCAGTTAATAATGTTAATGGAGCCTTTTAGATATATTCTTACGTAGCTGTTTCCTAACCATAGGGAGTCACAATTATTGTTGAGTTAAGGATTCAGAAAATAGAAGTCACTTTCCGCGATAGAAAACATAGACGTAATAGTGACACAACTATCATTATCTTAGATTGTGTACCAATATCCACAGTCAGTATTAGAGGTTGTAACGGCGTTGGCCGGAACAGGTCTAAATTTGGTTAATTGATATCAAGACATGCATTCCGGATACTTGACTCACATAGCAGTTGTGGCGGCTTTTAGAGCAAAGCTGTTGGGGATGGCTGTAGTTAATAACCGGCAATATCGTATTGTAGAGCCGAAATCTTACCTAATACATTACGTTACCGCAAGAAATAGGGGGTATGGTTTTTTCCTATCAGGTGTGGCGGTGCAGGCTTATGACTGTATTGTAAGTCAATCTTATATCATTGTAAGACCGTTGTAATAAGTTTCCGTCAAAACAAAGGAGTTGTCGGCACATCTTAGCTACCATGCGTGCTACCGTCCGACTCCAAAGGTTAGTTTCGAATTATCAAGAGCACAAGAAGGAAATAGCTAACCTATCCACAATCCAGAATGAAATTGAAGCAGCCTATACATAATTCTAAACCTTGTCTCCTCTGAATCATCTAACAAGATGAGGAATTGGTGTACTGGCTAGTACTGAATATATCCAATAGAATCAGTTGATTGATTGAAGGTGTATCGATCGGTTGAGCGATTTCTAGGGCCTATATAGTCCGTGCTCTAGCGTGTTATAACACCGTCTCCGAGTTTAGTCCGAATACCATATAAATACTAGCGGAAAATGGGTGAACGATGAACAAGCCTGTCCCAAAAGGTCATAGCGGTAATCGACCGCTTCCTTAGTTCGTCATCATCCTCTATTCATCATCCTGTCGAGGATGTCTGAACCCAGCGCCTCGGGTCGGACTTCAATGACATATTAGCAAAAGTGATCATAGATCTTGTGATCTAGAAAGCAGGTTCTCACGAGTATCGTAAGTCAATGGCCGGATGTCGAGCACGATCACGGAAGTTCCACGCTCAGCCAGCTTTTATACTGTCGCCGTACCTATTCCATCTGACCCTTCTATCACTAATACGATCTCCTTTTTCCAATCAAAGGTAGCCTGAACGCTATTGTTTAAAGCTTAACGGTTAAGATATCTATTAACCCGGTAGGCTATCCATAATAGACTTAAGGGAATGACCTTCTAAAGAACTGGCTGTCGGATGATCTAGATAACGAGGTTTTCCAAATCTATAGCCATAGTGAGTTAAGTAAGCATAGTATTCACATATAGCAAGATCAGCGGTAGAGATATATTATATAGGGGAAGGGGTACATACATATACATATAGCCCCGCACAAAATAATTATAAGTGCATATATTATATTAATGACCCAGAAACCCCTTAGTTTACACAGATACGTGCGGGCCTTATAGTGGATCCGTCAGACATAACTTCAATTAAATTAAGGGTCTAGTTCTGTCTTTTCGCGGCGGGGTTCCCTTATTTCGCCCCAAAGTCGGCCACAGAAGTCCCGTAGGAGTAGGTTCGAAAGGATTGAGGGGCACCGACATCTTCCTGTTAACCGAGTTATCAGGATATTAAAACCCAGGGCCACCCATACTACTAAGCCGCGTGGTCGCATTCTAACGAAGCTCTTTTATAAATTCCTATTGGTGTTGCCGCGCTTCCTCTATCCCTATCGGCTAATAGCCTGTTTCCTGGAAAATCTCGTCCGATAGCTCACGAGGCAGACCAGATATAGTAAGGGATTTTTCCACCTCTTACGCCTACTAGTGATGCTGCTGTAGTGGCATATTACGGGTTAAGTATATACAGTAGTATAGATCGATAAGGTACAGCTTAATCGAACGATAATGTCTAGGACAACTCGGATCCGCTAGTTTGAACGGCTCGACCCGGTGCTCTAGAAGGTTAGGGAACGTGATTAATCGACCCTGTGGTATGGCGATCGAGCCTATATTCTGGAAAGGCGGGAACCCAAAATTATCAAGCGAAAGGTCCAGACCTTAGAATCCCAATATTTCTGATATTGCCTCGTATATAGCGTCATAGGATTTACCATATAGGTTTAGGCTTCTACAAAACCCAATAGACCCCAAACCCAACCCCACCCAACCGCACTTTGGGTTGGGTTTTGGGTCCAACCTTCGACCCCAGCCTGGGTTTTGGGTCTAGCCCTCGGACCCAACCCAATATATGGGGCCCCAATGGGGCCCCAAAAAGGTCAAAACATTATAAACATGCCAAGTCTGGGCATGTACATAATTTATGCGTTTTAAAGCTGTAAAATTGCGTATTTCCCTTACAACTTTCGACAGTAACCATACTAATCACGGTAAAAAGATCATATTCATTCGCTTGAAAACTTAATAAAACTAGTAGTGCTCAAATCCATCATCCTCTCTACTTTTCCGCTTTCTCCCTGATACCCGTAGCTGCGTATTCATACCCATTGGTGGTAGGGCATCATCCTCATCCTTATCCTCATCCCTATCCTCATCCCTATCCCTATCCCTATCCCTATCCCTATCCCTATCCCTATCCCTATCCCTATCCCTATCCCTATCCCTATCCCTATCCCTATCCCTATCCCTATCCCTATCCCTATCCCTATCCTCCTTCTCTTCCTCTTCCTCTTCCTCTTCAGAGTCTTCAGAGTCTTCACCCTCTACTGCTTGCTCCTCAGTATCACTAATAGGATCTATCTCAACTTCATCTAGTCTCTCATCATTTTCTTCCCTTGCAGCTTCAATTTCATCTAATGAGAAGTATTTCTCTACTTCCTTCCTTTGTTGCTCTTCAAGGTCAAACCTTGAAGTGCAAAGAAACATCTTCAGCTCTTCAATCGTTTCTGACTTCATACGACCACGGCGATAGTGGCAGATATCCCGGGCAGTATTAAAAAGTCGCTCTACACCGGCACCAGTTGCCGGAATAGATAGAACATCCTGTGCAAGTGCAGCGATTGTTGGGAAACGCCCTTGATTCTCTCTCCAGAATGGAAGAGGCTCAGCATCAATAGGATCTAAGATGATTAGTAAATAGAAGAGAATAGAATAGATTAGGATATTTCAACGAACCGCCATCAAGGTATTGTGTTACTTCGTCTCTAACTGGCTTTATCTGCGATTTATTACCACTCAGCATCTTATTAAGCCTTGAACTCGGCTTTGGTGTAGAATAAGAGCTAGCTATGCCTGAAACAGTAGAGAGCTGGCGTTGGTAAGGAACAAGAGCTGCTTGGAATGCATTTCTGTATTTTTCCTGCCACTCCTTATCCCAATCATCTGATTTGAAAAATTGGAACCGGTTATCAGGGGCTAGCATGGTACCAATTGCATAGATAGATCCCCGAATATTATCCGTCTGTGAGTAGTACTCATCAAGCTTTAATCGGCCAGCTTGGAGAGACTTAAGCATATGCTTTTTCCATGGAACACGCTTCCGCTGAAGCTGCCGTATTGAATTTTCAAGATGGTCGAATAGCGCGTTATAGACTTTGAAAACCAGGTGTGTTGTGATATCTCGGGTCTTTGAAAGTTCAGTAGTATACTCAAAGAATGGCTGAGTAATAGTGATAAGGTAGTCAATTTGACGCCACTCCTCATCATCTAGTAGCATTTCTTCACAGCTATACTCAGCACAGAAGGGTGGAAAGATAGCACGAAGTCGCTTTGCCCGACGAAGCATCAAAAATGTTGAATTCCATCGAGTCTTGACATCTTGTATTGGGATGACCTTTGGCTCTTTAGTCTGAAGGCTGTTGAATGTATCACGGCGTTGAGGGCTTGCATGGATATATATCGCAAGGTAGCGGACCTTATTTAAGGTCGACGCAATACCACGCTTCTCACGCTTCGCATTAGCCTGGGCTAATTTTGATTGCTTATCTGTCCACTTTGTCTGAGGAGTATCATTCAAAGGAACTGCCCTTAAACGATCGAGAAGCTGGTTAAGACTGAGCTGGATCACATGAGCAAGGCAGGGTGTTCGGATAATGTTGATATTCTCTGGTAAAGCTTGCTGAAGAGCATTAACCATGGTCTTATTATTTGATGCGTTATCGGTTGTTAATCCGAATATCCGGTCTGTAATACCATATTCCAGTAATGTTTCAAGAAGAACAGTACTGAGATTTATACCAGAGTGTGAACCAGAAAGTGGTTTGAAACCAAGAAGCACCTCTCGAAAGATCCATTCTGCATCAATAAAATAGCCAGTTATAGCCATAAATGCCTGTCCAAACGGAGAAGTCCAACAATCAAGTGCAATTGACATCTTTGTATTTGGTGGTAGGAGTCGAAGGATTGTCTTTTGGCGATCTGTAACCCTATCCTTTAGTCGCCGGCGGACTATATTGGCGGATGGGATTCGTGGAGGTACGGGTGCAGAGCGAGCCTTATGGATAAGGCTAGCGAAGGTTGGGTGCTCGACAAGACTGAAAGGGAGACGGTTAAGGGTGAGAAATTGTAGGATCTCATCATACCAGTCTGATTCTAAGAATGGGATGGTCGTTGGTATTTGTTGCTAGTTAATTAAAGTGTTAGTTTGATCTTTTGTGCACAAAAACTTATCTCTTAAGAACAAAAACTTATCTCTTAAGAACTTACTCCTTTCTTGAGAAACCCTGTGATCTCAGTATCCCGTCTTCCTGCTGCGGCCCTTTGACAATCTGTAGTTTTTAAGTGTTTCGCCATAGTCGATGTGCCCTGGTAGCCCTTATCGCTGCCTGGTCGAACAGAATAAGGGTGTTTTAAGACCCTCCCACAGCGCTTGCACATAACACTTGGTGCCCCATCTGTAATTTGAGCAACTTGGTGGAAGCTGCTCCAAATTTCAGAGTGGCGGCCAGAATCCCAATGAATCTTACTTTTGCTCCCATAATCAGTTTGTAACCACCAATCAACCCACTCAGTATGATTCGACATATCATAAAGGAAGTAGTTTTTTCTCCGATCTGGCCCGACGCAGGTAAAAGAGGGAGGATTTTGAGGAAGAGGAAGATCTGGTGGAAGGAATTCGTGGTGAAATTCAGATATAGCTTGGCTACCAGAAGGTATTGCTGCTTGAATAGATGGTGTAAGGTATGAGAGATTATCTAGATCTCTATTATAGATAGACGATTGAAAGTCAGAATGCTGGCTTTGAGACATGATGGGTTATTAAGGATGACCCTAGGTAGTAAAAGGTAAGGGGGAGAAAGACTTACAATATTAGACACTGTATAAGGTAGATAGAAAAGGGAGTTAGAACAAAAGTAATATAGTCTAATAGCTATTGATTGGCTAAGTAATGAGAATTAATATGGGTCTAACCCAACAGAACCCAGAAAACCCCAAGGAAACCCCAAGGAAACCCCAAGGAAACCAAATAAACCCCAGCAAAATCCAATAAACCCCAGGAAAACCCCAAGAAAACCCAATAAACCCCAGGTAAACCCCAGCAAAACCCAATAAACCCTAAGAAAACCCAGGAAAACCCAATTCCCACCCCAATTTCCCCTAAGATCCCTAAAAATATTTCAACTCCATGAAAGAAGAAATCTTTCTGTTCAATTTTCTACCGCAAGAAATAATGTTTATCTATTCAAAAAGAAACAAATTGTAACAGAGAAATTTAGCTTTCATTCTATATAGAGATCATCTTAATTAGAGTGAATATGTAAAACTTTTGTTTCATTTTCACTAATGTTCTAAATAATATACCGACTACTTCATATTCAAATATATATTTCTATATGTTCTTCATAACCCTTTCCCTATTTTGTGGAACTACCACCATAATATACTAAAATCCAACGTTTTTCTTTTGTAATTAATAGAAAACCAGTCTTTCTATCTTCTACTCTGCCTTTATTACCTAAAATTTCCTTTAATTGAACCTATAACTAGAAAGAATCTTAGAGGGAAACCAGAACACCTGTAAAAAACAGTATTTTAATTTGATTAGTGAGTAGGGTTATGCATGCCAAGACCTCTTTTTTATGCAAAATTGGGTTTTCTTGGGGCCCCAACCCAAACCCAATATGGGTTTGGGGTTGGGTTGGGTTTTCGAAGTCGGACCCAAACCCAATATGGGTTGGGTTTTGGGTCAAGACCTTGGACCCAAATTGGGTTTTGTAGAAGTCTATATAGGTTAGCGGGTGGATTTTCCCATTTGCCCCCTACCCTATAAAATCGAGTCCTATCATCATACTAATAATAAATACCGTATAAGAGGGTATACTAGCGGAATGAGATACGAGGCTCAGTAATATTTTTAACGTCGTATGCGAAGACAGCCACAGCCACAATATGTTCATTCAACTAGTATTCAAGATACCAATCATCGCCAGGATATACAGGATTTTCTAGGGTAAGCTCGATATTATCCATTTTCACAATAATCTGCAGACTATGCTTCCGAAATATATCTTACAGGGTGATTATATAGGGAGTATAGGGCTGGACTTTTGGCTTAACATACGCATAACAAGGATCCAAACCCTCTTACCCACGAAAGAGGTCAATAATCGCTTTATCTTTATGTTAGCCAGTCTTCTAATTCTTATATATAAAGGCAGTTCCCGGCTCTGGATGTTTGAAGTGGAGCGCCCGCTTCATTTTCCCTTTTAGAGCGATCTATGGAGTACCCTCACCACCCTCTGCCCAGTCGTCGGGGACCTTAACGGGGCCGGTTAAGTCTCGCTCGGGGAGTTCAAGATACTTCTTAGCCTTTTACTATAAGTCCGAGTCCAGAGGAGGTAACTACATATTATCTCTCCCTTCCATAGCTCTGAGTATGTGACTCGTAGAAAGACGCTTTTTCGCCTTAAGGTATCTTTTCCTACCCTCTTCCGTTTGGTTATTCCTGCTGCTTTATAGTTATTCTTGGACTTTATGGTATAGTTATTTTGAAGATTATACAGGTACATTAAAAGCAATAGCCCATTCTAGAAGCTCGTTCTCCCATTCAATGCCGAATGTAATGATTCTTAGCGGGACGGGCCCCATTTGCCCAAGATTATTCTCATCATCCCAGCCATGCCGACCTTGAACCAAACATTCGTTCCATAGCTTGATTGCCATTAAAATGAGCTTCTCGATAGCGTTATATAACTTTTGATGATCCGGGTGCAAATTATTAATATAAGAGATAATCTGTACCTCGGTACTAGAATCTTTCAGAAACTCGACCTCGCAGGGAAGGCATTAGTAATTTGAACTCCAGCGATAGACCTCTGACCATAAGTAAATAGGGGAAATGCCCCGACCCGGGATATGGCCGTACTTATTTATATCTCTTTCCTCCAATTCTGCAGAATCCTCCCGCTTATCGAAATATTATAGAGCGATTATAGTATCTTTATAGGATCTTAGGACATCCTGCAGGTCTACTTACCCCCCATAGGACAAAACTAGGGTTCTTCCGTAGACCAATAGGAATAATAAAGGATCGACAAGGGTTACAACCTAATCGGACTACCGGTCCCTATTCTCCTACTCTTGCTGCTGCTGCTTAATTAAGGGGGTAGTTATTGACCTAAATAATATACTCAGAGAGTGTGAAGTTATCGTATCCGATTTACACATATATGAGCCAGCTTCTAGGACCCGGATATGTTAGTTCTCACGTAAGTAGACGGCTTTATCACGCAGCTCCTTTAAGCACCAGCTCCACGCCTTATCACTTAATAGTGAGCTTGTTTCAACGGCCTCTTTTCGCCACTGCGCTACAACTTGATCATTGAAGACATCAATATGCCACTCCGGCTGATCAGTAATGTTGTTCATGGTAGCTATCATTGCTAACTCGCGAGCTGTCACTGCAGGGCGCTGACACCATTCATTCATTCCATGTGCAAAGCGGGCATCGCATTAGATCTCATAATCAATCGGGACCTCTCCGAAGCCTGGAACTTGGAGCGGGGCACGGCCACTGTTGTCCAGCACCATGGGAATGTGGCCCGATGTTTCGCGTGTTGTGTCCGCTGGCTAGTCCATTATACCTAGGGGTGTATCCACGTAACCAAAAACACTTGCTCGGGAAGCGCATAAACTGGGACTCTTAATGCCTTGGGAATCAAGAAGAAATGGGTGTTGAATGACACAAATCGCGCTAGTAAGATTCTCCTCACTTTTACCGATAATATGTCTTACCGCCCTCGATGCGCGTGGCCTGAGATTTTGCCACTCGCTACATCCCTAAATATGTGGGCCATGTATTATCGCCCAGAATTACCGTTCTTTCATTTCTGGGGAAATTCAAGAAATCGTTTACACAATGTGGAGTCCAAGTCGATTGCCAATCATTTTAGTTCGTCATATAGAGGGAGCGTCAATCGACTGGGTCTCGGTGGGTCACCAGTTGGGCCCACCAGGCGACGAATTTAACTCTCCACCGCGTTGCCTCAACGCTAGAAGCGGCGACTAATGTCATTTTGAGGGCACATTTATAGTTCAATAATCTAGACTGAGATCGCCGTTAAGTCACTGACATGAATTTAGAGGTACAGAACGTTACGAGGAGAGGTGAAGTACGAGCGGTGAAGAGAGGGTAGTGAAGAGAGGGTGGTAAAGAGAGAGGGTTCTCTAAATTATTTTGTGGAGAGCTAGACTTTTACTCGCTGTCGGTTGGCACCGCGGAAAGGTCAGAGTGCCAGGAGGGCTAGGGACAGTTAGTGGAACAGTCAAACCGTCCGAGAAAAATTGAAGACTCTTACCTTATACAGATTTATTCTCCCTCCAAAGCCTGCAGATTTGAGCAGGCGGAATTGATGGTGGGATTCCATGACCGAAACGACTCGTTGATACGACGAACCTAAAGAAGCTTACCCGGTCAGTATGGAAAACGCACTTTGAGCGCTTAGCGTAAAGCTTATAGGTTCTTAACCTCTCTAGAACGCTCCTTACATACTTAATATGTTCTTCTTCTGTCCTCGAGAAGATCAGGATATCGTCTAGGTATACTATCACATAGATATCGAGTATATCACTAAGAGCTCTATTTAGACTGCGGCATATCCTCTCCGCTGGATATCAGGTTCAATACCATATCCGCAAATTGAGGATAATGGATATTACTTCCATACCATATCCTCAATGAGGATATCCATGGATATCCGCGAGGATATGAGGATATTTTGCGGATATCCGCACTAGCATAACTCTCGCCTGATTATCTACTTAGGGGTAGTCATGTGCCTCTTATCCAGCTGATTAATTTATTTTTCAGAACAAAAGATACACAGGTTTGGTCCTGACCATACTACTAGCCTTATTTATCCTAATTCCTCATGAAATATTAAGAAATATATTTGTATTAAGCAATTTATATTCATTTTATTATTACTTATAGCAGCAATTTGATTTTTGAAGTAGATTGGGGGATATACATGATTTTTTGTAATTCCACTTTACTTTACCATGGAAATATATATTTACTCAAGGCAGTAGTGTAGGATCTTTTAGCTAAACGATGTACATATGACTAAACTCACCATTTCTTGGTCAAATTTAACTAGCCTAGCTTTAAATTAGTTTCCTAAGCCTATCTTTTAAGTATATTAAGTTTTTAAATATATCCTTCTAAGAAATACCGGTCGGAAGCTCTAATGTTGTGGACAGCGGATTTAGTGAGTATGATAGTAAGGTCGAGGATATCCAAGGATATCCATGCGGATATCCGCGATATATCCTCAATTATCCTCAATTATCCTCACTGGTGATTAGTAATAGCCAATCATCGTCATTAAAAGTAAGAGATATGTCGAAAACGCACCCCGCAACTTACGAGTTGCAGCTTATTGCCATAACCCTGATATTTTCAGCTCGTCCTATATGTACGTTTCTCCCTTTCTTTCTCTTGTATAGTGATCAAGTACAATATGTCTTACTCACAGGCATCTCAGTCCCAATTTTCCTTCTGCGCCGATTCAGATCTAGGTCTGAATACCGACCTCCTTTATTCAGATGATATCTCTGAGCTCATTGGCAGTCAGGCTTCATTGACATCCACGTCCCGAATTTCATTTCCGATTGCGCCCCTCTCGCTTACGCGTGTTGGCCTCCCTCTTCAACAGTACTGGGTCCTCTATTCCTCCGAGCCTGGTAGCGAGATGGATGGATCTCGTAAGCGCTTTATAACGTGGTGGCTAAATACAGAGTCTGGATCAGCGCCCGAAATACAAGACTCGATCCGTTGGGATGGGAAAAAGACATCAAGTGTCTGGGATAATTTCAATCAGGTTGCACATGAGAAGACTGGCAAGCCAAAGGTTATGTGTACATCATGTCTCTGTACCCTTGTTCATCCAAGCTATCGCCGTGCTGGGTCATCGCCAATGAATGCACATATTAAGGCAGGCACTTGTACTCGGAAGCCAGTTACCCAGAGGATCGATCAGCTACTCAAACATATGGTATATTTCTCTTTCATCAAGACCCCTAATATCTCTCTTGCTAATCTTAATAACTATCCCAAAGCCAACTATCCCTAGAAACCAACCCTTCTCCCAGGAGCGTCTGGTGAAAGCGATACTAGACTTCATTTCTACAGCTCACCTACCCTTCCGAATCGTTGAACACACCCAATTCAAAGATCTAGTAGAGATTATTCAACAAGCCCACAGCAAGATCGATATACCATCCGCGCGAAGCATACGACGTTATCTTGATTCTGCAGTCAGAAGTGACCAGAAGGGGGTTCTGAAAAGGCTTCCAGATGGGAGTCGCCTCTCACTAGCGCTTGATTGCTGGACATCGCCATTTCAGCAAGCTTTCATGGCCATCACAGGTTACTTCCTTGATCAGGACTAGAATTACTGTGAAGTTCTTCTTCGGTTTGAGCATCTTCATGGATCTCATACTGGTGAAAATCTGAGCAAGACCGTAATCCAGCTTCTAACTGATCATGGAATCACTGATCGTGTGTTATCTGTGACAACAGATAATGCAACGAATAACAATACCTTGATGATGAACATCCAAGAGACTATCCAGTCGCAAAGCCAATCAGATACCTTGATTTTCCGAGTTCCATGTATTGCGCATGTGATTCAATTAAGCTTGAATGAGCTTCTTGGGAAGCTAAAGGTGACACCACCTAACAAAGAGATTGAACTAGAGTGGTCTGATGAGCGGACCCATTCATTTCAGACCAAAAGATCTAGCTCAACTCGGCAAATTGCAGATACCTTAAAGAAGGCAAGTTCTATCTCCCTAAGGCTTGTAGTTTATTCTGATAAAAGAGTTTTAGATCCGAGGTCTTGCGGTCTTCATCAATGCAAGCCCACAACGCCGGGAGGCATTTATGGCTCTACAAACTAAGGAGCCTCGTTTAGTTCCTGTTCAAGATGTCCAAACCCGATGGAACTCGACCTTTATCATGCTGAATCGGGCCAAAAGGCTACAACCATTCTATGATCAGTATTGTATAGACCATCAGTATCTTCACTTCAAACTTGATCAAGAAGAGTGGCGACAGATTGAATACCTTCTTCTTCTCACAAAGCCTTTCTTCGACTTCACAAATATGTTGTCTAAGACTAAGGATGTTACTACACATAACATCTATAGTATTTACAACAAGCTTTTCTCTCATCTTGATGAAGCTGAGAGTAAGTTGAAGAATAAAGGTGTTGTCTGGAAGAAGCACATGCTCGAAGCTCTTCAGACTGCTAAACGGAAGCTCTCAAAGTACTACACTGCGACCGATTATGAATCATATGGTGATGTCTATGCACTCGCGACAATCCTTTGCCCATCAAAAAAACTTCGATATTTTGCATCATCAGACTGGCAAGGTGAAATTAACTATGTTGATCACTATCATGGAGTTCTTAAGCGAGAGTTTGATCGATATAAAGAGACACTTCACCATGATTCAAACAATACAGTCTTACAAGATACCACTAAAGAGGCCCTGGATGATGATTATGGTGATCTTGATGCTGCTTGTGCTTCTCAGAGCCAGCCACAGCATAGGCTCTCAAAGCCCGAAGATGATGAGATTGCGAGGTATCTTGCCCGCGGGATCGAGGGTCAGAAGCCTAGAGCATTCTGGAAAGACCATGAGCATGAGTTTCCTATTCTTGCGAGGATAGCACGGGATAATCTCTCAATCCCAGCTAGTGGCGCAGGCGTTGAGCGATTATTTAATTGCGCTCGCGATATGTGCCACTATCGTCGCGGGCGATTGAAACCAAGTACCATCCGAGGACTGATGCTTCATCAATTCGCCACTAACTTTGACGTTGAGCAGAAGGAGATAGAGGTTATCAAGGAGTATCTATCCATTGGAGAAGCTGCGTTGTTAGATCAAGCTTGGAAACCAATGCCCCAGCTTGAAACACTTGAGCCAATTAGTGATAACGAAGAGGAGGATCAAGAGCCTAGCATAGAGGATACACAACAGATAGAGAGCTGCGATGATGATTTGGGTAGTGGGAAGAATAATGATCAAAGTAAGCAACTGCAGCGCAAACGATCAAAGAAACGATCATCCGAATGTTTTGATGACGATGACGATGACCTTCCAGAAATGCCAATAGATGAGGGCATGCAGGGACGGTCGGGGCGAATTCGGAAGCAACCTAGGTTACCTGATGGATTTCAGATTGATTTAAGGTAGTTAGTATTAAGTATTGATTAGAAATGACAGAATCATGTTTACCAGATTGAAATCTTTAAAATGATGATTACACGAAGATTACTTCAAAAATACACAAGAAACCGCATAATTTATACACGCTCAAAAAAGTCACGAGGCTAGGCGTGTTTGGCTGGTTTGATATCCATTGGATATCCTCAAATATCCAGAGGATATTAGGTGGTATACCATATCCGCAAAATTGAGGATTGCGGATATTACGTGACATACCATATCCGCAATTTGCGGAGAGGATATGCGGATGTCCGTGGATATTGAGGATGTTGCCGCAGTCTAGCTCTATTGATATACGATTAGAATGTGGCAGGTGCGTTAGCCAATCCGAAAGGCATCACTCTATACTCAAAGTGTCCATATCGTGTTCTAAAGGCAGTCTTCCACTCGTCTCCTTTCCTTATTCTTATACAGTGGTACGCATCTCGAAGGTCCAGCTATATAAAGATCTTTGATCCTGCTAGCCTGTCTAAGGATTCCGCTATTAACGGAAGTGGGTGCCGGTTTTTGATAGTGATCTTATTCAGTCCCCGGTAGTCTACGCATAAGCGTAACTTATCCGTCCCTTTCTTAGGTACGAATAGAATCGGAGCTCCTGCTGGGCTCTTCGAGGGTTGAATCCACCCTTTTGCGAGGTTCTTATCGATATACTCTCGCAATGCTTCTAACTCCTTATTTAAAAGTGAGTAGATCGGCTTGTATAGGGGCTGCTTCTCAGCCTGCAGATCGATTGCATAGTCGTGTTCTGCATGATCTGGTAGGATGCCTGCCCTCTCTTTATCGAAGACGTCTGCGTACACCGCGTATGCGTCGGGGAGGTCCTTTACCCCTATAATACCGGTTACTCCGAGTCTGATGGTCTCTTCTCCGCTAATCTATAGGTAGATGAGAGAGTAAGGGGTTCCTCCTAGGATCTCTCCTATTACCTTATTAGCGGATAGTTCTTCCGTCTAGGGCGTGCCCTTACTAGCATAGAAGCCCTACGTCTCCGTTCTCTAGTCTATGTCTGGGTTTACTAACTGTAACCAGTCGTATCCTAGTATAAGGTTAAAGCCCTATATATCGACTACTTCGAAGATTCCTATATACTTCTTCTTATTACCCTCGCTATCTGCGAGTTTGAGTGTGATCCTCTAGGACCTATACGACTATATTCGGTATCTATCAATCGCCTCTATAGTTCTCGGTATAGAGGGGTCCTCCTATAGATTCTCCTTTGCCTATTTTTGGCTGATAAAACTTTTCTACGCCCTATAATCTATTAGTGCTAGTGCTGTTCGACTACTCTTCCTTAAAAGGAAGACCTCTGCTTCTACCGCTAATACTAGACCCGTGGTCCGCTGCTTTTTGGGGTTAATATCTAGTGCTACTACGGTAAGGAATACTAGGCGAATCATTTTTTTGATTATTTGTCTATCTCACTATTTATATCTACCTGCTTCGAGCGGTATTCTGACGTATAGTGCCCTAGCTTATTATAGATAAAATACCTAAGCTCCTGCCCGTTATACTTGCGTTTCGCCCCCTGCCTTAAAGCGTGTGGGGTTGAAAACCTGCCTGCATGTGCCTGTCCTTTGGCGTGGTAGTTTCTTTCTGCGCCCTTAAACTGTATATTCTCCTTTGGGTCTTTGCTGAATCTGCCTCTCTTTTTGGCTATCTTCCTCGCTGGGAGACGTGATTCTAAATATTAAAGGTGCTGTAGTATTGCTTCGTATATGTCCCTCTTTACTAGGTGGTCTACTAGTTCGTCCTATAGTTCTTTCACTACTGATATCGCTAGCTTCTATATACGCTAGTACTCGTCTGGCTGTACTAATAGAGAGGTGTGGATATTTGTTAGGTGAGCTGAATACTCTATTACTGACTGATCGTATCTCTACTAGGTCGTATACTACTATCTTAATATAGACGTATGGCGTGTTATAGGGTCCGCGATAAGATTGTGATACTAGTCGCTGAACTCCTTCTAAGTGAACTTACGTTCTGGGTCCTTCTTCTCTAGCTCTTTTATATATCTCCTCTATTATACTATCAGCTTATCTATAAGGTACGTTGACACTTATAGTACCTGTTTATGCTCCTACTTATAATAGGCGGCAAACGGTTTAATATGCTTTGGCGTTATTGGCACTTTCCCCTTAGGGTTAACCGGCTTAGGTTTATTCTACGCTGCTTCTGCGTCTAGTATTGGCATGTTACCTAGCTCCTGGTCTTACTATGGCTGAGTACTAATGTTAGGTGCTAGGGAAGATGTCCTAGACCTGATTAGCATAGATATATGTCCTTAAGCCTCTGACCTCTCTCTCTGGTGGGTAATGCGTGTATTTTCTCGCTCCGCGGCCTCTGCCTTGAGTTCGTCTATTTCCCTCTGGGTAGCTGCTGCTTCCCTTTAGTACTATAGAAGGGCCTTAACCTCTTCTAGTTTCCTTACTGTAATTACAGTCTTTAGGATTCGCTCCGTGATCTCCTTAGAGTTTTCGACGGCATCCTTGATAGCTTATTAATAACTGCTTCCTATTATGGTGGCATTCTCTAGGGTTTCTGCTTAAGCGTCCTTAAGGTTCACCTGCTCCGGGCTAAGGATCGTGTTAGGGGCTTCTCCGACTGAGGGGGCATCCTCGGTCGTAGACTCCTGCACGTCCGGGCGAAAGTCCTTCTCTGCTCTGGTATCCTCTCGCTGCTTGTCTATCGGGTCGTTAGGTTCTCCTTGTCGCATACTATGGTTCCTCGTGTTATATGATATGTTCTCCGCGTGTCCTCTCGCGGTTCTCCGTAAGTCCTTCTGCGGTTCTTCGTAAGTCCTTCTGCGTGTTTTCCGTCCGTATTACTGGTCTTATCTAGGGGTGAGAAGTGATTATAATATTAAGACTAGGGTCTTAGGGGGTTGGATGGATAGGAGTGATAATATAGCACAGCGTACCCCTATACGGCTGCTGTCTGGATTGATAGTAATATAATCACTAGAGAGCTGTTATATAGCTCTCCCGCCGTGCTATTTCTGTTATGCGGCTTAGCTAAGCGGATCACCGGCATACTGGGTTAACCCTTCTCCGGCCTAACTCCGTTAGGGCCCTTCATATATAGAAGTATACTCCTCTGCCTATACTCTTGGGTTCTGGCCCCTCTCGTATAGGTCTTCCTAGACGTGTCGTAACATATAGGTACTAGGGTAGAAAGGCTTTTTAACTTAGCACGTGATATCTGCTACTATCGGCGTGGTCGTCTGAAGGCTAGTACGATTAGAGATCTTATGATCTATAGTCGTGCTACCAAATTTGAGATAGAAGAGATAGATCTTGCTTTTATCCGAGCTTTAGAAGAGGGTGAAGAGGGTGAAGAGGGTGAAGAGGGTGAAAAGGGTGAGATTCAAGGGTAAAAGGGTGAAATTAGTGATAATGAAGAGAGTGTGAGGTCGAAGAGAAAAAGAGGGGTTTCATCCGAAGAAAGTTCGGTTGATTCATCCGAAGAAAGTTCGGTTGATTCATCCGAAGAAAGTTCGGATGAAAGTGCGGATAATGGGTATTTGCCCGCATCTCGCACATCTGGTCGTGTACGGAAGCGCCCTAACCAGCCAATTAGCTTTCATGTAATTAATTAGGTGTTTTTAGTTATTATTTATTGAAATTTGTCTATTAAATTTTATCAGATCAATAAGGGTTACCGATTTCTACATAAATGATTGACTCCTGAAATTTCAGGCTGGAAGGTTTTTATGCACAAAAACCTATCTCTTAGTAGTAAAAGTATGTATTTTATTTATGGTAATTAACAGCTAGAATACTAAAAATACAGCATATTTTCCATAAATTATGCCTAAAAATAAGCTCCACTTTCACGGGCCTTACGGGCTTTTCTTGGCGGGCCTGTCCACACGGGCATGCCCACGGGCCTGCTAAAGTCTAGTCACAATTGGTAATTTTATAGCCCTAGTTCAAATCGTAGATCCATGGATGCCTTCATCCGCGGATGGCTCTGCGCATGACACGATTGAGAGGCTGCCATGATGTTACCTACTAATTCCTTTAAGTAGCTAGACTAGATATTGAACTATACTTCTCGGTAATCCTTTCTTCTTTCACGATACTATCGACTATTTGAATGGCTGCCGTCACACTTGCTCGTGAAAAAAAGAAGTGTATTACTGCCGGTAGTAGTGCACATAAGATTATTTTCACTTACCGTCGCCAGTGAAATACCAAAAGCAGCACCGACATTTGAAGGTAGTCTCGACTCTCCCGGTGGCCTCAATTGGTATGTAACTAAACTCAAGCAGCGACGTTTTAGAAACAAGATCCAGCTCTCTATCTAAATCATAGTTCGCAGGAACCGACGACAAATTATAGGGTACAGAAAACGTTGAGTAGACGTGATAGTATTATCCAATCCACCAGGCACGGCGCTTCTGGCTTGCGTCATCAGGATAGCGAGCCAAAAACTAAATATAACACCTTTAGCTCCATCTTCTTACTATAGTTCATCCCCCGGATTTAGGAGAAAAGCCTATTGAACCGCCTAAACCTCCACCTCACTCCACTGGCGAAATATCGATAGGTTAGGTATCAATATGACACGGCTGGATTTGGCCACAAATGTCATTGGCCCAATCGTTCCTACTCCCTGGCTTTTAACCTTTTTGGAAATCGCCATTTTATTACTTACCCCGCAGATCTTGGACCTTCCCGGGCGAGATTTTAGCCGCCCCTGTATGCCTAGGTGGATGTAGACTTCTGCATGGGCCGGAAAATTATGTCCAAGGCCCAACCCATGCTAAAGCCTAAGTAATATATACATATATTACATATATTACATATATTACCTAGTTAATACTAATGTTTCTGACAGAGTACATGGTAATTACATAGAAATTTAAATTTACCGGCCCATGGGCCAGAAAATTATGTCCAAGGCCCAGCCCATGCAGAAGTCTAGGTGGATGAGGGCTCCCGACCCGGATGATTGAGTAAAGGATGCTCAATTCCTGACTCAGTAGTAATTGTTCAAATGCTAGGTTGCAAATATGATAGTGAAGCCTAAAAACTTGGAATTTTCTCATTTCGTTTCTGACTTCCCAGTGTCACCTCTCTTTAGTCGTTAACTCTATGCTCGGGATATACATTATATCAACCACCTTGGCAACTGGAAAAGTCCACTCACCGAAGCTAATAGTCCCACCATAGAAAATGCCAGGAAGATCGTACTTCTCTTCAAGTTTTCCTACATCATTTTGGTATCTCCGGTAGGGCCCGTGTAGGACTGGAGTACTCTGTGGTCTCGCTCCCCACAAATTGATATAACTTTAATTTCCCCAGGGGTAAAGATGCCCCTACTAGTTTCCCGTCCCAGTCCTCCTTTGGCCCGTTCATTTTACTCGCCATACATCTCGACGATGCATATCTAGTTTTGGTGAAAATTGGAGCAACACTGACGCGGCATCATTCGCCTCCTCAATGACTGCCTTTTTTGTTGAATCAGCCGAAATTTTTGTGGCACTCTCGAGGCGCGTCTTGCAGCAGATGACGACGCACTCTGAGCTAACACTCTGCAGGACTCGAGACTTTGTCGTGATTTTAGTTCATGTGATGGGCCCGGCTCAGTCAACACGGAAAATAGAAGGTCAGCAAACAATTTAGCAATACGCTACATTCATTATGGTTGATGTAGCCGTTCTCTTGTTCTCGTTTCTTTCCTATCAATACCAATTCCTCGCCCCAAGTCCGTTCTAATTCCGAACATCTGTTTTGCCAACTGATTTAATTCAAATCATTGCTTAAGTCTTTCTTTCCGGTTCACACGCCATGCGTCCTCGGTCCAGCGCAGCTGTCGTGGCTTTCGTCGCCGCTTACGCTGCAGCTGCGAGTGCCGAGTCACTGGCCGATCTTTGCACATTGTCCAATCTCAAGTCTGTTCTTTGCTCCAACGGTACTCTCCTTGGTATCAACCTGATCTCATCTGCTTCTACTGCCGCCGTGGTCTACAATGGTACCGTTGGTGGTGGAATGACCAGCAGTTCCAGTGAGACCTACGACTACTGCAATGTCACGCTCACTTATATTCATCACGGCAAGACTGACAATATTATTGTCAAATACGCCTTCCCCGAGCCTTCAGATTTCAAGAACCGCTTCTATGTTGGCGGTGGTGGAGGATATTCCCTGAACACCGACGCAACCGGCGGTCTTACTTATGGTGCCGCTGCTGGAGCCACGTCTGCTGGCTACGATGCCCTTAATGGTGTTGGCTTCGATGATGGTGTGCTCCTTGGAAATGGCTCTATCAAGTGGGATGCGACCTATATGTTCGCCTATCAGGCCTTAGGCGAGATGACCCAAATTGGCAAGTATGTCACTAAAGGTTTCTATGGTCTTTCAAGCAGCGCTAAGGTCTATACCTATTACGAGGGATGCTCTGATGGCGGACGCGAGGGCATGAGTCAGGTTCAGAGATATGGCGATGAATACGACGGTGCGATCACAGGTGCTCCTGCTTTTCGGATGGCTCAGCAACAAGTGAATCATGTGTTCTCTGCTGAGGTCTAGATAACCTTGGATTATTATCCTCCCCCTTGTGAACTGGCCAAGATTTTGAACGCTACTATTAAAGCCTGTGACCCTCTCGACGGTCGTACCGGTGGTGTGATCTCCCGTACCGATTAATGTATGATGGAATTTGATCTATCCTCTGTTATCGGCGAGGAATACTACTGCGCTGCCTCGACTGCCTCCTCTGGTTCCCCTGGCGGCGGTTCTTCTAGTAGCTCCCAGCCTATTCAAAGCGGCAAGGTCTCCGCTTAAGGTGTTACTGTTGCCAAGACTATTTACAAGGGTCTCCACAATAGTGATGGTCAGCGCGCCTACCTCTCATGGCAGATCGGCTCTGAATTCGGCGATGCTGGTACCACATGGAATAATGATACCCAGGCCTGGGAACTCTCAATTACATCCACCGGTGGTGAATGGGTCACCAAGTTTGTCGAGCTCGTGGACCTGGACAATCTATCGACCCTCGATGGAGTCACCTACGATACTCTAGTGAAATGGATGGAGACTGGTTTCGTTCGCTTCTACGACAGTCTACAGACCACCGTCCCTGATTTGTCTAAATTCAAATCCTCTGGTGGAAAGCTGCTGCACTATCATGGCGAATCTGATCCTAGCATTCCCTCTGCTTCTTCAGTGCACTATTGGCAGGCAGTCCGCTCGGTTATGTACCCTAATGCCACGAGTGAGGCTAGTCTGAAGAGGCTCCAGGATTGGTACCAGTTTTATCTGATCCCTGGCGCCGCACACTGCGGAACCAACACCCTACAGCCAGGTCCGTACCCTGAAGACAATATGGCAATCATGATTGACTGGGCCGAGAACGGTGTATCACCCACATGCCTTAACGCCACCGTCTCTTCTGGTGATTATGAGGGTGAGACTCAGATGCTGTGCCAGTGGCCTTACCGCCCGCTGTGGCGTTCTATATCCAGCTTCGATTGTGTCTATGACGAGAAGTCGATCGAGACCTGGACATACAACTTCCCTGCTTTCAAGGTGCCTGTGTACTAGGTGCAGTCTTGGCACATCCGGAATGTTTTGTTATCACTCATGGTCCTAGGTGTATCCATTTAACTATATAGAAATATGACCTAAGTGCCTCTTTCTCTATTAGTGACCATGGCAGACGAGACATTCCTCACAAATTGTAGCAATTGAGGTGTATTATAACCGCTCCCACAGCGTATTGGGGCGCTAAACTAATACAGGCAGGTCCGCCGCTTATATTAGGAATGGCCCACAAGTCCTTTTGACCCATACATCTCAGTCTCACTCCCAAAATGTCCGAATATTTCAGCAGTCTAACCAGCTACTCGGCTCTCAAACGGATATGCCATGTAAAACAGGCGCATCTTTGACTTCGGCATGACACATGTAAATAAGACAATATTGTGCAACGCTGTCAATTCTTTGCTTATTGTGTCTTCAAAGCTACTAAATCAAACAGCAGAGTTTCTTTCCCTATGGCCACTCTTCGGACCGATGAATCGCAGCACCCAGATTGCCGCCCAATCGCACGACTTCCTGGTGAAATTCATCGTCCTTTTTGAACGCATGTTTAGAAATGGGATAGACTAGAGCTGTTACAGCGCCACCAGCGGCCCCTGCAGCAGGAAATAACCTCCAAGGATAGCTCCTCCGACAAGATTTATGGCCAGCTTCAAGTGACCACGGCGCTTTTCCTTGTCTTCTTCTACTTGCTCCCCATAACGCATCACTCCTGAGCCCAGCTACGGTATCAATGTAGTAGCCTCTTTTACGGCCACGAAGCTGAACGGGGATGTCGTTAGCTTCTCGGTATAGGTGCTCTTTCATTGGGCCACCGTCAACTGGTATCTCTGATGCGACTGCCATGATGCGGCTAAAAATCGTCCGCACGAAGTCATCGTTTTCGTCACAAGCGAAGGCAGGTTCATTGCTGATGTAAATTGCGACGAGATTATGGGCAAAGTTGATCTGATTCTCAGTGCCCTCATTTTGCGGCCCACGTCGGGCTTCGATGGCAGCGTCCCGTACAGCTGCGCAGGCATCGCCGCGTGAAAAAGGGGCGTCCCGAACCTATCAACTTGTTGATTCTGTACAGGTCCTTCAACTTCGTGTTTAAAATAGCTTCAGAGAAGAGATAAGCATGGCCATAGCACCCAGCGAGAAACAAGAGTGTCACTGATGGCGGCAGGCGGTAGTGGTCACTCGGATGAGCGGCTTCTTTGGCAACTTGGCCTACTAGCGCTAATCTTAAGGTTAGAGTTGCATTGGTCTTCTTCGCTCTTTCGCTGCCTGGTATAATCTGGTTGTATTTCTACCTTCCCGGGTTCAAAGAACGCTCCTACCTTGAGATGGAGGAGATTTTTACCAAGCGTGTTCCAGCGCGGCAATCCAAAAAATACAATTGCGAGCTCGAGATAACACTACGGAAGACGGCGAAAAAGTGTGGCTCGTTCGATGAGCCTAGCGACCGGGATCAGGCGGGTCTTTGAAGTGGCCTCTGGGGCTGGGTGGAAGGACTGCCTTGCCTTATCTCATCTACAATGTTCAGAAATCCTGTTCTAGTACACAGATATATCTTGAAGACCTATTGGTTATATTATCAATATGTCTAGGGTTTTGTATCTTCACTAGAAAGAGTTACATGTATTTCTGAGAAATCTATAGCTTCGGAAAGCCGTCTACCGAAATTGAACTAATCCTGGTCTAGATGTATAAAGATAGTTACTAGGTATTTTCAGTTATAAATCATAGGGTGAATCACCAGTTTACCAAAAGGATGTTAAGGGAGGATTAAGGAATAAGGGAGAAGTTGTGTATTAATTTGACTACTAAACTGCTGATGCTATTAAGTTATCTTGACGAGACCTAGGTGGTGAGCAGCTTTAGCGAAGTAATCTTCAGATAAACCTCCGAGCCTTATTTATAAATGATCTGGGTCTCGAGGGTTGTACCACTGATACTCCCCCTTAAATATTAGGAGTGAGGCTCCGTAGTTTAGGGTAGTAATACTCCCCTAACTTCTAATATTAGGCTCTATTCAGCATATCTTGTATTGATGTATGTTGTGAATGGATGGGTAATCTTAAGAAAGACATCACTTGTACATATTCCCGCTTGACTTATATAGCTTTTGAAGAGGGGAACGCTCTCGGCAGTACGCTCATAGACGGAAGGTCGAACAACCAGCACCAACAACCAATCTTGCTCCGCTAACCGCGAGAAAGACCTTCCGGGACGACCCATAGGGGTGCTATCAGAGATGTGTGGGAGCGTGTATTGAAATACCAGCTAGAAACTGACATTTCATAGAATGCATACGGAACGTGACACGTAATCGAGACATGCGGGTGAATACCATACTATTGAGGGCGAGGTTTTCCACTATACTATGTAGATTATCTATATGCAATCTGCTAGGTATAACACTTCTGGTCGCAAGTTTATTATATACAAACTAACACCGATTCATACTAGGTAATGTAGATTGTAGATGAATTAGAAGAGGCCACAGAAAAAGAATAGGCCTAGAATCATCTGCTCACGACTGCCGTGTCTATGCCACTTTCGGCTTGACCACTAATGACTCCACTGAGTAGGAAACATTCGGAAGAAGACCTGTCATACTCCAAATAATTGCATGTAGACTTTGCTGCACATGCGTTCACACACTCTATGAAGGTGACATAGAGGTCCAAACCGACAATTTTGCTGGAACTATAGGAATATTCATAGTTGCAGTCAATATAAACTTCCACGCCATAAGCAGAATCATAATAAGGACTTGACAGTTGGGCACAAGCCGTGGGAGTAATGGTTGCTGTGGTGGTCTCTGTTATTGAAACAGTGCTGGAAGCCGTTTCGAGGATGGTAGCAGTGGCAGTTATGGTAGTTGTCGCAGAGGCAGTCTCGTCAATAGTTACAGACTCAACGGACGTAACTCTGGTGCTGGCCGTTTGATCGTTGGTGGCAATACGAGTTACTGTAGCATATGAGGAGGCAGTGGCATAAACATATTTGGTGGTTGGTGTTGTTCGAGTCCGGGTGACAAAAAGGGGGATGGATGAAGTCTCGTCAATAATTGTAGATGCAGACACAATAACGTGACGGCTGCTGACTTGGGTCTGATAGGCTGTGACGCGACTTGTGGCAGTTACAAATATGGAAGGCTGCTTGTAATGATCAGTTGATTTGCTCATACTGGGAAATGGGAAGGGAAAAGGTGGCAAAGCAAGGCATACCGCTGTGCTCTGAGAAGCAGTCGTTACGATGGTTGTCGTGGTGGTAGCAGGTACAACCAGACAGGAGCAAGCACTGCTAAGGTCGCTAGTTGCGATTGTGCTGACTTCGGCCAGCCAGCTGCTAAATAGACACTCGGAGGAAGTGCATTCCGGCTCTGGTTCTCCACAGTCATCGAACTCTTCTTCTTCTTCTTGATCATCCACCGTCTCGATCTCGACGGATCTTTGGGCAAGAGTGACCGTGGCAGTTTGAACACTGGTTACCGTGTTGATCACGGTAGAATCCGTAATTGTCATACTCAATGTCGCGGTTTGCGTTGCATAAACTGTGGTGTCTGTCGTAGTGATATCATCGGTGCTTACCACAGTGCTGGTTAGTGTAGTATCGGTTACAGTCGTTGTCACCGCATCAATGGCAGTACTAATTGCTGTGGCGTCTGTTGTTGTGATGAACTCGGTAGTTTGGACAACATCCTCAACCACGCTCGTAAGAGTGACTGGGGCAATGTCCGTGCTGGAGTACCACGTGGTGACCGTATCTATGATGTTTGAAGTGTCGGTAACAGTGATATCGACGGTTATTGTGTCAGTGATTGTGGCGGTCCCTGCGGTTGTTGTCGGGTATACAGTAACAATTTGAGTCGCAGTCTGTTCGATATATGCGCTACAGAACGCACTCGCCTGTGCTTGCAACGATGATTCCTGGAGTTGAAGCCAAACTGCATCATTCGCACACTGGTCGTTCTGTCAGACACCATGTGGAAACAATAACCGAACGCACGTAATTTGTCACCTACCTGAGGAAGAGATCGCTTAACGATAGAACCGCTTCCAAGTGGTCGAGCAGATGAGAGCAAAGCTCCCCCAAGCCCTAATAGAAGTGACAAATGCATTTTAATTCTCAACAGCAAAGAAAAATAACGAGTGACTAAAGTTGGACAACTGTAAAGATTCAGACACGAATAACTTCCTCCGGACCCAATGCCCATTCATATAAGGCCCTCCGTCGCTTAAGATTGCCTATCCATATTCAAGTTATTTTTGGTGGCGTTCTTTTTGGCTCTAAAAGCCCCATTTGAATGGGGAAAAAAATCGGGTGCCCCTGAATGAGTCGTGATTATTGTCTGAGCAAATCAGCTAGCTCTAATCCCAAATGTCGGCTAACAGGCCATGATTGCTGACTTTCGTAGATGTAGATAATAGATGTACATATAGAGATAAGAGAATGCGTGAAGCGGGTGGGTGGTGTATTTCATTTGCGACAGTATGTCAGAAGAATTCAGAACGACAGCCAATAGATAAAGTAGTTAACGAACGACTCCCTCCGGATCTAATCTCCCATTTTTTGGAAGTGTAGTCGTCAGTCTGGAAGATTGAGAGGCCCTGAACGAACAAAAAAAGGCGGTCGCATAATAGTAGCTGTTGGTGAGCCAGAGCCATTGTGAAGCGGCTGTCGTCGGTTCGAATATCGCGTTGATGCTATCTCCTCGTCTGTGTGAGCCCAATTGAAGAGATAAGTGGGTCTTCCCGTTAACTAGTACTGTTTGCTACATATACATATTCGGGATAATCCTTTAGAAGCTTAGCTTGGAGGTGGGATCAAATGATCGTTGGCTATTTCATACTAAAAAATTGAAAAATGGGGTTTCCATAAACTAAGCCTTCAGTAGCATCAAGACTTCGGCATTTTCTTGGTATAATCTATCTTCTGAGCTTAGCCTTCGATTGATTCTAGATCAGTTATCCAGGTCCATCATAGAATACAGCACAGTAGTGGGGCGTCTATCGGAGACGCCGATGCTCGTCAATTTCTATCAACTTTTCTCTATAATTCAAAAGACGGGACTTACCAGAATTCTCAAAGGAGGCTGAGAGACAGGAACCGTTTACATACTTTGGTCCGACTTCCTCGAACTTAACATTATCAATAAACCTATATTATTGCATGCATATTGCATATTCCGCATTGCGAATAAAGCGGCTCAATAAGTCTCCGGCAGACGAGTAAGATGCAAAAATTCTTTGACCAGCAGTTTCATCGCCTGGTCAATTAGATAGAACTGAGAAGCTATTACGATATATCCCAATAATTAGCTAGGTACAGTTCCTAAATTATGACTGATTAGAAGACTATTCCTTTGTGTGCCTCTTAAATATTCTTTTAAAAATCCTTCTGTTAGTACGCTATGATATGAGGTGCGATCGGCTTAAATTTCCCTAGGTTCTTAAGGGCGTTCCTACTTTCCGCTAGACCCGCTCACCTGCTCGCTTATTATGACCTACAACAGTCAATGACTCCTTTTGTCTCCACCACAGCCACATCCACATGAAGTATTTTGCGAAAAAAAAAAAAAGTCTCCTGGCTGCACGACGTTGGATTTACAGGTTTTATATAATACGTTAGTTGAGGGGTAGACAACTCACAGCGCTACTACCTACACCGTAACGGTGCATTTCTTAATTACGGGGGAAAAAGTAGGGCAGATACCGATAGAGCTGAGTCTTCATGAGTTAGATGCCGTTACATTCTGGCCTCATGGGAAGCTGATACTTGAATGTATTTTTAAACACCCTCCGCTTCATGCCGAACTTAAATTCTAAAATATTTCGAGTACCAGAAAGGTTACCAGGTAATAGGGGTCCAAAGTTAGTGAATTTTTGTCACGGGGTGCCAAACCCGCCCGCCCGTGATGCATCACAGTACGAATACGGATACCACTAGGGGACTTATACCCTCAGTACTGATGTATGTCCCCGACCGCTTCCGTTCTGCTGTCCGCTAGCTCACAAAATCCATGTCGCAATAGAGACTTCGTAACATAACTAATAAGATCATTAATGGGTGATGTTCCACTTCATCACTAATAGTTCCAAGGATCAATTCTCGGTCTTGAACGCTTCATTTTAACACGCAAATATCCAATCATGAATGATTCGAAATGCTGCCCTCTACTCCTTGGGTGTTCATCACAATTACCCCATCGTGTACCCGCCCTTTAAGCGTCCAGCGATCGGAGATACATCGCCAAGCAATACGCGAGAAAGGTGCATCTCGACGCTCTCCTAATTAAAAAAGAGCTGAACGCCAGCCGCATTCAATACAGGATGACTGGGCTTCGGTAGAAAGTCTTTCTCGTAGCTATGAGTAGGCTTCATCAGGACGCAAGACCCAACCCAATTTTGCATAATTTACCCCTGAATTTTCATAACTTTATTCTCTTGTATTCTCTGTATTTTGCTAGTTCTATCAGGTGAATTTGAATAAAATTATAAACATATATAGGAGGGACTTGAATTAATGTATAACTTAATCTGTATTAAATCCGATTGGTAGAAGTGGAGGTAATACTAAAGACTGAATTTTCTGAACTTGAAGTTCAACATATATGTTTGGCATCAACGGCGGCTCCACCATTTTCTTAGAACCCTTTATAATTTATTTATTTTATAAATCAATAAATCAATAATGTTAGAGTATATTATAGATCGCATATATATCTAATGGGCTATAAAGAGAGAATAATTAGTAAAATATTAAAATTTCATTCATATACGGTCCCGTAACATGCTACAAACATGCTGTATTCAAAGACTTGGCATGTTTGTTATGTTTACAACCCAATTGGGGCCTAGGGATGTCAAAATGAAATTTCAAAATTTCGAAATTCCTGAAATTTGGCTGCTTGAAATGTAATTTGAAATGGGGCTTGAAATCTTGAAATCTAGCTAGTCCCAAAGTGGTAATGATTATCTTCCATTCTTCCAATCAAAACAGTCGAACGTAAAGCACGTGACATAGACATCATGTGTCATCTATCCCCCGCCGTCGCCGAGTTGGCCGCTTGGAATCATCTGGAACTCCTTGAGGCCATTCAGATACACGCTTCGACCTCGTCCGCATAAGATGAGCTGAATCTGAATTTGTTGTGGGTTTCGTTGAAGGACTAAGGGGAGGCTCCGAAGTTGGCTTCAACAAGGAGTTAAGCCTCGACTTCAACGCAGAAATGAGGGCAGGATTTGTTGATTCTGAAGCTGAAGTCAAAGCTGAATTCAATGCTAAAACCAGGGCAGACGTTGGTGATTGCTCTGTTGGTTGCTCTGGTGGTTGCTCTGGTGGTTGCTCTGGCGGTTGCTCTGGCGGTTGCTCTGGCGGTTGCTCTGGCGGTTGCTCTGGCGGTTGCTCTGGCGGTTGCTCTGGCGGTTGCTCTGGCGGTTGCTCTGGCGGTTGCTCTGGCGGTTGCTCTGGCGGTTGCTCTAGTGGTTGCTCCGGTGGTTGCTCTAGTAGTTGATATGAGCCCCCTGATAGATCGTCTAGCACTTGGTTTCGCTGCAAAACCCTCTCTATCTCGTTATCCTCTTCTTGAAGGAGTGATTCTTGCGCAACTTCGGGAGGCCGTTCTGTCCGGAATTGTCGTTTATTGATCTGCACGAAGAGCAGTTTTTCAACGCGGTGGGGCTCGAGCCTATTTCGGACTTTTGTATGCTGAAGGTTCATCTGTGAAAAGGCTCTCTCCGCTGCCGCTGAATTTGCCACAGTATTGCAGAGTCGACGAGCAAAGGGTGCAAGAAGCGGAGCAAAGTCCTCCTGTATAAGCATATCGTAAGTAAGTCCTTCGTTTTAATCGTTGATAGTATAACGTACTGCCTCAAGCCAAAAGAGAGACGGGCTCTGGGCCTTCCAGCAGGAGGCATTATAAAAAGCGCCCGTTCTCTGCCTGAATGACAGAAATTCATGCCAAGCGGAAGAGCTTTTGTCGTTGTTCTGTAGAGGCCGTAGCACACCGATATAATTACGAGAGCTCTGGTCAACTTTCCCAGGGACTCTAGCGGGATCAAGATGATAGGCTACCCAGTGGATAGGCTCAAGCTGACGTAGTATTCGACTTTGCCAGCCTATGCCATCCAAATAGGACAAGAAATCGTCCTTAAGAGATGTTTGGGAAGCCAATGTTCGTAGATCTTCATGGAGATCTAGCCATCGCTGCGTTACCTCCATAATCGACGAGTTCCGAGCTTCGGACTCTTTTTGGGCAACATGTAGAGGCTTAAGGATTTTAATCAACTCCTTTAGTTGCCACCAGAACGAATGCGAGTTCGCTATCCGAATAATCTCCCTCCCCCTAGCAGTCGAGGTAGCAGGAGTGATAAGTGTCCACTCACAGATAGCTTCTTGGCAGTCGTGGAGCGAGGAGAGCATATTATATTGCGTTCCCCATCTTGTAATGACTGACGCAATAAGAGCCTTCCTATATCCCCACTTCTCAATCTGCTTTCCTTGCATCCTTGCGTACTCGAGTGGTGAGTGGTGGAAGAAGACGACTATTTCAAGGGCCGACTTAAATACCTCCGCAGCCCGTGGAACCTTCGAACCCTTAGCATCAACAATATCCTTCATGATTAACTGTAGGCCGTGAGAGTCACAGGGAATCATAAAGCAGTGTTTGAGCTCTGGTGTGTTCTCTAGCTTCTCCCAGACCGATTTCATGACAGAACATGTGTCTGTCGAGATAGAATTAATTCTTTTCCAGTCAATCGTTGTATCCAGTTGTAGTAGGAGACATTTGAGACTATTCAAGATCCAACCACTAATAGCAGGAGCATCAAGAGTCTTGTCTTCCATATCATTCAAGTAGACAAACCATGACTTTATCGGCGTTGTTATAGTCATCACTATCACCCGTTGAGATCTAATGTTAGTGGTCTCATCCACTGTGACATTTAAGAACTCAGTTCTCCGTAACTCTTTAATAACCTTCTCTAGTAGTTCATTATATGCTTCATCCAGCAGGTCATCGGCGACTCGTTGGCGGGAAGGAATTTGATACGTCGGGCTTAACGCATGGATAAGTTCTCGCATTTCTTGCTGTTCGAAAAGGTTGAATGGTCTAGCCCCGGTGAAACAGACCTGAGCGATTAGCTGATCAATGCTTCTGGCTGGCTGAGATGTAGAGAAACTTAGCAATTTCTGTTTCTTCTCTGCGGCGGTCTTGGGATCCATCAGAGCCTGTGCTTTTGTGCATTTATTAACATGCTCACTCTGGCGTGTAGTATTTTTGGCGCGAGTCTTCAAGCATCCAAGACATTGTGCTTGAGGCACCTGAAGAAGCTGCAATTAGGGGAGTAGAGGATAAGTTTATGAATTAGTTCTTACCTTTTTATCACCCTGTATGATTTTGAAGCATCTCTGAAGCTCGAGCTCTGAGTAGGAAACCTTTCCGCAAGGATGATTAGGAGCCATTTCGAAGGTGAGGGTGCTAGGAAGGGGTGAGACCTTGAGAGTATTCTAAACAAGCCAAAGATATATATTCTTCCACCTGTTGCCACGAGCTACAGCATACTTGATGAAGACTGGCAGAAAAATGAAGTATAGGCCATTATTGGCTATAATAGGTTACCGCTTCTGATGACTCAGCAGGCGCCAGCCCCTTGAAATGTAATTGAAACGAGAAAATGAAATGAAATTTCAAGATTTCGTAATGAGTTGGCCAATTTCGTAATTACAACATCCCTATTGGGGCCCCAAGGGTTGGGTTGGGTCTAACTTGGGTCCTGATGAAGCCTAGCAATGAGTCGTTATCACCTACACCTAAGCCGCTTCTTTTCGCCCTAGTAGCTCCATCGCTATGGGACGGTGACTTCCGAACTCTTTTATAGCATAGTCTGCACCCATTATATGTCATGCTTATATTCATCAAACTAACAACATATATGCAGTGTTTTCCACTTCCGCATTTACCAAGACCGTTAGTACCCCGCATGTATTACGGACTTAGGTGCATTTAACTAAATGTTAGCGACCTACGCGATGCGCTTACTACTATGGCAGCAAACTTCTGTTGGTGCCTTCGAATATTTCACTCTTACGCACTATGTGAAGGCACTACTAAGTGTGTCTGTGACTGCAGACGAAATCATGGCTCACATTCTCTATAAACGTTTCTCCAAAACCCGCTAAGCTCCGAGGAATACAAGATTGATCACTGATGAGGAATATATCGGACATCCGTGACGAATGGGACCACCAAATTTGGCGACTCTTTCGGCGGTTGGTCTAATGACCATTGCGCTTACCATTGACTTGCAAAGTAGCCGCCTCTATAGCCAAGCTCCTTGAAGCCTGGATGAGAATGGTTTACCTTCTGTCAACGCACCCACTTATCCCTAGAGCCAGACTTTACGCGCTTCGGTGACAGCGAAGTAACGATGCGGGCAACTGGCTAGAAAGAACGGACGTAGTAATGTATTAGGGGCAAAGCGATTCTACTATACCCTGGAAATGGAAAGCTATCTACCGAGTTAATATTTAATAAAATGTGGAGTGGCCAAGTATCGGAATCTAAGTGCTGGTCAAACTAGGGGCTTATTCTACTAGGGTACATAAAGCGGCTCTCACCTATTTCTCACCCTGGCGATACCCACTAAACTACTGGCCGCATATAAGCCACACACCGATAAGTTAGTAGTATAGTAGGTGACCACATGCGAACCCTGACTACTGTATACTTTTTTAGATATTTGATATGTCCTCATACATTAAGGAAACAGTCCTTGCCGCCCTACTATTCAGTCGCCTGCGACTGACTACCTGAACACCCTCCTCGCATCCAACTACCCAATCTTGGATACTTATCACACCATTACAATCTCTATCCTAGCTTAAATCCAGGGGTCTAGGAACAGTATTCCTTGTTCATGATGTAGGCCAACACCTTCAAAAAATACATTACCGATCTCCAAGGTCGCATCCAGTAGGAACAACCAAAGTGTATTCCGGGGCATGTTGGTATACCTTATGTAAAACATAAATAAAAAGAGATATTAAACCGACATACTGGCTTGTCGCCGTCTTTCTCTGACAATCGCGTATTCAGCATCTTGAGTTCCAAGGTCAGATGAGGTTGATCAAATTCATTCACGTCATGTCCAAAAAGATCGACCTCTCGTATCTTACACATGGGCAAATTTCAAGGTTCCACATACTTATCTTTCCGGACTATTGCATTCATCTTTAACCATAAAGGGGCACAGGCCATGGCTGTATGGTCTTGACTTTCGTTGATCAGACTGGTTCCATCTTCCGTTGGTCCCAGCTGAAATTCAAAGGTAGTCACCAGCCTGGCAAGGACTTGTTTCATCTCCATGTAAGCAAAGGCTTTACCCACACAGTTGAATGGGCCCACACTAAATGGAATGAAAGCTTTCGAGTTATGGGTTTCTAGGTGGTCGATCCAGCGGAATGGATTCCAGGTGCTTGGGTCGGTGAAGTTTTCGGGGCCTAATCAAGATCAGTCACTCATTGAAATATATGGGTGCAGATGGGCACTATGAATTTGCTATACTCACTATGTTGAATAGTCCAAGTTGGACAGCTGACGGTGGTATTACCAGGGATATGTATGCCTTCAATGTAGACGCCCTCTGGAGGAGTTAAGCGTGGTAAGCCGGATGGTACGGCTGGGTGGACTCTGAGGGTCTCATTAATGACGCTTTCCAACAACGGAAGGTCTTGCAACGCTTCAAAAGCCAAGTTGGCGGGATCTGCATGATTCACAATCTCTTTGCGAAGGGCGAGTTGGATTTCTGGATTGATCGCAAGATGATACATGGCGAAGGTCAAGGCAGAGAGCGTCGTGTCGCCAGCGGCAATCTGCAACATCATGGTATCCTCGATTTCTTCCTCGGGGGTCAAGGTTTTTTTGCCCCGGAAGACGTAAGACAACACGTCCGGCGAGTCTATTTTGGCAGCCTTCCGCTCGGCCAAGCTAAGTGTTGCGAAGTCTTTAAGACCCTGCATCGGGGCTGGCAAGCCAGGAAGACTGGTTATGATTCTCACTAGCCACGGAAGTGGCGCCAGCAACACTCCTGTTGCCAAAAACTTCTCTACCTCCAAAAGTCCTTGATGAATTTTGCCAGAATCTAGACATCCATATGATTTGCTGTATCCCAAATCGCCCACCATATCGAAGACAAAGCATTTCAGCCAGTGATTGATTAGAACGCCTCTCTCGTCTTTCCCGTCTGCTTTGGTGATACAGTCAATCATCAAATCGGTCAGACGGTATAGCTTAGGAACATATTCCACGCATCCTAGAAGGCCCCCATGATAGTCAGCTTCTGGACATCGATTTCACATTAATCACTGCGTGTGACCTAGGGTGTGTATACATACTTTTGGCGCTCAAGGCCTTGTCCCACGCCGGTCTACGGGCTCGATGTTTCGTAAATTCAGTCTCAAGCTGCAGACTCTTTGCATCACGTAAGCCGTAGAACGTATTCGACTTCTCGCACTTGGTACCAGGGCCATAAATGACCGCAACAGCTTCTTGGCTATTGATGGACAAGTAGTTGGGTGCTGATTAGAACGTATTGAATAAGTTATCAGGTCCAAAGTATCATACGGATACACTTACCTATCCGTACTATTTTTCCATATCGGCGGTGTAGCTCATGGTGGTGTTGGTACCTCTGCTCTCCCATCGCAAGCTTACCAACCCCCCACCATGTTGTTAACCGCGCCACTCTAGGACCAGGGAATGATCTTAATGGATGAAAAAACAGACGATAGACAGAGATGCTAGCAAATAGTGGTGCAAAGAAAGCTGCATTGGCAAGCCAAAGAAAGGTCACTGACTGGGAAGGACCACTCCAGATGGACAACAATAGCCAAAACCCAAATTGGACGAAAAGATATGGAATAAAGCCTGTCCCTACCAAGCGGTCGACATTCCGATGACGAATAAAGAAAAGATGAGAAGCCAGACCCAGAAAGGCGAGGGAAGGGAAGATCCGAGCCTCTGCCGGCCCTCCCGTAAGAACATTACTCATCTGCAAAGAGAAGATTTCCATGGTAACTGTCGAAAGGATTGAACCGAGGCTGCGAAGGTGATAAGAAGTGAAAAGGGGGGACGAAGACCAAGGATTGGGATGAAAAGAAGTGGGGAGAGAGAAACAAACGGCGCCGAAGTCCTGACAAAGCGCAACCACGGACCACGCGATCGGACTATATCAACCCTGCCAGTGTCAATAGTGACTTATTTCCTGTCGATGGCTTTCTGCTTCTTTTCTTTTCGAGGGCTTTGACTAGGCGAACACGATAATCATTTCTGGAGAACGTGACACTTCGCAGTGCGCACCCCACTTTTGCACATGTAAGAACTAGTCCTAATGAGGGTAAGCATGAAGTCACCGCTAATCCAACTTTTGAACGTTATGATTGGTAATAGTCGTTATGCAGAGGACCTTCTGAAAGTCGACAGAAACGTACCTGGTATGGAATAGGAGTGACTACCAGGCCTAGAACTTCAACTTCCGCCGGATCTTATTCGCGCATTGATCGCATATCGTGTGCGACCTACGGCATGGAATCCGCCTCGTTCAATGGCACGAATTTGGGGACTCAGGTGGGGGCACGAAATCATCTCATACTAGCTTGTAAAGGCGACTACGAAGGCAGTTTAAGGTAATTACCGCACAAAGGAGCCATAATGAGCCTTCGCATCCAATATCCATGAGCTCTGTTAGGTATGGCAAGCAGTTTGATCCCGGTTCTATGTATTCACTCTTCTTGGTGTTCGAGCAGGGCAGTTGGAAACTTCTCTTATATTCCTATAATATGTCGCTATCTACTTATATTAGTTTTGAATTATAAAGAATTCAATAGCCCCGATGGAGTCATACGTTGCCTTCTAGACTTAATATAAATCTTTATAGTATATTGATATTGAAGAAGGATATATATCGAGTAGCAGTAGATTGAACTTAGTATACCGCTGGAATTTCGTTAGTATGCTAGACTCAGCTGGAGGATTACTAAAGCTTATATATCGCAGCAAAATTCACGAAGAAAAACTCCAGCGGTCCCAGAAAAAGAGATTTATTGTCAAGGAGGAGAAAGGAAAAGAGGAAGATGATATAGAGGGATTAATAAAGATTTTCAAAGCTAATAGAGACATTCGATGTTGGGACGGACATGTGAATGCCCTATATCTCAGCCGCCCATTAAGGGGTTTGTAACTTGATTGTTTTAGTGATGAATATGCCATTCCAACTGCTGAATTTTGTTAATTATCCTGCGCTTTGCCCCTAAACATCCTTCTACTTATGCCACCCGGAGAGGTTGTATTGTGTGTCCTAGTACACTATAAGCCCAACTACCATAACCAGCCCAGTTAATGTGATCGATTGCACCGGGAAAAATGATGTAGCTAATGAGCACTTTGCAATATCTAAAATCAGTTAATATTAACGAACTTTCTTGATTTCAAGTTTCAAGAGGCCACGTACCCCCTGTTGCCCATAAATATATATTTTCGAAGTTAACTAAAACGTTCTCGTAAAGTGTAGTGTTGTAATAAGTCGAGTTATAGCAATCATTTTTAATCTTATAAATCTCCGATTGATTCGTGGTTTTGAGCGTGAACGAGACGTGCTTGCATAAGCACTTTATATGAGACCGCTTTGTACTAGACGCCCTGGCAGAATAGTTCCCACATTTAGCGGTATTGAAGATTGCATCATAGTACTGTTCCCTATAAAATGGCTGTATGCAACTTTAGAATCCGTCTACCTAAGCATCGTAAGAACAGGGTATATATGCGGTTGCACTAAAAGCCCAGCAAAGCACTAGGCAGAAATATGCCAGTCGAGGCCGGAGTATGACTTAAGAGTCGAAAAGGAGGGCAGGCAAAATATATTCTAAGAGTATTCTAGATTGTGACGAGGGTAGCGTTTGTTTTGAAAAATAAATACACGAGAATTTTCATCGCACTTGCATTTATTTAACCTAACTATATCAGTTAAAGTGGCGACCAAATTTCGATTACTACTAGTCAACCGTAAAAGTCTCTATTCATTTTTAAATAGCACCTATAGCTAACCTCGGGAACAACTCTATATTATCTACCCCGCTACCTACGCGGTCCAGGTTCGTTTAATCTCACACTATTTAAGCGGCTAGGAGCTTCTTAAGAGTAGAATCAACTTAAATCAAATGTCAGTTCTTTAAATTCTTTACGCTTTTTAGAGGTTAAAATGGATTGGAGTTTGATATCAGATACGAGCCGCTAAAGAGAAAGTCCCTAAACATTCCCTAAAAATATCAAAGCACACTACATAACCTCTAGTCTATTATAAAATTAAAGTGAATATTAAACTTTTTAAAGCTTCTTTACTGGCCCAGCTAGGATCTCGGTAGTCCACTTCTCCTGAGCTAGTCGGCGGCACAATTAGCGGTAGATCTTCAGACGTTTCTGCTCAATAACCTAATCAGATATAGCGGACCCCACGTACGAATTTCATTCCGGTATTTTAGTGAATATTTCATCGACAGATCCGCCTCTATTCGTCCCTTTTTCCCATCCTCACTACTACTCTATCTACACCACAGCGGCTTAAACCACTGATCAGGGGATTACAAGCGCTTTTACTATAGGCGGAATTACAGCGACTTCAAAGCGCTTACGGTAGGGTAGCTCAGATATATAGCAGAATTATATTTGTCTGTATTATTTATCAAAAAATATACTTACAAGGCACTATCGGTCAATCACACAACCTCACTTGAACATTTGGTCGGTTCGCCTTCCTAATTATGCTTAGTCATTGTTTAGGTGACATGCTCTCGCCTCCCGAGGACGATTTGGTTCTGCCCCAAATTACAAACTGTATGCAGATGATTCCGGTGGCCAATGGAACGTTGGCGAGGGGCCCAAAGATTTCTATACATCATGGGCTTCTTCCTCGCATGTAGACCCTTAACTAGGATCTAGTCCCAAGGGGTCTAAGGGTTCAGGGTCATGACAGATCCCATCTGCAGGGCTCAAGACCACCACCTATTGCTCGATAATCGTTAACAAATAATTTACTCTATAATATGACTACAAAATGTTAGTTCATTACTTTGACCTTTCCTAAGCAATCTCAGTAAGGCCCAACCGATATCTACTAGCCAGTACGGAGAAGGCTAAGTCAGAAATCATCCCCTCGGCTGCAGCCCGCGAGTGCACTAAGCCTAAATGGGTTTACTCTACAAAAAATAAATGGATACGGAGTAGAGAAAGCACCAATCTCGGGATTGCGGCAAAGGCTGGCAACAAGCCATCCCGCTTGCCACTGATGGGCCGAAATACGCACAGGCCATGTCCGCTCACATCTAAGACTTTTCGTGGTCAACTGAATGACAAGACTTGCCAGCTAATTTCGATCGGCTCCACCCAAGAGTCACGTGGACACTATGGTTATTCTTAGACCTCGCCAAATGGGCGGGTTGGGTTTCGACCCTTGACCCAAAACCCGCCAAGAGATTAAAATACACGTAACATATACCTGATTACATCACTCTATATCTGGTATTGGTTGTATTTCAACAGTAATACTGTAATATACAGGTAAATGGGTTCTTGGCGGGTTCGCGGGTATTCCTTCGGGTACCCAAAAAAGCAATATGGCGAGGTCTAGTTATTCTGCAGTTAGCAACAGAATACCCACACAATACAGTAGGGCAATACTCCGTCTTGGAGGAGCGACTCGTGAGGGAATATGGCAAAAGGCAATGCAGAGAGGTGTAGTTGAACAATCAACGACTAAATGAGTGTCTACCACCTATTCGTATGACTGGGTAGCCATATGTACATCCGATCATTGGTCCTTCAAGTTGAAGTCTAAACACCCGTCGGCTATGTAGTCAAAATCATTCGGCAAATGCACTTGCGGAAAATTTGGAGCTAATCAATTGGCAAGAACCATTTTGTATCCTCGAAACACTTTGTTATTTAGGTAAGGGTGGTTTTCGAACCATGGTTCCAAGTTGTTCCGGCCCCTGGCTTCTTTAGCACGGTTTGTTTACCAGGTATCATGTAAGATTGGAGCCAATTCCAGGGCGAAGTCTGCTTGGCAATACCGAAGTACGGTGGACTCCGGAGACAGCTGCTCCGCGCTTGCAGCCACCTATAATATTACTTAATATGATATTGCCAACTACAACAATAACACATTGGGCTGGCTTGGCTTCATGACTTCAGGATGGGTACGATATTTGTCTCAGCTCCGGTGATCCTCCTTTCCCTGCCGCTGTTTCAGGCGCCGAGAGCAGTCCCCAAGTCCCCAGCAGCACTTCGAACGGAACTGATTATGACACATGGGCCTCACCGAATCCTTTTCTATTGAAATGTCACTCCTGAATTTTGTACTATGACAGAGTCTACCACTGGAGCACCTGGTACCGCGGCAAATGGTATAGACGGCTGTATATTCAACCGTGGCACTGCTATCATAAGCGATTCTGATGGCCCTAGTGAGTTTTATTCTATTGTCGAAGCTTTCGATGTGGACCGATCTTTTCTTACCATGGACGCTTAATTCATTAAAACGGTCAAATACACTCACATCATTCTTGCATTTGGCATTATCAACTCGGATAACTCTATTACTATCAACCAGACAACCCAGTTTGAACAGTTCTTGGCCCTCGATGATGTCAAGAAAATCGTTTCCTTCGATGGCTGGGATTTCTCTACCGATGTTGACGCATATATGATCTTCCGTGAGGGCGTCACCGAGGAGAATGGCAAATCTCTGGCTCAGAACGTCGCAGATTTTGTCTCTGACAATGACCACTTTTTTATATTTGAAGGTTTCCTCAGGGTTAGTGGCGAAGTTGATAATGGTGCTGAAAAAATGGGGGACGATAGGTTAGAGGTTCCAACTGTCCGGTTCGGAAAATCACTTTAATCAGGAGGATAGCCTATAAGTTAAACAGATTTAAGCCAATTCTACTATCGCTCACAACTAATCTGAATACTGTCAGTTCAAGGGATAATGTACATTGCCGGAATATACAAATATCGGTTTCCGGAATTTCCGAACAACCTAAGACCCTTGGATCCAGAAATATGGTAATTTCAAAATAGTCAAATCTAGTGAATTCAATCAAGACTAAATTATATCAGAGTGATTTTAGCAGACTGGATTATTAACTCGAACATTAAAGGAAACATACAACCGGTTAATCATACGCTTAAGGGTTCAAATGCTCCATATGGGTTTCTTTAATTGATTAGAAATAACACGTTTGTTGGATTAGTGCATTCAATATGAAAATGGTATATATACCTAATTTACCCTAATATAATAATTTACTCTGTTCTTTGTCTAGGGTTAATGCCCATCAATCACCACAGGTTCCCGAGATCTGCTTTAACTCCATTAACAATCAAATGAGGCTTAAAGTGGTCTTCTAATAAAACATAGATTCTTTCTACCAGTTTCTCTTTGATGATCACAGAACAGATAGCATGATAAACACACGGAAGATAGAGTAAAGATTCCGAGAATAACCGGAATTATTTACAATGATGGTTTGGTTTCCAGAGAAGGAGACATGGCGGCAAAAGAGAAGACTAAGACGAGAGCCGACTCAGCCGAGTTTTCCATCCAAAAATCCAAGAGACTATAGGGAAGCTATTTACATGTCATTGAGACATTGTTTCAAAGGGCTCTCAGACTGAAATATCCCGACTCCTGCGTACGAAATTTTTCCAAACCTCGGAATCTCACAGCATGACTAAAGATACTCCAAACGGTGCAGGCAGCACTACGAATGGGCGAGGGCAACTTAGAGGGTCTTCCGCCTTTATGGAATCATTTGATTGACGACTATCGTCCAATCAAGATCGTTGTTATTGGCGCTGGTCTGTCTGGTATTCTGGCAGGAATTCGAATTTCCCAACATATTCCGAATTTGGACTTGACGATCTATTATAAAAATGAGGACGTTGGTGGGACATGGTGGGAGAATCGGTATGAGAAACATCGCATTGACAAAGAAAGAGTTACTGACCTGTAACAGATATCCCGGTGTGCGATGCGATATTCCCAGTGCCTGCTACCAATACACCTTCGAAAGTAACACCCAATGGTCCGAGTACTAACTACAGCATCGGACCAGAGATCTTACGATAATTCCAGCGTACTGCGTGGAAGTTAGGTGTCTACCGTTTCACCAAATTCTGTCATGAACTACGTGGTGCTACGTGGCGAAAAGATCTAGGTAAGTGGGAATTGAGATAGAAAATCTGAGAACAGACGAGGTAAAAACTAAACAACTTCCCCACATGAAGCTCCTAGATTAACCTTTTGAAATAGGTCTTCGTTGACACTTGTGACTTTTATGCCAGTGCCACTGGAATTCTCAATAAATGGAAATGGCCTGATATCGAAGGTCGAGAGAACTATAAGGGAAAGTTGGTTCATTTAGCAAATTGGGAAACAAAGCTTACACTGCAGTCGATGAGCGGAAAGAGTGTGGCTCTGATCGGAGCAGGATCAACTGGAATTCAAATTCTACCCCAAATTCAACCCTATGCCAAGAGCGTTGATCACTATGTTAGTGGAAAGACCTGGATTTCTCCGGTTGGATTTGGAAGCGAGGAGCTAAAGGAGCGCGGCGTGTCCAGTGGGAACTGTGAGTTTTCTAGGATCTTCCTTTCCTGAAGTGGATTTTAACTTTTCAATTGCAAGTCAAACACCCCAAAGAGGAGCTGAAGAAATGGAAGAATGACCCCAGCACTTATCACGCCTGGCGGCATAAAATTGAGAAAACTGTCAATGGTGCGGCTTTGATCACCATCTTTAGCACTGAGACCCAGCAGGGATTTCAACAGATGAATCAAGAAGCGATGAGAAACAAACTGGAGAAAAAGCCAGAGATCATGGAGGCACTTGACCCTAAATGGCTCCAGGTTGTCGTCGACTTACCCCCGGTCCAGGTTACTTGGAGGCTCTCGTGGAAGACAATGTGAATTTCATCTCCGAAAGAATTACGCGTTTTACACCGGATGGACTCGAAACAGCAGATGGGAAGGAATACAAAGTTGACATTATTATCTGTGCCACCGGATTTGACACCACCTTAGTCCAACAAATCCCCATTCTAGGGGAAGGGGGAGTGGACTTAACCTCAACGAGGTATTGGATCCGTATCCCGAATCCTACCACGGTATTTTTGTCCCCCATATGCCAAATATGCTCCGGTTTGTGGGACCCAACGGAGCACCAGGAACAGGTGGTCTTGTCCATTTGATTGAATACGCGTGTGAATACATGGTCAAGACAATCCAAAAAGTGCAGCGCGAATACATCAAGTGCATTGTTGTGAAACCGGAAGCCATGACCATGCTCACTCGCCATATCGATAAGTATTTCACAAAGACCATCTACACTCAGCCTTGTAAGTCGTGGATGAAGCGAGGAAAGGAGAACGGTCGAGTTATCACCCTCTGGCCGGGCTCGGCGATTCACGCGGTGGTTGCTCTCGAGAACCCCCGATGGGAGGACTTCAATTATAACTACCTACCAGAGACCGAAGACAATCATTACAGCTATCTTGGAAAAGGTCTGACGATTGCCCAAGAAGCAAATCTGGTGACTACCGAATATCTCGACACTGTTAGCAAACCCCGGTCACAAATCACAACTCTATTCCTGAGCCTGAGAGTCCATATCTGGTATTGGAAGAACGGAAGAACGGTCAAGCTGTTTGAGCGGAATGCGCTATGTTATTTCCTATTTATCTTAGATAGACTAGCTCTATGCTTATTCTGACTTTGCAAAATTCATGCGTAGATACTCCTAAGCCCAATCTTGAAGACCAAAAAACCAGACGACAGACGCGTATTTTCAACCTCGAGGTATCGAACCAAAAGGAAGATTATAAAGATAGACCATATCTAGTTCGTGTATTGTTTTTGCAACAACTTGGCAATGGTAGTCAGCTGGATGTTGCTAGTGCCCTCATAAATAGCACCGATCTTGCTGTCACGGAACATCTTCTCGGCAATGCCTTCACGGACAAAGCCCATACCACCCATCCACTCTACTGCAGACCCTGATACGCGACCTGCAACCTGGGAGGCATACAGCTTGGCCATGGCGGCATCTTGAACAAAGTCCTGGCCAGCTTCCTTCTTACGGGCAGCGTTGTAAACAAGCGCCCGGGCGGCAGCGATCTCAGTGTAGGCCTGTGCGATCTGGTGCTGCATACCCTGGAAGTTACCAATTAATTGACCAAACTGCTTTCGGTCATTCCAGACGTAGCTATTTTGAACCGGATTAGCAAGGTGAACGAGTATTGGATAATGGAAGAGCTTACCGAGCAGCGTTCTCCCACGCGCCAAGAGCCAGGCCAGTCATCTGGGCGGCAATGCCAATCCGACCCTCGTTCAAGATATTGATGGCATATTTGTAACCCTGGCCCTCCTCGCCGAGGAGATTGCTCTTGGGGATAGTAACATCGTCAAAGTTAAGCACGCAGGTGCTGCTGGCACGGATTCCAAGCTTCTTCTCCTTCTTCGCAATGGAGAATCCCGGCGTTCCCTTCTCGACGATAAAGGCCGTGATACCCTTGTAACCCTGGCTGGGGTTGAGGTTGGCAAAAACGATGAAGATGCCGGACTCCATGGCATTAGTGATCCACATCTTGGATCCATTAATCTTATATCCATCCGCAGTCTTCTCCGCCTTGGTCTGTAGAGCGAATGCGTCCGAGCCAGATACGGGCTCAGAAAGACAGAAAGAGCCGAGGGTGCCGGTGCTCAGCTTAGGCAACCAGGTTCGATGAGACTGCGGGTTACCATAGCGCAGGATCGCCGTATTCACCAGGGTATTGTGGACATCCACCATAACACTGACACTCGGGTCGACACGAGCGAGTTCCTCGATCGCCACGATCGCAGCGGTGAAATTCATGCCGGCGCCTCCGTACTCCTCAGGGATCTCGATTCCCATCAGTCCCTGCTCAAAGAGTTGCTCTACCAAGGCTGCGTCCATGGTTTCAGCCTCATCCATATCCCGGACCTTTGGGGCGATCTGCTCTTGTGCGAACTTGGAGACCGAGTCAGCCATCAGTGATTCTATATCGGATAAATGGCTGATCGGCGTTGGAGTGAGTTCTTCATCTCGACGGCGGGGTGTGGTTGAGAAAGCACAGGCACTGAAGGGACAGAAAAAGGTCAGTTGATTCAAGGTTAGATCTTGGGGAAGTAGACGGTAGATCAGTTACACACCTGCGGATAGGGCGGTATGTAGCGAGGCGTTTAGAGGAAAGGCGAACCGAGGGAGCGGAACGCGACAAAGGTCGAAAAACGCGAGAAATAGAGGCCATTGCGATTGAAGCGCCCAGGTGGTGAGAAGAAGTGTGTTAAGTTAAGAAGTGAAAGGGACAATCACAAGGGAAGCAGTGAGCCTCGGTTATCGGCGGCGCTTGGGGATTCGCGGGGAGAAAGTCCAATGTGGGGCTTATCTTACCACATTGAGTTAACCTTGGCTATTCAGCTACATCTCTACATGTCAATAATGTATCAAGACTTTAGAAAGCTTTATATGGCAAAAGAAAGACTGAATTTGGAAATATACTTGGATCTTCAAGAAGAAAATTCGTCAGGATATGGACAAACCAATAAAATTATATGCAATGGATCCTTTTAAGGAGCCAAAACTATGTACAAAGAGCATTTCTATAAACCAGAAAACCTCATGTCCGTGACCTGCGCGGATCAGTGGCATCCTGTCGTCGCCACTCGCGAGATTCTTTCGATCCCAAGCTACCCACACCTCCTTCAAGTCGTCGCTCCCAACCGCCTAGTCGAATAACAAGACAGGTGGCATTGTCCCCCTCCTTGGTAACCTCGGTCGCAAAGCTGACAACGTCACGGGCTCCTTGTTCAGGGGTCTTGGCTTCTTTGATGATATCTACGACTTCCTGGTCAAGAAGCGTGCCGCTAATACCGTCGGACATCATAACCAAAAAAGAAAACTCTGCAGGGCCCATCTCGATGCGGTTGACTTCTGGCTCGGCCGAAACGCCGATCCGCTTCGACTGCACATCACCGAAAGCGCGGGTGTTTGCGAGCCCGCTCATGCGTTCCTCGCCGAATGAGTCGGTGACAAAGGTTGCTGCATAGCGTCGAAGGCGACCGGCCTCGATAGGAGAGGATGGGTGGTGGTTGGCCGTCAAAGGAATAGCCTCACCGGTGGCGGTTGAGCAGAGCAGGACTTTGGTGTCTCCCACGTGCGCGACAAGAAGACTGGAGGGACCCGCGGGGTGCCAAAAGGGGGTTGGGCTGGGAGGAGAGATCATGGCAATGCTCCCAGTGCTTCCACCCTTGAACCGCGACCGGCCGCCGATTTTCGGGGATCTGGTGAGGCTCGGAGAATGGAGAATTTCGTCTTCGTTGAGGGGTTTCTCAGCTAGCGCCAGATCATCATCCCGCTTGGCCGCTTGCGCTTTCACAAAGTCCAGATCAGCCCGCAAAAAGGCATATTCCATGACTTCCTCTATGGAGACACGGTCTACGGATGCGGCATCCTCGGGATCGGTACCATAATAGGCGAAATGAGGTGGTTTGAATCTTTTGAAATAACCACCCACCAAGCGCCTCCAGTTGCTCACCAGGCTTTTCTCCAGGTCTCCGATCCGCCGTCTGTTGCCCTCCTGCATCAGGGGCAATGAAGCGCAAGCCTCACCTCCGGTCATCGATTGCTGATTTGGCCGCAGGCTTGATTTAATCTCGAAATTGGCGGCCGCATTTTGGATGTACTCATGCAAATAGTCTCTCAAGAATGCACTGCACTCCGAACCTCCGTGACCATCGAAAATGCCAAAGTAGAAGATCTGGGGGTCGCCGCTGGCGGTGTCTGCGGCGCGCGACTCGCGGACTGAACTTGAAGAGTCTCGCTTGATCGTCAAAGACGCTGGAGGTCGCTTTGCAAATGCGGGTATGTCAATCACCCCGGCCTGGTAGGTATCTTCATTTGCGGGCCGAGTGCCGCGGGCAGTAACGGCACCAAAGTGATGTTTGGCACTGCGCAGGGGAATCCGCACCACAGTAGTCTCGCGGTTGACCAAGTTCTGAAATGATGTTGGCGAATGTGATGTTTCCCCGGTATGTGGTACCGACTCGGACCGAGGGAGTTTGTGAAAGGGTGAGGTCGGCCCTCGGGGATCGGGATGCAGTGACGACGACGGAAGGTGAGTAACGAAATAGTCGCGGAACTGGGGGCGTTTTGGGAGGGTCGGAGGCTCATTGGGGGGTGCATCTTCCGAACTGTATTGTCGTAATCTTCGGCGGTAGAAAGCTGCTAGATTCCAAACTCCGGGTCAGCAACCAATCGGGGGTGTTCAGGACCTTCCAGGACCATCTATGATTGGCATTCACGTACTGTAACAGCCAGCCAAGGTCCATACCCGGCCTGTTACTCGCCTTGCTGAAGGGACAATCATGAATGGCCCATGGATAGCGAGAGGTAGTGAGATGAAAGGTGGATGGGGGAGTAGCCGACATCGTGGGGAGAAACGGGGACTGGCCCGAGCGTCGGCAGATAAGGCGACTCGTCCCGGCAGATTAATCGCGTCACTACAAGTAGATGTTACAGCCTCTCATGGATTGAAATGGAATTTGACTCAAGTTGAATAGCTTGGGTGATTTCTTATACTTCTTGGGTTCTTTCAATTATGAGCTTCTTCAACAGAGCTTACATCATTACCCGATAATACATCAAATAAGTCATTTAGCAAGGTAGATTCGGGTTGAATTTGAGTCTATTCAACCTTCAATATTAAGATCTTCCATCTAGTAAGGAGTGATTTGTGATACTTTTCTCAACATTTGTCTTCGCTGTCTGTTTGGTTTGATACTTCACCTGTGGTGTTTAGCCTTAGGCTTAAGGCAGCAACAGATAAGACGATAACACCAATTTTTCCACTTGGTGAGGGGCACACACAACCTACAATGGAGGACGATTTTGATACTGGTGACCTATTCAAGGACCCTGAGGGGTTCTACCCTGAGGAGAAACAGCCCACATTCGCCGAACACCACATGTTGTCAGGACAGACGGTGCGCGTGCGTCTTGTGGGCAGCCACCCACTTTACGTATGTTCCTTCAAGGTCCAATTGCTTCAATTCAAGACTTGCTAATCCGTCTTTAACTTCAGGGAAATTTGCTATGGAACGCCGGCCGAACAACTGCGCATTATATTGAAGAGCATGCGGACTCCCTCGTTCGCGGCAGGGATGTCCTTGAGATCGGCGCCGCGGCGGGCGTCCCTAGCATTGTCAGCTCGATCCTAGGGGCTCGCACCACGGTGATGACTGATTATCCGGACGCGGACCTGGTGTCCAATATGCAACACAATGCGGATCTGTCGGTTGATATGATTCCATCCAAGTCGCAATTGTTTGTTGAAGGCTACCAATGGGGCAAACCTGTGGGACCGCTACAGGCACATATTCCTTCCACCCAGGAAGCCCCAGCAACCTTTGACGTCTTGATCATGGCAGACGTGGTTTACAGCTGGCGTGAACATGGGAACCTTGTCAAGACCATGCAGATGACTCTTAAGAAAGATCCCAAGGCTGTGGCTTTAGTCATCTTCACTCCCTACCAGCCATGGTTGTTGCCGCAGACTGAGAAGTTCTTTCCGCTGGCGGAGGCGGGTGGGTTCACAGTGACTAAGATCTTCGAGAAGCTCATGGATGCGGTTTTGTTCGAGGATGATCCTGGTGTAAGTACCCCTCTGCCCCTGCATGGTTGACTGGATGCTAAGTATGTTGTAGGATGAAAGGCTTCGGCGGACAGTGTTTGGTTATGAATTACGCTGGGCACTGGACCAACTGGAGGACACCACTTGAAGTTCGGCACGATACCCCATTCAAAAAAGTACATAGTAAAATGATAAGCTCTCGTGTAGTGATACACAACTTCAGCACTGCAATTGAAAGTCTCAAAGTGGAAAGTATATAATTCCAATCCTTCCAGATGCCCCACCTTTATTGCACCCCGAATTCCTCAAATTCAATTTTTTTGCAAGTGACTGATCAGCTCATTGGTACGAATGGTTCGTAGAACCAACCAACCCTTTGTCGACCTGGCCTCTAAACACTTGAGACTCCAAGGTTGCTATGACAGTCGAGTGCAGGAAAAAGGTTAACCAGAACCAAGCCCTACTCCTCAGATGTGATTGGCCCTGGGCGGGAGGAACCTTAATTTAGAAGTCGGCCCGACTTCTATTTCAAACCTTCCCGAAAAACATACGTCAATATACTCCGCATTTTTACTGTATGTTGAAATATAAAAGCCCCATTCCAACCCCACAAACTTGGGGTTTCTTAAACATCATCTATCAGTACCATGAGTTCCCTCAGAAATCTCTCAAAATCTGCCATTCGTGCAGCGTCGACATCGACAGCCCAAACGACCAAGGCGGCTGGCGATATCTCATCGGTGTTCCCCAGTCTGCAACCGGGATATCAACCGGAACCTCTGCCATCTCGATTCCAGGAGCTTAAACTAAGGCTATTTGAGAAGAATGCAAAGGCTTTAAAAGAGAGTTGGCATAGACTTCTCCCAAGTTTGGAGGAGGAGGTAGAGAAGATCAAGGCCAAAGAAAGTGATGTAAGTGAGATATTTGGAAATTCAAGGCCGACACATTAGCTAATTGAAAAAGATCATTCCATCTGTGAAGTATTCAGATATCGTGTCCGGCAAAGTCTCTGAGGCGACTTTGAAAGAGATCCGCCATCGAGGCAGCGTGGTCATTCGAAACGTGCTCCCTCGGAATACTGCCCTCGGTTATAAACAACGAATCCGTGATTATGTCGCCGCAAATCAAGAGCGCGTCAAAGCATTCCCACCGGATTCACCCGCTGTTTATGAACTGTATTGGACTCCATCACAAGCCGAAGCTCGAGCGAATCCTAACGTGCTCGAGACACAGCGCTTCCTACAGCGGTTATGGCACTCGTCGGACCCAAAGACAAAAATTTCGACATCGAACCCGCTCACATACGCAGACCGACTGAGAATCAGGAATCCAGGAGATGCCAAATTTACTCTTGGTCCCCATATCGATGGCGGGTCGCTCGAACGCTGGGAAGATCCCGAGTACGCCAGTGTATACAGCAAGATTCTCAAGGGTAACTGGGAACAATACGACCCTTGGGATGCCAAGCATCGTCTGTCGGCAAAGATGGATCTATACAACGGTGCAGGTGCCTGTTCGATGCTGCGTTTCTTTCAGGGATGGCTCTCCATGTCTGACACTGCACCCGGCGAGGGCTCGCTGCACCTCTGCCCCATGGTTGTCCATAGCACTGCCTATACCATCCTCCGGCCGTTCTTCAATGCCCAAAGCCAGGAGCCCAACTTAGATGCCAGCTTCCCCGGCTCTGTGCCAGGAGCCTGCCAGGAGTACAATCCAGTGACACACCCTCACCTTCAGCTCGAGAATACCATGGTCCCAGTACCTCGAGTTGAGCCTGGTGATTTTGTCGCTTGGCACTGTGATTCGCTTCATTCCGTAGACAAAGAGCACCGAGGCAATGGAGACTCGAGTGTGATGTACATTCCGGCTACGCCCCTTTGCGACATGAATATCGAATACCTCCTAAAGCAGCGTCAGGCCGCTTTGACATACTCTCCGCCGTGGGACTTTCCCGGCGCCGGTGGTGATGGTGAAAAGGGATTCCAGGGTGCATTAGAATGGGCCTCCATAAATCCAAATGGACTGCGAGCTATGGGTCTTGGCAATAAACCTTGGGAGGCGACCGAGGCCATGACTGAAGGCGAGAAACAGGCGGTGAAATCAGCCAATGAGATGTGTTTCTGAGTATAGCAAAACACCTGGGCACAGATCTCGGCGGGTATCCGAATACCTGTTAGGAATACAAACATGCGAATGTGGTGGAAGGAATAATCAGTTTTCTGATTGCTATAGATGGACGCATATCAGAAGCCACAATAGAACCTTGGGAACATACAATAAGCAATTCAAACCACTCAATAAACCACATTACTTGAGGAAGGAGGCAATCTGCTTTCTTACATTGACTTTTGTCTTCCTCGGGAACTTGAAATCAACGCGTTTTTCGAAAGCCATCACACAATCCGAGCCACCAAACTGAAAGTAGGATATCTGATCTCCCTTTTTAACTGTTTCCCCTTGCTTGACCGAGATAACAACAGATGACACTTGGGCCATTCCGACAGGTAGGATGGCAACCCTGCCATACTTCTCGGTTTGGATAACAATCAACCCCCGGGTTTGACACCACTGGTAACCAGGTCTGTCTGGAGCATCAAGGTTTACGAATATCTCAGTCCCATTCCCTTCACCTTCAGACTCATACTGAATCCGCATACCTAGCCGGCGTGTGATTTCTGCTGGGGCGCGGATCATGGCTTGATCTTCACGGAGCCTGCTACTCTCGGCCACATGCAGATACACCTGGCCCTGGATAACCCTCGCCTCAATGACTGTGCCACTCACCGGACTATGCTGACGATGATAGTCCGCGGGACTCAAGAAAGAATGTGTGAAGTGTCCCTCGTCCCAAATAGTCTCTTTGGTTTGCAGCAAGTCTTTGATCGGCAACTTGTAAACAACACCCTTGAATTTGAATTGGAGATCAACCTTGCCCTTCTCTATAGTCCAAATCCCATCATAAACCGAGTCAGCAGGCATAATGATCACTTTGTCATCGTGGGGTGAGTCTATAGGACGCGCCCTGCTGATGTCTTTCCAGGAACGCCCGAACCAGTAGTTGAAGGACATCCATCCCGTCTCTGGTTGCTCCCAAAGCGATGCCTCCTGATAGTATTTGGAATTCATATAGAAGGTGTCAATCCTTCCAGCTGACTCGGGTGTATTCATGAACTCGCCCTGTTGTTGGGCGAAACAGACCATTTTAGAATATAAATAAAACCAAAGAAAACAAAAGAAAAAGAGAAAAAAGAAAATAAACTTTGTTAGTGAGTTCGGCACCTAAAACTAATTGTTAACATTCGAATTGTTCTCGGTCCAGACGCCGATCCTCTATCTCCTGAACTGACTATAGCGAGGCTGCAGGAAGCCAACGCTTAGGCGAGCTTTACTACTCCAATTTGAGTATAGTATATCACCGAGGGGACGGAACGTGGAAGCCACACGAGAAATTTAAAGAAAGATCGGCGCTGTCAGAATTATTGACCTTGAAGCCAAACTCAACAGCACCTGGAGTAGAAGGATAAAATTAAGGAGAATCCTATCATCTAAAACATGAGGTCCTAGTGAAATGGTATCCAGAACCGAAACCTTGGAAGTGGGTAGAAAGTTAGTAGACCAGATTCAGTACTCAAGGCGCACGTTCCGTTAGCGTTACCCCCTGTCGGTTTCAAATTCGAAATTCATGCGGGAAATTCGGCGGGAACCCGGTAAAAAACCCTGAGTTAAGTCATAAAACTCGACATTCTGAACATGAAAATATCATAAAACTTCCCAAGTCCCGAATAAAAAAAAATTGAACATTTGAAGGTTGATTAAGGGGGCCCACGGCTGGGAATGGAATCCAGTTCAACAGGAGATACTCCATACGAATACAAATTTGCATCTCCCAGTAGCACTATTGGATCTTAGTATCTTTAAACATTTGACACATTCCTATCACTTTTCCCCAAGGACAAGCCACTTCTTCAACCCTGAAACTTTTGAACCTGCTAAAGTGCTTGGACTTCGCGTTATCAAATCGATGGCTTTACCCAGTCAGGGCATGGATGGATTCAAGGTCCTCATAGCGGGCGGGAGCCTCGTGGGTCTTGGCCTGGCCCTCTGCTTCGAGCGAGCTGGTATCGATTACGAGATTTTTGAAAAGGGAGATTTTGCTCCGCAACTCGGGGCCTCGATCGGACTTCATCCGCATACCATACGGATTTTACAACAATTAGGGGTATGGGAAGATATTGAAAAACAGGTCATCCCTCTGCAGCACCGAAAGCATTACTCCGGAGATGGTTTCTGCTTTGAGAACTCACATGTGTTAGTTGATATTGAACAAATGTAGGTTTATATGCTTTCTATCCTGGAAAGGCTGTTAAGAAATTTGCTAACAATATTGCTTGTAGTCTCCAGCGTCCTATTATTTTCATGGAGAGATGTCAGGCGTTAGAAGTTCTGCATAGCCATGTGAAAGATAAATCCAAGCTGCATCCTCAAACTGCTGTCGTTGGGTACGAGGAAACCGTGCAGGGAGTTATACTGACCACTGAAGATGGCGAGCAACACCACGGCCACATTCTGATTGGCGCGGATGGAATCCACAGCAAAGTGCGAAAGTTGATGGCCGATAAAATTGGGGAGACGGACAAGATTCTCGCCAAGGAGATCAACGAAGGTATGTCTAGTCTCCTTGCCTCTGAATCTGGAGACCGCCTAACCAACACTCGAATCCAGCCTTTACCAGTGAGTATAACTGCATTTTCTCTGTTTCTCGAAACGATCCTGAGAACCAATTTCTACCCGACGCGATGGTGCACAACGTGTATTACGATGGATACTCTGCTATTGCCGCCGCCGGCGTGCATGGTCTTGTGTTTTGGTTTCTTTTCGTCAAGAATTCAGAGCTCACAAAAACCCCCAACTGCCCACGCTTCACGGATGAGGACGCAGAGGCATATATCCAGAAGTATGGAAGCTCTCTCGTAGGTCCGGGTTACACCGTGAAAGATCTATGGGATGCCCGAGTCAAGGCTACCATGGTATCCTTGGAGGAGGGCATAATCAAACAATGGAGTCATAGCCGAGTCCTCCTGATGGGAGATTCAGTTCACAAGGTTCGAATTTCCTATCAACCTTCAAGCTAATTTGCAGAAATCCTGACTTCCTTAATTGCGATAGGCTACGGTCAACCCTGGATTGGGTGGCAATTTAGCCTATGAGGGCATTGCGCGCTTCACCAATGGCCTGGTTCCTTTGCTTGAAGAGTCTCCTACGCCATCCCTCGAACAATTGACCGAAGTTTTCGATCGGTATATTACCGGCCAGAAGCCCCGAGCAGAAACAGTCGTGGGTCTTTCCGGTCATATTACACGCTACGAGGCCCAAGACACATGGATTCTCAAACTTGCCGCTCGTCACATTGTTCCCAGGGTTGGTGACAGTCTCAAGGCTAGATTCTACGCCAGTTTCTCTAAAGGAGGTCCTTGGTTAGAATATCTACCGTTGCCTATCGAAGATGTAGACCTAGCAAAAGGCGCCACAAACCCTGGCGGAAGCACAGCTGGCAAGTTGATTGTAGGAACACTCATTGTGGGAGCCGCCGCTATCATCTGGCAGACATGTCGAGGACCTTTGGTCTCTCTCTAGGCTAGATGGCCACCTAGAATATGCTGAACGCCGGATAATTGGCAGAATAGGAGAAGGAGGAGATATATTCAATACAGATCTGCTTTAAAGGGGCATAAAAGATGTTTCAAGTGGAAGGACTTAATTTTAGCATTTTCCATTAGATTTAGTAGACTTGAATTCATGAACTTCACGCTCATTTTTCGACAAGACACTATGAAGTACTCTAGGGTAAATGGCATTGAATTTCCCCCAGCGGCAGTTCTGAGCTATCGGTATATCTTCCAAACACCGCGACATCATACATTGTGTTCACTGGTATACCTCATACCTAATGTATGTATGTACCAGATGCCTATTTATATGCAGAATCTCAATCAGATTCGGAAGCTGAATAGACGTTCCCCCGACTCAATGCTTGAACTTGGATAATGACTCCGGAATTCCTCGGGATTGATGGCATGCCGCTAGTTGCTAGAAGTGTTCTTATTGGCAATCTCCACATGGCATATAAGTAATGATTTACATCCATGGAGTATTACTGCGAGGACCTCGATTGCTCTTCAAATGCAATATCTTTCCTAAATCTGTCTGCAACACCGGCCTGTTCAGCCTTTGGAGATGGCAGAAGAAAATCAAACCATTTATTGCGCCCACGCGGGTCCCATTCCCCTCGAAGTGGAGAGAAAAATCCAAAGCAATAATTATGAGGGAGAACTCTTCAATGATTATGGTTTTGTGATTCGCGCAAAAGCTGAAAAAGGAGAAGACATCCATCTCTGGCCCATTATATACCAGCAACAAGGAGATGAGGCAGTCAATTCGGGTGATGTCTGTCAGATTCTTGTGATCTATGGCAAGTTCTCCGATAATGAGAAGAAATTCATGCATCCCAATTGCTCGACAGTCAACAAAGGACAGAATATCGAGGACTACTTTTCTCCGGGTTCAATCAAATGGACGGAGACTGAGCAAGACGTGAAAGTGGGAGCTTGGAGGCCGAATTCATTGGGGCGCTCCTCCAGAGTGGCTTGTCTCTGGCGATCATGCTGGAGTGAAGTTGAATGTTCTTTTCACCCAGATAACCCGGCTTTCTATCACTGCGGCCGCTTTGAGGATGCCAAAACTCCGGTGGCCAAAGCAGGCTACATTGTACACACACGAGTCAGCGGAACCATCGAAGTGCATGGCAAGGCATTGGTGATCAAGGACGGCTTTGGCATCCATGAACGTATCAAACAGCATGGGAAAGTAGCTGATCGAACGCTCTTTATGTCCGGTCGTGGTTTGCATTGGAAGCACGCTTTCAGTGAAGGATTTACCTGGTATCTCATGCGGAGAGATATTGGTCGCGGTATGTCATCAGCCATGATCAATATAGGCGACCGGCAAATCTTTCTGGAGGACCCTACAAGCTCTGGCGTGGAAGAGGTGGCGCACTGGGTCGACCCTGAGAGTCGAATCTTGTCTCCCTACAAGTGGAAGATATGGATTCGCACTGAGCAAGGCACGCACGAGTCCTTGATTCATGCATACGGACAGCAGTATTACACTTGGATCCGCCGCAACGAAACCCTCGTGGTTAATCAATATTGCGCCGATGCTGAGACTATCTTCAAGTACCTCGATGGACGTGTTCTAGGATTCCAGCAGATGATCAGCATTGAACATATGCGTACCCTCTACCGTCAGACCGCGAACTAGGCAGATTGAATTTTTAAAAGCTAGTTTCAATTTACTTGACACCGAAGACGTCTTCTAAATTGCTCTATCTAAGAGAAAGCTCAACTTGGCTTAAGTATGAACCTTTTGCATTTTACCACAGAGCGTGGCAACCCCACGAACCAATTCTAGTCTTGACCATCCAATGAATCCATATGTACATGACGAATCTTTCTGAGCTCGTACTTGAAATCAAATGATAGATTCTCCAATATGATACGAGAGAAAAGCCCCTTCTGGGTTACCCCACACTATGTAAAAATGACATCTGGATGTTCCGCGTATTCCGTAAAATTCGACAAAGGACAGTCTTCGGAATGAAAATAAGAGGCCCTTCTCGTACAGAGCTAACTCTCAGATCATATTCCTATACGTGATTCCAAGTATAATATAATCCTCTTGACGCCAATCTTGTGGTTCCCAAACAGTGCCCACGGCAGTGTCGTCGGTGCACCTGCTAATTCTGTCCCTGGCAAACCAAGTTCTTCGTTGGCGTATTACCAGCAATTATATACCCGACTATCATGAGAACTTTATTTATGTCCAGAATCTGGCCAGATTTAATTCGGTTGATTTAATGTCTGATGTTGTTGTCAAGGGTCTTCCCCTTCGAACACCTCCTGGCAGAGAATCATTACCAAAACGGACAAAGGCATTTGCTATGGCTAGATATTATTTCGATACGCTCAACCGATTGTTTCCGATATACGACGAGACAGAATGCGTGGCAACTATTGAAAGGGTCTACAAAGGTTTCAATCCTCCATTTTGCTGGTGGGCAAGCTTGCATGTCATCTTTGCGTTGAGCCTTGCAGATCAGGCCGAGTCTCACGTCGATGTCAAAACTGGCCATCAATATTTCGAGTACGCTGAAAACAATCTCGATTCAATTATACTTGCTCCAAACAATATTTGGAAAGTTCAATGCCTCGTTGGGATGGTATGGAAACCACTCTTATAGACGCGTAACGTAGCCCCATTGGAATGCCTGACGTTCGTTTTAGGCTCTTTATATGCAAATCAAAAGAAATCTTGCTGCTGCCAGTCTTCTTGTAGGAACGGCAATTCACTCATATTATTGCCTTGAGACACATAGGCAAATGCTTTCAACTCGTGGCGATGAGATAAGCAAAGAGGAGCGGATCTTCTGGGTTGCCTGCACGTTGGATCGAAGGTGAACTCAACGCGACTTGATATTAGTTTTACTCAGGAATTGTGAGCTAATATGGAACCTATCTTGCAGTATAACTATCGCAACTGGAGTACCGCCGCACTTGACCCCTAGAGAGGCCCTGGTCGAACGACCTGTAATCCAACTGGGTGTACCACTCGAGTCTTTGGGGCTAGAAGATCTTGAGAAGTTGTCATTTGATATGGTCTGCCGACATAAGATCATACAAACGCATATGTTTTGAAATCTTTATGTCGCAAAGACCGGTAGTCGGAATACGGAGCGATCCATTGTAGCGTCCGTTAGAATATAGTGAGATGCTCAGACACTTTCCCCAGCCCGGGGATAAGCTGAGCACCACTAGATCCGTTGCCAATTACAGCCGCTCTCAATCCCCTGTGATTGATGGAATGGTCCCATTGAGTTTTGTGAAAGACGTGGCCCTTGAAGTCTTGAATTCCGGGGAAGTCAGGGAGATTTACGGTCGAAAACAAACCGACTGCACTAATAATTGCATTTGCCGTGATGAACTCGATACTTCTGTCCGGTAGTTGAAGTGTCAAAGTCCAGGTTGCGCACGAATCATCCCACTCTGCCCGAATAACTTCAAGGTTGAACATACAGCGCCGCTTGACGCCATATTTGGTGGCCACATGGTCCAAATACCCACGCAGTTCCGGTGCTGAAGGATATATCTCAGTCCAATGGTAACCGCTTTCAAATTCGTACTGAAATGAGAAGCCAAGGGTGTCAACACGCGCCTCTGGATAGGTGTTCTGCATCCATGTTCCTCCAATGTCGGCTTGTCGATCCACAAGAGTCTAATTGATGCCCAGCCGGCCGAGGCTCACAGCGGCAGAAATACCATTGATGCCGCTACCGATGATGACAACCTGGAAATTCTCAAGGGTCTCTGGGCTCGGCTTCTTCGACCACTTGACCTCACGGGAAAAGGCTTGAAATGAGAGCTCCTCGTAGCCTAAAGGAATCTCGGCCTTGGTGAGCTCCTCTCCACGAAAGGTCTTCATCAAACCCTGGGCATGCTTGAGAGATGGCACATGCAAGCCTGACACTCCGGGCACTTGGGTTGATGTCAAGTATTCCGCGGCTTTGCTTTGCACAATTGCTTCATCCTCTGGACCGAGAACGTAGTCTAGCATGGCACCACCACGTATGGCTTCCTTGGTCACCTCCATCTGGCCTAGCTGCACATCGCCGGTTAATTGATAAAGGGCGAGACGGAGAGCATTTACATGCGAGCTTTTGAGTGCGCCTTCGATAAAGGACCTGTCGACTCCAGGTCGCCCTGATCCCCCAGAAGAGATTGCTTCATCGATTTGTTTCATGGTGTACTTTCTGGTGTGAGATATTGGCTTCCTTTAATTGATTTTCTCAGCTCGCACGTGTCTTGATCCAATATAACTCTCGACTTTATTTCATCGGCCTAAAACAACTATCTCCAGATCATACCGGGCTAGACCATGAGGCCGTGAGGCCGTGGCCCGTGAGAAGAAGCTAGGAATGATCGGAATTTCAGAATCGGAAAAATCGCTGTCAATGACGATATTCCCGGGGTCAATGATCCTGATGTAGGATATATGTAAGACCGGCTCCCGGAAAGAATCCTATTTTGTGCCGGATGAGGTAAGGTATCCATCAACAAAGCTGCCTCGCAAGGTGTTGACCGAATATTTGAAGATCAAGAGATTCATAGATTCAGGATGTTATGTTCCCGGCTTACTCAGCCGAGAGTTGTGGATATGGTGCCTGAGTTATTAGGCAATAAGGCTGCTCCTATTCTAACCTAGCAATTACCTGTCAATACCTTCAGGGCAGGGTTACATTTACGTATGTAGATACCTAAATTCAATGGATGTTCCAAAATAAGCATAAAATACTTATCTAATTACATCTTAATTCGAATTTGACTCATTTTCGTACAATTTACACTGACTTCTTTTCTTCAATATTCAAATGTTGTAAGACTTTGGAGAGCAACCTTGACAGTATATGAATAGCACCAATGTAACATTGATTAAAAATTCCTTAGAATAAACGATTCAATCTATAGATTGTACCCAGATATCCAAAGTTGCGTGCAAATCATCAAAATCTGGATAAAAATGGCTCAAGAATACATCATTCCTGTCGAGTAGGAGACCCATTAGATATGATCCACATCACTTCCAGAGTATTAACACTTACCACCATCACAAATAAGAGTTTGTCCAGTCATGACGTTCGAGTTGTTGCTAGCGAAAAAGCTAACGAGCCCTGCAATATCTTCTGGAAAGAGTTCCCGCTCAAGAGCATTTTTTCGGTGCGAGGATGCTTTATATACCTCCTCAACACCTGTCAGTCCCTGCTCTTTGGCGAGCCGCTCAGCAAATACAAGTGACATGTCGGTCTTCACAGACCCGGGACAGTAGGCGTTGACATTGATTCCGTATTTCCCGAACTCCATGGCAGCAGTCTGAGTTAAACCACGCACTGCCCTTTTACTGGTGAAGTATGCTGGCGCTTTACCACTAGGCCGATAGCCTGAGATTGAACATGCACCGATCAGCTTGCCCTTGGTTCCTTGTTTGATCATTTGTTTCGCGGCCACCGTGTAGCAATGATAAACACCGCGAACATTGATTGCTGTACTCTGTCCCAAATTTCTGGGGTCATTTCTAGCAAGGGTGTCACCTCCAAGACGCCCGCATTGGCAACCATGACATCCAGTTGACCGAATAGGCTGACTACCTGGTTCACGATATTCTCGACGTCAGCCTGGATACTTACGTCGCCAACAACACCATGGGCACGTTTGCCCATTCCTTGGATCTCTTGGACTAGACTATCGATTGCTTCTTTCTGGTGGGCAATATCGTTTATCACCATGTCGAATCCATCCTCTGCTAGGCGAAGAGCAATTCCACGCCCAATTCCCCGTGAGCCTCCAGTAACAATAGCAGTCGGCATTGCGAAGATTTCCTATATCTGTGTTGGGTGAGAGTGATATACCAATGTTTGATGACGTGGATCAGTATGATGGGAATGGCAGATTGATATGGCAGGTTTCGTCGACTTATGGTCTATAGGTAAGAATAGGGGGGAGTGCTCGGAGTTTTACAAAGCTGAGAAAAGAGAGTAAAATCCAACAATAATCTAAAGCTCAACCAGATGTGACGCCAATGTTGATTTCCTTTCCAATGCCCGAGAATCGAAAAAATCCCGTGAATTGGCAAATTTCCGATGCCTTAGGAATTGAGACCGGAATATCCATGGATGTACCGTTGTCACCCAAACAAGCGTGGAACCTTCAAGTTGGCATGTTATTCACTTCTGAGAACTATTCTCGTCATAAATCGTCATGAATATAATGATTCCAATGCATATGTTCAGCGTTTCAAAGGCCATTTCGCATTTCTCTTGTAATCTCCTCCTGTCTAGTTGACACCAATGTATTCGGTTGTGCCTGAAGGCTGAGGCCGCTCATGTACCTACATGAGATACAAAGTCACTTCTCCATGATTACGAACGCTGTGCGTCTGACCAGCTGCAATGTAGGCTGCATCTAACTTGGAGAGCTCACTGTTCCCCTCACCCAAGTTCAAAAGAGCCTTTCCTCGTATGACCAAGTAGAGCCCTGCCTCCTTGAGGCGACAAGGAACAGACTTTTGCCCTGGCTCCAGTATAGTCACCCCGATTGCTACCTATCTGCTGGTCATAGCCGTAGAAGAGTTGAAGTTGTCGAATTCTTCCGGTCCACCAACCCAGTTGACCACCCAACGCATGAACTCGATTTCTTTGGCCCGGGGCAAAGAGTAGTTGGGCTCCAAGTCGGCAAATGGAATAATCGTGATCTCATCTACCTGGGGTTTGTCGGGCTGTTCCCCTTCAATGATGTAGGTGGAAGTGCCAATCTTTTCGATGCCATCGTGCACCCAAATCAGGTCGCAATCCTCTGTGCCACAATTTCGTCCGCCGTGGGAAACACCGGCGGGAATGTACATGCAGTCAAGCGGACCGGCTCTTGTAATATACCCGTTGGCATCGTAACCCTCCAATTCGCCACGCAGGATAATATAGATCTCCGCTACCGAATGTTAATGAATCCCCTTGTGTTTCTGGCCGACGGGTAGAAATCATCAGACCGACTACCATCTCCATGCTGATGGCTGCAGCATTTTTGTTTGGGTTCACATAGCCGGGAGGCCCGCCAACCCAACTTGTGTTATTGAACGGGATTCAAAAGGTGCAATGTGGAAGTCAAGGATCGAGATTTTTTTTATACTTCAAAGGGAAAGAGTATTTGCTTAAAAGGCTCCAACTCCAGAGCTGTTCGGTTTAAACAACAGATAGCCCGGATGAAATCGCCAATGTGTTTTCAATAATAACACTATTTTGTCTGCCTCGGCAGGAATTCGATTTCTCATCTCAAATATCCGGACATTGTGTAGGGACTAAGTGCGGGGTTTCCGATAGGTGATAAAGTCGTTGAGACATGGCCCCATGATATGAAATTTCCATAATTGTGACCCCAACCTTCAACTCATAATAACATGACTCGCCCAAGATTCGAGGATTTACCCCTTCGTGAAGGAGACCCTCTATGGTCAGCGTGGGGCTTGTACGGACCTCATGACCAGCTAGGGACGCGAAACCTTCTGACACCGGAGAGAACCATCGAGACAGCTCTGGAGATTCGTACTGGTCGTCGAATCGGCCTTGATTTGCCCATTGATTACCTCGGGAAGCCGAGCCACGGCCGGCAGGGGTTGGCGCATAAAATCATCTGGAAAGCGCCACGCTCTGTACACGATAATGAAGTGGCCTTTAATACCCAAGTAAGTGCACAGAATCGACCGGGACAGCATTGGTTGACTTACGTTAATTGGGCTCATAGATCTCAACCCAGTGGGATGGACTGCGCCATCTGGGCTATTATCGCGAAAGGTTGTGGTACAATGGGATCAAGCAACCCCAGATATCGGGCACGAATGAAGACCGCACAACAATCTTAGGAATACACGGTGGGTAACACCTAATACCACATTTTATTAGTAACGTTCCAGATACTGACAGACTCCAGCAAGGGCAAAGCAAGGCATTGTGGGACGCGGTGTGCTAATTGACTACCACCGATGGCGTCTGAAGCAAGAGAGGCCATTTGACGTTATAAGCGCTCACCCGATAACATATGAAGAGCTCATGGAATGTGCCAAAGATCAGAGCGTGGAACTTAAGCAAGGCGACATCTTGTTCGTAAGGTCTGGCTGGCGAGTGGGATATGAGGCGATGACGTTGGAAGCGAGAGAAAAGTGGGGTTCAAGTCCACAAGCATGGGTTGGAGTTGAGACATCTCTCAAAACCTTGAAGTGGCTCTGGGATGCTGGTTTCAGTGCATGCGCCAGCGACTCTCCAGGCTGGGAGTGCCTTGAAGGGGGCAAAAACCCAAATTCAGAGAAAGGTATGAAAGGATACATAAGCCATGAGATTATGATGCTGGGTGGGGTATGCCACTAGGTAAGAAACTTATTTTTGTCTGCAATCTTGATTTCACTGACACTTTCCTCGTAGGCGAGTATTTTGACCTTGAGACACTTAGTGAAGAGTGTCACCAGCAACAACGCTATTCCTTTTTCATATCAAGTATGCCTTTGTGCGTAACAGGAGGTGTAGCTAGTCCTGCCAACACTGTAGCCATATCCTAGTCGTCTACCGTTCCTTTTCATTTTTGAATTTCAAAAATTTATATTGTTTTGTTTCTCTTTGACTATGATATCACCAGTAGATTTCTAGGGAATACGCCCACGTCAACAATGGTGGGAAGGTCTCGAAATGAACATCCAATTTCTTACTTGGCAATGAATCTGATAATATTGTAATATTACTGGCATAAATCCTCACTTTGAACTCGGATTGTCTGAAGATTACACATGTTCAATACACAGAGGCATGCGATTCCTAGAACTGTGATATAAACACATTTCTTGGAAATATTCAGGAAGTGAAATTTATTAGCATAAAACCTTGGACTTAAAGTCCAGACTGAGTTTCATTCCTAATCCGCTCTTTTCATGAACAACAGATTGTGCTGCTCGGAAGAATATCAAGGTCAGATGGCTACCGAGATCTAGAAACTGAGATGGAAGAGCTTCTCGAAGAGCGCGTAATGTTTCCTTCGCAGTATTAATAATGCCATGGTAGTGGTCTGTTTCTGTTGTATGCCGAGATAAAATTATGATGGTGCTGGAGATACGGACAGCGAGCAAGAAAGCGTCAAGCAGGATACTAGCCCAGTTAGCTTAATCATCTCGTAACACCCTTCTCGTTTATAGATTGAGTACTACCTGATAATGAAGAAATCCCCTGCAAGGAGTCCGCCAAGTTCGATGGATTCCCAGGCTGCATGTCTACATACCTCCAACCGAGCCTTCCTGAGAGTGAGCAGGTTTCCCAGAATAATATGGTCCAAAATTGGTTTTTGATTGATCAAACTATAGAGTTGCAGTAAAGAACTCGGTGTCGAATTTTAAACAATTTTTCTCTTCCCTTGATTCCGGAACGTAAAAAGGGATTCCTTTGTTTCCACGCCTCGAGCATACTATTGAGGATTTTTGCGGTATCGTCTATCTCAGAAGTAGTACTTCGCATGGCCCCGTAAATGCACTGGCTATTCAACAAAATGCCCTACTACCGAAACTGGTTCCTATATGCAGCCTTCGTTCGCGGATTACAGCTGCCACCACTCCAAGTGGCAGATCCAGACTGGCAGGCTAAAGGAGGTCAGGTCAATGAACGTAACGACACTATACGCAAGGGGCTCACGGGGCAAGGTCAAGGGAGATCCGGAGCTGATGGCCAAATTGATCCCAAAATACGCCCCACTGGTACACCGGCTGGTAGTCGACAACGGATACTACGACACAATCATGCAGGACAATGTTGATCTCGTTACGGAGCCTATCGAACGCTTCGTTGAGGATGGTATTATGACGAAGGATGGAGTGCACCGGCCGCTGGACCTGGTTGTGCTCGGGTGTGGCTTCAAGCCCACAAGCTTCCTCTACCCTGTTGAGTTTCGTGGGCTCAACGGAGTCACACTCGACCAGACATGGCATAAGGACGGTGCTCGCTCTTACTTGGGCCTGACAATCCTTGGATACCCCAATCTCTTCACGCTCTATGGACCCAATCACCAGCCACGTGGAGGTCCCAGTCTTCACTCCTGGTCGGAGATTTGGGGTCGTTACGCAATCTCGACAATTGTCTGGATGATGCAAAATCAGGCTAAGTCAGTAGATGTGAAACAGTCAGTCTATGACTCGTATCAAAGTTCAGTTGATGAAGCCCAACGCCCTCTCATTTGGGAGGGTGAGGGTCGTGGATATTTTGTGAACGAGCATGGTCGGCAGGGCGTCAATATGCCATGGACCAGTGATGTATATGATGCTATGGTTTTGCAGCCTAATCTACAGGACTACAACTTTCCATACTAGTTAGATAGGGTTACTCACGTTTTATTACCAACAGTTGACGTCTTATCCTGCCTGGGCACAAGTGCCCTTCATGGATATCACACTTGTGTAATCCATTTCTAGCTCAATATCTAGACAGCACTTGAGTAGTGCCTAACTATGGTTCTTCCATAAGTTCAATCACCGTGCGCTGATGATCAATGATACTTGATACACGATTCAAATGTTATCTACATGCCGAGTTTATATTACACAAGAATACTATACATAGGCCCGCGAACCTGCAGATCGCAATGACGGCAGCCAAGTACATATCTTAGTCCCGTTCCTGTTCTCTTCTCCCCTCTAGTGTATTGGATGCCCACTGGTAACTACCCAAGAACACCGCACCCCCAATGCCAATCCATGCTACTCTTGGCCCAATTCCACGCCAGAATGCACCTGGGCCCTCCTGCGCAATTCCACGGATAATGTCTTTGACCCGCACCGGGGCATTCCCACCGTCCTCACGACGGGTCAACATGACACGGGTTTTAATCACATCCAACGGGGTGGTTAGACCCGCCGCAATAGCACCAGCAACGCTGCCGAACATGGCACTCGTGGACGCCGGGATCTGAGTCTCGGCCAAGGACTTGGGATTCGCAGCCGAAGACGCAGGCCGAAGGTATCGCTTCGCGTAAGCCTCCTTCATGGATTCCCACATCGTGAATTGAAGGACAGTAAAGGGAATTTCACGGGCAATGGTGATTCCTGCGCCACGGTACAACTCCCGGACAACCTGTCCATATCCCCGTTTCATCGACAGTTGATTTGTAGGGCCAGAACTAACAGACGCGTTGGTCCCGGCGGCAGGAGGCTGGGTCGTGGCGCATTTTGGAGCCGCATGGCGCAGGGATAGAATATCTTGTAGGGCGAGGAGACTTGAGCCACCGAAGAGACCGGCCTGTGCGCGCTGCTTGATAACTTCTGTGGGCACCCGCACGGCGCAAGCGGCGATTTCACCTAGCGAGGAGGCGATGGAGTGGGTAAAGATGGTATGAGCACGGGAGGGAGTGTCGGTGGAGCCTGGAGGGAGAAGGGAGCGTTTTACGCCATCGTAGACGATAAAGAATGAGGCTGCCGAAGGAGCAGAGCCAAATAGAACAGAGGGAAGGCCGGCGTAGATACCGCGGATGGCTTGGCGGAGGGATGGGCGGGGAACTTGAGGTGCGCTGGGGTCGCGTGCTTTTTGGAGTCGGGTCTTGATTGTGTCAAGGGGGTATAGGGAGCAGTCCACTGTGAGACCAGCGACAGCACCGGACTATGAAGCGAAAGTAGTAAGCAGGAGAGGTTCGTCAAAACGGCGATGGCATAACTCACGAGTAGGGATCTTGTCCATGGGGAAGAGACCAAGGCATCCCCGTCGGGTTGTTGAGCCATGATAATTAGTTCAAGGAGATGATGTCTATCGTAAGAGCATACTCCGATGTCTATTGGGGGCCAATTGCCAAGGTGCTGTTGTATAATGAAACTTTTGTTCTATCCAAGTTCAAAAGTTGCGGGTAAACCAGAAGCTCCGATTTTGCTCCGCGGGATCTCGCTAGTCCCCGGAACAAACATAAGCTTAATAGACTTAATGAGTTCAAATGTTCTTACAACCACTTTATGACATATCACGAGGAAAGAATAGGAAGTTCCATGTTCTAGTCATCAATATTTACTAGAGACAAGAGTTACTATTCCTCATCTTCCATCTCGTCATCATCGTCATCTTCTTCAAACTCCACTCCGATATCTGCGGTGATATCCCATCGATCTCCCTTAGCTGCTGCACTGACATACTTGACGAACTTCAAGGTACCACTGTCACGCAGTACAATGCTGAGTCGGTTCCATCCTGCCTGGGTGCTGAAGAGAATTCCATCATCCTCGTCGGCACCGGCAGATCGGTAGATAGCAGGGTCGGCCTTGGTCTTCTTTCGAAGCACCTGGTCTGCGTTTTCTTCATCTTCATCCTCTTCTTCATCATCGTCACCAGCCATATAGATTTCATAACCACCCACGGACGGGTGCTCGGCGGCCGCGCTCTCGACCTTCTCCTGAGCCTTTGATGAAGACGGTGGCTCTCCATTTTCATTATCATCATCAGATTCCTCTGCATTGTCTTCTTGCTTCTCCCATCCAATGGTAGGAGTCAGGCCGAGAGTAAACTCCAGCCGTGGCTCCTCACCACTATAGCCACTGGCCAGTGTGTAGTCGGCGCCGCGACGGAAACGGCGGGCAAGGAAATTATGGCTCTGGAGGTGGTCTACACCGGTGATCAGAGATAGCCATTTCCGGAATGCCTGTGATGGGAAGACCACATTCAGCAATTCCTTGATGGGGTTGGATGTATCATCTGCCGATGGTTCCTGGTACAGGTACCGATGCTTGTGCGGCGGTCGAGCCACGGTCCACTCGGTCTGCTTTTCAATTTCTTCCGAAGAGGCGGGCAGGGTTTGTCTCTCCTGATCCTCAATATAGGCACTGATACGGGAAGCAAATTTCTCGTTGAGGAAGCTCTCAAGGCTGAGTGAGGATTCGCTGGCGAAAGCGTCGGACATCTCCTCGGCAATATCGGGTGTCAGGTATGACGGCGCGAGATACTGCACAAGGAATTCCAAATCGGTCTCATTAAACTCATTGCCCTCGTTTTCTTCTTCCATTTTACCCTTACCCTTGCCCTTAACCTCGGGCTCTTCCCATGATACCGGTTGAGGTTGAGGCAGATCGTAGATATCGCCTCGACCTTGAAGCTGGGCCAAACTGCTGCGTTCAGCGAGTTTCTCTTCAAGACCTTCCTCATAGCCGTCCTCGCCCTCTTGGGGAATATGGAACCATCCGCTGATGGCCATACGCACGCGCTTCTTGGACTTGTCCTCCCCTTCGCCGTGGTGGTACACTTCCTCGACATCGTGGAAGCTCTCGCCCGGCTGCACGGTGAAAAAGCTGAGTTGGTTGAATGCCGGAGGAATGGAGAGACTGTAATCGGGGCTAGGAATCGTGACCGCTTCACCCTTGGCGTCCTTCTCTGTTTTGGTCGGGTAGAGACGCAGGGCACCACCCCACTCCGCTTGCCAGGGGGTATCGGGGTCGGTCAGATAGAGGATATAGCTCACTCGTCGACTGCCGATGACATCGTCGTGGCACAGAAGGTGACACCCTTCAGTGTAGACATTGATGGCCATGTCGGTCTTGCGACCGCTGAGCTTGCCCGAACCGGTCACGGCAGACAAGTATTCCCGAAATCGAGCCGAGTACATAGCATCACGGAGCTTCAGAAGATACGGCAGCTTGGCTAGCGATTTGTCGTCGAGACCATCCAGGTTGGCCAGGTCGCCTGACTGGAAAATTTTATAGATGTCGGTCTCCTTCTCGGTGAAGTCCACCTGCGCTTGAATCTCCTCACGGACTGATCGCAGCAACGAGGGTTCGATCAATTCGTGAATGACTCCATGGTAGTAGCTAAATGGGTCGAATTGGTCAGCTCTAGGTCTTGGAAAGCTATTTGAGATTTGTAGAACACACGGGCTCGACTTTGCATATTCGTCGGTGTACTTCTGCTGCTCCTTAGCTTCGAACAAACCATCGCGAAAGCGTGCGATGGCTTCTTCACTGGAGAGTGCACGCTTCTTGGACTCAGGAAGTCCATTGGCCTGGGAGCCTGTCTCATCTGTCTTGCGCTTCATTTTGAGTGCGATTCAGAGTCGAACATGCAATGCAAAGGAGCAGCAGTAAATTTTTCGGGCTTCACCGCCAACTGGGCGGTCAGTATCCATTCCTCTAGATTTAGTACATATAGGCAATCTTGGAACTTGGATGGCTACTAGTAATATTCTAAATCAAAAAGAAGAACCAGAACAATGGATAATCTCTTTTAAAATGTTGCGATTCATCCCCCGCGATCGGAATTCTGGTAGGGGTCCGGCTAATACGATGACGGATGGCTGGAAGCACTCTTATAGAACCTCTTGATAAGACATTCACGAAAGGTTTGAATTGGAGGTTAACAACGACTAATAACCAGGCATATATTCCCTGGTCCTAGTTCGCGATACAACCCAAACTCGCTATCCATCTCGACCCACAAATCCATGCGGGAAAAGTCGTGCATATGTTACTTTCGGTAATAAATCTGAGTTCACATGTTAGCGGTCTTGCGTGCTAGCAGAATGATACAAGATCTAGGTCACTTACTCTCTTGAATTGGAAATGGAGTTGCAGAATACCCTGTATTTAAAAGAATAAGACTCGATTCGTTAAGGTGTTGGATAAAACATACCTTGTCAAATGTGCTTTTGAACCCACGCTCACGCTTCGCACTATAGTCCCATTCCTTGTCGACAATCCGAAAAGCGATGTCTTCGTAAGGGGGACCTGCCATGAATCTAATCAGACAGGTGTCCTCCTCGCCAGCCTCGGCGAATGATTGACCACGCTTGCGGCCATTTTCCCGCTCAATCCGATACGTCGGCGCTTTGGCCTTATCGATGAGGTCAGGGTAGAAGATGTTGAATTTGTAACCTTGTACAACCTTGGGTGGTGGGTTGTCATGGTCGTAATGGGTTTGATTGTATTTATTCCATTCATAGCCCATCTGGACCCGGTTGAAGTACCGAGGCTTGCGAGGTCGGTACTTGCTCGCCCATTGAGGTTGTGCCGCCGTGCTCACGGCTTCTTCGCCAGTGAAGATCTCTTCATTCTCACTCACTCCCTTGGCCAGTTCCCGCTCGTACAGCGCTTTGGTCGCTTGTGAAAAATCGTCGTTGGGGAGGGACGAGAAGCGGCTGGACACGGCAGGGGCAGCCATGCTAGATGACTCGGGGTTGATGATAGCTGTGCTCTGCTTTTCGGCCGATCGCTGCCGGAGAGGAACGAATCCCATTCGAATGATCTTCTGACGCTCGCGGGCTACGTGTCTAAGGAACAGGGACTCATCCATGATTTCGAGGCTTTTGTCTTCTGCGCGCACTTGGAGTAACGGGTCAGGATCCAGTCCCGTGTACTCGGCTGAGTCTACCAGGTTTTCATTCCCAGTAATAACCGGTGCAAGAGGCGCCAATTTTTCCCGGATCAACTCGGCCTCTTCTTTCTGCTGCTTCCGTAACTCACGAACACGTTCCTCGATGACTGACTGGTACACATTTCTCAATCTTGCACGTGCCTTCCAGACCGTCAGGCTGCGGAGCAGCTCCTCCCAGTAATCTGTGTCGATAGGTTCATTTGAGTTCAGCTTTCGCTTCACTTGTACCTCCAGGTTTTGCAATTGTTCGTATGTTTTCGGGCTCAGCAGTCGATTGATGTCAGCGGCGACAGAGTTCAAGGCCCGACCCTCCGACGCATTAGTTTTCAGACGATCTCGACAGATGACTTGCATGGTCTATAGAACATGGTCAGCTCAATACATAGCGGGAAAATAGGGGGTGTTCCATACCTGCCAGTAATCTCGATTTCGCGCATTTGTCTCCAATTTCACAAACGTCTCGATGTCATGTTCTAGCTCCAGCAGTTGAGACTCCGATAACCCCTCAAAGACACCGTCTGGGTCCACCACATCTAGCTCCGAGTCTGCGATCTCGTCGTCCAGTGGGTCGCGCGTAGGATCGATCACACGAAGTGTCACAGTCAGCCAGTCGATCGGCTTTGCGCGACCGTCCTTCACCCGAATCTCAGCCTTCTTCTTGGCTTGTTTCAGCACGAAGACGTCTTCCTGTGCCACCCATTCTCGCACCTGCTCATCCTCTTGTAGCTGGTTGATACGCATCTGGTCACGCATATTTCGGTTTGGCTGTCGATCGTCGTTGCGACTCCGATCGGAATCCTGGCGGTCGCGCCATTCTCTGTCACGGGGATTGCGCCTGAAGTTTGGGGAGCGTGAGCGGTCGTGCCTTGTTCCTGACCGGTCTGGCATTCGGGAGGACATTTTTTGCAAAAATCCTTCAGATTGCGCGGAGGATGAGGAAAGATTAGCTAGAAGTGGTCGCGTTGAAAGGTGGTGAGGCGGGAGATCGGCGGCCCGCCAACTTTAGCCTGCAACTTGGTCCAACGCGGAGTCTATGACCAATGTTTCCTTCAAGTGTTGGTGATACTGTAAGAGGTGTTTATCTAATTTTGCTTGCATCACCAAAATTTCACTTGTCTTTTTCTTCTTTTATGAAAGTTGACGTTTTGTGTTTACTTTCCTGCATACGTTTAACTATATAAATGTACATAATCGATGTGTGACTGCATGGAAACCTTCTCGTCCTATACATAATCAAAATTCAATGCAGCCATGTTCCACACGTCATCTCTTGATTAAAAAGGGAAGGTACTAGTATACACGACTGTTCGTGTTTCTAGAAAAATGTAATTGATGTAGTTGGTGACATTACTAAACCGACATGATCCTATACATCAATCTCAGCGGCACACATCTCCAAGGGTGGATTGATTATGACAGTTGCGTCGGCCCAGGCGATCCCTCCACAGGTTCCTCTGCTGCAGACACCGGAGCTACTGTAGGAGGTGATACACCGGCTTTAGGGGGTGGTGGAAGAGGGGTCCCCTTCCGTGAAGGCGCAAAGTCCTGCTCTCGGCTCTTCTGTTCACCCTCGGCAAAGTAATCATCAAACGCAATGTTTGTCGACGCACCATGGCGCAATTTGCCTCGACGGTTCGAAGGTGATCTCCCATCTGGAGAAGTCACTTGTGTGGGGGCCGCGAGGGGAGGGATAGATGCCATGTTTGCCGGCACTAAGAAGTTACCAGCGGCGCCAGCGGTTACACCGGGGCCAACAGGATCAGGCATTTGTGAGGAATTTTCATTCTCACGTGTCTCAAAAACAACTTCACCAGGTCCTTCCACCTCCTCTCCCAGCCCGACGGGGAGTCGGTGCAGGGCACCGTATCCTAATTCGGCACCAACGGCGCCTTCACCACCCCAGCCACGAGTTGGAACAAGCTCTACTTCCCGAACGACATCAAATTCGCTATTATAGACCCATAATATCAGGCTGCGATCGAGGTGGTCCTCCACTAGCTCCCCAAGCGCAGATTCCCCGCGCAGTGTCCCGCTTGGGGTTCCAATAATGTAGTCTGAATGAGGAAGCAGTCCTGCGCGGAAGGCAGGGCTCAGTGAAGAGGGAATTGCAAGCACATGCCAGATATTTTGGGTGGAGTTCAAAGGGGCCAGCTGTAGCGCTAGGCCGAGGGATGGATTTGAGGGAACCGGCACGTTGAAGGTATGAGTCCGTTGGCCCTGCGTAGAGGATTCTGATTTAGCTAGATAATTCCTTCCAAAAAACAAACATGAACTTTGTACACGTACCTTGGCACTCCAGACTTCCAGGGTCAAGTTTGTGCCGGCGCAATTGCGGACTTCCGTCGCAAAGAGGTTTGGGTCTGGGTCTTCCTGGAGGGATGATTTAGCAAGATCATCGGAAATTTTTGGTTTATTAACTCCATACAATCGGATGACCGTTTATTCCCACAATAAAATCAAACCAAGGCTCCAGAGGTAGCTCGGGGTCTTTGTTGCGAAGCACTTGAAATCCGAAGGCGTTGTCACTTGGTCCATTCCGAGGGTTTTGGCTGGGCTCGCCGTCAAGCCGGCCAATAAAACGATTGAGAGCCCCGAACATGAAGGCTATCTGTTCTAGTAAATAAATCAAGGGAGTGTGCTTAGAGTTGTATACAGTACAAGCTGTGTGAAGCTGTCGCGGGCAAGCTGGCCCCGTCCAGGTGCAAACGTCACAAACACCCTCCTTATCCTTTATCGTGGTTATCGCGAAGACTTACTCTCGTATTGGACCTTTGTCATGGAGGACTTGGAGGCACCACCAGAGGTGCACCATTATGAGAATCTCCATGAGGTCCCGTGGGATATTCAGAAGTAATACTCCTCCCCTATCCATCCTCTGTTTATCCCCGTACTCTAGCTGACTTATTTTACAGTTATTGGTCTCAACGATACCGCATTTTCTCAAAGTACGACGAGGGAATCTGGCTTACAGACGATGCTTGGTTTGGAGTAACACCAGAACCTGTTGCCAAGTAAGTGAACAAAGCTTTGAATACATACTTAGAGAACGCTACTAATGTGGAGACTAGTAAAATAGCTTCTGATCTAGCCAAGTCAGCTCCTGCTGACCGCAGTATCTTGGTCGATGCTTTTGCAGGCGCAGGTGGTAATACTATTGCATTTGCCAAATCCGGGAGATGGAAACGAGTGTATGCAATTGAGAAGAATCCGGCTGTTCTGCAATGCGCCAAGCACAACGCAAAGATCTACGGCGTGGATAATAAGATCACTTGGTTCGAAGGTGACTGCTTCGAGATCCTTAAGAACCAACTCAAAGACCTTGCTCCTTACAGTATCATCTTTGCAAGCCCACCATGGGGAGGTAAGACTTTGTCTTTTTCCGTTGAATATAAATATCTGTTTCTAATCATGGATAGGTCCTGGATATCGTTCGGATGAAGTATTCAATCTGCGTACCATGGAGCCATATTCTCTGGCAACTCTTTATAAGGAATACGCGGCATTTACTCAGCACATGGCTTTGTACTTGCCTCGGACCTCAGATGTGCAGCAGATGGCAAAATATGTCCCAAATGGGCGCCAAGCAACGGTAATGCACTATTGCATGGAGGGCCATAGTAAGGCACTGTGCGTTTTTTATGGCGATTTCAACATTTGATGAAACCTTTGAAAGTTATTATTACAATATTTGCTATTGTTCTGTGGAATCGAATCCGCTGAAGATTCACAAGTCATCGTTCACATCTGATTGATTCGGTGTCAATTCATACCTAAGAGTCTAGTGGCGCACAATACATGATACCAGTCTAATTGAGCAAATATGTGTTGGTCGAATATAACGTAATAGTACGTAATGTATTTACTTATTAGATATTTTTGATCTAGCCTCTAATAATGAAGAGGCTTCATGGATTAAACCTGGGACTCACTGGCACCGGACGAGCACATGTGCATGATCCGGGAGAATGAAGCAAGACAACTTCAGCTAGGAGCCTCAGCTTTGTCAAGAGGTCATCACCGTCAGCACGACTTCGCAGGGAATCACCATATGTGATAGTAAGTATCAAGCAAGATTGACAGACTGGGCGATGAAGGATGAGTCAGTGCATCTACAATAATCCACATCTCACTCTATAAGCAAAGTATTAGCCCCAGCGGGATATCTACAAGTTGCGCATTATTATAACACTAACAGTTGGTAGACAGTCTATACGGCACTTTCGCCCCTATGCCTGATCAAGTTTTGTAAGTTATATCAGCCGGTTGGAGCAGCCTGGGAGATCATGACCATAGCTCACGCTCTCGTTTACTGATCTTCCTCTTAAGCGGGCCGCCTAACCATTCTGGCCAGGACGGTATTAAATCCCGGAAACTGGTATTTTTCCGCTGAAATTTGGCTAAAAAGGCATCCATAACAGAGCGTTTACCCCATGGCCAAGGGGTCGAGGGCCGAGAGAAGAGTGAATGAGCAGTGCGCCGCAGCGACGCAAATGAGAACGACGAAGGGGATGAAGACCACGGAAGAGAGCCTGGAATAAGAGATTTCCATGCACGTTTTTGTTGAGGGCTTGCGTTTTTTTTAATCGCGGTCAGGATGCGTTCGAATTGACGGTCCCGGCTTTCCTGTGCGCGATGCTGTATCTGTGAGCGCCATGAATCCTGCTCAGCGGGGTCCAAGCACCAGACCACAATGTCGCCGCGGCGTCGCCAGTCGTCGTGCCAAGCGGTGTTCCAGATACGCGAACATTCGCCATAAGAAGAGCCTCGGATAAGCTGACGCATGGTGGGCTCGAGCTGAGCGAAGAAGACGAGATAGTCGGGCCACTCATGGAGCATCGAACTTTCGAAAGGGCTGGTCATTACTCGGTGCCCAGTCACATAGCTTGGTCGGCGGGGTAGATGTCGAAGTCCCCCAGCCATATTTTGGCGTAAGAAGGCATCCGGGTCGTCGTAGAATTGGTCAGCTTCGTCGCGGTAGGTCGCCTTTTGTGTCTCATTGAGGCTGATTGGAGGCTCACAAGAGAGTGCCCAGGCGTGAATAGAGGGATATACCATGTGGGAGCGCCATGGGGTACTGTGACAAGGCATTAAAAATCCGACTGTAATCCCGATTTCAGGCGCGGGGGGCACTGAAGATGAAGGGTAGACCATATCCTGAGACAATGAATGAGTTTCATGCTGATGTCGGAGGTAATCAAGGACCTTCATGGGTCCTGAGGCATGAAATATAGATGTGTATAGCGCAATGGTTCCGTTGACCAATAATAGGAAGATGAGTATTAGCCGCTTCGGAGTATGGGTGTGGGAGCTGGAGGTCAGAGCTGGCCAGAAGAATTGCATCAAACGAGGCGCAGCCAGGATGTGTAAGGATGGTAGTAAGGGGTAGATGAAGCGGACTTCCTTGTGCGAAATAAGGGAGAGGACAAACGGCATCAAGATGCAGACCATTGCCAATTGCAATTTAATGGTAGTCTGCGCTCGGTTGGAAGCTGAAAAGTCCCGACAAGTCAAAGCGACATGTAAACCTGGAATAGCAAATGGAACCAAGGTGGTCAAGATGAGTGGATATCCCTCAGTCAGATAATAATGCCATTTGTTGCGCCCATAGAATACCGCCAGTGATTGGGCAATATTGAAGTATAGGAACCGTAGTGGAGGGAATGTCCAAACTCCGTAAAATAGACGGTCTGTCATGGCGGAAATAGTCAAGATTATCGATCTATGACACAAGTCAGCTCACGAGATACATTTTCAAAGGGCGGGGACAGACCCGCAAAGCAGAGCCTCGCGTACAAGATTCTTGCGCTGGTCCCAGGAACCTCGAAGCCAAACGACCCCGGCCAAGGCTACCCATATTATAACGTTGGTTGGACGAAGAATACAAGCAACTGCCGCCAGCGACAGACATCGGCGGAGACTGTTAGAGGCGTCAGCGGTGAATTGAGTAAAGTTTGCACTGATCTTGTCATACTTCAAAAGTAGTTGAGGGGTATTAGCTTCAGGTGCTTCCTTGCCGTTCTGAAGGATATCACTAGTGACAGAATAAGACCATTGCCATGGCCATAGGTTCAATGCAACAATGGTCAATGTTGTTTCTAGGCAATTTGAGAGGGTTCTGGTTGAGCAGAACCACTGCCAAGGACTGATAATCGTGGTAATTAACTTTCAAGCCATTAGCCAGTGTTCCCCCTCCCCCCCCTGCGGAATTTAAACGGCCTGATTTGCGACACATACCGTTGCCCATGCGCTATGAGAGCCCTCGCCGTAGATACGACTCGCAAGTCTCCAGGTATAGAAATCACCGATTGCTGATAGCACGGCCTGCGTGGTTTTCGGACTGGCGATCAAGAGCTCGGCACGGATCGTAGATGGAATACAAATAACGGACGAAAAGAAGTCAGTCATTTTGTATGTTGCCGCGAAGAGAAGAGGATGTAGTGAAGATCGAAGTTGGTGTCGCCATTCCTATCCCAGCCGTATCAGCATTCGAGTCGCGTAATTTGGCTCCCTTACACTCACCCACGTTATCCAGGCACCCTGGTCTCCTCCAAATGCAATCTGCCAAGCCGGCTCAAGGGATTGAAAGAATTCATCTGGTTGAAAAAAGGTACGAACAGTCAGCGCATTCACGAGGCGAAGGCCGATCAGGTAGATGAAGACGTTGAAAGCCTGAGTTTGAATTAAGCGATAACGCGGAGAAGATAAGCTGAAGGGAGGCATCATCAAGTCCAGATGAGCCACAAGAATCGCAATCCTTTGAATTTCTTCATCAGTCGCGAAGCTTAGATTGTCATGGATGATTCGAACCTCGGGAAAACACCGAGATGCCTGGGGCAGAAACGCGGAGTGATTATGTAATTACTTCACCGAAATCGGATTTGTTTCCATGAAGCTCCAGAGCTTCAAGCCAAACTGTGAATGATGATGCTACTTCGAACGGCGCTGAGGTCCCGGGGACCACGGCCTATCCTCTTTCGTGGAGCTCGCTCGGTATCATCTGCGCCACTCATTCAAATCCAGGATGGCACATTCTACCGGCAGTATCCGACAGAAGACAATGCCGCGACTAATCCACCTCTATTTCCAAACTTCAACTTCACCCTCGCCTCTCAAACATCACCTTTGGGGAAAAAGGACAAATCCTTGCAGCATTGGGCGGTGATTGGTACATCCGGACGGACTGATCTACTAGATGTCCTCGGGGGCAAGCATATTTGTCTTCCACCTGATGCGCGATCGTATCCCTACCTTCTCACAGACGAACTTGCCGCCAAAGATCCACAGCTACGCTATGTGAACAATGCAATTAGGTATATTGGTTTCAGCGGAGAAGGCTCGGGAACCATTGGTGGCACCCGGGGCGCATACTTGAGTGCCCGCTATGAGAGCCTTCGGGAGGAGACCGACTGGACAGTGGAGCAGTTTCTCCGTGGGCAAACGTCGCTGAATCCCATGGAAGGGGAAGAGAACGGAACGATTCACGATGAACAGCTCATTCAAGAGGTGATCAGCAATCTACATCTATCGGAGTTGCTGGACATGCCAGTTGCAAACCTTAGCAATGGTCAGACTCGACGCGCTCGCATCGCAGAAGCTCTCCTCAAAAAACCCGAGCTACTTCTTTTAGATGAGCCTTTTAGTACGTTCACAATTATTTCTCTGGTGGTTTTATGGCTGACTTGTAATCTCTAGTGGGACTGGACCCGGCTACCGTTCGAAGTATTTCCGGTCTGCTCCATCGTCTGGCTCAAAGGTCTTCTCCTCGATTGGTTTTGGCATTACGCCCCCAGGATACAGTACCGGAATGGATTACCCATGTAATTATAGTGGGAAACTCTCACCACGTTGTCCAGCAAGGCTCGCAGGCCGAGATTAGCAAAGTGCTGGAGATCTGGAAGCAACTCACGGATGGAAAAGCCTCGGTTGATTTTAAGGGCGCAAAGGGAAAAGTTATTCTGAACCAGGCTCAAAAAGATTTAAAGTCGGGTGCTCTTGATGAACAATTGGTCCGAGACCTCACTGCCACTAGAAATCAGAAGCCTGATTGGAAGGAAATTTCACCCTTACTAAAAGGAGAGCCACTAATTGAAATGGATGGAGTTCGTATCCAGTATGGCGAGAAAGTGGTTCTGGGTAATTGGACTCAAAAGGTGGAAGGAGAAACCAAAGATGGTCTGCATTGGCGTGTGCGTCGAGGCCAGCGCTGGGCAATTCTCGGTGCCAATGGGTCTGGCAAGACAACTCTACTCTCACTCATTACATCCGATCACCCGCAAGCATACGCTCAACCCCTCAAAATGTTCGGTCGGTCCCGTCTTCCCGAATCGGGCAAACCTGGTATCTCCATCTTCGAGCTCCAGTCCCGCCTCGGCCATTCATCTCCCGAGATTCACGCATTCTTCCCTCGACAATTAACCGTGCGAGAAGCTATTGAATCCGCTTTTGCGGAGACTTTCTTATCCAAACCAGTGCTCACCTATGAGCGAGACCTTGACGTGAACGCGGTCCTGCGGTTTTTCAAGGCTGAGCTGGATCCAAATGCCACGTCGGAGGAAAAGCCCCCTATTATTACAACCAACACCGATATCTTCCCTCAACTCGGTCCCAGCGGGAACAACAAGTCTTTCACCCCAGCGGACTATGATATCGAATACGCTGACAATATCACGTTCGGCCAACTTGCTACTGCACAGCAGCGTATTGTGCTTTTCATCCGAGCACTCATTCACAATCCAGACATTGTGGTTCTTGATGAACCCTTCTCGGGCTTGTCTGCTTCTCAGCGCGACAAATGTCTACACTATATTGACCACGGCGATTCTAACCTAGGCTCGGGTCGAGGTCACATGCATTATAAGGGTCTTTCGGATGAACAAGCCCTGGTGCTGATCAGCCATGTCAAGGAGGAAGTTCCTGAAAGTGTTCGTTTCTATATGCGGCTGCCGTCGGAGTCAGACGATGGTGCTGAGCCATTGGACTTCCGTTTTGGTACGCTCAATAATGGCAGTGTCCTGAGTGACCCAAAGGTATGGGATACCGCGTGGTCTCCACCTTCTCAATTTTTGAAATCCGCATATCGAACTCGCAGACGCCGCGGTGAACAATCCGACGTAAGCGTTTACGAGTGGTTTTCGATCTAGATGTGTTGCGTCGAATCAGTACATCGCAGCACGCTCCTGGTGAAACTAAAATATCAATAGAATATGTATGGGCATTGGTTCCAAGTTTCCAATATTGTCTCCACAAGTATATAGACCCCAGATACATATACAGCCTTGGCAGTCCATTCTTAATCTGAAGAACCATATAGTAGAGAATTATTCAATGTTTGAACTCGTATGGTACATGCTCGACCTGGGTATAGATGTACCTCAACGCAGCTTGATACCCCGCATTATGGGAAATTGACTCTCCGTGAACTTTAAACTACGAACTATAAATCATTCAATCGTTGAGGTTCGAACTCGCAGCTCAACGGATACAATCCATTCCATCAATTGATTCTATACTGCTTCACGCTGACTTCAAAATGTCTCTCCCTGCGAGTTGCGACATCCTAGTGATCGGTGGCGGTAATGCCGGGTTTAGCGCCGCCCTTTCAGCCGCCCAAACAAATTCCAAAGCTAATGTGATCATAATCGATAAGTGTCCCTCAATCTGGGCCGGGGGAAATTCGTTCTTCACAGCTGGAGCATTTCGTACCGCACATAATGGGCTCTCCGACCTTCTTCTGCCCATAGTCAACAACACCACTGCGGAGCAGGCGTCCCGCATCGACATGCCCATCTACTCCGAACAAGATTTCACTAATGACCTCCTTCGTATGACAGGTTGGCTCACCAATCCTGCTTTATCAAAGACCTTAGTCCAGAACTCACGCTCCGCCATCGGTTGGCTCGCCCAAAACGGGATCCGCTTTCAGCTATCGTTCAACAGACAGGCTTACGAGGTAGACGGTCGAATATAGTTCTGGGGTGGTCTTGCGTTGAAGACCCAAGACGGCGGTAAAGGTCTTGTGGAAGACCACCTCGCCGCTGCGAAGAAACATGGCATCCGTGTGTTTTTCGATACGCCGGCTACGAAGATCCTGACAGACCCTACCACAGCCGCGGTGATCGGGGTTGAAGTCAGCAGTCACTCTTCTGGATATTCTCAAAAACAAATCATCCGCGCTGCTGCCATCATCCTCGCTGCCGGTGGCTTCGAAGCTAACGCTCAACTGCGGGCCCAATACCTTGGACCCGGCTGGGATGCCGCGCGTGTCCGTGGAACACCTTATAACACAGGTGACCTCCTCCTTAGTGCACAGCGTGATGTCTCTGCCAAGGCCGTGGGTAACTGGTCCGGCTGTCACAGCGTCGCATGGGATGCCGATTACCCCGCGCATTCAGGAGACCGAGAAGTCTCCAATGATTTCACAAAGTCAGGGTACCCACTAGGTATCATGATAAACCGAGACGGAGAGCGGTTCGTGGACGAAGGATCCGACATGCGGAATTACACCTACGCAATGATTGGACGGCGGATTCTAGCGCAACCGGGACAAATCGCATTTCAGATCTGGGATGCACGAACGACGACTTGGCTACGAGCTGAGGAGTATCGTCCAGAAGTTACGAAACATCTAACTGGATCTACGGTGGAAGAGCTGGCGGATGCATGTGTGAAGGCTGGATTGGTGAATCGGCAGCGGTTCATAGATACCCTGGTCGAGTATAATGCCTCTACTCGAGAAGGAAGTCAAAAGTGGGATCCTTCTGTGAAAGATGGGTTGAGGACTGTTGGTTTGGGGATTCCGAAGTCGAACCGGGCGTTGCCGATTGACATGGCGCCTTTTTTAGCTGTGCGAGTGACTTCTGGAATTACATTTACATTTGGGGGGCTCGCAGTCACTCCAGAGACAGCGGCTGTAATTTCGGAGACCACAGGCAAGGAAATTCCGGGCTTGTATGCTGTTGGAGAGATGCTGGGTGGGATTTTCTATGACAATTATCCCGGTGGAAGTGGGTTGACATCTGGTACTGTCTTTGGACGACGAGCCGGGAGGGCCGCAGCTGAGCTCATTGCTGGAGTAAGAGGATCGAGACTATAATGAGGAGAATTCTTGAAGGTTTAAATATGTTAGAATGGAAAAAAGAGGTATATCGATTTAGAATATCAACGACTGTGGTTATTAAACGCCCTGCCCAATGCCAAAGTGTTCCCAAGAATCCATCTGAAAGTCCATGCAGTTGTCATGTCCCATATAAGAGAAACAGAGCCTCAAACGCCTGAATAATATATCAACAGGTCCTATTCGCCATGACCAGCATCACGACCAGACCGAAACGAATCCCGATGTTCCCCTATATCGGATCCTCATGCTCGCTGGTGATACGCATCCAAAGCCTGTTGCATATCTTCCAGGCTCTCTTTGCTTCCATAGGCATCCATGAGCTGTTGGTTCATCGCAAGGCGTTTCTCTTCTTCGCGCATCATCTGCTCGCGCCGTACTTGGACTCCTTTATAGTAGTTGTATCCGGCGAATCCTAGACAGGGGTCAAGTCAGTATTGGCCAAGTTGTATCCAAAGCACGGAAGAACAAAGGCTCGAGCAGAGCATTGGACACCACATACCGAGACCGATCACCGCGACCAGAGGAAGATACCTATATGCCCCTGATTAGCAATTAATCCCGACCGCAAACCAACGGGCTTCCACGTACCGGCCATACCTCGGCTTAAAGCTTGGTCCGCTCGGAGGACTTCTGTACGTCTTGGGGCCTGAGAAAGCGTACTGAGACATCTCGATTGTATTGATATTGAGCCCGGGTTATATTATGAAAGTGGGTGATTAAAGGGGTTTAAGGGGTGTAGAGGGGCTTCGGCAAATAGGTCTGAGGTTGGATAAGCGGGAATTTAAAGATCGGCTACGAAATGCGGGAAAGATAAATGCGGGGATTGCATGACGTAGCGAAACATACGTTACATGTAACATGATTGAGGAAGTCGACCGTGGAACCGATCATACTACTCGATTCTATTGCATGATCTTTTGACTTATTCACGAAGTGGCAATGTCTAAGGTCCAAGGTCCAATAGCTGTGACTTGTGACAATTTGTTCATAAAAAAACATATAACATTAAACGTCCATATAATCATGTGAAGATATCCAATTCCGGGTCAATTCCTACTGGCTGAAATTCTTGGGTGCAGCGGCCGCAGGGCCCTCCGGGGTCACGTACGCCTAGGGGTTAGTGTCAGCATTGCAATCTCACTCTCACTCTCCCACCTCAATCACATACCTTGCTAAGTCCACCATCAACAACAAAGTCGGTTCCATTCACGAAGCTGCTCTCGTCGCTAGCCAGGAAGAGGACAGCCTGGGCCTGCTCAACGGGCTCACCAAAGCGGCCACTGGGAAAGTGCACCTCGCGACGGAATCGCTTTGCCTGATCATCACCCAACCAGTCCTGGAGGAGAGGAGTGCTATTGAAAAAAGTCAGTCACCGCAAAATGAAAAGCTATGATACATCTATATATCTTACTTGAGAGGACCGGGGCAGAGGGCATTGAAGCGGAACCCCTCGCGGGCATGCACAACAGCCAATTCTCTTGTCATGGCAAGTACAGCTCCCTTGGAGGCAGTGTAAGCCAATTGAGGTGTAGCGGCACCCATCAGTGCAACAAAGCTGGCAGTATTGATCACAGATCCACGGGTCTTCTTGTTGCGGCGCAAGCTCAACACAGCATGCTTGCAACCAAACCACACACCCTTCACGTTGATGCTCTGTGTCAGATCCCAGATCTTCTCATTGGTATCAACAGCGTCCGCGTCGTCGGCATGCATGATGCCCGCGTTGTTGAACATCACATCCACACCGCCCCAGCTATCCTGTGACTCGACCATGGCCTGCACGTCGGCCTCCTTGGATACATCGCATCGAATGGTTTCCAGGCGGGGAGCATTTGGAACAACCTCCTTGACCTTGGCAATAGCTTTGGCCAGGGCGGGCTCGGAAATGTCAGCCATCAGGACGCTGGCGCCCTCGCGAGCGAAGAGGATGGTGGTTTCGAGGCCGATGCCACTGAGACGACCGTATTAGTGGCTTGCTATGACTATCTTTTAAGATGAGGTTAACATACCCTGCAGCACCGGTGATGATAGCATTCTTTCCTTCGAGACGGCCCATTGTGAATGTTAAAAAAAAAGTTTGATAGGAGCTGTGTAGTGCGTAGCGGATATGTTAGCGGGAATAGTCGAGCACGGGCTTGATAAGTTTAAATAGAAGATTGAAGATTCAAGACTGAAATTTGGCGGTCCTTTTCACTCTTCTTATTGTTGCAGAAACCCAGACTCACCAGATAAAATAGTTGACAACAACACTTAAGAGTCAAGACTCAAGGGAGCTTGTATACGCGGGGCATATAGTGGATAGGCGGTGACGGCGGTCCGGGACCGCGCTGCTCTTATCTCTTATCTTAGAGCGCCGTGATCAGCTTCCTTGATTAGAGACGGTCATCACTCAGTCGTATCAGTAATCCTAAGCTGAATTGTCTTCCCTTGATTTATCAGGTCTACATTTGTATCTGCGTTTCCCCCCTATACCCTTTTGTTTTACTATCATAATTCTTCATCATGTCAGACCTAGACGAGGTCACCGTTGATAACATTGCTAAGGTGCTCCACAATGACCGCATGGTCAAGGTAGCTGGCATTGATGTGGACGGAGTGCTCCGTGGCAAGCTAATGCAGAAATCCAAGTTCTTGTCTATTGTCTCTGATGGCTTTGGCTTTTGCTCGGTCGTCTTTGGCTGGGACCAACATGATCAAACCTATTACAAGGAGCTCTCTATCAGTAACAAAGAGAACGGGTACCGCGACCTGGTGGCTGTGCCAGACCTGCGAAGCTTTCGTCGCATTCCCTGGGAGAATAATATCCCTTTCTTCCTGATCAGCTTTCTTGATCCAGACACTCGTGAACCGGTCTGCGCGTGTCCACGGGGTTTGTTGAAGACCGCCGCTGCCAAGGCAGAGGCCGCAGGATACCGCGCCATGGCAGGAGGTAAGCCGCCTATATATGTCTTGGAAACATCTGAACTCCTACTGACCAATTTTCTAGCGGAGTATGAGTTCTACCAATTCCGTGCCCCAGGGGACCACCTCACGCCCGAGCGGACCGCCTCCCACACCGCAGCGTTCCTGCAAACAAATAAAGCAGATAGCCTTCCTCCTATCACAGAAGGCATGTTTGGATACTCGATTACTCGTCCCCTTCACAACCAAGATTACTACTATGGCATCTTCGACGCCTGTGAGCAGTTCCGCTGCGATATCGAGGGATGGCATACCGAGAGTGGACCGGGTGTTTATGAAGCTGTGAGTTTCTGTGCTAGGTGGAGAAAAGGTGGTTTCATCCAAGCTGACATCTGTTCTTATAGGCTTTACAATTTGGTGAAGCTAAGGACATGGCCGACAAGGCCGGCTTATTCAAGTATGAGACCTCCCCTCGGTGGAAATTGGAATCAGAACTAATGTACTTGCAGGTATGTCGTCAAAGCCTTTGGCATTAAGCACGGTATCACACCTTGCTTCATGGCCAAGCCACGACAAGGACTTCCTGGCAACAGTGGTCACATGCACATCTCGCTCGTGAATGCCAATGGTAAGAATGCCTTTATCCGTGATTCTCCCGACTCCTCCCCACCATACCCGGATGTTGCACACCTGTCCGACCTAGGCCGGCATTTCCTGGCGGGTCTGCTGGTCGGACTACCGGATATCATGCCCCTCTTCGCACCGACTATCAACTCCTACAAACGTCTTGTTGAGAACTTCTGGGCCCCGGTCACTGTCTCTTGGGGATTGGAGCATCGGGCCGCTTCCATTCGCTTGATTACTCCGCCAACAGCCAGTGCTAAGGCGACTCGCTTTGAGGTTCGCGTGCCTGGCGCCGACGCGAACCCACACTTTGTACTTGCGGCTATCCTGGCACTGGGATGGCGCGGTGTCGAGAAGAAGCTCGAGATCCCTGTACCCCCGCTTTCTAAGGGTGAGGATATGGGTGGGGCTAGTGATCAAGGAGTGCGGTTAGCCAAGACACTCAAGGAGGCGATTGCTACATTTACGCGACCCGACAGTATGGCACGTGAGGTCTTTGGGGATGCCTTTGTGGATCACTTTGGCGGAACACGAGAGCATGAAGTGCGCCTGTGGGAGGAGGCTGTCACGGACTGGTGAGTTTCACTTGTCTCCCTTTATTTTTGCGGTTGAGTCCTTTTACTGATGTTCTTACAGGGAAGTGAAACGGTATATTGAAACCGTATAGAAGCTATTTTGATATCGCGCAGTACGACTGTTTACCAACGATGGATTTTTTTTGTATATATGATGCCGGCGTCAACAGTTGAAATCCATCTATTTTTTCCATATCCATTTCACCTGCTCTCTTATTTCTCTAGGATTTACCAATATGATTATTACGACTACCCTTTCGAAGAAATCGGCGATATATATGGAAACCTTGGAAATCACTCCATCGGCTGTATTAGAATCATGAAGACGACCGACAATTGGTGGAAGTTCATCCAAAGTAAGCACAGACATAAGAGTTGACGCTAATTGGGTGCCTGCATGTTTTGGGCATCAACATCTAGGCACTCGAGCATTGGGATATTATTTTCAGACACATCACATCCATGGATGCTGGCGTTCAGAAGACCAAGCTCTCTGGTCGCATCGACTAACGTGTACAATCCCTTTCGCCCCGCGTTTCTCTATCAGGCTCTACCCGGCTTTCGGTATCTATGTGTAACGCAAGCCTAGCCTCAGCAACTGCCGAATACGAGCCAAGGAACAGGTTGCAATTGTGTCTTGACGTTGCTTTTGGAAATCAGCGCTCAAGACATGTTTCGTATAAATGCTCTCCAGCATGCCGCAAGAAAGGGTGATACAGAAACAGTGCGACTGCTTCTCCAAAATGGCGCAGACGTCAATGCTAAAATCAAGAATTATGGAACTGCTCTCCAGGTTGCAGCAGAAAGCGACACTATAGAGACGATACAACTGCTTCTTGAGAATGGCGCAGACGATAACGCTGGAAGCGGCCAAGATGGAACTGCTCTCTAGGCTGCAGCAGTAAACGGTAGCATAGAGACGATACGACTGCTTCTTGAAAACCGCGCAGACGTCAACGCCGAAGGCGGCCATCATGGAACTGCTCTTCAGGCTGCTGCAAGATGCGGTGCTGTAGGAGCAGTGCGGTTGCTTCTTGATAGTGGCGCCAACATTAACATTTATGGTGGTCACTATTGGAGTCCTCTTCACGATGCTGTAACATTAAATAGGACAGAGACCGTGCGGCTGCTTCTTGATAATGGTGCAGATGTCAATGTAGAAGGAGGCGCAGATGGAACTCCTCTCCAGGTCGCCGCATTGGGCGGCAACATAGACATCGTGGTGCTCCTCCTCTAGAAAAGCGCAACGTCAACGCTCAAGCAGGCTTGCATAGAACTGCTCTGCACGTCGCCGCTTCTAAGGGACACATGGAGGTGATGCGACGACTGCTTGATAAAGGGGCCGACTTCAACGCTCAATAAGGCAGCTACGGCCGAACACCACTTCATCTCGCGGTAGAGGCGAAGTCTTTCCCTGCCGTGGCTGAGCTTATTCAACGAAATGCTCTTACGGATCGACAAGATTTCACCGACGCACCCGGATCCAACTTGCAGCTCAACAGCGAAACCAGCAGATTGCAGTACTACTTTTTCCAAAAAGCACTGGTAGTCTCCGCTTCCTGCAGGCTTCCACGTGGAGTTCCCTTTTTCCGAGTTCTCATTTGCGTTTGGTAATGACCAGCGGCATTTCAGCGACTGTTCAGACCAAACTGGAAATTGAGATCAGAAAACAAGGCTATCCACTTTCTCGGACGATTACAGAGTTGGATTTCAACGGGGACCATTTCATGGAAACCGATGTTAGCGCGAAACGTATTATGTAGGTATATGCACTCTTAATTTCTGCTTCTGCCTGCTCACTCAATACAAATAGTCTTCTTGCTAATCGGAATTTACTCTCATCCTTCTCGACTGGTCTCCGTCGTCGTTGGTGGTGTAAGGTGGAGAGGCTACCTGAAGTGGTGTGGTACGGAAAGCAGATAGAGCAAGTATGGAGTGTCCAGCCCAACACAGTGCCCAGTCGAGTGGCCCTGGCTCAGGTTTCAAACGACAGTTATAAGTCCCCTCAATCCAATTTGTCTATATCAACTTCTGAATGATCACAGATTTCATTGAATGCAGCTTCACTACTCGCGCAATAACGCTACCAAGTCCTGAACACTCTGAGTGGCCTGCCTTATCTGTCACCTCCAAGTTGAATATAGGGGACTTGGAGAAGACCCATGGAATTCTGTGGATCATGACGAAGAGCCAGGGTCTGGGCGGGGACAGTTTAGAGTCAAGGGAATTTTTTAGCACATCTGAATACGCGCGAGTGCCACCTAATGCCACGCATCTTTTTATTCAATTGGTGCAGAGACTCTTGCAATATTGGGAGTGTCCCTTTCGCGCTGCTGAAACCCGTCTGGCAATGAAGGTGAGGAATGTGAATTGCGTCGAGGCCTGAGCTAACAGACTATAGCGAACTGAGTTGCTGAGGGCGAATGGAGGAAGCCCGGACCTGATTCGTGACTTGCTAGGTGATGCCCAATTATGGGATCTGATAAGACGGAGCTATAACAAACAGTTTGTCGAGCTAAAGGCATTTTTGAACTGCTATGTGAGTCGATCATGGTCTGTGCTTCGTGAGAACAAGACTGTCGGACGTCGTTATATCTATGAAGGTGAGGAGGAGTTTTTTGAGGAGATCAACAAAGGGCATTTTTGAACGGACTGAAGTCATTAACAGAAACTTCCCACGATCTTATTCAACTGGTATGGCTGAGTCCTTCATTCCCTTACGTGCTGACGAATTCATCAGGAATTCAATTTGACATCTATCTCGGAAGCACAAAAATCGGCATCAACAAACGTCTTAGCTGGATTACGGTAGGTCCCTGATCTATATGCATTTGCCGATTGCTCTCCAGTCGCAGTTTGTTTTTCTCCCATTGATGTTTATCGCGGTACGATTTTCGAGTGTAATTTGTGCTTGCCAGTTGCTGATGCTTATGCAGAGTCTCTAAGGGATGAACATAGACATATTGGCATCCAATCCACCTTGCTGACTTTAAATCCTGTTTGCCATCCTCACCACTTTATAGACGCTGCTGTGTGGTGAACTTAGCGATGATGTAAGTCCATCTTTATCTTCCGGGTGGGGCGATGCTGATAAGTCGTAGCTGGGGAACAGTATAGAGCGTGGAATCAACCGTTTGACAAGACGCCAGCCACAAGACCCTGAGAAGGGTAAATGAAGCAATCTGCTTCGGGAACGAAGATCGAAGTTTTTTGCTTCTGGAAAAAAACGGAGTTGATATGGGAATCTTGGTCAAATACTAGGAGTGACGTTGTTCCAAGCGCACCCCGCACGTGACGTTCCCGGGACTATATCACTTACAGCTCTCATATTGGCTAGACTTTACATGTACAGATGTACAGAATGTTATATCAAGCTTCATCCATTTAAGATATTCACATGTCGTCACATGTCGATCCTCCACAAGTCGGAAAAATTCGGTCAAATCTAAATTGACATTTGGATTACCGAAAACCGATTCCAATCAGGTTGAACCGCGGCTTGAAATCGGAGGAGAGCAGGGATAAGCTGCAGACCTCGGGTGGGTTAGGGGAGGCGAAAGCGAAACATTCTGACTTTCGAACTTTGTTCCGATCATTTTAAACATTTGTTCAAAACCATTAAATTCACGACAAATTCCACCTCAAAAATTTATATAATTTCAATCGACCGAGAAGAATTGCACATCCGATCTCGCGATAAGAGCACGGCGGACGGCGCGCGCCGACTTTAAGTAGGGGCGATTGCCGATTAACTTATGGACGACCACTTTTCTATGTGGGGAAAATGGGGTTTTGGAGTGAGTTTTCCGATAATTAACTAGTCGGCCGAGTGGATAGTGGACTTTCCCGTCGGACAAGAAAGAAATCTAATTGGTGAATTTCATGGGAAAGAAAACAACCGCGGTAACTAATCTTCTGACGTATTCTATTCTCTATCTCCGCCTTCGGTCGGATGGCGATGCTTAGGTACCTAGTATATATAACAGTTATAGATCCACGGGTGGAAGGAAGTTTTCCTTCTTCTCTTTTATCAAACTTTGAAACAGCTTTCACTGTGAATCCTGGAAATTGAACTGCATGGACAATAATCATATCTAATCCTTCTATACCTATACCTTCCAATACCTACACAATGACCTCCCAGATCGAAACTCAACTGAAGGATGTTGCCATCCTCGCTAATATCCCCAATGACGCTCGCAAGATCCTGACTAAGGAGGCCTGTGCCTTCCTCGCCATCCTGCACCGCACCTTCAACCCCACCCGCAAGGCCCTCCTCCAGCGCCGTATCGACCGCCAGGCTGAGATTGATAAGGGTAACCTCCTCGACTTCCTTCCCGAGACCAAGCACATCCGCGAAAACGATGCATGGAAGGGTGCTCCTCCCGCCCCCGGTCTCGTCGATCGCCGCGTCGAGATTACTGGTCCCACCGACCGCAAGATGGTTATTAACGCCTTGAACTCCGATGTCTGGACATACATGGCCGATTTTGAAGACTCCTCTGCCCCAACCTGGGAAAACATGATCAACGGTCAGGTCAACTTGTACGACGCTATTCGTCGCCAGGTTGACTTCAACCAGGGTGGCAAGGAATATAAGCTTCGCACCGATCGCACCCTGCCCACCCTCATCGCTCGTGCCCGTGGCTGGCACCTGGATGAGAAGCACTTCACCATCAACGGCGAGCCCATCTCCGGTGGTCTGTTTGACTTTGGTCTGTACTTCTTCCACAACGCCAAGGAGCTCGTCGCCCGCGGCGCCGGTCCTTACTTCTACCTCCCCAAGATGGAGTCTCACCTCGAGGCCCGTCTCTGGAACGACGTTTTCAACCTGTCCCAGGACTACATTGGCATGCCCCGTGGTACCATCCGTGGTACCGTTCTCATTGAGACCATCACCGCCGCCTTCGAGATGGAGGAGATTATCTACGAGCTGCGCGACCACAGCTCTGGCCTGAACTGTGGCCGCTGGGATTACATCTTCTCCTTCATCAAGAAGTTCCGCCAAAACCCCAACTTCGTCCTCCCCGACCGTTCCGATGTCACCATGACTGTGCCCTTCATGGAATCCTACGTCAAGCTGCTCATCAAGACATGTCACAAGCGCGGTGTCCACGCCATGGGTGGTATGGCCGCTCAGATTCCCGTGAAAAACGACCCCGTCGCCAACGAGAAGGCCATGGAGAGCGTGCGCGCCGATAAGCTCCGTGAGGTCCGTGCCGGTCACGACGGTACCTGGGTTGCCCACCCCGCTCTCGCCGCCATTGCCTCGGATGTCTTCAACAAGTACATGCCCACACCTAACCAGCTCTTCGTTCGTCGCGAGGAAGTCAACATCACCGCTAACGACCTCCTTAACACCAACGTGCCCGGCAAGATCACCGAGGAGGGTATCCGCAAAAACTTGAACATCGGTCTTAGCTACATGGAAGGCTGGCTGCGCGGAGTCGGCTGTGTCCCCATCAACTTCTTGATGGAGGATGCCGCCACCGCCGAGGTCTCGCGTTCGCAACTGTGGCAGTGGGTGAAGCACAACGTCTCCACTGCCGAGGGCAAGCGTGTTGACAAGGCATATGCTCTTCGTTTGTTGCAGGAGCAGGCTGACAGCCTTGCGTCCCAGGGTGCCAAGGGCAACAAGTACCAGCTTGCTGCACGGTACTTTGCCAGTCAGGTTACCGGTGAGGATTACGCCGATTTCTTGACCAGCTTGCTGTACAACGAGATCTCCTCGGCTGGCTCGGCTGCTAAGCTGTGATGATATGGATTTGATGATTATGAATACCCTTTTTCCTTTTTTTTATATTTGGCATCGTTTTGGTGAATTTGTTTCTTTCATAGTGGATTAGCACAGTTGTACAAAAATCCCAATATTTATTTCCACACTCAACTTTCCCTTAATATATCGATAGATTGTTAACAACATTCGATTTAATGACGTAGAGACCGAAACGCAATGAGCAATGATCGTGTCGAGGTTGATATGTGGGGAAGACTCGATCGAGTGGCCCACATCGAGTGCCTCGAGACGAGGAGCGGGGAATCTTGACTAGTATATAATGTTATAAGCCAACCTTGGACGTTCTTTCACAAATCATCTCATCTTCTTATCTTGGAATCATCCTTCATCATGAATTGGCGCGACAATAACAAGACATGTCAGATCTTGGCATTGGCCGAAAAGGGCGGATATGGTGTTCTGGCTGCCATCGTGTAAGTGACATGCAAGTCTTCCAATGTGCATCACAAACTCACAATAGCAGATACAATGTGGAACATATCACTGCAATGGTCCAAGCCGCTGAACAACGTCGCTCACCATTAATCATTCAACTGTTCCCTTCATCCCTCAAGCAGACTCCGTCTCTGGTATTCGCAGCTTCAGCCGCCGCGAAAAGTGCCAGCGTACCCATTTCAGTACACCTGGACCATGCCCAGGACTATGAACAAATCAAGCACGTGGCAAACAATCTACCATTTGACTCTATCATGGTAGATATGAGTCACTGTGAGAAGGAGGAGAATTTGGCGAAAACAAAGACCCTATGCGAATATTGTCACGCCCGCGGGATTTCAGTCGAAGCGGAAACCGGCCGGATTGAAGGTGGAGAGGATGGAATTATGGACACTGGGGATCTCGCTGGTATCTTAACGAATCCCGAGGATGTGGAAGAGTTCATCTCATCAGGAGTGGACTTCCTAGCTCCGAGTGTTGGGAATGTCCATGGTGATTATGGACCTCAAGGGCCTGAGTTGGATATGGAACGGCGAGTATAGAATTCTAATGGGGCACAGAACTCGACTGACAATACTTCTTTAAAATATAGACTCCGTGACATTTTCAAATCTATGAATGGCCGCGTTCGTCTAGTACTACATGGTACAAACGACTTTCCACCCAAATTGACCCAGGAATGCATCAAGGCCGGAGTGACAAAAGTTAACGTGAATAAGCTCGTATTGGATCCCTGGCATGACAATCTACGAGCCAATGTGACTCGGCCTCTGACTGACTTGATGGACACGGGAATTCAAGCCTTGAGGACTGAGATGGAACGGTGGATGGATATTATCGGTAGCAGTGGAAGGGCCTGAAATGATTACTCTTTTATTGCAATATACATGTATTTGGTAATGCATATCTTCAGTAAAAGGTGCCCAGTAGAAATACAACATAAATGCTACTAAGACCCTAAATGGGTACCTCGGTACCTGGCATACACACTCGGTGCTTGGTATATACATTAAACTGGACGTACTTGAGAGACGTTGTAAAACAGAAACTCAATAAATGGCTTGACGTGAAACTATTCAAATGTTTATAGCTTGAGTTAGTACATTGACCAGTTGCTTCTACAAGCGGGACAAAAGTTAACCTTCGGAACACCGGAAACATTCCGCGTGCTACGCCCTGTGGTTGACACAAATCCTTTAAATCTCTCTCTAAGTCGCCTCGCTCGGTTATAATTGTGCCTATTTTCGCTCCATCAACCTCTGTGAAGCCTCAGCTCCCCACCCACTCGGTAGACGACCCACATTCCACGCAAAAAAGAAGAATGGACCGTGCAGAGTTCAAGGCAGCGGCTCATTCTGCCATCGATGATAGTAAGCCCCGCCAATTGGCCCAATTGATCCAACGAAGCTGCCACTAACGAACCACTACTCCAGTCCTCGGCTATTTCGATAGCGTCCCCGACCGAAGAGTCCTCCCGGCTGTCGACCCCGGATACCTACGCCCTCTGATCCCCGCCAATCCCCCGACTGAGGCGGAAACATGGGACCAGATCCAGCAGGATGTGGACACGAAGATCAAGCCGGGGTTGACCCATTGGCAGTCGCCGAACTTCATGGCCTACTACCCGGCCAGTGTGACTTACCCTAGTATTCTGGGAGAGATGTATTCTGCGGCCTTCACCGCGCCCGCATTCAACTGGCTCTGCTCGCCGGCATGCACGGAACTGGAGACAATCGTGATGGACTGGGTGGCAAAGGCATTGGGCTTGCCCGAGTGCTTTTTGAGCACATCGAAGAACCTTGGTGGTGGAGTTATCCAGAATAGTGCCAGTGACGCGATTGCGACTATCATGGTCGCAGCACGAGAGCGACGGGTGCGCGAGATGGTACTGGCCGAGGGTCTCGAGGAAGGAACCAACGAGTACGACGAACGGAAGATGGATCTCCAGCCGCGGTTGGTGGCTATCGCCAGTGATCAGACACACAGTAGTGCGGCCAAGGGAGCTTTGATTGCGGGAACCCGTTTCCGCAGTGTGTCGACTAAGTTGGAGGAGAACATGGAGATGACAGCTACGCGGCTGCGAGAGGTGTTGGAGAAGTGCGACCAGGATGGATTGACACCGTATCATCTGACCATGACCTTTGGTACTACCAATACCTGCAGTGTTGATCGCTTTGCCGAGATCAAGGCCGTGCTGCAGGAGAAGCCTGCATGGCAACGCATCTGGGTGCATGTGGATGCGGCATATGCAGGTGCCTCTTTGGTCGCCGATGAGTGGCAGTACATTACCAAGGACTTTTCCGAGGGTGTAGACAGTTTCAACATGAATATGCACAAATGGTTGCTGGTCAACTTTGATGCAAGGCAAGTGCTCCACTTGAGCCCCTCCCTACATTGACAGCCAAGTAGTAACGGAGAAGACTAACATTATGCAGTGTCCTGTTCATCCGGAATCGCCTCGATCTAACAAATGCCCTCGACATTACCCCAACCTACCTCCGCAACCCTTATTCCGATATGGGCACCGTGATTGACTACCGTAACTGGTCCATCTCTCTTGGCCGCCGTTTCCGAGCTCTGAAAATCTGGTTCGTGATGCGCAGCTATGGCTTGAATGGCATGAAAGCGCACATCCGCAAGACGATCGGCCTTGGTAATATCTTCGCCGATTTAATCCGTGGTCGTGCCGATCTGTTCGACATCGTCACCAAACCAGGTTTCGCTTTGACTGTTTTCCGCATCAAGAGCCCGGGCTCGAAGACCGATGGCAAAGTCGTCAAAGATGAGGTGGCTGATGGTATCACTAAAAAGGTTTATGAATTGATTAACTCGCGGGGCGAGATCTTTATCACCTCCACTGTGGTTGATGGCGTGTATGTGATCCGTGTGGTCAGCGCCAACCCGATGGCGGAGGAAAAGTATGTCCGCAACGCGTTTGATATCATCGTTCGCACAACCGAGGAGGTTTTGCAACAAGAATAGAAACAAAAGGTGATCGGGTATTTCGTGAATTATGCAATCTATATGCCAATCCTAGAGAAGAATAGAAACTTCAATGTTTTCTTTATTTGCTCACTCATGCAAAGTATATTAGCAGATATAAGTCTATTACTTCGATCTTTCCTCGGTCTCCTATCAGTTACAACAGTTTAGCCTTTTGCTCGCCTTCAAGAATCAGTGCCGCTGCCAGTGCTGCTCCAACTCCAGAGGCATCCTCAGACGCATTGAGTGCAATCAATTCTAGCTCGGTAGGCGGCCAGTCAAAGATATTGCGAAGTCCCTGTGCTGCTCGTCCCTTGAACCCACTATACTTGTTGAACACAGAACCATCCACACCAACATGACACTTTTTTATATTCTTCTTCTTGCAGATAGCAGCTATATCACACGCGTATAGACGCGCCGCCCGCGTAGCAACGAGACCGATCAGATACCGACATACCTTGAGATTATCGAGCTCGGGCGACAGGCTCAGACTCTCCTCAAATTCTTCTCGTATGTCATCCAAGTTCTCTGAAAGGTCCAACTCGGTAACGGACAGAAAGGACGTCTCGATAGAATTCTCATGTCGAAGTCGTGTGGCATCCAGGCCCTTGAAGAGCCTGCCCTGCTCGTGCAAATTGATGAGAATCAGACGAAGCATCTCTCCCATATACTGCCCCGAGACCATCTTCTCATAGATCTGAGTCCCCGGTCGTGCCGATTCCCTGTCGATCTGCTGATCGAACGAGGTCAAGGGTAGGACTTCCCGATCATTATCGAAGGAACCGTATTCGGCGTTGATGATGACCTTGGAATTCGCTGGTAGTTTATCGCCTGCGATCTTCGGGATGAACTTGCATTCCTCCATATAGGCGGCATTGACGCCAGTACTGATGATACTCCCAACTTTGACTTGAGGATCCCGGTAGTGGGATGCGATCAGGGTCCCCGTGGTATCGTTGATCAGCGCTACTATCCTTACTGGAAGTTTCTAGAAGCAATACCAGCGGAGGTGCCACCACAAGGTTGCCGAGAGCATCGCAATATAGCGATGATCCTGACTACACTGACCTTTCTTTGAAAAGCGGCTTCAAGCTGCGGAACCACATCATGTCCCTCCACCCCAGAGACATTGAAGTTCTTTGTCCAGCGTTGCAGAATTCCACTTCGTATGGATATCTGCTCGATCGGAAAGGAAAAGGTAAAAGACAGGGGTCAGATGCAGTCTATTTTAGACACACTATTATATTCCGCTAGGAATAGCTCCAGACATCCAGCTATGAAATCCCACAACTGCTCTCCCGTGCCTGTCTTGACTTCATCTGGGAATTTTAATCCCCGCTGGATCTGTTCAAATTCTCTCTTGCGGTTTGACAAGCAGACCTGGCATACACGCAAGTTGGTTCCGCCCATATCGATCGTCAAAACGTCTCCTGTTTCATGGCCGGAGGGGTAACCCATCACCCAGGTGACGTCCATGGGCTATATGGTCAGAATCTTGATTCTTTGGAGTCTACTGGAGACCACTAACGATATTACCCCCCTCCTTTGTGAGTCCCTTTTCCAATTCCGTTACAAAATGTTCTGTGATCCGCTTCAGGCCTTCCGGCTCGATGATGAACCAGTCTTCGTATTGTTTTAGATACTCTATCTGGTGGGCTGGTATCCCCTCTAGAATCTCTGGGTGATAGCGAAACCCCGACATGCTTTTAATCTTCGCAACCGAAAGACCGTGCAAACGAGTTCAATCATTTCACGAAAGAGATGGCCATGTCTGGGGTGAATTTGCCGTACACGCCATGGTGATGGCATTATGACTGTTGACGGAGAATGACTGCGAGAATTCCATTCCGATACCTAGTATGTATTGGCTTTTGATTACTATTGGTTTAAAGATCAACTAATACTTCCCCTTGAGGCCTTGGGATAACGAATGCTACAGTGTGCCCCATGGCTACCATCTATACAGCACGTTGCCTATTGATTAGTCTTTTGTCCTATGCAAATCTCAAACAAATTCTGATCCAATCATAGAATTTTATCTAAATTGAATCAATTCCTGTCTACTCAACGCTCTCTTCCCGCACAGACATTTTTCTCTAATTTTACTCCACAAAACAAGAATGAAAGTGGGATCCAATCAGACGTAAGATTTTACTACTCATCGCATGTTGAAAGGTCCATAGACTGATGGCCATTGATGGTACTGTTATCGCTGACCAAATGGTGTGGTTTGTATGGTTTAAGGGTTTTGTGTTGTGGCATGACGGGAGAAGGTGGTTGTGTGCGTCATCATTGACATTTTAACCACTTTTTCTCCCTACAAATTGATTCAACTTTTAGTAACTTTTCTTTTGACCATATGTGGCCATTTGGACTTCAATTAACTTGATTTGATTTTCTGACGGAAAATTTCCAAGTTGTTGAGTTGCGGAGCTGCAATCAATTCCCCGCAGTGAGGGGCAACGGACAAAAAGAGTCTCGTGCGCGCGTCATCTCAAGTCCTGTAGAGAATTGAGATTGAACTCCTCGCACAATCATCATGAGACACAACACTTGTCACCTCCCAAATGGCATGACATTTAGCGTGTCGCCAGTCTTTGGTGGGGTCACGTTCAAATCCAACGATTTGAATGTTCACAACTCCACCTTCCCGCCGGGATGGACGATCATCATCCACAGCGAAAAGACCGCCAAGCAGCCAGAGGAACAACGAGGTCGAACTGGCTCAGAGGAGGGACGTCCATCTTCCAGCGATGGCGACCAGAATATCTCCCGATTTACCACCCCGACGTCACGGCGCGACTGTCTTTACATCTCCTACATCGTCAACCCACCGTCTAGCGACTTTAAACCGGCCTCCTCGCCCACTCGCCACATTGCCATGATGCTCTGGGCGACCTTGTGGTGGTACTTTCACGAACCGGAACCCGATCTCCATCTGGACAATGCGGCATGCAGCGCGACCCCGAGCGGTGGACGTCCGAAGGGGGAATGGCGGGTGAATATCAAACGAGAGGGGATTTTCAAGGGCCGGAATCTACTCCAAAAGCTGGAGCGCATGAGTCTAGTTACGAGCGAAGACTCCTCGGTCGGACTGCAACCCGTTGAAACACGGGATTCGAGCAGCTGGTCGAACATGTTCGTCAGCCGACGAAGCTTCTGGCAGCTAGATCCGCGTATCTTTCTCTTCACGCTGACTCCGCGAGGAGGAGCTCCATCCCCTTCTCTGACCCCGTTCCAATCCCGGCATGCTTCGCCAGCGCGGGATGGCCTTCCTTCCTCAACGGTCCTGTCGCCCACCGAGGCAACATTTCATACTGCCAGTCTCGGTCCCTACACGTCAGTCGGTCCCTTCACATCTGGCAGCCATCTTCCAACGTACTACCCGCCCGCACCAACACAATATAAGTTCACTAATGGTATCCGGCACCCGATTCGTCCGAAGCCACCGCGTCAGGGGGAAATTTTCTATACGCGGTATATCCCGAGTGTAGAACAATATCTCACATTCCGGATCCCGTTCGTGCCGATGACGAAGCCCGAAATGGCACCTGGCAGTGACAGCCGGCCTTCCACGCCAGTCAAAGTAGTCGCTTCGTCCGTGACGGGTGTCGAGCAGCATCTTTGGCAGGACATCCCGTCGGATTTGGATACCCTGCATAAGTGGATGAATGAGCCCCGTGTCGAAGCAATGTGGGGAGTCGGGGGCCCCAAGGAAGTACAGGAGAAGTTTCTCTTGACTAATCTGACGAGTCGACACAGTTTCCCCGTCATTGGGTGCTGGGATGGGAAACCATTCGGCTATTTTGAGATCTACTGGGTGAAAGAGGATCCACTGGGTCGTCTGTTGGATCGAGTAGACAATTATGATCGAGGCATTCACCTGCTTGTCGGCGAGCAGGAGTTCCGGGGGGCACATCGAGTGGTGATCTGGTTGACAGCTCTGGTACACCATTGCTTTTTGAGTGATCTGAGAACGGATTCGGTGGTTCTGGAGCCGCGAGTTGATAATATAAAGTAAGAAATGAACAATTCTTACTGGACGATGAATGCTAATCCATATTCAGGCTTATCAACTACCTCCAGCAAGTTGGCTTCCATAAAGAAGGAGAGGTCAGCTTCCCGCATAAACAGTCCGCTGTGATGAGGATCAAGCGCGAAACATGGGAAGCGCCGGCTCTGTAAGAGCAGAGAAGTTGACCATATCATGAATAACGAATTGTTGCATTGTTTTCGCTTTCCATCTGGGCCATTGGCTGTGAAGACATAGACGAGTCATTTCGTTCCAGAGTACAAATGCATTCAACATTGAAATAAGCCTTCAGCCTTTGGCATTTTACTTACTACTGGTTTCCAGTAATTACTTTACCACCTAAAAATAATTGAAGTGGGGATGTGACGCCAAGCATGTATGAACCTCGGCTCTTTTAGCTGTATCGCTTACCCGCTGAAAAGTGGTGATCGCCGTCATCCGAACTCCGCTAGCTAATTACAAGTCCTTTCCTTCTCCTTTCTTTTCAATATCTCTTTTGAAAGCCATGACAAAACACAGCACTCTTTTTGAACCTCCGCCACAGGACGAGTCCAGAGCTCTAATCGAGAATGTGCTCGACTTGACTCCGGTGGTGGACCTCGGCCCCGTAACCACCCCTTGCGCAAATTACACCAGACCAAAGAACTAACGTACCATTGTCATAGGATGTCTTCACGAACACTCGCCCACTATGGCATCCTCCCGGGGCTCGAGGAATCTACGGTGGCGCCGCTATCGCCCAGTCCCTTTCCGCGGCGATGCGCACCGTCCCCGCCGACTTTGCCGTCCACAGCATGCACTGTTACTTTGTCCTCGCCGGTGACTCTGAACTACCCATCCTATACCATGTCGAACGTGTGCGCGACGGACGGAGCTTCATCACCCGAACCGTACAAGCCCGGCAACGGGGCCGTCCAATCTTCACAACCACACTCAGTTTCAGCCGAGTGGGCAGCGGCGGCGAGAAAACATTGAACCATTCGACTCCAATGCCTGATGTCTCACTCCCGGCGGATGCATTACCGGGAACCGTCCAGGCTCTTAGCGACGCCGGAGGTGGTCCATTCGAGTCAAAGAAAGCGGGTATCATCAACCGTACGTTATATCCTCCCAATCGATGACATGGTAGCTCACCATAACGCAGGCACTCAGAACCCCGAAGATAAGAGAGTACGGCGATTTGTCCGGGCTCGTAGCCGTATCTCCGATGAAGGAGGTTTCCAGGCCCACTTATCCGCTCTGGCGTATATCACCGACAGTTTCTTCATCGGAACGGTCTCTCGTGTCCATGATATCCCTCGCTTCTCATCCCCAGCCGACCTCGAAAAGCTTCTTAAGGCACTTAAAAACCCATCCGATTTGGACGATGAAGATATTACAAAGGCCTTCAAGGAGTTGAAAGAGGAAGAAGCGGCAGATCTACGACGTCAACTCGAAGGAGCCTTAAGTAACGCCAGTAAAGAGGACCATAAAGAAGTAGGCATGATGGTCAGTCTTGATCATTCAATCTACTTCCATAATCCCCGAGCTTTCCGCGCCGACGAGTGGATGTTCCATGAAACAGAGAGCCCATGGGCCGGAGAGGGACGTGGTTTGGCGATTCAGAAGTTCTGGTCGCAAAACGGGACATTGATTGCCACATGTACCCAAGAGGTATGTACTCGTCTCCCCCTCCGTCGAATTAACTTGTACTAACCAGATAAAAGGGTGTTGTGCGATTAAAGCAGGACAAACCTCCACTGTCCAAGATCTAGACTAACATTATATAGTCGACCCTTCGTTTGTGAATATTCTTACCTTTCTCCGTACATATTTCAGCATAAAATTCTGTTACGCTCTGTTGCCTATCTATTTGACTTGATTTAAGACCGAATGCGGCGAGGACAGAATATGATAATATCGATTTACGAGTATGAAGCCATAAAGTTAACGTTAGACCAGCCCATTACTATGTGGAGAGGTCCTGGGCTATTGTATTGAGCCATATAAATAACCTAGGTCATACTTAGCTTGGTCCATTCAAAACTCGAACAACCTGATGGGTCAATTGCACACTATGATCATGTCAAATAAAAAGACTATGACAAAAAGATAGTCGCGCCCGGGATCGAACCGGGAACCTTCTGAGCATATAGAGTTATCATGTGAATCAGAAATCATGACCATTAGACCACGCGACTTTCTGATGTAATCCACCCCTATTTTCTGTACTATAACCTAAATTCTATCTTGGACATTATCATAAGTGCTTGTTTCAAACCTATTTTTCAGCCATGAAAAAGAAAAGATATAAGCTTCAGCTTTAATAGACAAGGGCTGTATAGCTGTAGTATCAGGGAAATTCCCCACCTCCAAATAAAGAAATAGGAATTCAAAAAATTAGTCGCGCCCGGGATCGAACCGGGAACCTTCTGAGCATATGGGACTATCATGTGAATCAGAAATCATGACCATTAGACCACGCGACTCTTATTATGTAATGTGTTCCGTATTTTTTACTAACAACATATGCTACTCTCCGTATTCGACATATGATCCATCATCACTTCCGCTTCGCCATAATAATATTAAGATACAAAATCAATAGTTGACTTTATTGGAAATATGAAGTCACTGTCCTGTGGGTACAAAAAGAAAAAAATTTCTTTTGAAAAAATATACGATTGATAAAAAATAGTCGCGCCCGGGATCGAACCGGGAACCTTCTGAGCATATGGAGCTATCATGTGAATCAGAAATCATGACCATTAGACCACGCGACTCTTGAATGAAAGTTTGCCCAAATTTGGCTATATGATGTATAACTAGTCCGCATCTGAGTTTAATGCATGTTCTATCTCATAGTCCCCAATTTCGTCTCCCAATTCACCTCTCTTATATATGTATTATTTATTGATCTACATCTATTCAATCTGTAAAGTATGGTAGTAAAAACATTAATCAATCATTAATTGTTTAGAATATCATATCATGCTATGTATGCCAAATACTTTTACATGCACAGATATATATGTAGAAAGCTTAATTAATATTCACATGTGTGCCCATCGACATCCCATGACATTTTGAAAAGTATTTGCCTGCATTCTAAGGTTGAATTAAACAACAAGCCTGAGGAATTCCTACATACATAAAGGTTAAAGGTTTGATTAAATACCTAGGTAATTTGTTTAATCTGTTATAACGTGGGAGTTCTCTGGATCAAAGGAAATCTTCCGCTTTGCCTCCCAGATTTTGTACGTCTTCAGCGGAGTCCACTTACGCCTCAGATGCTTGAGGTCGGAAATTTTAACACCGTAGCTTTTCCCAAGGCCTAGTAAGCACCGCTGGACGTAAAATTGAACTGCCGAGATGTCATGTTGAAAGCGTGACATTCTTGCCTGAGTGTCTATGCTTCCATCAATGAGGAAGTATTCAAAGAGTATGTCGGCATCTTCCAGCTGCAGGTTGATGATATGCTTATGCTGAAGTAGATAAGATACCAGTGCCGTCCTCTGATTCTCACGGACTTCAGCATTAGCCATTGCGAAAGATGTGGTCTGGTCAGCAGAGGTGCTCGCTTGGGTAGTGTTCAGCAGAGATTGGAGGCTATCTGCAGCAGCGAAGAGCTGTAGATTGTTTCCTGGTAACGCCAAGTCTGACAACTGAGAAATTGAAACGTTGCTGAGACGGAGGTCATCTAGATAGCGCAGTGCTGCAAACAGTTTGAGTAGATTTGAGCCTTCTTGTAAGTGAGACACCAGCATGTTCTCCTGCCAGCCGGGAAGTTGCACCTCAAGGAGCACTTTGAATTGGTCCTTCGACCACCCAGACAGTGTGGTTAGCATATCGACCAGACTGACGGGTTTATCCCGCCGTCTGAACCACTTAAGAAGCTCCAACACGGCTTTGCGATTTACCAGCCAAATTGATCGCGCAATAGGACATAATCACACACTTGAGCCAGAATTATCCGGGCGAGGGCTTGAAAATTGACTTGCTGGAAAAGCCGGTTTATCGTAGAGATATCTCCGGCCTGTACATCGCCGAAGAATTGGATCTCATCAAAATCAAGCTTGAGAACTTGCATCACGGTATGTTGCTCTATCGTTTTTGGAATGGAAGAAGCAGGATCGCGAACCACACTCTTCATATCCCGCAGTGCCCATCCAGCGTCCATCAGACGCTTCCAACTCATTATCGGTCCAAAGTACTGGAAGGACACTTGTAAAGGTCGCTCTCAATGAATGAGTGCGTCAATTCGGTGTACTGCTGCAAAGGTATGTTGAATATTTGGCTCACGGACGTAATTCGGTACATCTGTGAGAGACTAGCCATGGTGAGTGTCGAGTGTCCATTGAGATGTGCAGCTTTCAGAAGCTCTGAAAATTCTCTGGTATTCACATTCATCGCAACCATCAATTCATTGGCAACATTCTCAATAGAGACTTCGGTTTCAGGTCCAAGATAACGCCCCGCAGCGTCTTGGTGTCGGAACACACTATTAAAAAAATGGCATTGAGGGATCAAGAAGAGGCGAGCATAAAGAGACCCAGGTCCATTCGTGTCCATATCAGCCTAAAGAGGCAAGAGTCAAGCAATTTCTTGTTGGCAAAGCTCACTGAGTCGCTTGATGCTTGCAATTTCTTCGACCCAGGCCGCTGAGACACCTTCGCTAGAGCTTTCAGTACATCGTACAAGAGAACTGAGTGTGGCATCCAGCAGGTTGGTACTCCACCCTAGCTTCCGCCTGAGGCTCAGAAAAGCCTGTAAATCGTTGCAGACCTGCTGGGTCAAGGTTCCATGTGGGCTGATCCAAATGGAGCTGCAGAGACGCAATTTCGCCAGGTCACTGCAAAAGAATCGAGCCGCCATCTTCAGCAGTCAAGATGAGTCGACCCCCTATGAACTGCGTACGAAGGACTTCACTTCCGCGATATCTTGCAAGGATAAACCAGTGCATGGCATCAGCTCCCGTGGAACGTTAGTCAGACCATTAGAGGTGTCCATTTTCAGCATTTCTTCATCAGTGGCGGACCCCCATTAGCATGCCACTCCTTGATAGCGAGGACAATTGGAGGGGAACCCAGGGGGAAATGCGGATTGGTAAATTTCCGTCTCAAAGCGCTCGCCTGTGATGGCAATCAAATCCTCCTCTAGCAATCCCAGAGTCTCTGTGGCGATGGAGCGTCGTAGCACTTGATCTGCTAGACTTGCAAGATTCGTATTGGAGAAAGACTGATAGCTAGGCCATCTCTTGCGGATAATCTGATGGCAATTTCCCATTGCCACACGAGGATCCGCCAAGTTAGTGCCCATAACAGCTAGCAGATGCCTTGTGCGGTCCACTGCTCGATTGTAAGGGAAGACGGTCGCTGGGTAGACCGCCGCACTGATGGCTCGTTCATGGACCTGAGTTTTTACGTGATCTAGCAGTTGCAAGAACTGATCAGTGGCAGGAGAAGCGGCAATCGGGCTGAGCATACTGCGGTCGGCATGTTGACCAGGGAGCTTCGAATAGATATAGGCCTCCATAACTTCATTCACCAAGTCGATATAGGCTAGGGATACGTTGTTATTTGCGTGGGATAGGTCTAAATATTCTAAATCGGCACGGTGATCAAGAAGTTTGCTCAGGAAGGTTCCTCCATTCTCAAGCGTCACTTGTCCTAGGCTCTCCAGCAAGTCTGCGAGATACGCCGCGGGACCAGTTGATCGATTTGTGATCATCTGAAACGATATTTGTCGGTCGGGACTTCCCGCTATCCTGTATGAAAGTCAATATTGGTTCGAATAAGAAGATGTGATAGTTTGTCGATGTGGTGCTTGCCTGGCCTTGAAATGTCATAGTAGTAGGTCTGATGTTGTACAGAACCTTGGATGAGATGCTCGGGGATGGATCAAAGAAGAAAGTACTAAGATCAATAATCGGGGAACTCACGCTTGTATTGCATTGTTTGGCTTTCTGCTCCTAAGCCCTCGGCCTAAGTTGCCACAACTTGTGGTGCTGTTTGAGTCTCACGCGGGCCATAGTGGGGCTTGAGTTAAATAGGTCAACGTTGGCGATAAAGAGGTCGGAAGAAATATGTAAAAGACAAGCCACCCCAGTAACTACTCCTTCGATCAATTAGCAATCCCTAAATCCCCACTTGAGCTAGCGTGGGTTAGCGTGGAATCGCCTCGCCCGACAGTCTTGGGGCCCTAGCAGCTGTGGGGAAGGAAAATTCCATAGCCTGATGATTGCTGGGAAGGGAAAGATTGCAGTCAGTGACAAGGCTTATGAATTACAGATGAGTTCTGGGAGGTAGGAAAACAGATTGAGAAGTTGAAGTTGAAGTTGTTCTCATTGTAAACAAGAAGATCACGTCATATGAAAGTTGATAAGCGATAAGAGATAAACATAGTAGATCAAGGAACCATGTGGCTTCTATCGTTCCACGATAACAACATCCGTACCCCTCCCATCAGCAAGCACTTCAGCCTTAGGTCATTTATCTGCTTGAAATTCCCAAGAAGCAAAGTGCTCAATTGAGATTCATTGATCTGTAAGCTCAATAATTATAGCAATCTAATGGCTATATCATCCAATATGGCTGGGGACAAGACACGTCCGAGCAAAGGTTTGCGCTACTCCATCAACTCCAATGACACCTAAGTAACAGTCGCAGTATGGACAACTCTCATCACGAACATCGCCTATCTGCCGGGCCTTCTGACTCTGGACTACTCGCTCAAGAAAGTGGGCTCCAAGTATCCACTTGTGGCTCTGTACACAGATTCATTCTCGGCCGAGGGCCACAAGGCCTTGGATGCGCGCGGTATCCTCAAGCAGCATGTTCCCCAGCTGCTGCCATCCATACCAAGAGAATATAAAAATGACCCACGTTTCTATGACTGTTGGTCAAAACTTGCCTCGTTCTCCCTTGTGCAATACGACCGTCTGGTTCAGCTCGACAGCGATATGCTTGTTCTCAAAAACATGGATGAACTGATGGAATTCGAACTCGACCCGCCCTCTGCTGCCGGTAATGGCAATCGAGTCTTTGCAGCTAGTCCTGCTTGTGCTTGCAATCCGCTCAAGAAGTCCCACTATCCTTCAAATTGGTATGGGGAAATCTATTCTGTCAGTCTTGAAGTTTATATCCAGTCTAATCATCGACAGGATCCCGGCGAATTGTGCCTACACCACTCAACACTCCACCCCGGACATCGCACAAACTACTGGCCCGGGATCGGACGCTGGCTTGGGCATACTTAACGGCGGCCTTCTAGTCATAAACCCGTCGAAGGAAATCTACGACAAGATTGTGAACCAGCTCGCCACCCCGGCCACGTTAGAATATGATTTCCCGGATCAAAACCTCTTGGAAGATATCTTCCGCGGACGTTGGGTATCACTTCCGTACAGTTACAATGCGTTGAAGACTCTTCGGTGGGAGGGAGTGCACGATGCCATCTGGCGTGATGAGAGTGTGAAGAATGTGCACTACATCTTCAGTCCGAAGCCCTGGGATGAGTGGGCAGAAGGCAAGACGGCCCACAGCAAAGATGCATTGCATGCCTGGTGGTTTAATGTGAACGGAGAGAGGTTAAAAGAGGAGGAGGAGAAGGGCATCAAGGATGAATTGTGACCTGACTCGATGCGCTTATAATAGATCTTTACCTCTTCCATGAGCTTACATACACGATGTGTATTGAGGAACTACCTAGGTAGTCCTGGAAGTGGACATGTGTTGATAGCACCACTTTGTCATTTTCTATATACATATTTTGGACACATGCTATATCTTTCAACGCCTTATTGCAGCGCCGCAACCAGCTCATCGACGCTCTTCATTTGACGATCGTTGTTTTCACCCACATCAAGCGCCACCAAAAACCGACTCACACAGTTATATCCAGCAATACCAGTTGTCAGCTCAACAATCTCACGATCATTGAATCCAACATTCTGCAACTCGATGAAAACCTCCTGGTCAACCTTGACAGTCACAGTCATTTGATCGGTGTAGCGTAGCACCGCCCGTTGCTGGGGGGTAAGTGGGCTACTTTCCAATTGAGAGAGATCACCCTTTGCAGTCGACGGCAAAGTGCGGCAAGCATGTAGCTCTTCGGGCTTAATGCCACCCTTGAGTGCAAGCGGCGCATGGGCATTCCATTCGTAGACGGCATCGTTCAGTACAGCTACACGGCACACAGCCAACTCCAGGATACCAAGATCGACAATTGTGCGGGTGCGGATGGCACCAAGGAAGCTGTTCCAGCCATCGGCGACGGGTGGGCTGTGGAGGAGGGATAGATCGAGGGGGATCAATGGACGAGGGTTTCGGCGGGCGGCGATGCGGTTATAGATATCAGCCGTGTCGGCGGACGCATCGGCAGGTGGGGTATTGGGGGCGTAGGGGAGACGCATTGTGAAGGAACTTGAAGTTTTCCAAGGTTCAAATGTATAATGTATAAGGTTCAATGGTTCAAATGTTCAAATGTTCATTCAGTGATGGAAGGAATACTGAACGTGACGTGGGTTTGAACCGCGGGGCTTACCGAGTGGTTCCCACACGGCGGATAAGCCTTTTACCAGTACAAACAGAACAGAGTTGGGATAAATCTGTAGATGCAATGTTCCAATGTTGGTCTAAATTCATAATCTTGATCCAAAGACCAAAGATATTAATATGTTTTCTGAGATAGATAACTTTCTTGAACTGGTACCCAGGTATCAATTAAAATACATATTATCTCAGGTAATCCTAGCCTGAATTACATAGATATCCACTCAGCCAGAACCATATACTTCTACCATACTTTTATAGTCTAGGTAGAGTAAGGACTACATCCATTCTGTAGAGGAGGACAATTTCATGTGGAGAAAGAATTCCGGGGATTTTACAAAAATTGTTCTCCAATTTCCCCACCAATGACGTTCAAGGGATTCTAATGCGGCATTTGAACTTGCCTCGTTGGGCCTTCCAGTCGCCGTTCAATTGACACCCCCACACTTTTGTGGTCGGCGATTTCTCCGATAACTTGTCTTTCCTTTATAATTTCTTCCCTGGAGCATCCAACTGGCTCCAATGATACAAAATGGCAGTATTCGACGCAGCAGAAGGTATGCCATATTCTCCGTACTTCCTCCTGCGCCCATTTCTGACGTCAATCTAGTCGCAAAGCACAATACTCGCGAGAGCTGTTGGGTCGTCCTATATGGAAAGGTCTATGATGTGAGTCTTCGTTGCCCCTTATGGAACCTATGACCATAGCTGACCCTAGAATAGGTGACCGACTTCCTGTCAAGCCACCCCGGTGGTGCCAAGATTATTTTAAAGCTTGCAGGGAAGGATGCTACCGAGGAATATGATCCAATTCATCCTCCGGGTATTCTGGAGGAAGAACTCAAACCGGAGCAATGCCTCGGAACTGTGGATATGGGCACATTGCCCAAAGAAGCCCCGGTTGAGACACAGGAGCCCGCGCAAGGACCTCCCCCTATTGAAACCCTTCTCAATCTAGATGAGATCGAGGAGGTTGCCACCAAGCAAGTGAATAAGAAGGCATGGGCATACTACTGGTCCGGCGCCGATGACAAATTTTCCAAGAATTTCAACAACCAAGTCTATCGGTCAATTCTTCTCCGACCACGAGTGTTCAGAGACTGTGAGCGCTGCGACTTCTCCAGCACCGTGCTAGGTCATAAACTGGGAATGCCACTTTATGTGTCTCCTGCTGCCATGGCCCGTCTGGGCCACCCATCGGGCGAGGCAGGAATTGCAGAGGCCTGTCGCAGTTTTGGTGCCATGCAGATCATCTCCAATAATGCATCCATGACCCCGGAGCAGATCGTGAAGGATGCCGCCCCGGACCAAGTATTTGGATGGCAGCTCTATGTACAAATTGATCGAAAGAAGAGCGCGTCAATGTTGGCGCGTATCAACAAGCTAAAAGCAATCAAGTTTATTGTTCTGACGTTGGACGCTCCCGTCCCGGGAAAGCGGGAAGATGATGAACGAAACAGCATGGCGGGAGCGGCACCAAGTGGAGTGAAGGAGGCCGACAGGTCCAAAGGAACCCCTGATGTATCTGAAGCATCAGGAGGTGTGGGCAAGACTCTCTTTGCAGGCACAGACCCAACCTTGACCTGGCGAGAGACTTTGCCTTGGTTAGCCAGACACACAGATCTGCCCATTGTCCTCAAGGGTCTGCAAACACATGAAGATGCTTATCTCGCATCATTGCACACTCCACAAGTCAAGGGAATTATTCTCTCCAACCACGGTGGACGAGCATTAGATACAGCACCACCAGCGGTACACACCCTGCTAGAGATTCGGAAATACTGCCCCGAGGTTTTCGACAAGCTCGAGGTCTATGTGGATGGTGGAATCCGTCGTGGCACCGATATCGTCAAGGCGCTCTGTCTGGGTGCCAAAGCAGTGGGCATTGGACGTGCTGCTCTCTGGGGACTGGGAGCAGGTGGTGTGGACGGTGTCCGTCGGGTATTGCAGAGTATGTTATCTTGTCACCTTTCCTGAACCAAGTCTCATTCTAACCATCTCACAGTTCTGTCCGATGAAAGTCAGACATGCATGCGTCTGCTTGGAGTGGAAACAGTGGACGCTCTCGGACCTCAATACGTAAGTTCAAACTGTCCTGGTCTTTGTGACGAATCCTGACTTGAATCCCCAGATCAACACGCGCATGACTGAACAACAAATCTTTGACGGACCCTCGGGCCTGGAATCTTTACGACATGATTTCCGAGCGAAACTTTAGATGAGTAACATTTGCAATGTGAAGATCTGGTCTATTCGCTATGTAAACTTTTGTTTTCCGCATGTTAATACCATGAACAAGATTCGAGCGACTTATCTTCCCCTTTGGCGTACATTGCTGTAACTATTTGCAGGAACAAGAAAATGACAGATGAGTTCATAACTTCATATCCAACTGAAAACCCTTTACATAAAGTCGTCAAGGAAATCCGGGTCCCGGTCCTGGTTGCTGCTGCCCTCCATGTTCTCCTCACTGAAGATATCATCATATGCATGGTCCTTCTGCCACTTGAGTTGTTCGCGCTCCCTCTTCTCCTGCTTCTCCTTCTCCTTCAGCTGTTCACGAGCCTTCCGCTCGAGTTGGCGCTTCTTCTTCAGATATTCCTCCTTCTCGGCGCGGAAATCGGGGAACTTCTCGACACGGGTCTTGTTGAGTCGGTTGACGATCGGGTTCTCGCGTGCGCGCACGAGCACCTTGCGGACAAGCTTCGGGTTGTGGAACGAGACTTGTCCGGTAGCCATAGAGCCATCTTTCTGTAGGTTGGACCATGGTGTGTAGATGATTGTTATATTATCCTTCTTGTTTCCTATGCCCCATAATTAGTCTTAGCTTTAGCCGGGGACTGGAATTGTTCGCAAGGCATCGACTGACCCTCAATCGAATTGGCTTTGGTCAACTGTGCGCAATCCTCCAAAAGCTTCTCTGGGATCTGATCCCACGTTTCTCCATCCCGTAAGCGTACGTAGACGTGAGCGCTGGACAAGTTATCGACGTGGAACTAGACGGCTGTTAGAATGATCGCGTAGGGGATAGTTACGCAGGCACTCAAGAAGACCGACCCTATTGAGAGTTGTTAGTCTTTGGAGAGAAGGCAAATCAATAGCGAACACGTACCAGACATCTGACTCCAATCCAAACTCGATCAAGTCCTCATCTAGCGAAACTGTTAGGCGCATTCCTTTCGGACAGGTTTGTGGGTGGCATACTCTCGAACTTGTCCTTTCCAACGTAGATGAACGCAGGCGGACTGACAACGTTTGAGGTGAAGTAGTAGACCATCTTGGCGCTTCCTAGTGCCTCACACGTTCAACCTGTTGACCTTGGAGAATGTGACTCTTTTCGTGGGGGAAAGATTTACAGCTTAGTCATCACTATATACAAGCAAACATTCGCAAGTCGACGCTATCATGAACTTATAGCTCGAATGTTGACATTGTATTTATTCATTTTAGTGGCTTCTATTCCACTCAATACATTCATCAAAGGTCACTCCGGATCCACCAAAGATATCCAAGGCACTTCCAATGGTTAAATCCACTTTGCCCTTGCTGCTAACATGCACCTTTTCCAGATCTTGGATACTCCGAGCACCGCCAGCATAGGTGACGGGAATTGTGCACCATTCGGCCAGTCTGGAAACCAATTCTTCGTCTACGCCTTGCTGCAACCCCTCCACGTCTGCGGCGTGGATCAAAAACTCGGAGCAGTAAGGCTCCAGGAAGGCGATTGATTCTATCAATTCATCAGTACCCAATTCTCGTCATGGGGCTCTTGTGTCCTACCAGCGTTGATTTCCATCTCGGTAATTGTCTGCCAACGATCCATCGCGACAAACCAGGTGTTATCCTTCCGGCGACAACTTAGGTCCAAGACCAGCTTCGACTTGTCACCACCCAGTGCGGCAAGGACGGATTGGAGCCGTTCGAGCGAGAATTTGCCCGACGGGAAGAGGAATGATGTGATGATAACCTATTATGTTCAATTGAATCCGATTAGAGCTTGGAAGTTCGCTATAGATTGTCGCAATGCGGGGAACTTACCTTCTCTGCACCTTGATCAATCCAATATTGGGCATTCTGATCGGTAATGCCACCGGCAACTTGCAATCCGTTTTTCCATGTACTCAATGACTCTTTCGCTGCCTCATCATTGCCCGGGCCAAGCTTCACCACATGTCCTCCACGCAGATTGTGCCTCTGGTATAAATCCGCATAGTGGCTGGCCGGAAGCTTGGATACGTAGTTGGTCTTGAGATCCTCAGCCACATCGCTGAGGGTACCGCCAACAATCTGTTTGACCTGCCCCGAGTGCAGGTCAATGCAAGGTCTGAATTTAGTCATTGTCGCAAAGTAGTAGAAGACGAAATGTGGATTTCATCACTCGACGAGGGGCTTATCGTGTTATCGCACGTGATCCAGAGCTTCATCGGAATGGGTTTCTCCAATCATTGACATGGGATCACTATGGTTATAACTCCATGTACCTATGAAGATTGCTCAAAATTTCACAAATAAAGATATTTCATAAGCCAATAATGGATTGTACGTGATACCAGAACCCCCCTGTAACCAAGTGCTCGGTAAGCATCACGTGGGGGCGGGGAAGCCGTCATTGATCTCCGCAGACCCCGAACCATTTGCCGTCAACATCCACTCATCACTTCAATCACGCAGACTCTCTATCCCATACATTATGGCCGCTCCTGGTAATTTTACCTCCCCCGCATTACATCTTTTTGAACTGAACTAATTCGCATGTAAATTTCCAGGAGATTCCGCACCACAGGCCGAAGTGTTTGTCTCCCCAACCATTAGCTTCCGAGCTCAATCCCAACTGACTCAATCACAAACAGAATGTCGATCGCCTCCCCAATCAACCTCATCCTCCTCTCACTTTTCGTCGTGTTGGTCTACTTCCACTTCCGCCCCAAGCAGGCCGTCGAGCTCCCGCGCGGGCCGCCCCCAACGGTCTTCCGTGTATACACCCCCAAGACTCTGATCGAGTTCAACGGCGAGAATGATCGGCCTGTCTACCTCGCTGTGCGTGGTCGCGTATTTGACGTGAGCCCTGGTCGGAACTTCTACGGACCGGTACGTTGGTTGTGATAAGAGGTCTTTGCATTGATAAGCTGACAGTGATGTATTTAGGGCGGTCCCTACGAGAACTTTGCGGGCCGTGATGCGTCCCGTGGACTGGCACACCAGAGTTTCGATGAGGAAATGCTGACCAAAGATCTATCGGCCCCGCTGGATGACCTGAAGGACCTGGATGCGGATCAGCTGGAGAACCTCCAGTCATGGGAGGACCGGTTCTCCGAGAAGTACTTGGTTGTTGGCAAGCTGGTTGCTGAAGGTGATCCCGAAGCCGCGAAGTCTTAATCAACAAGCTCATGCCCTTAGTTGGGCTGTGAAACACAAAAATAAGTGGATATAAGCACAATGTCCGGTTTTACTTTCGGGGATTCATTTGCATTACAGTGATCCAAGAATTATCTCCGCGTTAGAGCGCTCAAGTACATTGAGATCATTGCTTTCGAGAAACAATCCTCACTCTAAACCAAACTTTCAGACATAAACGCTTGCATGTCTAATACATATAATGGCTGTAAGTAGATGATCATCTATAGACCAACTGGCTAGACGGGCGCTTATATAATCATCCTAGCTACTGGCCGAAGTCGCTTGGGCTCGACCTCGGACCGAAGCATATACTCCGAACAGTAATATTTAACAAGTTGGCGAATCTGATGATAAATTTCTTCTTTGAAGTTATCCTATGTATGGGATTATATATTGCTAAGTCTAGGGAAATGCCACGTTCATAAAGCGACCGTTTCTAGCCAGACGGCACGATTCGGCGCTAACTGGACCATGATAGTCTTCACATGGCTCCCAGCTTTCTTTGGATTTATGCTCAAACTACTACGGAGTATAATTATTAAGTTCCATACCGAGCACGGAGTATGGAGTATAATTAGCCATAAAAGTAGAATTAAATGAGCTTGACGATCATAACTATATACATACAGCCGCACTCGGCGAGCCGGATGAGCGGGGAATTGGCAATCACACTCATTATGATTGGTTGAATGTAGATCCCTGGGCCTCGGGTAGGCGGTTTTCGGCGTTTCCTGTGAGAAACCCAAAAAGCTACTCTACTCGGCTATTGAAGGTTGAAGATTGGCACTTTAAGCTTTGTGATTGAATCTTCGATGGGTAATGATCTTTTCCTATAGCTAATTTCGTTGTTCTCTCGACAAAACCTTCCCGCCCACTTCCCTAATTCTTTGCGCCCGCGATGGCGTCCAAGAGCGCCATCTTGCCTCTGCTGAGGCGTGAGATGCGATCATCTATGCGGATTGCACGAGCTACTCCCTCCGTCTCCTCCGCGCTCTCTTCCGCTCGTCCCGCTCGTCCCTTCTCCCGTGTTGTCCGAACCACATTCGCCTATCCCCAGACGCGTGCATTTTCCCAGTCAGTAGTACGGAGTTTTACTGATGAGAATGGCAACTTTGATCCCCGGAAGTTGGACCGCGAGTCCGACGAGGTGGACGTGTGTATTGTGGGTGGTGGTATGTTCAGGGCGATCCTTCACATGCCGTGGGTCACATGGCAATTCCATCCCAATCTAACGAATTTCATTGCTCTTTAGGTCCCGCCGGTCTTGCTGCTGCTATCAAATTGAAACAACTCGCCAATGAAGCCGGCAATGAGGATTTCCGCGTCATTCTGTTGGAGAAGGCTGGTGAGATTGGTTCCCATATCGTGTCCGGCAATGTCCTTCAGCCGACCGCCATGAACGAGCTCTTCCCGGACTGGCTGTCCGAAGACAACCCGTCGCGCTTTACTGGCGCAACCCCAGCAAAGAGCGACAAGATGCGATTCCTCACCAAAAACGGCTCATACCCGCTCCCGACCCCGCCGCAGATGCACAACGAAGGCAATTACATCATCAGTTTGAGCGAGTTGACGCAGTGGATGGCTGAGCGAGCAGAGGAGGTTGGAGTGGAGGTCTACCCCGGTTTCGGCGCCAGTGAAATGGTCTACAGGTCAGATGGGTCCGTGAAGGGTGTGGCTACCAATGATCTCGGTCTGAACCGCGAAGGCAAAGCCAAGGATACCTTTGAACGGGGAATGGAGTTCCACGCACGAGTCACACTTCTCGCAGAAGGTTGCCACGGAAGTTTGACAAAGCAAGTGATTAAGAAGTACGACCTGCGCCGGAACAGCGACCCCCAAACATATGGCCTGGGCATTAAGGAAATCTGGGAAGTCCAGCCAGAGAAGTTCCGCTCTGGAGAGATCACCCACTCTATGGGATACCCGCTGCCAAAGGACACATACGGCGGTGCTTGGATGTACCACTTCGGCGACAACATGGTCAGCATTGGCCTTGTGGTTGGTTTGGACTATCCCAACCCTTGGCTTTCACCGTACGGTGAGTTCCAGAAGATGAAGCACCACCCCATGTTCAAGGATGTGCTCGAGGGCGGCAAGTGCATCTCATACGGTGCCCGCGCTCTCAACGAAGGTGGTTTCCAGTCCATCCCCAAGTGCGCGTTTCCAGGAGGTGCCCTGATCGGTGATACCGCGGGATTCCTCAACGTCCCCAAGATCAAAGGTACACACACCGCCATGAAGTCGGGTATGCTTGCCGCCGAGGCAGCATTTTCCGCTCTCAAGGGCGAAGACAAGGGCACAGTCTTCCTATTCGACTACGAGAAAGCACTCCGCGATTCCTCCATCTGGAAGGAGCTATACGAAGTGCGCAACATTCGGCCTTCCTTCAACACACCCCTTGGTTTCTTCGGTGGACTTCTCTACTCCGGACTGGAAGCCTACGTGTTCAAGGGCCGCGTCCCATGGACCCTCAACCACCATGGCACCGATGCCGAGGCTACCAAGCTCGCCTCGCAATACAAAAAGATCGACTACCCCAAGCCCGACGGCAAGATCAGCTTCGACATCTTAACCAGCGTGAGCCGCACGGGCACCAACCACGAAGAGGACCAGCCTGTACACCTCCAAGTGGAGGACTGGGACAAGCACACAGACCTAGCATGGCCCGCTTACAAGGGCATCGAGAACCGATTCTGCCCTGCCGGAGTGTACGAGTATGTCGAGGACCCCAGCAAGAAGCACGGGGTCCGATTCCAAATCAACTCCCAGAAGTAAGTTTTCCCCTCCATTGAATTTGATCTGGATCTATCTCTAACTGGAATCTAGCTGTATCCACTGCAAGACATGCGATATCAAGGTCCCTACTCAGGATATTAACTGGCAAACCCCTCAGGGTGGAGAGGGTCCCAAGTATATCATGACTTAAGTTAGTTCGGGAGGAGTTTTAGGATCCTGGTGCATTGGAGCCCGGGGTTGTCCATATTTACTGTACATATCCAAGAATACCAAAAGAGAGCGTTCAACTGTTACATCTTCTTTCAGAGGGATTTGTAGACCTCGGAGATATAAGAATAACCAAGGACATGACTCTAGCCATCACTTTGACACAAGGGCAGTTACTTTAAGTTGCTACACTTACTGACTTTGTCTCAAATTGTACATTGAATCATCGGTCAAAGGATAAAATGCTTGCATTGCTATCGCAAATATAGCTGGGTAACAATATGCTAGCAATATCATGATCATGACCATCGTGGACTGTACCGAACGTGTTTTAAAAAAAACATAAAAAGAAAGAAAATAATTGAAACGGCCCACTTTAATCTTCTTCATCGGATTCATGCGCAGTCCATCGTCGAGAGTTCCGCATCTTAGCAGCCTTCTTCGCACCCTGTCGATCAACTCCATGACTGTGATCCGTGTTCCGCAGCATCACGGGCAAATTGTTCAGAACAGCACGGTTGCCCTGGTAATAGTGCTCAGTGAACCCTCCCTGCAAAGTTCGGCGCAGTGCCGTCAGACGAGTCCACTTCCACCACCGATCAATACTCATGATGCCGTGCCGACCAATCTTGACCGACAAAGTGCTACCGTAGTGTTGGTTCGTGTCCTGGTTGATGGCCATATTGTAACGAGGTCCACGACGAGGGTTCTCCACTGTAGTGAGAATTGAGGCAAAGCTGCTGTGAAGGGACTTCTTGTCGCGCTTGCTGATTTGTTTCGAGTGGATATGCGCCAGATTTTGCAATTGGCGCTCTAGTTCGGGAGTGTTGTGGTAGGCGTTGTAACGTTTGACGAGCTTCGGCCCGCTCGAGGCGGTTTCGTGCTCGTCACTCTCTTCAGAGTCTTCGTCTTCGTCATCGTCATCTTCTTGAGGTGTATAGCTCTTCTCGTAAAGCAAAGCGATGTTCTCTCCCGCGGCTATCTGTACTGCGGAATCGCTGCTGTCTAGCTGGTCCATGAAGATTTGCACTGCTTCCTCGCTTTCGTCTTCGAAGTCGTCAATCTCGGTTACCAGGAATCCCCAAGCCTGTAAAGCCGCCGTCACGCTGACTGGATCATCTGCTGCATTGATCGAGTTCCCATCAGAGGCGACAATATCCAGCAAAAAGGTCATTTGGTCTAGGATTCCATCTTCACCTGCACCACCGAAGATAGTGCACGCGGCGAGAGACTGAATTGCTGCGGCTTTAACGGCGTTGGAAGAGGAGTCCCGAATGGTTCGAGATAAAAATGGCTCGATATTTTCATAGATCTTGTCGTCGCTGGCCGTGATGGCAAGGAGTTCAATCGCTCGCAGCGCCAGTGTCATCTCTCGAATGCTAGAGTCTGAACGCGCGCTCTTCGAGAAAGCACCCAGCAGATCCACGACCGATGCGTAGACTTCCTCCACCGCATAATGATATTTTGTAAGTCTGCAGAAAGCCGCCAGGGCCTCCTCACGACCCTGCACACTGGAACGCTTGCGATCGAGGATTTCTTGGATCCGATCGGCCAGTTCCTGGGGCCAGTCGATATTGTCTTGCTCGGGATTCTCGTCATCAATCGAGCCGATACTATACGGATCATTCAGTCAGTGAAATGCTCTATTCATATGTCAAAGAGAAAAAAACCCTCGTCAGCAGTGACATCATCCCGCCACGAAGTGGAACTGTGGGGATGACTTGAAATGCGCACAGACGAGAAAAAAAGATGAAATAAGAAAAAAAAAGAACGATGGAAAAGTGCTGAAAGGCGCTTACCTCATGGCAGTTTCATCAGAAAGATACCCTGCATCCTCCTCGTCGGAGGGCTGCCTGCTCGCAGCTCGCGAAGACTGGCGTGAAGTCGGCTTGGAACTAGCGCGAGAGGTGGCTCTCGAGGCCTCACGAGATGCTGCTTTGCGAGAAACGGTCTTGCCGCTCTCAAAGATCTGGCGACGAAGATCAGGCATAATGGAGGGGTTTGGTTAAAGAAGGGTGTGAGAAAAGATAATTTGCTCTTAGTTTGGTGAAAAATGAAAAGAAAAGGTTTAACCTATGGGAATAGAACTTTGATAAAATGAGATCTCAAGGTTTAGAAGATAAAATAGCATATCGTCTTGCAGGACAAAGATGGATAAAATTCTTTACAAGAAGTTGAATGATGAAGGGCAAAGACTGCGACGTCATGGGACGAATCGGATGAGTAATTGTGGGCACGGGACTGGATCTTGAATGTCTGATCCCTGATTATTTAGGCCACAATTACTGCCCGCATCTCTGCCCAGGTGCGTCGTGTATGATTACTCGTTTTTACTACATAAATCCTCTATATAATTATCAGGAAATGAACATTTGAATATGATAAGGTCATCGCTGAAATTGGCTGAACGCGAGTTTGAAACGCTAGAATCACCTTAACCAGGCTTGAGCACCAAAATGCATATCTATACTTCGCAAGGGTATCACGTTTTTTCCAATGAATGCAGGGTTGCATCATCCACTGTCTTCCAAGGGGGTTTCCATCTTATTTTTTTTTTAAATTGGTGCCATTTTCGCCAATTCTGTAATGGTGGCTAGCAGTCTCCGACGCGCATCAAACTCCGTCGCTTCGTCGCGAACTCGATAATATTGTAAAGTGACTTGTGACACCAGTCGGTAACATGAATACCTGTGGAAGAGAAATCGTCAGCATTTAGAGAAATAAGCAGCATTAACCAGTCCACACTAACATTAACAAACGGATCTCCTCTCCCTTTGTTCTGGATAATGGTAGGCCTGCTCCTTCCAGAACTGCAGGAGTGGGATCCTCAAATATCTCTGCCATCAACACGTCTCCCCAGAAAGCACTGCTGAAATCTACCACCCCAGACAGTTGATGGGATTGTTCGTCCAGCAAGACATGACATGGTCGGCCAAAGCCAACAACCGCAAGACGGGGCATAGTCACCTCGCCAAGGGCACTAGATAGACGGGATATTTCTTGACGGATTTCGGCATAGGGAAGGTGAATGAAGATATCCTCGGCGTCACGGAGAATACTTTCAAAGAGACCACAGAATGCCTCTCTCCAGGAGCGTTTCCCAGCGTTCATAGCGACTTGTTGCAGAGATCCAAAGCTGGGGGCCACAATTTGGCCGATAGTGCTAGCCAGGAATCCTAGGTGACGGTCGATATCGTGTCGTTGCTGGGTGGTAATATGATTTTTCATTTCCGTCAGACTGCTTCCTCTGATATATTGTCGTATTAAATAGGCAGAACCAAGAAGAGCCCCTCGCGGATCGTAATGATAGAGTTGCGGGATGCAGGGGTTGGCACTTTGGCCTAGGAGTACAAGGAAACGGGCCTCGGTCTCAAGAAAAAACCGCTCGTGCCGTAAGAGGGGGGTTCCGGGAAGAGGTGAGCCCTTGAGAAGGAGTCGACTTCCATTTGAGAGGGTGAGGAGCCGTAGCGTATGAACCCGAGCATTGATATTCTGCGACTGTTGCACTTGAACTGTAGAGGGGAACAGCAAGGAGAGGATATCATTCAATCTTTGGTATTCATCAATATCGCCTGGCCTTTGAATGTGAGGAGCGCCCATGTTGGATCTTCTTGAAGATAAAATAGTAGGATGAGTAGCCATATTGGACAGATGCATTTTGATATGTAGTAGTTCACAACGAGAGACCCTGGACTTGGCACATGAGTGAGAACCAGGCCTCTCACTCCGAGGAGAAAGAGACTCGGGTTCAGTGTCGCTTATCACGAGAGAAATCCACAGTCATAGTCGAAGAGCAAACAGGGATCCACTAGACCGGCATCTCGTGGCAGGCCCACGTAACCCTCTTGATTTTCAGGGAAAGTAGCCACGGGCCGTTCTCCAACTTGACAGTCCGACATGCCCCAGTAGGTTAAGGTACGCGAAATACGGGAAGGTGGAGGACTTGGCTTCCAAAGTTCGAGAAGACGGGGACGGCGCTGATTCGCCAATCTTAGTCGCAAGCGAGTGATCGGCCATTACAACCTCAAGGCCAAGCAAAGTCGGTCATAGCCTGTAGAGTACATAAGAACCATGGAATGTTTAGCGAATCAGAAGGAGCAAAAAGCGTAAAAAGTAAAGAAAGATAAAGCAGGCCGAGAACTCTCGCGTAAGGATCCCGCTCTCAGCGATGCAGGCATCTGAGCCCCGGAGTGTCCACCAATCAGAGTTGCGTCTTGCCGAATCCCTCCCGGGTGGGGGCTACCCGTGCGGAGCTAACCAAGGCATCACACCGTCCCTGGAAACTGTAGTTAGCCATGGTTCAATATTCAATGTAACCTAGGGGGCAAACTTATAAGAAAAAAAGGCCGCTTCCCTCCACCGAAGTAGGGGAAACGGCAGGTCACCCAGCACCCACCCGACTCAGAAACGCTACCAACCAAATTTCATCCAATGCCCGATTTCCAACAATCTACCAGTCCTACCTTAACAGCAAGAAATTTGTTATGATTTTCATCGGTCGCTTCATTCGATCCGTTAAAGAGACTGGGTTGTAAGCATACCGCACCAGAAGGTAGCATGGACAAGCCAAAACTTTGATCCTCACTCGAGAGAGGTCCCATGCTATCCACTGGATCGTGCGTTATGCCGCAACCACAATCGGAAGGTCAGGATTGAAGAAGGTTGAAGAAACAGAGAGGAAAGTATACAAAAGATCAAGCCATAAGAACTGTGATTGGTTGGAAAAGCGATGGACTTGGCGAAATAGTTCATATACGATTAGTATCAGGGCGAGGCTAAGTGTGTACGACTCGCATATCCTAATCCCGGCACAGTTGAGGATAAAATCAAGATTGGGTGGGGGCGTAATATAATTGATCGAATTGGGTGATGGAAAAATCGCTCCTCGGGTTTGATGAATTCGCAAAGATGAAAACCCTCTGCCGTCAAGCCAGTCTCTTGTGTGTGATACAGAACCATCGGGGACAAGTTTTTGTTTCCTTTCCAACGAGGGAAGGCGAGGTATTGAAGCGCACAAAGAACATCCTGAAAAAAATCGCTTCCTTCTCCCGTCGGGAGGAACAATGAGCGGAGCTCGTTGTTGGAATAGTCGTCGCCCATCGATCAATTTGCAAAGTACATTGCAAAGAGATGGTTGACACGGTTGGTCAGGATCTCTCAGTGAAAGTAGAATCAGGTGGGCTGGTGCCGAGATTCCAGGCACGTAGTGGCCCTTGGGCCAGGAGCGGATCAAAGAGGTGAAAAGCAGGGGCAGATACCCAGATACCTCCTTCGTAAGAGTACGTACGGGATGGCTGATGGTAGACAACGTCGAAGAGAACACACGGAGGACGAACTCGAAAAACATTCAACTATCATGGGAAGAAACATTGCCATCCGGAGCGTGCCAACGGTCTAGAATGTTTGAAGTGGTGAGCAACAAACAGCTTTCACGACAGACAAAATAGAATGGCCTCGCGACGACCCTGACTGTGAAAATTGCCTGGGCAGATTCAGGGAGACGAGGATAGATTCCGACGAGTGGACCATGGTAAATTGCTGCCCGTGAGGCGTGTGTGATAGAACCCGTCGTGCTCTAGCGCCGAATCTCTGAACCACTCTAGAAGGATGCCCATGGATGTTCGAATCGAAACGCCGCTTGAATCCATCGTTACTCGCTACGCAGTCGTTGATGCCCCCAAAGACAGCCTCTCATGCCGAGGCGTCCGACGTGCTCCACCTGCTTTTTCTCCTTGAAGTCCGTCCTCAACATACGTTGGCCATCCAATTGTAACCTGCATACTGACCCGAGTAGCAAACTGACGCCTGGCTCTTGGAGCTCTGACATAGTAGGTTTCTGGACAGATGAACCGAGTTCACTTTCACAGTCTTTCTGTCAAGATCGACATGCTGGTCGTGAGTTCGGCATGCATTTCCCGCGAAACTTGTCTCGAAAGACACGACTGAGTTGCTGGTTAGGGTGGTTGACCCCAACTGCCCACCGTAGTAGAACAGTTGGATCAAAAGAGGGTTTGGCTGTATAAAGTGCCTCGGAAGGCAGGAGACTGGACGGCTTGACGCGAGACAATTCCTGGACGACGACGCGTATCAACAAACCCTTGGTTGGGCGAGAGTTCCTGGGGAATCATAATTCAAGCTGATCATTTCATTGTCCAAGACCTTCATGATAAAATTACCTAGACTGTGTAGGGGGGAGTCGGATGAGACGAGCGTTTCTGAAGAGAAAAAGAGAAGGTAGTTGTTGCATGGCTAAACAAGACACCAATTGAACGCGTGATCACGTGATCCCTTACATAACCAGGAGTCCATAAGAACCAACTACGTTGAATAACATCTACTTGCCTCTCACATTGACATCAATTTCATTTAATCTTAGAAGCCTCTTGAAACTCAGTGATGCAAGTCATACATAACGATGCAAGTCATACATAACCTGAACTGTAACACTCAGTCTGATTTCAATTTCACTTCGCCAAGAGCGACCGATGTTCGCTGATTTTAGCTGACGGCAGCCGCAATAGTGCACCGCGAGGTCACTTTTAATAATGTTTTAGTTAAGAATTCAATTTCCAAAATTATAACTAGATCTTTATTTTTCCCTGAAGCGCTGACGGCATGGTATGTATAGTGGCGCAATCGCATTGAATCTATTGATCTATAGCCAATCTGATCAGATTTGATTTCCAAAAGATCGTCAATCTTAAAACCTGCCTAACGATTATCCACTGGATGTATTTTCAATTACGAATATGGAAGATCCATTTGTCAAGCAATACTTAAATTGCATAGCCACAACCTTAGAACCCCCATCGCCAAGCTCTGAGGCCACACGAAACTTCGGGGGATAACAGAAGTTCAAGGATATGGATAGCGCTATCCCCGGAGTGATGAATGTATTCCGTCTTTTTTATTTCCAAAGAACATAAGGATTGTGGCTTGTAAAATTCAGGTCTACTTCTCTATCACACCCGTTCCAGAACTTCTCCAGGAAATCTGCCAGCAGGTGTGGGGTGCAACATGGGCCGCCACCTAATGTTTGCAAGCGAAGCCCGCTGGAGATCCTCCCAGAGGATTGGTAATCTGTCATACTTGATGCGGCATCTCAAGTGCTACCGTTTTCAGAATGTGCTTGCTTGAGTTAGTGTCGGTCACACCAATCCAATCAGCGCTGGAGCAATTTGTATAACTCTAGTACGAGGTCGAACCTTGAAATCTGGAGTACAAGGAATTCACGGTTGATATGGAGACTGGTCTATTGATTGAAGGCTTCTGTGTAACCAGAGCCGTGGGATCAACCGTAACAACATTTTGAACGTATTTAGGCCGTGATCTTCCCTCCAACAAGACAATAAAATCAATCATACGTCTTAAGATGATGAAAGTCTATCTATGTTCCTGGTTTCCTTGGATCATGGCCGTGGTGGCTCAATTCCAAACCTTTACTCCGCTGGGCTCGAACGGACTCACCTATAGTATCCATATTCCCGCTGCCACTGCCATCTCCAAAACCGGGCCCATATATTTTCAAATGAATTCCACTCGCCGGATAGAGTGGTTTGCGTTGGGCCAGGGAGACCATATGGCGGGGGCCAACATGTTCGTGGCTTATACATATGGCGATAATGTGACGGTTTCCCCACGGTCCAGTACGGGACATACCCAGCCCCTGTATAACCCTGCGGCGCAGATTACGGTCATGAATGATAGCGGGGTCCACGGGTCTATGATAACGGCAAATATCAGGTGTGACAGCTGTATCAATTGGGGGTCTGGCAGCATGAATATGACTAGCTCGAGCAGTTCATGGATCTGGGCAGTTCGATATGGGATGCCGCTGAAATCACGTAGTTTGTCGGCAAACATTCTTATGCATGATGTGTTGGGCGTTGAAACAGTGGAATTGATGAAAGCCACCGGAGAGACCAGCGTGAATCCCTTTGCCGACATCGTCAGCACCAGCGCTAATGCCAATGCCGACTATCCATTTCCAGAGGCTGTCTTTCATGGGAAAAAAATTGCTCATGGGGTGCTCATGGTGGTTGCCTTTATCATCCTGTTCCCTTTTTCCGCGCTACTTCTTCATCTGTCTTCGGCATCCAACACTGTGACTATTCACGGGGGTCTACAGCTGTTTGCACTTGTTGTTTCCATCGCAGGACTTGGTCTGGGAGTCTCAATGGCCCAGCAAATCCACAACTTAGTGCACTACCATATTATCATTGGGATCGTGGTGATTGCCGGATTGGTTCTATTCCAGCCTGCCATGGGCCTCCTACAGCATCGGTTCTTTCGTAAAACTGGCGGAAAGGGGCCTTTCGCCTACATACACCGCTGGTTTGGGCGGATCATGATCGTTCTGGGAGTGATTAATGTCGGACTGGGATTTCAATTCACGGGCGTCGGTGACCCTGATGCTCCTCGGGGTGCTGTCATTGCAGTTGCGGTGATTGCTGGAGTGGTTGACGTGTTTTATATTCTGACATTAGGATATGTGAACATGGTACGACGACGAGGAGCATCAGCCCAGAGAGAATAAAAACCACCTCTTATCGCCTAAAGCAAGTCTATTTCGCACGCAACGCTACAAGGATTGGTACGAGGAAGGTAGTACTTGAAAGTCAGCCTATGAGAATCAATTTTTTGTGGTTCTTTCGAACAATTTCAATACCTGTGACGAAGCATGATCCTGGTCTACTTCTGGCCCGCCATAGGCTTCGATTACTGCTACACCTGCATCATGCGTATTATATGAATCAAAAAGTAACAGATCAATTGCAGATGAAAAGGGTCATCCGTTATATACTACCTGGGATTCCCAAATGTGGCCAAAATGGCTTCGATCAGGGAGGTAACAACCTTTGTGGGCCAAGTGGCAGTCAATATGTGAAAGTAAAGAACGTTGGCACGCTCGCAAATATTGGAAGTTTCCAGTTCAAAGTGAACAATCAATGCAAGCATACGGAAGCCATCGGGATTTCTTCCCAAATTCATATGTATACTGGTAGACCCAAGCCCAAGATGCAGGGGAATTACTACCTAAACAATTCGAAGCCGACTATCCACCCATTGTTAGCGAAACAAATTCCTCTACCTATCGCTCTCGTCAGTGGTGCCGAATCTTCAACTATTTCGAATCACGTCGACTTGGCATTGAGAAATATATGTTGTCTGCAGAGAAGGACTGATAATTTAAAAGTACAAAAGGTTCAAATCCGAGAGGATCAGCATGTATTTGAAGAATTTACGTACTCTTGCCAGCCCAAGGACAGGGGCAAAACAATACCGGGCCTTCGTGGCATGTAGATTACTTACATGATTCCCAAGAATATTCTCTTTGTGATTCCCCTTCCGCCTGAAGAATCAGGCATGAGTAAGGGGTACCAGTAGTAATCTCAAGACAACCTAGAATCAGCATTACTGTATCATTCGGAGTAAACGGCCCGGCGTATCGAAGCTTGTCATAAATGATAAGATAAATATTCAAGGCGACCGGTGAGAGTTTACCAGGGTAATCACCACATGGTAGGCATTCTGCCAAGAATTCTCTCCGATATTCGGTGATCACGGCTTGGCATTTGCTGGATATTTTTACTTCAATTCAACATTTTGGACGGAATGGCGTTGCAGATTTATTCAGGAGATCCCGCATCCTGCGTACTGCTGGTCATCTGTTGTCTTCCCATAATTATACTATGCTATCATTCTCAACGCCAAATCCGTCCGAAGGGATGTCGACGGCTCGGTCTTCCACCGGGTAAAAGCAATCTGCATGATGAATTCGACCCCAAATATAACTCTGGCGTCTCACCAACAGACAAAAATGGATATATCCCGGCCTGGCGTGTCAAGGCCCTCTTCACCTACCCACTGAAATCATGTGGAGGTATCGAGCTTCACACATCCAACATCGTTGCTACAGGCCTCAAATTCGATCGCCAATTTGTCTTCGCCGAGCGATCCGCTGACGCTTGCACTGTCCGTACACTTCGAAATGCCGGTTTCCAACGACTGGCTCTTATTCAGCCAGAGATATGGTTGCCCGACCCTTCTGCTCGAGATTACCATCCATCCCTCCCTGAAGTCAAATCGCAGGGAGTAATGGTCATATCCTATCCTCAACCTCTGCCAAAAGGTCATCTGAAAATCTTTGCAAAAATTGGAATGGCAATTGGTATCCTCCGATCCAGAGCCTGGTTTCAAGTCCCTCTTTCCCCACCAGAAGACTCAATGTCAAAGTATCCCCTTCGACCGGTTACGATCTGGAAAGACAAACCACTGGCAATGGATTTCAGCGACTTTATTCCACCATCGCTGCACGCCTATCTAGGCTTCAACCCGTCAAATTCTCCTCTCACATTCCTCAGAGCAAGTCCCGCTCACACCCGACATATTTTCCGAAACGCGCCCCGCAAAGAAACCCTAGGCTTCCAGCCGAATACTGCCTTCGCAGACGCGTATCCCATCCATTTACTCAGCCTCTCAAGTCACAGGGATGTGGCTGCTCGCTGCGCCTACGCAATCCCGAAATTGAGCATCGTCCGATTTCGGGCAAACATCATCATTCAAGGACCCAGTGCCTTTGCAGAAGATCATTGGAAACGAATCTCGATTGGTGGTGTTGAGATCCACGCTGCTTGTCGGACAGTGCGGTGTAGATTACCAAATGTGGACCCTGTCACAGGGGCGAGGCATCCTGCGGAGCCGGATCGCGCGCTGAAGTCTTATCGAAAAATCGATGATGGGGATCGCACTAATGCGTGTCTCGGAATGCAGCTTGTACCTACCATTGAGGAGTTTGTTATGAACGTTGGTGATGAGGTTAAGGTGTTGGAGATTGGTGAGCATCGGTATATTAAGATGTTGGCGCCTGGGGAGAAGGTTGAGGGAGTGTAGATTTCATGTCTGGATCTTTTGTAGAACATACTATCAATTGTATCATAGAATCAAACCAAAGCCATCATGACTCAGAAGCTTGGGATTTTAATATATGTAGAATTAAGTTTGAATTCTCAATAGAACTGGCTGACTAGTCAGACTCAAAAGCTGGTATGTTTTGAATCAGATCAGTCAAGTGCGTCTTATATCCACGCACCTGCATCCTTCCGTCACAAACTAACGTTTCGCCCCTTCCATTTTCTTTCATTGACATTCACATCCAATAGCAGCCGCAAACATGCCTTTCAATGAGAGCAAAATCGAGATTGATGCCCCTCCAGCTAAAGTGCGCGAAATTGTAGGTAACTACCGCTTCCAAGCAAAAACAACGCTTACCATGTCAGCTCCTCAACTTCTCCACTTACCCAGAATGGCATACGAAGTGGATTAAATCCATTGAGACCCAAGAAAAAGACAAGACGCCCGAGTCCCTCACCACAGGAGATAAAGTCCAAGTGAATATCGAAGGATATAAGTTCGTTGCCGATGTCGTGGTATGTGCTCATGAAGATATCACATCACCTCTACTCACACTATGATAGGAAAATAATGAGACTCTCTTTTCCTGGCAGGGCCCACCTGTGTTCACCATTGCCGGCCTACACAAGTTCCATATCGAGCCAACGGAGGATGGTGCGGGAACTATCTTCACGCAGTCACAAACATCCAAGGGATTCATGTCTTTTCTCTTCAGTCCATTGATAATGGGAAAGAAGCTGCGAGCCGATTATGCAGTCTTTAATCGTGACTTGAAAGCTCGGGCGGAGGCTTCCACCTAAATTTGGCGTAGGGATCTGCAAACCTGTTATATCCACGCATCTTACCCAAGTATTGTACCCTGGATGGTTTGAGGTGCCTAGATGTGCGAGTTTCAATTGCCAGATAAGATGATACGGAATGGCTTTCAACCTGACTATAATTGAATCTTAAATGTTTGTTAAATAAATTGGCTGTGACATTATGCATGTCAGCTCCCACTGGTAACCCATTTTTAGATGAGGCGTGCCGATCATTGATTCCGAAGTTTCGCAGGTGTGACACAGCACCCAATACCCCGAAATAGTTAACTAGGCAGGAGTTTCTTTCTAAGTGATTGAGAATTTAATTAGCAACTTTGGAACTGACTGTCTGTGAGAGGAAAATTCGAAATTAATGTCTACATGTAACTACAAGGTTGGCTTCTCTTCCGCATTGAACATCGAGTTAACTTTTTAACAATCACTGGGCTACCTATGTAAACGTCAACTATTGTAAGTCTAGGGTCTCGCGGGCCGGGCCTCTTCCGTATACATCCCAGATAGTGCACTATAACGGATCAACTCCGTCCTCGGCAACAAATCCGTTAAGCTTGGAAGCTTATAAAAACCCCATACCCAACCAAAAAAACAAATCTTCAACTCAGAGGTACCTGGAAAACCCCAAATCAACATGTCAAAACTACACCTCATAAACCACAACGACCTCCAAAACTTCATCAACCAAATCCTAATCGCAAACGGAACCTCCCCCACACACGCCGCCATAACCTCCAAATGTCTCGTCTCCGCCGATCTCCGCGGGGTAGACACCCACGGCAGCAATCGTATCCCCTCCTACATGGAACGAGTCCGCCAAAAAGCACTAAACCCCTCAGCAATTCCAACCATGCACCAAAAAACGCCCATAGCAGCCCAAGTGGACGGCCAAAACGGGTTCGGCTTTGTAGCCGCACACATGGCGATGACGCGCGCGATCGAGATGGCTCAAATCTTCGGAATGGGCATGGTATCAGTTAAACACTCGAACCATTTCGGGATGTCAGCGTGGCTTGTCAAACAGGCCTTAGAAGCGGGGATGATGTCGCTTGTTTTCACGAATAGTTCACCCGCGCTTCCTGCTTGGGGTGGCCGGGAGAAATTGATGGGTGTTTCGCCGATAGCGTGTGGGGCGCCGAGTGGGGATGGGTCAAGGCCGTTCATTTTGGATATGGCGCCTTCGGTTGCGGCGCGGGGGAAGATTTATAAGGCTTTGAGGAGGGGGAGAAGATTCCGGAGGATTGGGCGTTGGATAAGGATGGGAATCGGACGGATGATCCTGCTAAGGCGCTTGAGGGAGTTATGTTGCCTATGGGGGGACCCAAGGGATCTGCTTTGTCGATTATGATGGATGTCTTCTCTGGAGTGTTTTCTGGGGCTGCTTTTGCTGGACATGTTACCAATCCTTATGATCCGTCGAAGCCGGCGGATGTTGGACACTTTATCGTCGCTATCAAGCCGGATCTGTTCATGAGTATGGAGGAGTTTAAGGAACGGATGGATTATCTTTATAAGAGAGTGGTGGAGAGCGAGAAGATGGAAGGCGTGGAACGGATATACTTCCCTGGAGAGTTGGAAATTATTACTGAGGAGAAGAGGTTGTTTGAGGGTATTCCATTTGCAGAGGCTGAGATTGCAAGTTTAAACAAAGAAGCAGATTTAGTGGGCGCTGAACATTTAAAAGTGCAATGATATGTGGTCCGATAGACAAGTTCATTGGCATGCTATTCTATGTCTATCAATAGATTGTAATCTTTAAAAAATGGAAAAGTCCATTCAGTCCCGCTCGTATTTCATAATTCAAACCAAAATCAAGTCAACTATAATGACTTATGACTTATTTCTTCAAGAGACCCAAAAGGTTGATACTCTTGGGACGCTCAATGGGCATTCCCAGAGCACGGTCCCAGATCAATTGGACAAGAGGTCCAAGAGCACGACTCACACCAAAGGTCACAGTGTAGTACAGGGGTTGCTGGAAGCCGTAGTGGTGGAACAGCACACCAGAGGCGGCATCGACATTGGGGTGGGGGTTCTTAGTCTGCCAGGTCATTAGTAAAGATGGAAAATATCAACGGAGAATCACATACCTTGCCATGCTCAGTCAGGACACCGGGAGCAATCTCAGAGTTCTTCTTGACCAATTGGAACACCGGGTTAGCAAGGACATCAGGGCGAGTAGCAGCAAAGTCCATCAAAGCCTCAAAACGCGGATCTGGCTTGCGGAGAACACCATGTCCATAGCCGGGAACGACGCGGCCAGACTTAAGGGTGTTCCAGAGGTAGGTTCGGACATCCTCGTCAGTGAAATTGGTGCCAATCTTCTCCTGCATCGCCAGAATCCAGCGCAGGACCTCCTGGGCTGCCAGTCCGTGCAGTGGACCAGCCAGACCCAACAAACCAGCGCTGTAGCTAAGGAAGGGATCGCTCAGGGCGCTTCCAACCAAGTGAGTGGCGTGAGCGGAGACATTGCCACCCTCATGGTCACCGTGCAGAGCCAGGTAGAGACGGAGCAGGTCATGGAAGTCCTCATGCTCCGAGCCACCCTTACCCAGCAATTCAGCAAAGTTGTATGACCAATCCTGAGACACATCAAGCTTCTGGCTCCCAACAAGATCAACCTCATCGGGTCGGAATACGAGTGCGGCGACACGGGGAATTTTGGCTAGCAGCGAGATGCTGTCATCGAAAGTAGGCTCCCAGTAGTCCGCCTTGTTAAGACCCTTCTCATAGGCCTGAGCGAACTCAGACTCGGTGTTGAGTGCGGCGACCGCAATGGACAACTGAGTCATCGGGTGCATGGACTTAGGGAAAGACTTGATCAAGTCAAGAATGTGAGGGGGTACGTGTGACTTCTCCGCGAGCTCCTTGGAGAAGGCGCGCACCTGTGCGGTCGAGGGGACCTGGCCGGTAAGGAGGAGCCAGAACATGGCCTCGGGGAGCATCTCGGTTCCTGATGTACCCTTGGGAAGCTCCTTCTGGCAGTCTTTGATCGTCTTTCCGTGGAAGCGGATACCCTCGTCGGCGTCGAGCACAGAGCCCTCCCATAGCATGGCCTTGAGCCCGCGCATGCCACCAATGACGTTACCGACCTTGACCTCTCCGATAACTTCATCGCTTTGAGCCTTGACCTGCTTCAGAAGCTCCCGTTTAGCTGGGATGACTTCTTTCAGGGTGGTTTTCAAATCCGGCTCTGCGGTCGCATAGCGTCGGGCCGAAAAGAGGGGGCGCGACACCTGTCAATTGGGTCAGTCAATTATCGAAGATGCTATCGCAAACAACAGTAGAATCAAAACTCGAAAGATCTCCTTACCTGGGCCAATTTGGAGGCATGACGGCTTGTTCTGAAGCTGAGAGCCATTGTGGATTGTTAACGTTAACGGGTCCGGGGTAGAATTGCGGGGCCGAGAGAGTTGTTGGATGCGGGGAGAATTGAAGGGAGAGGTGAAGAATGAAGAGAAAGGATATTAACTTTCTGTTCCCACCAAGTTACAGGGATGATTTCAAGAATAAGAAAGACAAATAGGAAAAGAATAATGCGAAATGTGTGATCAGCCTTTAGTACATGACATAGCGACCTGCATTGCATAAGTCGGTTGAACGCGGGCCCTCTCATCAGCTCGGCTCAACCGAGGCTCGGGCTACCATGTGAGGGGTCGGCTACTATTCTTGTTATGGCTTAATGACTTCAATTCAATTAACTATACAGATTAAAAGATAACTAGGCTCGCGTCCGCACTAAAACCCATGTATAATATCCCAGTGTAGAAACTGTTGCCACCACCGATGCCAGCGTGATCACTCCACCAGTAATGATCCCTTGTTCAAAGAATCCAATCTTAAATCCCGGTCGCTGCTTAGTAGGAGCCAAAGGCGCGATAGCTTCTCGCCAAAGCAAATCCGACTTGACTGTATTCGCACTGTCGAGAATGGTCTGAGCCACTTCTGCCGTGGCCGAAACCGAGATCAATTGGGGCCGGGGTCGCTGGAATTGAGCGGTCGCATAGCGGGTTTGTGCATTGTACGGTGAGTTTCGGGGAATGGTCGGTCCAACTAGTGCTTGTTAGTGGTTGATCGACCGATAGTTGCCCTTAGTGTCATACCTAGCATGTGGGCCGGTACGTGGTTGACCCACGAGATGTGGGCATCGATGAACTGAGTCAAGTATTTGGCTGAGGCTGGAGCCGCAAAGGCGTAAGTAGCAGCCAAAGTTTGATTGCTATGCTGTATTAGTAAATTTTCTGTTCAGAGATATCTAGGGGGGACAAACAAGTTGACATCAATGGCATCGTCCAGGCTGGTGACAGGATGCACCAGCAATACCTTCTCGTCAATTTTCTTCTTCAGGAATGGCGAATTTCGATCTTGAACTTCCACAATGCCCCAATTGCTTCCAGAAACGAGCACTCGTGCATTTCGGTCCTTGGAGATCGAATCGAGCAATGCCGATCGTCGAGATGAGCCAGATCCTTGTCGCGCCTCGCCGTTTTCACCGGCAAGATACTTGGACGCATGTTGAATGACTGACTCGACGAAAGGCTGCATCACAAATTCATTTACCAGAACGACATCTGGCGCGTATGGGGATCGACCGCCTAGCGCGAATCGCGCCGCCACGAGTGCCTGTGCAGCGTCAGCGATTTTCGCTGTACGATCAACCACTGCGACAGTCCTCGCTGCCGCCGGCGATAGTATTCCACTTGGGGAATCAGACTCGGTTTGAATAACCATCAACGCTTTGCTCAAGAACGAGCTATCGGGTCGCTGTGAAGTAATGGCGAAAGTGTCGTGGTCAAGCGCATCTGGTAGAATCTGACGCAGAACAGCAGGCAGTGCAAGCATAGTCTGTGGAAGCTATTTTATTGATTAGCTTGAGTTTCTTTATTCTCAAGAAATCTACTCACCTCAAGGACAATGCAATTTCCCGCTGCAAGGGCCGCAGTCAATGCCGAGATGACCGAGAAAAACAGAGTATGGACACATGGCACGATATACACGATACCTACACCGCGCGAACCACCGAGGTTGTCTTTGCCCTGTGCAATTCGATATTCAACCTCCAGATCCTTGGCAAGATTCAGCGATGTATAGTGCGTGCGAAGCTCCTGCAGCGCAAGTACGACCTCCGCTCGAATTTCCTTTGTTGTATGACCGGAGTCGGCGCGGATTGCATCTTGAATCTCTGCAATATTCTCCACAAGAGTAGACTGGAGGCGAAGGAACTGTGATTGGCGGTATCGTGTATTCTGGGTACGGCCGTCAATGTTAGCGTTAAGGATGCGCGAGAGATCCATGATTGCGGATTGGCGTTGAGAAAGAAGAAAAGAAAAAAAGCAGAAAAGTGCCAGAAGACCCAGAAGACTTCAGTCAACGCGTCCACTTTTCCCTGTATGATAACTCTCCGCATTTTAGTTGTCGGAGCTAAGCTGGTGATCTCCGAGTGTTTATCGGGATGTGGGGGAGAATGTGGGCGGAAACGAGATGAACAGTCACGCAGTCACGGGTCACAAGTCACGCGCCTCAATATTATAGGATTTCCATATACATTCAGCACCCATGTTTAATCCATCTATCTTCAACTTCATCATGTCTGTTACCACTACATCCACTGCGACATCGCTGTCGGTCCTTGCCGACTATGAACTACATCATAGCGAAGAGCGGTCTACTTCCACTCCTGCTCCATCCGTGAGCCAGCCAGTCGACTGGCCAACTGATCACCGCCGCATGCCTGCTTATCGGCCTGCGAACCATCATCTCGACTACAATGAACGGACAGCAGGCACCAGTGTTCCAGAGTTTGTGTTCATTCAAGTTATGCTGCATGGGGTGTGGCTCAACGCGGTATGTTTTTGTCACTCGATAAGCAAGTCAAGTTTACTAACAAATTATAGGCTGCTTCACGTCTCTGGAGGTTTACTGGAGGAAGAATTAATAATAAGATCTTTCACTATGAAGTAGGAGGGGAGTGGTAGCCAATGGAAATGTTACAGTTCAGACTACTTATAATTGATCCAGTCAATTCGCATTCAAATGTTTCTTTTCTGTTTTGTTTAAATTTTGTGATCATTCCATGTTATATATCTAGCCTTTGCCAATCAAGATTCACTATATACTGGAACTGAAACTGGAACTAGAAGTACTCAAGTGCTAGCTCTGACACCAATCCCATCAACAACCTCTCCCAACTTCTTATCCCCAATAAATATCTCCTGAGCCGGCGCAAGCACATAGAGCATACGAGCCCACTGTGGTGTCTTCTCTCCCGTGGCCGGATCAACGACATCGGGGGTAACATTCCGCCACGCATGGTTGGTCCCGCGCTGCACAGCAACATCTCCACGCTTCAAAAGCCTAACCTCGCCCGAGTCCAGAAGAAGCTCAACTTCTCCCTCCAGAACAACACCATAGTCGAGGGAGACAGTACGGTGCATGGGACTTGTAGCACCGGGCTGCATGTCCACGATTCGGCAGACGTTTCCGGTTGAGATGGTGATACCAGGTGGGCTGTTGAGGTATGTGTTGTACTCGGTGATATCGGCATCTTTGTTCAGCTGAGCGGGGAAGTGGGAGGAGGTGTAAGCGAGGCTGAAATCTGCGCCGTCGCCCATGCGTTGAACGGGCATTTCTTCGGAGAGGGCATCGGAAAAGATTGCCTCGCCACTTGAGTTGTGGGTGGTGATGTATCGGTTGAGCGGGCGTATGTTCTTGGGAGCTTGGTCGGCCATGGTGAGTGGTGCAATGGCTTCAACGTTTGTTTGAAATGAAATTTGGCGATCTGTACTCGATCTATATGATTTGTATCGGGTTCCCCTCACTCGGGACCACTTTCGACCACATCGGGTGTGGGGAACAAGTTACCATGATCTCGGGGTTTCAGTCGAGAATAGACGGCAGTTCACTTAGCCAAGGAAATGATAATTCTGTTCAAACAGATTGGTAATTCATCCGGATATCGATGAATTAATTGCAAGGTTGTTGATGCAAAGTGCAATTAAGAAGGAAAAGTGGCTAATTTGACTCTACCCTTGTAAAATAGCCTGAACATGACATAATCTGAGACTACCATCTGAGACTACATGTATTTCATGACTTCACATATCAAATTGAATTCCGGGAATATTGCTGTAAGTAATATCAATGATAAGTTCATTGGGATTTGATGAGATAGTAATCCATGTATTCATAAACCTTTACATCTCCCGCCCATACGTACACAGACTGCCGGTTTCGATCGCAACCAGCCAAAACTAATGTTCGCATTACTTTGACAGGCCGTATCACTCCGCAGCAGGTCCCTTATCTGTTCATTTTAAACATGACTTCTGTTCCCTTAAACACCGGTCCTACCGGTCCATCGAGGCTACCTGACCCAGATCCCTGATTGGTTAGATGACCGCTTCGGATCGCGGGATCAATACGCTGACTGCAAGTACTCCGGGCCCTGATGTCTCCAGAGCTCCTGGGAACCATTCTGAGTGACAATGTTTCAAAGCATTGACGGATTGTTCGTTTGTTGCCTATCTGGCCTCAACTGGTCTACCGCCTTATCTATACACTGACTAGCACGATGACCTTGAAAGCGATACGCATGACGGTTGAATCAAGCTAATGGAGCCAATAACAACAAGCTTTCTCGATATCTAAGGTTTACTTTGGCCTTGGAGACCAACTAGACATTGGTGGGCAATTGTTGAATACGTCAAAAGTATTATCACACAGCAGGGGTGCCAGTGTCACTGTTTTCAGTTTTTCCTGGCCCTGCCTTCTGCGAACGCTGATCTCGCATTTGATATATCGATCTTTCAAGAATACTTCGTTTTGTTATGAGGCACCCGGGGGCTTGATTCGATCATAGACGTGACAAGGTCAGATGCTATCGTTTCTCAGCTGTTGTTTGAAAATGCGAAGTAAAGCGAACAGATGGAAGGAGATTGAAGGTTAGAAATGCTATTCATCGCCATGAACTGCATTTTCACGATTGAAGGCTCACCTGACGAATATATTGCTAGACATTCATGATTCGGAGAAGACGCCCACCTGGATTGCTCCTCCCAATTCTTTGATGATGCAGGGCTTCGAGTGGCATGTCCCGGCCGATCAACGCCATTGGAAGCGTCTGAAAAAGGCAATGCCAAGCCTCCGAGATATTGGGGTAGACATTGTCTGGATTCCTCCAGGGTGCAAAGGAATGGATGTATCAGGAACTGGCTACGACCTATACGATCTGTGGGACTTGGGAGAGTTCGATCAAAAAGGATCTCAAGCAACGCGTTGGGGACCAAAAGAGGATTTATCGGATATGGTGCAAGCGGCACTAGATGTTGGTATCGGAATCTGTTGGGACACTATATTGAACCACAAAGCCGGAGCAGATATGACCGAAAGTTTTCAAGCCACGAGAGTGAATCCTAATGGTACGTGAATCCCGAAGGTATGTGTGGATGAGAAAGAAAAGGTCACTGATTATCGTTAGATCGAAATGTTGCGCTTTCACCGACCGAGCATATTTCCGGTTGGGTAGGATTTGACTTTGCAGGCCGCAAAGGGAAGTATAGTTCTATGAAATATCATTATCGTCATTTCAACGGTGTCGATTGGGACGACACACGGAAGGAAAATGGAGTCTATAAAATTGCCGGAGCTCGGAAAGACTGGGCTCAGGATGTGAGCGACGAGCACGGTAACTATGACTATCTGATGTTTGCCAATCTGGATCACACCAACCCGGAAGTCCGAGCCGATATCTTTCAATGGTCGGAATGGATTGGAACTGAACTACCAATCACCGGCATGCGAATTGATGCAGCGAAACATTATTCGGCCTCATTCCAGAGAGACTTTGTTAATCATCTAAGGCGCACGGTTGGTGCCAACTATTTTCTTGTTGGGGAGTACTGGCGGGGTGAAGTAAATCTTCTTCTGAGATACCTCAAACTTATGAACTACGAAGTCTCTCTATTTGATGTGCCACTCCTAGGTCATTTTGCACTCACTTCTCAGACTGAAGGCGCCGACCTGCGGAAGTTGTTCAAAGGCACTTTAGTCGAGCAGAGCCCAAAGCATGCAGTAGTAAGGCTATATCCTATCTATATCACCAACTCATACTAAGAACTTGCAGACATTTGTGGGAAATCATGACACGGTAAGTCTATCTTGTTGAGGCCTTTGATGCAAGATCCTGATCTCATTCACATAAGCAACCTGGTCAATCCTTGGAGGTAATTACTATATCTGTGGGCACTTGCCGGTGGTAACTAACATTATAAGACAATAATCATACCTTACTTTAAGCCAATTGCCTACGGATTGATTCTCCTTCGCAGCCAAGGCCAGCCATGTGTCTTCTATGGAGACTTGTACGGCGTCCGAGGCGGTCCAACAGCCCATTCCCGACCCTCTTGCAATGGCAAGCTCCCGATCTTGATGCAAGCTCGCAAGCTTTACGCCTACGGAGAGCAACGGGACTACTTTGATAAACGGCATTGCATTGGTACGTTTACTTCGATGACTAACATCAGCATACTGATTTTAGAAAGGGTTCGTGCGCTACGGCAATGTCAATTACCCTTGGGGACTCGCTTGCATTATCAGCAATACCGTCGCAACCTACAAGCGCATGTATGTCGGTGTCAAGCACGCAGGAGAGGAATGGACGGATATATTGGACTGGTGCATTGAGACAGTCATCATCGACCATCGTGGATATGGAATATTTTCAGTTGCTGCAAAGAGCATAAGCGTTTGGGTTAATGATAAGGCCAAGGGAAGAAAGAGCCTCGCCCGGCCTTTGTGAGTTTGCGTAATTGACTTTCTAAGAACCACAACTAACGGTATTCCAGCGATACTAATATCTATGATCTTTGAATGGAGGTAATACCTAATCAAGTATGCAATAACATATCATGCCATGCCATTACAAAAGGTTATTTACATGTAGAGCATTGGGGATGTCAATGACTCTGCAAGACAAGCTGAATAGGCAGATAATTCTGCAGGCTTTATGTTGAATTTGGTTGCGATATGCATCATTTCGGCAACATGAGCACATACTCGCGGGTACTTGTGCCGAATCCCATCACGTCCTTGTCCATAACCTCAACATAACGACCCGCCGGAATTTGTTCCTTATTCACAGTAGACCCATTAGCACTCTCGAGGTCGATTAAATACGGCTTGACCTTTCCAATGCGATCGCCGTATTCATTTCGTTTCTCAATATATCGGAATTGGAGTGCAGCGTGCTGCTTGGAGCAGCTGGGGTGATCCAGAGGAAAATCGACCACCGCCCTTTCACGACCAATCAGCCAGCAGCTTCGCTCGCTCAGCTCGACCATCTCCAGTAGATCATCTCCCTTGAAGACATAGAGCCGCCAGGGCTCCTTGGCTGGTGGTTTGCGAGCCTCTGGAGGTTCGTGGTATTTCAACACGATTCCTTCGCCACCTTCCACTTGAATTGTGTTGGTTTCGGCTGCAAGTCGTCCGCTGTTCTTGTAATTTGGCTTCTGCTTCTCTGGTAGAGGATTGTCGCCGGACTGTGCTACTTCGCCAGTGAATGCATCAGATTGTGAGGGTAGAGGGCCACTTCGTTGTAATGCGCGCTGGGGGCTGCGTGATTTTCGCGGAGAGCGTGATCTGGGGCGGGGGCTGCGATGTCTTCTGGACGATCTTTCTTCGTCTCGATCGCGGTCGTCACGGCGTCGGTGACTTCGGTGACTGCGATGTGGGCGTCGCTCGTCCGCGGAGCTAGTTGATCTGTCTCTGCGTTCGCGATAGCGTCGATCGCGATTGTCACGGGCCCTTCCGTCTCTTGATATGCTACGAGATGACCTTCGCCGCGGGCTGTGTTTACGAGAGCTTTCACGGTCATCATCTCGTCGTCGGGAGCTCCTTGACTCTTTGTTTCGCTCATCTCGTCGTCGGTCGGCGCTTGGATCTGGGGAACGAGAAAATGGGCGACGGCGCTCATCGCGACCGTCTCGGGAATCGGCCATGGCGACCAGAAAACAAAGTTAGGTGAAGGATACAGAATGAGGCGGAAGCTTCATGTGGATAAAACCCGCCGATTGCATGGAACTCACGTGACCTCCAAGAGCAATATGCAATCAACGACCATTATGAATCATTTGCTTGAATTATATATTTCCAAGTGCTGATATTTGCTGCATTTTATGTTCGAATATCGTATCAAATCTTTGACGTCTACGGAAAGTGTCATCGATTCAATGCAAATTTGTGGAGAACTGTTGGCTATGATGTCATTTTGCTTATAGTTCGTGCATATATCGCAGGAACATTGAATCGGAACATTGGGGACTTGAAATTGATTGATCCTATTTGATCTTCAGCTTCAAATATTGAGAAATCAAACCTCGCATAGTTTCCCCAAAGTTGGTAAATCTCCACCCAAATACTTCTTCCGTTCTTTGAGCGTCGAGCCTCCACTTGATTGTGGTCAATGAACCCTCCAATGGCAGAATCTTGCTGTTGACCTCTTCTTGGAAATATTTTCTGCAAGTGGCACGCACGTCTGTATCCCAATTGACTCCATTTGGGGTATTGGAAGACAAAATAAATTCAGAGTTTCCAGGAACCAGACCAGCGTCTATGGCGTCCACATGAGCCCGTGCCACATCTGAAACATGGACTGGTGTTCCAACGTAAGGAAATGTGGAATTCAATGTAGAATCCAGTGCGGGAGCAAGAACGGCTGCTTTAGTCCCCTCAAGTAGATTGTCGATGGTTGCATTGGAGTCTGCATCAAGGCGATCATCTGGCCCAACTACCACGGATGGCAATAGATTGACAAAATCGAAATGAGGACGCTCTCTGAGAACAAACTCAGTTGTCGCAGCCCGGGATAGAGCCTTGGAGGCCCAGTAAGCCCCCATTGCACTTGAGAAGGGGCCGATGACACTGGTGTTGATATCGGTCACTGTCATGTAGCATCAGGATTTGCAAACAAGCTCCTTCATTTGGGTCAAATGCAAACCTGAATATAGACGCTCACTGTCAGGCTTCATGTTCCAGTCGAATGGAATGAGGGTTACGCCTGTGAGATTGATTAATGACTGTTCAATGCCGTTAGACCGCTTTCGTACATGAGGAAGTCAAGATGACGCGTCGAACCGATGCCACACGATTGGCCGCTTCTAAAACAGTCGTAACCATAGCAATAGTCGGCTGGATAATGCCAGCATCATAATCGTCCACCTAGCAGTTAAGTTATAAGCACTAGGGCAGGATTTTTGAAAGCGAATATCTCACCTCTTTAGCCAAGGGGGATGCTATATGAATAACCACATCTATCCCATCAAGAGCGTTGAAAAATGCATCCTTGCTGGAAAAATCCGGAATCACAATGAATTCCAGTTGTGTCCGGTCTCCAATTTTGTTTGTCAAATCTATCACATTGCTTTCGGACCGAACAACAGCACGAACACGAAAGCCTCTTTCCAGGGCAGTGGTGAGTGTTTTGAATCCAATATAGCCCGTGACCCCCGTAATCTGTAGTCACCTTAGCATGTTTCATTTGGGGAAACGCGAGGGGCTTGTGGCTCACCAGAATATGATCATGGCTGACACCACTCGTTTGCTTCGACATGATGTGTGAAAACTTTGGTTGGCCCTTGAAGTTGGACCACTTCTGTTATTTGAGTTACGAAGATGTTTGACGGACTTGCTGCGGACACCGCTTGGCGCTTATCGGAACACGAGCTCCGATGATCAAAGTGGATACGATCCATTAATTAAAGACGAAATTTGAACAATGGGGATCAAATGAAGACAGAACTCGATAAGCGAGAATTTTGACGATGGCTTCTGTAGATATCCACGAGAAATAATAAGGCACATGAACTCTACAAGAAGTGACTGATAAGGCCTGAATGGTAGCAGAATTCCAATATTGAAGACACAAATGAAATTAATCCTGAAAAAGAGATACAGACACACATAGCGTAGTGATTGCGTTTTAGGAAGTAGCAAAGTGAGGAGGTTTTGGAGAGTTGACGAGGATGTAAAGGCAAGTCAGAAGAACCATGTAAAAATAACCTTTTTGAGAATCAATTCCAATTTTGTTGAGTGAAACGAATGAATCCTTGAATGACTCGCAATATATTCAATCTTTTCACATCATTTAATCACTTTGGGACATACACAGCTTCGACATTATTCCCATGCAAGTCCAGGATAAAAGCTGCATAATAAGGCTGTCGACTCATTTCCTCCCGAATCCCCGGTGCTCCATTATCACGACCTCCATGTTGTCTAAAGCAATCTTAGTATTGCATTAGAAAAGGAACATAGATTTGACTTACAACGCAAGTTCATAGAAACGGTCCACAGCATCGCGGCCTAGTTGACTCGAATGAGCAGTTTGCCAAATCTCTCCACATGTGTACTCACTTGGCGCATCAAAGGCAATGTGTGTTGGCATCGTGGTCTTATCCGCAGGCAATTGCTTAAGCCAAAAGTAGGGATAGTCACTACCATATCCGATAAGACATTCGTCGTTTACTCTGATCATCTCATTATAGCCAACTGGCTGTAGGACGGCACGATAGAACGCCCGAAGAGACTGAAACTTGGCAGGAGAGCCCCAAAGAAAGACATGATTGATTGTCATCTTGAAAGAGAGTGATGAGATGAGACTCAAAGATGCACTTTAGCAAGGGAATCGGGAGTTATATGTTAGCATGTCAACTCTGCCCCACTTTGCGGTAAGGAGTACCAGTACCAGTACCAGAGGACCGGACTTACAGTCAAATAACCTTTCTCACAACATGAAGTCCGCCATGGAAGAACCCCAGAAACCCGAATCGAACGAAATTTGAGGTTCTACAAGGCGGACCGGAATTCCGCACCGGACTTCCGGCTACCTTTTATCATTTTCTACTGCATCAGTAATCACCATCCATGGAACAAAGCCAGAAGCCCGAGTGTCCATTTTGTGCGGCCCGGTTTAATCACCGTATGTCTTAACCAGTTCTTCCTGAGCCAACTGACGGTGGTGCAGGGTCGTCACTTTATCGACATATGAAGAAGGACTGCAATAGCCAATCTCTTCGCCAAAAGGCCTGCACTGAATGTGTCGCAAAAAAGACGAGATGCAATCTTAAGCGCCCAATTTGTTCACGGTGCTCCCTACGTAGTGTCCCTTGTCATTATAAAAATCCAGAAGAATTCAAGTCGTCAGAAACCGACTGTGTCGATTTGAATCAACCCGAAGCTGCCGTGTCAGAAGATGTCGCCTTAACATTTCAGCCACAATCACTGCAATCGATCTTCAGTCCTGATCTCTTCGATTCATTCTTCACAGGCCTGGAATCTTTGGCCATAACACAGACATCAGGCCCTGCTGCACCGCCCCAGCGCGAAGAAAACTCCGAAGACTTTGTCTCGAACGAGGTGGAATGGGACTCCCCGGAGCTCGTCCGAGCCATCACACCTCCATTGCATCATTTTGAATCTCCGAGCCAGACAGATGCAGTCGCTTTATCAAACCACAGCATGGAACTCATCTTTCGTGTCTTAAGATCTTGGCCAAGGATGCTGGCTGAAGAGTTCCAGCTTCCTCCCTTGTTTCATTCTACTCATATCGCACAGAGGAATACATTACCATTACCGCTAGCTAACTGCATAACCCTCACCAAAATGTGGCATGGGCGTTGCGGAGGTGCAGACGAGATCGTACGGAAAACAATTATAAAAGAATTGGACAGCATTGCAACCCAGGTACTACTGCCTCCTTTTTATTTGAACAATGTGACTGACAACAATATTGCCGCAGTTTGAGATTATCGACGATACAAACCTACTAGCGGTTCTACAAGCAGTGGTGATATATGCCATCATTTTACTTTCCCCGTCAACGGAGTCGCAGCGTCCATCAGCCGACCATAACGCCATTTTCCATAAAGTAGAGCTACTTGTCTGTCATGTCGTGCACAGTGGCCTCTTCCTTCAAGAAGAGAGAACACAGGCAATACCTTCCTGGGAAGCATGGCTGCATGTCACGTCAAAACGTCGCGCGGTCCTCAGTTTGTATCTTCTACACTGGGCGTACTCGGTCTTGCACCGAGTACCTTGTTTTGACTGCGGCGATCTAGGATTTATGCCTGCGCCAGCTGCGAAAGTGCTTTGGGAGGCACAGACGGAACAGGAGTGGAAGACTCGATATATTCATTGGCTGTCTCGTTGGAGCGGCCGAGGCTACATACAAGCTGAGTTCGGGAACATTCGACCCGGGGTCATTATGGATGCGAGGGCGGAAAAATGGTTGGAGGAAGCTGATGAGTTTGGATTTATCATGATTTCTATTCGTAGGTTCACTGGTTAGTATTGCCTGAATTGAAAGCTAACACGGTATAGTCAACGCCACGGATTTCAATCCACCGTCTCTCAAAGAGTTGGCTCGTTGAATTTGCCGATCTACAGTACACCGTATTAATATGACATGCTAAAACCCCTTGAACCACTTTGCAAAAGAGCTGGAATCATTTCATGAATATTGAACCAACAATCCCCTTCGAATTTTATCGTTATCATGATTAACCCCGAACACCGGCTTTTCCCCATGACGCAGGGTTATTTTGGCCCAACAGACAACCCCTTAACCAAAACTGAATGCAACGTGTAAGACAGGGACCAGCTGCGATTTATCAAGTTTCAAGGAACCTTCAAGATTTTCCCACCTGAAGAGATGTCGAGACTTAGATTTTTGCCAGCTCGTGAACTTCCTCTCGCCTGAGATTCGAGCAATCACCGTCAACAATGATGGGTTTCCCACTGAAGTCTCAACCAACCCAGAAGAGAGGAGAATGTGAATTTTTGTACTATGTTTGGTCCTCCAACGTAGTTGTTATTGATTTTCTTAATGAGTTCTACAGTTTGAAAATTCCACAAGAGAAGGGGACCGTAAAATCGCATGGCAGATACGTAGCAAGAATCTTTGTAGATGGCCTTGCTGGTGATGATTGATTTTTACAAGAAGTTTGTTCGCCTTCTTGAGTTTAGACAATCATCTCGAGGATTTCCAGCACCTGTGACTTTTCCTTGAGAGGCATTGGGTTCGATTGACACCACCGATCATGTAAGCTGTGTGCCGCGAGTCCGTCGAGCTTCTCGCGACCAACCCGCACATCGGCTAGAGATCTGGGCATTCCAAGTTCACGAATGATAGCATCCAGGATATCACCAAGATCTGCAATTTTCACATTCACGGAGCGACTTTGAAGCACCGCCAGAACAACAGGATCACGAATCAAAAACTCGCGCACGGCCGCCTGACGCTCTCGATTCGCGTTGTGTCTGGCATTGAATTTGCACACAGCAGGTAGAAGAATACAGCTAGTCTCGCCGTGCCCAACGCCTAATGGGCCGAGCTAAAAATGGTCAGCTCGGGTTTCTCATTGATACAGATCCAAAGCATATTGCTCACCTGGTGACCAATACCATGACTAGCCCCCAGCTCTACTGACCCACTTGTACAAGCAGCCATTGCGTCGACCGAGCCAAGCTGACATTGAAGGTAGGCTTCATGATTGGCACGGTTTAGTTTGCACTGCAAGAGACCCGGGACCAGCTGGCCTAGTGCATACCTAGCCAGCTCATCCGATTCGGGCGTCACGCCGATGATCGCGCAAAGCGTCTCGACGCAATGATCAATAGCACGCACACCTGTACTGAGCCAAATCGATTCAGGTGTTGTCTGTGCCAGTGTGGGATCAAGAATGATGAGTTGTGGGCAACGCAGAGGCGCTTGAAAGCTAAATTTCCGGCGGGAGCGATCATCCGTGCCACCAGCAAAGTTTGAGTACTCCCCAGCCGAGAGAGAGGTCGGGATCGAGATAATAGGAATTGTGGGCGTAAATATCTGGGCGCGTTTATTGGGGCCTTCTGCCAATGTTTCTAACTCCTCAGCAGTATGTACCTGGTTCGCCAAAGCCTAAGAACTGTTAAGATGCTATCACGAACCTGGATCGCTAAACTAAACATACGAATGCAACAATCTTTGCACCATCAGTCAAGCTGCCAGCTCCAAGTGTCATGAGTAGATCAGCTTGCACGTTTCGTGCATCTTCAACAATTTCAAGCACTTCGGACCACAGTGTGTGGGACTTCATTCCAATTCGATACCCCACGACATTTTCCGAGCCCAATGCATTCCTGAGCCGGTCAAGCGAATCGGTGTTACGCGACAATGATCCCGAACAAATCACATAAACTCGTGAGGCCTTGAATGTCTCGGAGACATGGCGGGCTGCGGCGGCAGGGAAATCGATGCCATAGGAGAGTAGTGGGCGTTCACGACCTGTGAATGCCGGGCGTACGGTTTCTGATTGTCCCATTTCTAATATATGAAGGGTGGATGTTTGACATGGTGCAGAGAAATAGGAACAAGACTGTTGTTGCTCTACGTGGCGATGTGGGGTCTCGATTCGTCATGGTGGGGCTGAACCATATTGTTCAATCAATGCAAGGTATATCCAATCGATGTATACAGAAACAAAAAGAGAAACTGCAACTGCCTTAAAACATTCTCAAATCAAAAAATAGATCCTTGGAAGCCTGCTTCGATATGCTAGTAGTTGAAAATGCAAACACCGTCGTTCCACTCAGTGGCACCAACACATTGCCAACCGTCGCAGCAAGGGTCTCCACCTGACTGGCAGGAAACTGTGTAGCCTGGAGGCAGTGAGCTATTAGCTAGACCAGTTCCTTGATTTGTACAAATAAACTCACTAGCTACGCAAGAGCGCTTCTCGAACTGGGCATTGGCAACGACGCCCAGGGCAGTAAGGTAGATGATGATGTTGATGAACTGCATTTTGAATGGAATCTGGATGGACTGGTAGTGGATCGGGAGGTTCAGAATCATAGAAGTATTTCCCCTATAGCGAATCTAGGCACCTCTAAAAACAAGTCTATTAATAGTATTCCTTAGATCTAGTTTTCTATGATAAATAATAGTACTAAGATAGCTAATATCATAGGTTATATTACTTAGTAGAGTTCTAAGGTTTATTTATTATTATAAGTATTCTAGGAATTAAAAGGATCAAGGAAGGGGTGAATAAAATATAAGAGCGACGCAGGGAAGGTCTATAGGAAATAGAATAGTAGAGGAAGGTCAAAGAAATCAAAGATTACTTACCCTAATAGTAGCTCTGACTAGGCTTACTTAAAGTAGATAAGTTGCTTAGGTCTTCCTTAATCATCCCCTTCCTTTAATTCACTAACCCTCTTTTAATTCACTATCCTCCTTGAATTTGCCACCCTTCATTTATTACTCTCCCTTAATTCATCACTCTCCCTTAAATTATCACTCTCCCTCAATTCATCACTCTCCCTCAATCATTGAGTGATTAATCACTATCGTCGGTAGCGCAAACTCCATAGATACAGGACCAGGGATCATCACAATCATCGTCAGTATAGCAAGTCGCTCCTAAATTGAATGTAAGCAACGCAGATTATAGGATTTGTAGATTAATCAGGTGAATTACCGGCACAGTGTCCCTCCCAGTCGCATGTTATGCTTGAATCCACAGCACACTCTCCATCAATGCAAGCCCAAGGATCAGAGCAATCGTTATCAGTTGAGCAGATGGCGTCTGCAAGACTATCAGTAAAGGCTCGAAATTTGTTCAGATATTACAGAACCGACCTAGGCAGTGATCGTCCCACTGGCAAATGGCTGTTGGGTCATAATTGCAATATCCATTCACACATGACCAGGGGTCATCGCACAGGGCGTCACTTGTACAAGGGTCACCTTCAGAGAATATTTTAGTAACTATGAAACTGAATTAAGCAGCTGCTATACATACCAGCACAATGTCCTGCCCAATCGCATGAAGCAACGGAGGTAGGCGATGTAGTGGTAATTGTTGCAGTAGTTGTCTTGGTGGTTGTCGTTTTCGAAGTGGTGGTCGTTTTCAAGGTGGTGGTTGTGGCCGAAATCCCCAATTCCGACACAAAAGCATTAACCAGGCTATCACCCATGCTCCTCAATTTAGAGAAGTTGGTGATGTAGTTATTGCCCAAAGCACTGCTGGGCAAAACAGAATCACTTCCAGTGAAGACGATATCTGTTGATTAAGTTAGTAATCAAATCTCATAATTAAGACAATATGCAAGGCACGTACAGGTGACATCGGCAGGGGTATGGCCTACGCCTCCGTTCAGATCCTCGTCAGGAAAACAGGTATTAGCCATCAGCCAGGAAGCTTCGCCAATAACTTCCGGGGTATCCCCATTAGAATCACCGAAGATACCGTAATACATTTTTCCATCGCTGGGGCATATAATCAGCGCTTCGCTCCTTTATCGCATAAAGCGTGAGCAGACATACCAGATAACAGCCACAACATTATTTCCTGGGAGGGCAGATTTATATTTCTCATAGAAATTGCTAGGGATCACAATCCAAGGTACTTCATATGCTGCCAAAGCGCCAAAGTTGGTCTGAAGTTGGCCATCATCATTTCCCTTAATGCGAATTTAGTGAGTGCACCGGGGCCACAGCTAAAAAAAAGTCTGTCACTCACCTTGCAGTTCGAGTCGATTCCGTCACAGTCAACATCCATGTCAGCGACAAAAACATAAGCAGCTCCCTATTTGAATTGAGATCAATATGCTATGGATGACCTAAGACAAGTCTTTATCGAGAAGTACTTACAGTGCTGAGAGAAGCAAAGTCAGCATGAATAGTAGCTGTAGGGGAGTCTCCATCATCATAGATTCGGTATGTTGCGCTCTGGGGAACGACACTGGCTTTTGCAACAATAGAGGCTACAGCAGCCACTGGCATAGTGGTGGCCGCTGCAAAGTAACTTCCCGGTGGACCTGCAGAAGGTTTGTTGTAGTCTGATCCAACAACGGTCTGACCCAAGGCTGGATTCAGGAGCCCTATGGCCAAAGCTAATTGGCGAAGATGGTGTTTGAAAGGCATGATGCTGCAATAACGTCAGCTTTGGGCCCAGGATTATCTCAAAATGTTTCTAGTCTCTCTTGCTTGAGTTAAACCGCCATTGGGGACGCGATTTGATTATATATATAAGAAATGCCATGTACCATGTGCCCCCCTCGATATCGGTATTGTTCACACGGCCATTGCCTTGAGTGTATACAGCTAGGCCGCCCCACATGTAACCTTGGAATGAAAAACTAGGATCTTTCGAATGGGTTTAGCGGAATGGGAAATGAATTGGAATGAGAAGTTTATTGGTCTCAAATATTGCACGAAGCCAGGTGACTCGTATAGAATTAAGACTTTTCAGTCGAAGGGTCCACCTCCTCGTAAAAGCGGGCCGGCTTGCGCTAACCGTGATGGCTTACCGGCTAGAGGATTGTAGGACCCACGTGCCATATACAATCAAGGGAATCACGAAATCCATAGATTTTAGTTTTCATCTATACAACTATCACTAGACGATAGTTTAACCAATTCATATAGGGAATAAAGAATCAGTCTTCTGTGAAAGCCTGAATTTATAGAGATGAGCTCCGATTATAACCAGCGAGGTGGCTTTACTACCCTGAAACTAGCGTCAGGGTCAACCCGCATTAGTATACTCCATTAGGTCAAGCGAGGTTACATTCCAGTAAAGCGTTGAAATGACTCCTTTTCAAGAGAATACCAAACATGCGTGATGGTGCTTTCCACGCTAGAGGCGGACAAGAATTGGTATTTTGGAAGGGGTTTCGCAGTGCTTGGGCCTTACTTTGTAACCTATCTACTAAGAACAGCTATTTTCTGCTCTGTGTCCATCAGATATTGCGGTTAGCCGATCTTTATGTCGAATGTCCATTAGAATCCTTTCCTGGAAGTGCGTCAGCAACCTCAGAAACCTGATTCATCGACACCATAGTGATCGTGCAGTTCCCACTCAGCCAGAAGCTAGCAAAACTTGTATCCCAATGACGAATTCGAGGTCTGGCAACCTGAATAGCTCATTTTGACATTGGATAGTGAGTTCAGGTAGTCGGCACTTATTATGTCACTTTGACTTTGAGACATGGACTACTGTTCGTCATATTGAGCTGCTTGGCTAGATTCTATGGGCAATTGAGCCAGTAGTGGCGGGTTGCTTACCACTAATTCACTAGCTGCTCGTGTATGAGGATTCCAGTCTCCGCTATTTGGCAAACAGAGGCTAGATGAATTGTTTTGCGACGGAGGTGGCAAAAAAGGTCAGTGAGTGCCTAGACCGTTATTTATAGTCTACTTTTGGAAGCCGAGTGTGAAGCAAAAATTATCTTGGAAGGGGCTACCAGAAAAATAAGCGAACTTACGTTGGTTAAGTAGAGATTCTCTTACATCTCTTTTGTCAACTTGTCATCCATGAAATTTTGGTAGTAGTCAGCAACCAAAACATCTCTTTCAAGGATTCTTGTCGAGTGATCCCATGAACAACTTCAAGGATAAAGGTCAAAACGTTGAGCAAGAACCTTGGGAGCTCCGGTAGTAATGTAACAGAGGCCGCTAAGGTCAATGCTTTGAACTTGGAAACGTGCGAGGCTAGTCTATAATGAGACAAGGCACTTCAAGGGTACGTGAAGTGTCTACAAAGCGGCCACTCTCTTCAAGTGGATTGATCATTACAGGGGAGTTTTATCTAGTCGATCAAAGCTCCAGATCAAGATTGAAGATATTACACTGTCTCGCCATGGTGTTTTACCCTCATGTATGCCTTTTGGCATACTTAGCACCCGTGTTCTCGGCGTCTCTTCTGGTCTTTTCTGCTAGTCGCGGAGAAGATCCCTCAATCCTTGGCATCCGTGACCTCGAAGCAACGCGCGGTGATATCCTCTCTTTGAATACTGCAGGTCTTCACATTGAGCCTGGGGCAACAAGAACGGAACCGCTTGATTGTATCACCAGCGGATTGAAAGTGATATTCGGGTAGAATATCACTCCCTGTCAGGCAAGACGACATCGGATAAGACCTATTATATTGGGTATCAATTCTCTCTTGCTGAAATTGAGGAGAGCCTGATGGTCTGGCAATTGTAGGTTTTCCTTCCTTTCTTCTATATCTGGGCAGCCCATTCTTGCCTTATGCTCAAAGGATACTGCATGGTGCATTCTATTACTTGGTCACCAAAGCAAGGAATATACAGCCAACAACGCTGCAAACGGCGGAGCTAATGTTCCACTGTCTTTGGAGTTCAAGAACGGCCAGATCCACCTGGAATACCAGTCTTCTTACTCCCCAGAACGCGAATTCAACGGTCCCAGACTCTTAAGACGGATAAACTTTACTCTTTTGGTATAGTGGTCAACAAAGCGACTCCAGGATGGGCCGAGTTATATTTCAATGGCAAACAGCAGACTTTTTCCACGTCTAAAATTACTCGCTTGGCTGCAACCGCCTTCCCTGGTCAGGCTGAGCCGAACTTTGGGGCCTATCGGGGCGAGGCTGTGGGAATTGATACCTACGTCTACCGAGTCCAGATTGGCACATCCTTAGCGGATATTGAGGCAGCTGCTGGGTAAGGAGGATCTACCAATTCCACCACTACTGCCTTAATGACAACAACTATAACAACATCCACAACTACGCTGACAGCCACATCCACGGCTACATGCTCCTGGGACGGTCATTGTGCAGGTATCATAAAACGTCCACACCCAAGCTACATAGCTGCCCATTAAGTGGTCACATGTGCTGCTTGCGTTGAGGATAGCGACTGCTCTGATCCCTAGTCTTGCGTCAATGACATTTGCAACTATGATCCGATAGTAGCATGCGAGTGGGAGGGCCATTTACCTAGGTATGATACATTTAGATTAAATCCAGCTTGACTGTTGATGCAAGCGAGACATGCTCGTGGGAAGAACATTGTGCAGGTATATCTTACATTAAACATATACTTATTCTATATCTAACATTAAGTATAACTTAACTAAGTGAACCTATCTAGCACATCCTATTACGTCTATCCTATGAATTCAAGCCTATATAGGGCCTAACATTAGGTGATTCTTGGTTCCTAGATGATACTTCCCCGCTTATTAGGGAATTGTCGCACCTACGTTTGCGTATATTACCAATTGAGCCAAAAGGCTATTATGATGCTTCTCTTAGAAGAATTCTAGATTAATGATGCGCAGGTTCCACTTATATACGACAAATTCGTACGGATAGAAGCGACAACACACACATAAATAGGAAATTGCTGAACTAACTCAAAATTGCTACAACTACATATTAGGTTTATTCGGGCATTTTTGCCGATATAGAACTAAGATTATCTAACACGCCAAGGTAGACTTCTAGCTCTCACATGAGAACGGCCTAGAAACTAGGCACTGAGATCTCGTCTGTGAAAACCCATGTTCGGTGCTTTTTGCGTTATGTCAAAGGAAAAAGGTATTAAATTTGTTGGTTGCTACGGTGCTATTACTTTATCCGCTTAGGATTACGTAGACCCCGGATAAATCGGGTCAGCTTGGGTGGGGTAGTTGGAACGAGGTCATCAGAACAACAAATCGCGCATACACCCCGTAGTTATATTTAGCTATGCAGGTGGTGGTACTCTAGCCGAAGGATGATAGGGTAGGGAAATGCAAGTAGCTCAGGTGAGGCTATGAGCTCGAAGGCAATCATTTAAATGTGCACTGTACTTGTATAGAAAGAGTTTAAAACCTAGGAGACTGTCTACTTGGAGAGGTAAATTTCCAGGGAGACAAGGTCTTCAGTTTTTGATATTCTTCAAATTATTGCATATTTGAGCAATTGATTCGAACACTCTATTGACGATGAAACATGTATTGTCTTAGTGCACATGTGAGGCATTTATTGCCCCTTACTATTGAACGATAACACATATTGGAGGTCCCAGTGGCGGTCATCCTTTGGGCGACCGCTATGAAATAAATTAAATGTCTCATATGCCATGCGGCTACTCGTGGAATCAACAGAAAGCTTGTATTCCCGTTCTTCATTCAATCATCGAGCGGTAAGTACCTGGTACATACTTCACTTCTTACAAATTGTTTTCATTTTAGAGCTTAGAATAATTTCCAATTTTACCATGTGGCTCCAAGGAAATGATTAATCTCTTATGTAGCAATACATCACGGATAGGTAATTTCATGAGTGATATCCTGAGACTTCATTGCGATATTAATCTCCTGTAAGGCCTCCCATCGAGATCAAGATCCTCTCGTCGGGCAAAGAAAACATCAAATTCACCCAATCATCGACCACGTGGCGGCTGGGGGATTGACAACGGGACCAATCGGGCGTATAAATGTTCATTATGCAGGAACACTTATCAGCCTGTGCCTCGGACTAGTCAAGTATAAGTACAGGACGTTTTGCCCTGGATCTAGCTGATAGTCCCACATACTGTGTATGTCTTCTTTTACCCTCATCGTCAGAAAGCCGTCAAAATGATTCGTGGCATCCTATGCTCCGTGAGTTTTTTTCTCCTCAGCCTCGGGCAAACGGCAATTGTGCCTCTTCCTTCAAGCACCGGACCATGCGACGTCACGCTTCATACACGCGAACTAGTCGACTTGTCTCGAATCGATCCATACGACCCAAAAGGGGGCAAGCGTTCTATCATGGTAACCGCCTTTACACCTGTCAATTGCGGCACTGTACTCGCCACATCGTACATTCCGAATGCAACAGCCAGTTATTATGATAAGCTTTTCAAATCTCTTGGGCTTGGACTACCTCCCGGAACATTCGAGTCCCTTCGTATCCAGACTCAGCAGCAGTCACCGCTTTCCAGACGTCGCGGAAATTATCCAGTTGTGCTTTTCACACCAGCTGTGGGCTTCTCAAGATTGATGTACACATCGTTGCTTCAAGACATTGCCAGTAACGGATTGGCCGTTGTCTCCGTCGATCACCCGTATGATGCTGCCATAGTGGAATTCCCTGATGGCCGCACGGTTCTCGGAGTACTCGGAAATATCAGTACAGATGCAGAATATGTTTCAGCAATGGATGTTCGTGTTCAAGACATGAGATTTTTACTTGATCAAATTCACGACGAAAAAGTGATCGGAGACATATTCCCTTTGTCACTGGAAAATTCGAGTCTACTTTCTCTTGACCGGGTGACGATCGTCGGTCATTCCTTTGGTGGAGCAACAGCAGCGCAGGCCATACTCGTTGACAATCGATTTGTCGGGGGTATCAATCTAGATGGTAAAATGTATGGGTCTGTCCTGGACAAAGGCCTGTCAAGTCCGTTCCTGCTTTTCGGAAACGCAAACCACACCCAGGCAACAGACTCCAGCTGGGCAACATTTTGGTCACATCAACGAGGATGGAAACTTGAGCTACAACTCGCACAGTCGAAACACTATTCTTTTTCTGACTTTCCTGTGCTTGCCGATGCTCTGAGTATCTCGGAAGAAGCTAGAGAAGTTGTTCAGGCCAGCTATACTGGGACGATAGGCGGTTTGCGTGCTAAGGACGTGGTAGCTTTATACATCATTGCCACACTGCGGTACTTTATTTATGGGCACAAGTCAGATTTACTCAGCGGCCCTTCTGTGACATATCCTGATGTGACCTTTGTGTCTTCCTGAATAGTGAAATGACATCTCAGAAAATATCTGGAATTTAACCCAGATGTGTATAGGTATCCTTCAGAGTTGTTGCATTTTCAGTATCGCTGCGCGATAATCCCGTCATAAATAAAAGGGCCAATCAACATTGAAGCAGCTTGTTGCTCATAATGGGCGGTGTTCGGGATTTACTCAAGGACTGCTTGGCGAGAGAGGTGAGTTGCCTGCTGTAGCCCTGAGCAGTCGCCAGGATCCTCTTTCTTGGGAATTGGTCGAGACAACGATCGTATCGCTTAATCACAATGAGCTCTTCAAACCGAATATCTGCTAGATGCATAGAAATCATTGAATCTCTAAGTTATTAGCTAGGATGCTTAGTCAATCATGGGATTCACTAACAAATAAAACCCTCAGAATTCCTCTACTATCAGCAAACATTTGAATGCAAAATTTCTATATCATGAACTCAAACGCTCTAGGACAGTAACGGAAACGTTGAAATTTAAGTCCTAAGACTGATAAAGTGGTGATCTTGTAATCAAGAACTCGATACTGTTAGTAACGGGTTCTGACCGCCTCCATTCTGCCAAGTTCGTCCAACATTGAAGTCTGCAGATGCACATCTGGAAGTCTTCAACATAAGGAAAATTAGTATCAAGTCTCTTGTCATGCATGTATCTTGGGTTTTTGCAGATTAGTCTTTCAAGCAGAATGATGAATTGATGTGACTATATACTGAACTATTTATACATGTTGTAGATCTATCCCGCAGTTCTACCGGCAAATCAACTCCAAATCCCGCTTTTCCGCTTTCTCTCCCTTGTTCTCTCTGCATTTCGTCTTCATGCTTCGGCCATGGCTCAGCGGCAGCGCTGTGCGTTCTCTTCGCCGTGCTTCAAGCTCATTACGCCCATTCTTGATTCCTCGCGTTAATTTCTCTTCCGCTACAAATCTCCAATCAGATCGCATCCCTCTTCGCAAACAACTCAAACAGGAAGCCAAGAGCCTCAAAGCCCAGAAGAAACAGCGCAAGGAGAATGAAGAAGCCTCGAGGCAGGAATGGGAGCTCACGGTAGGCGTGGAGATTCACGCTCAATTGGATACAGCTGCGAAGCTCTTCTCTCGTACGTCAAACAAAAAGTCCTTACTTTCATATCTAATGCGATACTTCTCCACAGGAGCGGCCACATCGACAAGTGACACCCCAAACTCCAATGTCGCCTTATTCGACCTGGCATTCCCAGGTAGTCAGCCGCAATTCCAAGCTGCCACCCTCCTTCCAGCCCTACGCGCCGCAATCGCACTAAACTGCCAAATCCAACCGGTCAGCCGGTTTGACCGAAAGCACTACTTCTACCAAGATCAGCCCTCCGGGTACCAGATCACCCAATATTACGGTTCGTGTTGTTCCTCGATTGATCGACCATGCCTGACTAACACCCCGCAGAGCCCTTCGCGCGCAACGGTTATATCGACCTATTCGACTACGACGGAATCGCACCAGAAGATGGGGAGCGTGTCCGCATAGACATCCAGCAGGTCCAATTAGAACAGGATACCGCCAAGTCTCAGGAATATCCGGGCCCAACTTCGATACAACTTCTCGACTTTAATCGCGTATCCCATCCTCTCATCGAGATTATCACCTTACCCCAAATCCACACACCTGCGACGGCCGCCGCCTGCGTTCGAAAATTACAGTCCATTTTACAAGCATGCGGGGCCGTAACAACGGGAATGGAATTGGGTGGTCTACGTGCTGATATCAATGTCTCGGTTCGGCGGCGAAGCGAGGCACAGGGTCCTCTAGGCCAGCGCACGGAGATCAAGAATCTTAGCAGCTTCAAGGCAGTCGAGGATGCGGTCATTGCTGAGAAGAATCGCCAGATCGCGGTGCTGGAGAGTGGTGGGAAAGTTCTGGGCGAGACGCGCGGGTGGACAATTGGTAGCACCGAGACCCATCTACTGAGAGGAAAAGAGGGTGCAGTCGACTACCGCTACATGCCAGACCCAGATATTCCCCCACTGGTGATTGGCGACGATCTAATCGCTCACTTGAACGAAAGCCTACCCATGGCCCCCGATACTTTACTGATGCAGCTTATCGGGCCGGAGTATGGTCTTCCGATTGAAGATGCAAAACCATTGATCGACCTGGACGATGGCGCTCGTCTCGAATACTACCAAGATGTTGTTGATATTCTCCATAAGAACGATCTAGACAAATCCACACAGGCAGCTCTCGCGCGAATGGCGGGTAACTGGGTCCTCCACGAGTTAGGCGGTCTCCTAACTAAAGCCGACCGAACCTGGCACGCGGATATCGTGCCGGCACAGTCTCTGGCGGACCTTATCGACCATGTCCAGCGAAAGCTTATCACTGGACCTACGGCGAAACAAGTGCTCGCCGCAATCTTCGACGGAGATCGTCGTCCGGTGCCGCAGCTGCTGGAGGAAGATAATCTCCTACTTCGGCCCTTGTCGCGCGAGGAATATATTACATTGGCCGAATCCGCCATTGCCCTGAATCCGAAGATGGTGGAGCAGATCCGTGGCAACCAGCTAGGGAAACTGGGCTGGTTTGTGGGACAGATGATGCGGACAGGCGAAAAAGGTCGCGTGGAAGCCCCAAAAGCCGAGACCATCCTACGCGAGCTTATCCTAGGAGAAAAGGCATAATGTCGGAGGTGAACTCGATGTACTATACAAAATCCAATTACGGTGTACCTACTAATGATACCCTCGTGTATTTCTGAATCATCAATGGCGTTCATCTGCCAATGGTAGATGAATGATAAGAACAATTGTATATATAGTTTCGATTTCTCGATATCATGCAGTATGTACTTGTATGAACAAGAGATGGGAATCGCAACGGGGTATTGATGAAAATAATCAAGAATGTCAATCATGAGAAAGTCTCAGTGAGTAGAAAAATCTATGCAAGTTGGTTGAAATTGACTTCAACCAGGCTCAGGCAAACGGATCCCTGACTTCCCTCCGATGAATCGCTCAGAGCCAGATTGCGGGATCGGCACGGAAACAGAAGGTCGGACGACGACGATCAACAAGCCCATGGCTGAGAAACAAGCCTTCGTAAAGGGTGTTGTTGTCCCCAGGATTGTACGGATTGGTGCCTAGGCGGGGAAGTTCTTCCGGGTACGCATCTGCCATATCGTCTGCCCATAATACTTGGGTCAGATCCTATGCGGAATTTCTTCTCCCTTCAGAGGGATTCATGCCCCACCGGCAGGGGAGGGAGACTCCTTACTGGTGCTCTCAGATGATACGGGGTCTTGGGGAGGGGGAGATTGACCCGGGTAGTAACGTCCACCAGGATGAAGAGACTGCGCTGTCTACAAAATGATGAGTAAGGACGTGTGCCGAAACATATTGCAAAATGATACCGGTGTATCTGTCGCGCTTGCCAAATCGGTTATGGGTTGCTACTGACTTCGCGGAACTCCTCTCCCTCCACCTCAACTTCACGATCCCGAATTCGGCGCATCAAAGCGAGGAAGTTGCTCTGTTGGAACTTTTCGCTTTGGTCATGACGAACGCTGTTGAGAAGTTGCCCGGCTGTTTGTGCGAGGGCATCCGCGTCGTGAGTGCGAGATTGCGGGTCCTGCTGCTGGTTGGACTGAGGGATATTATCAGATCCGATCCGGAGCTCTTCCTGAGCTTTTTCGAAAGGGTCGATAGGGGATGCGTCGAGGACGTGTTGTTCGGTCGATGTGGCCTCGGCTGTCTGTAATTCCATATCTGCTCGGGCTTGATCAAATGCGGCCTCAAAAGCAGACTCATCAAACTTCTCCGCTGGCACAATATGTTGCGAATGAGCTTGATGAGGGGCCTGATATGCACTCATGGGGGGATTGTACATTGGGTAGTTTGTGGCGATTGCGGGTTGGTATGCATGATGTGTGTTCGGGTGGTTTTGTGCAAGATGGGCTGTTGCTGGAGATTTTTGACTCTGTTGGTACTTGAAGAATTCATCCTGCCATCCTCGTTGCGCTTGGATCCCCGGCGGGCCTTGTACCTGCTGTTGTAACTGCGGGGGCGCAGTACCGGAGATGTGGAGGTTTTGGAAGTCCGATGCCCAGCTGGCGTTCGAATGAGCGGTGGTTGGTAGCTGAATCGGTCCCCCAAAATGAGCAGGATGTTGTAGATTTGGTAAAGCAGGACCCCCCAGGTTAGCCTCAAATGCGGCAAACTCCGGGTCAAGGATACCATCCCGCTGGCTTTGCGATCGGAACCCCTAGAGATAGAAATATGTTAGAAACGTCCTCCATAACTCAGTTGGTCAACTCACCTGAGCTGATGGTTGGCGAGTAGTTAATCGGTCTTGCTGGAGGGTCCGGTCAACCGATGTATGCTTCTGGAAGTTCTGCAGTGCATTGGATGGGCCGCACAGGGAATCACCCATGGCTGCGGATTTGTGGTTCTTTGTACGTGGGAAACTCAGGAGAATCGTGTGCAATGGCTTGTGCGGGTTTATTCAAGGCATTCCAATGTCTGGAATGGTAGGAAAACCAATATGTCCGGTGAAGGCGGGATAGGCATGAAGATGAGTAGAAGCGTGGGGATGCCGATTAGACCGAGGCACCCCACCGCTAAATCATTATGCACGTGACTTATCACAGGTCTATCTGTATTCATTTTATCTACTCCTTACGTACCATGTCAGTTATTCATTAGAAAGCCAAATCATTATATACGACTATATACTCTGTACCTTACTACCATCCAGCCACACGTTGCATTTTGAGATGCATACCCTCCACGGGCTTAGTGGTCACTGCACCTGCAATGTGGATCTCCTGCTTCGGGTCCTGCATTTCAAAGGCAAAGCGACCCACCAGACCAGCAACTCCGCAACGAAGTTCCGCTCGCGCAAAGTCTTTTCCAATACATGATCGCTGACCATGAAGGAAAGTGATCTGGGCAAAGTTTGTTGATGCACCGCCATTGTTGTTGGGCACGAGATTCCCATTCTTGTCTGTGTCGATCCAGCGTTCCGGTACAAATTCTTCGCCGTTTTCGCCCCAAAACAAAGGACAGCGGTTAATCGCGTACGGACATAAGATTATTCGAGTTCCCTTGGGAACACGTTTTCCTGCCACCATGGTGTCGCGAATGGCCTCGCGGATTGTTGCGGGCACCGTCGGGTAGAGACGCAGGACCTCCTGACAAACACCATTGAGCAGAGGCAGGGATTCCAAGTCGCTATAAGTGATGGCACTGCCAGCCGAGGGGATCTTCTCTCGAATTTCAGCACGCAAACGCTCTTGGATATCTGGATATTGAGTCAGAAGATAGCAGGCCCAGGTAAGAGCAGCGGCGGTGGTTTCGTGCTATTCACTGGTTAGCGCTATAGTGAACTCTGGCATATGGAAGACTTACTCCTGCGGCTAGGAAAGTCAACATCTGATCCACTAACTCTGTATCAGAAAAGTCGCCCCCCAGAACCATTGCTCCGAGAATATCAGCCTCGAGATCCTGTACGGAGACTTTGGATTCGGTCAGACTCTGGCGCTTTTCGCGTACGATATCGTTACAAAGATCCCGCAGGAAATTTGTTTCATTGGTAATCAGGTCGTTCATCTTCCAGGGAATCCGCTGGGCAATTGCAGGGGGCACCACAAAATTCATGGCTAGGAAAGCCACCTTCTCCGGAGTAGGCTCGAGAATTTTCAAGAAACTTTCAGCAATCTTGTTATCACTATTTTGCAATGATTGAAAATCACGCCCCATGGCCGCTGGGCCAATAATGTCGAGAGTGAAACGACTAGAGAGCTGTTAGCTGCGACACAAGGAATCATGAGCAAGATTAAATGGGACTGACCTTCCCCACACACCCATTTCAACCTTCCCAATTTCTTCAGCCGGATGGGTGCCTTCCATCGTATTCAGCTTGATCTCTTTCTCTATTTCCTCCAGCATCTGATTGGTCTTTTCCCACATCAGGGAGTACATGGCTCGGATATTCTTGATATTGAACGCCGGAGTCAAGGCCTTGCGCTGTTTCTTGTGCGCGGCACCCTCTGACAGGATCATACCGAAGCCGAGGATTCGAGCCAGAAAATTGCGTATGCGCTCGGGCTTTTCAAAGTCATAAGTGTTAGTGCTCATGATATCCAACAGAGCCTGGTGGTTTGTAGCCACCAAGTAACTGTGACTGATGAGATCACGCATATGGATGAGACCATCATTGGGGACCGTTTTCATCCAGTGGAGCGGAGTGCGTCCTCGAGGCGAGTCAAACAGGATGGTCAAATTGCTCATCAGTCCCTACGGATAAGGTTAGCATATTCCTTCTTTTCCCGAAGTACTTTCGATACGCACCGGGATGGTCGGGAGATGCCGCAGCGGATTCAGGAAGAAGGGCCATATCACCACATTCCAGATACCCAGGAGCGATAAGTTGACACACAAAGCCCCTAGGCAAATTGCTCGGAAGCTTTCCTCAGCAAAGACCGTGCGTTGCAAGAGATAGGTCTCCACTAAGGTAGCGATCACTAAGGACGGGAAGATCTCGCCGGCCATTCTTTATGCCCCAATATACCGATACTTTCCATTCAAGATTCAACTAGCCGTAAAGGAGAGATGCAAGAAGTAAAAGGGTCCACGGGTCCACGGGTCCGGAGAGATATTGCCCAGAATTGGGATTGACCCATTTTTGCCCCAACTGTGGACTAATATACCCTGACCCATTAGACGATCGACACTCAAATGACAAGGTTCCAAGTGTGGTCGACCTCGGTATGTCGTATCTATCTCTTTCCTATGTATGATAAAGTTGGTGGGTAATCAAGGAAACGTATAGAATTTGACATGATCTACATTGCACGTTGTATTCTAAGTGCCTAGATTATCAACAGGCGCAAAATATTAGACGGAATTCAAGTTACAACCGATCCACTGGGTGCATATACATAGTGATGCATGAGATCATTATAAGGTGTGAAGATCGCACCAGCCTCGGTCATATGGCGTATAAGGTAACAGTTCATAGAATCAGAGAATAATCAATTGCGGGGAAAGTCTATAACAACGGGTTTGCATGTGACTCTTAGGAGTACGGAGAAAAGCCCCACAAAGGATAATCGATGACTAATCTATATTCGGTTTAGCCTCTTCCAATTGTGGATCACATTCGCATCCATTTCCCCTTTCGTTGTTTACCTTCTCATTGGTTCGTTAGGCCTCGGCTTTTGTGAAGATCATTACCATCCAACATGCGTAGATGATCATCTTCAACAAATAAAGTCCTCCCACGCCGCACCTTCTGGACCTTCATCCTTTTCATTCACCTTCTACTGACACAATGGCCGCCTTTGATCTGATTCAGCAATATGCGCAAACCGCGCTAACGCGGTTACCCGGTCCCGCTCAGCAATTGTTGCAGAACCCAATCGCCCAGAAAGCTGCCGGGGTAGCTCTCGCGTTAGGAGTGTTGCGCTCAATCAACAACTCTCTAACACAACGCGCCCTGAACAACTGGGTCTCCAGCGACCCTTGGAACCCCTCTCGGGAGCTCATTCTCTTGACGGGTGGCTGCAGCGGAATTGGCAAGCAGGTCATGGAGGACCTAGCGCGCACTGGCGTGCGCGTGATCATCTTTGATATCACTGAGCCGAAATTCAAGCTTCCTGTCAACGTCTCCTTTTATAAGGTCAATATCACCAACTCGGAGAGCATCGCTGAGGTCGCCAAGACCATCCGCAGCGACCACGGCGAGCCAACAGTGTTGATAAACAATGCCGGCGTCGGCCAGGATGGTCTTATCCTCGCGAAGAGCGAGGCCACGATTCGAAATACATTCGAAGTCAACACGATCTCGCATTTCCTCATGGTGCGCGAGTTCCTACCCGCCATGATCCGCGCCAACCATGGACACGTTGTGACTCTGGCCAGCATGGCCAGCTTCGTCGGACTGAGCGAAATTGCCGACTACTGTTGCACCAAGGCCAGTGCCCTGGCTTTCCACGAGTCTCTACGCCAGGAGTTACGTCTATACTATAAGGCACCAAAAGTGCGCACGAGGTGAGTTCTTCCCCTACACTTTACGAGCGACAAGCTAATGCTCCCATAGTATCATTCACCCTTGGTGGGTTCGAACCCCTATGATCACACTCCTGACAGATTACGAGAAGGAATTTGGTCAGCCGATCATGACCGTGCAGACTGTGTCGGACGCAATCTGCAGTCAGATTCTAAACCAGAACAGTGGACAGGTGATTCTGCCCGCCTCCAAGACAATCGCTCGCCTGTTGAGAGGGCTCCCGCTCTGGCTACAGGAGTTTATCCGTGGGAAGGAGTCCCAAAAGCTTAAGGTTGCACGCGACGCCCAGATAAGAGCGGAGCGTGAGGCTGCGGAACGCGCAAGCAAGAAATCATGAAGGAATTTGCATCCTCTGGAATATAATATGAGATATGCAGACTTTATACCAAAGACCTTCGTACATTTTACAGCAATTTTCATTTGGACCTTCAATTTAACCCCGCAGTATATGTACACTGAGACCTAGGCAAGCTTTTGTGCCTACCTAATAAATACGGCGTATGCAAGATAGGTGTTGATATTAAAGAGGCCTATGCTGCTATGATAGGTCGTAAGATCCACTGTTCACCATACAAGGCCTACAGTATCAGGAAGCAACTCCGGAGGCGCCAAGGCGCTAATTCAGGGGCCATGAGACAAGTGCGGACCCTGAGATTTGTTATCGCTACCTAGCCCGTTGCCTGGTGCTAGGTGCATCACTAGGGCTCATGGGGCGCTTAGCGGCTTACCGGCTCTCACGGATTTCCCGGTCCCGGTCCGAGAGAAATCATTTGAGGGCACACAAGGGATTCTAATTGGCAATAGATGAATAATTTCTTCATTATATAGTGTAAGGCCTTGGAAACGCTACAATGATCCTTGTTCAACTAACCCCATAGAAAGTACTATGTATCAACATCTATACTGACTGAAACTAGCAGTCTTTGGCTCACTTGGAAGCGTCGTGGCATATTTTGAACGTATCCAAATTGACGTACCTATTACTTGTAGGTGGGCAAGCGAGAGTTATTTAGATACAGAACGCAAGCCCGATCGCTTTATCGGTCAGACAGGGTCTCGTAAGTTTGAATTCCAGCCTCACGCAATCATGCGGAGTCCCCAATCGGCTTCTTTTTAAATTCCTATCATTGGACGGAGGTAAACGCTCACCCACTGGGCTAATCCTAGTAGAGTTAGACAATATCCTACAGTCTAAAGCTTTTCATTAAACCCGGAAAAGGGTCAAATAAGTGGTCAGGGCAAGCCGAGTGGCGTTCGAGGTAGCATCCGAAGGCTTAGTTCAAACAAGCTCCAAGATAAGAACATTGGCATGCACCCTGCCTAGCCTGATCTTACTTGTCTCTATCCCATTAATTTATATTGCGCCTTTAGCGAAGCGACCTGGGGTTTAAACACAGTGACTTTCCTTATGATTGTGGAGCTAGGAATAAGCCCATTTTTTCCACATCCCTTTAGTTCAACCCTATCTCCTACTTCATTTGAACATTCTTCCATATTTTTACATTTTCCTTTTACATCCTTCCAAGTTCAATTGAATCCCTATCAATCAAACCTTACACTGTTTAATCATGGTCGAACCTATGATCCTGGGGGAAGAAACCCAACTTCCCCCCAAATACCCCAAGTCATCTTTGAACCGGACTTCATTCTTCAACGCGTACCTCCTCTTGTCCTCTCTCTGCGCAATCACCGGTCTCATCTTCGGTGCAGTCTCGCTCCACAAAGCGAACGAGGTCAGGGCCTTTCAATCGTCCCAATTTATCATGGACTTGGACCGTACCTTCAACAGCACCATCTACGCCATCGCGAACAATGGCACGGTCAATCCATGGTGCGATCGGGCTCCCATAGAGCTGATCACAGGTAAAACTTCTATCCCAGGTCAATGTGTTACTGTCACTGCCAGCTATACGATGTGGGTGACACGGCTGGCCAATAATTGTGTTCCTGTTGCCTACGAGAGCGCAAATTGCACAGGAACTATGAGAGACCTTGGTAACCTTAGTACTCCACAATGTGTGGTAGCAGCTGGTGCAGGTGTGCTGGGTGGGGATGGTGGTGATGTGTTCGAGAGTTTCAAAGTGTTTTGCTCTTGAATTTGAGATATTTCATCTCTGGGGCCTGGGACAATATGTACATTATCATCCCAGTCTCCAAATAATTAAGGAGCCCCAAACTAGTATGAAAATGGGATATGAAAATGATTGGATTTGAGATGCATTCATATACGTAGTGAAACTCCAATGTTACTAGGATAGTGGAGTAGTGGAGCTGGATATGTGCAAATCTTTAGACTCTGAGCACCAAGAGATTGTCAATGTTTGTACTATATTTGATCTTCCAACGTAGCTACTATTTCTTCGGTTCTTTCTTTCTTTCATTTCTTTCCATAGACAACTTCAATAGTTCCACTCCACTCTTTGATCATGACTGGAAGGAAATCAAGATCGCCACACATCATGTATACTGGGCTGAATAGGACAGCCAGTGGGCACGACGGAAACCCGATTTTCACCAGATTCCCAGGTAACCGTGCCATTAGGCTCAATCTTGTAGTACTTGTACTCAAACGGAGTGCCGGCGGTAACCAGTTCCAGACTGCCAAACCACAAATTATCCGTCTCGGTGTAAAGCGATGCGTCGAGTGCGAATCCATCAGTGGTGTCCCAATCGCCGAGCGCACTGATGTTTCCGGAAATATAGACATTTTCTCCATAGTATGTGTTCTCGATCAAGTAGAATGTAATTGGGACGACATCAGTCGCGGGAATGCACCCAGCAGTGGAAGTAGGGAATGTCGAAGTGGCAGCCTTGTAGGTTCCGGTCACAGGTGAAGCGGAGCAGGTGGTGGGGACAGTGTTGGCGGATTTCTCGCCCCATGAGCCAGGAACAATCGAATCACGACGTTGAGCTGCTGTCAAAAAGGAGGCAAAAGACCATGTCAGATCATTAGCTGAGAGTGGGACGCTGGTGTTCCGGTTGTACTGCTCGGCCAATGAGCCGTTAGCAGGGGTATATATCTGGACAAGGCCAACGAAGCCGTCGGCATAAGTTCGGATGGCAGATGTGAGTGTCTTGTAGGTTTGACTACTCGCCGAGTAGGAGCCAGTCTTCACCGATGAGTGGAAATCCTTGAAGAATGCCAGCGAAGTGTCTGTGATATCAAGGGTGCCAATTTTGTTCCATTGATATAAGGCATCATAAAGCAATTCTGCCGATGCCAGGGTGGCGAGATACCTGTGTTATATCGTTTCATTAGCTTCCTAGAGCAATGAAATATAAAGATATTAGGAGACAACTCACCATGGGTTACCCCCTTGATAGACGTCCTCTGGGTAGCGGCCAACATTGGCGGGAGAACCCTCGGCAATGCCATCGTTGATCTTATAGATCGAACGGAAAGAATCGACATAAACCTTGTGATTGGCCAGTGCCCTGGCCGAGCAAGGCTGGAAGGTCGAATCATCACACAAAGCTTCAGGGTCGAAAGTGTGGATGCTTCCCAAAATGGTGTTTGCATCAATGCCAGAACGGCTTGTGTCGAGATTAATATTTGCAGTGATGTATTCACCATTCCAAAAGCTCTGCAGGAAGCAAAGGACCTGAGGTGCTTGAGATGAGCAAGCAGCGCATGTCTTGCCAAGCTTCTGTGCAAGAGTCGCTCCCTGCACCAAAGCACGATGCTGGACGGCCAATGTGAAGAACGAAGATCCATCCATCTCTTCCCAGAGGTCAAAGCCGGTCTCATTCCAGTACTGACCAACATATGCCAGATCATTTGCAATAATGGGCCACATGATATCTAATGCTTCAGACTTGTGACCCTGAGAAAGGAGGTAGTTCGTGTATGTGATCAAAGCAGTTGCCCGGAGAGCCGGGCCATCTCGCTGCGGTCGACCCCAGGATCCAGTGAAGGGATTCAAATCGACTTCGAATTTGGGTTCACCAAGACCACTGCCATCCTCCAAGGTCCCAGATGGATTGGATACATTCTGGAGAACTGCCTGTGAGGAGACATAGTTCCGAATATCGGTTTCCAACTCGCTCTTCTTTGCGCCAAAGTCGGAACTGCCGCTCTCGAATAGATCAATCAAGCATTTGAAGGTCAATGCAGAATCACGCGTCCATGTATAGAAGTCTGCAAATCATCAGAATTAAATAACACCCGCGAGTTCATCGTCTTTTGTTCACTCACAGTCTGGATTCGCTGTATTGGGACTGGCAACAAATAAACCAGCGGCTGTACCGGGTGCTTTAACGCCTTTATTTCCCAGGTTATCAAGTATACCTTGATACGATCGCGAACCCTCTTTCGATATAAAAGAGTTTAGGGAACTGGTCGGGGTTGCAGATACCAACTGCCCTCCCACAAGGACTCCAGCAACGCTGTTAAGAAGAGTTGACCACATCTTGAATGAAATCAAAAACAATGCGCTGGTTATTTGAGTACTCATGCGATTTCTAGTATTTATGTTTTTCTGCTTATGCAATGCGGAGATTCAACCCCACACAATTACCGACAATTTCCCGTGGTCCAATCCCCGAGATCCCCACTTTCCCCCAAGTTGGACTGGTAAATGCCGCTGTTCTGTAGCGATGGACGGCAGCGAGCGGCAATATTAATATCCTAAGAACGTCATAGTAAGTGCCGCTAGTGACTAGCCAAGACGCCAGTGAACTAGCGGAACTAGCTAATTCTCAACTGAGAAAATTACACACAAGGTCTTCTTCAACGAGTCAGGCTCATTCGATTCACTCTGGGATCCCTAGTCATGTAGGGAAATAGGCCTTCCACGACAACTATTAGGTTACACCGTGGCGATCATCCGAATTTTGACCTGAACCTGCCGCGACACACAATACCAGAATGGCTCAAAGGGTGCAAAGTGTGAAATGGTTAGATTCCTCGGTTGTTTCGGTTTCAGTTCGTGAAGGCTGGGTTGGTGGGCCTTTGTCCGTTAGATCAAGTCCTTTCCTCCCGTTCCTGCTATCCCAATGAACCGAGGAAAGACACCATCACAGAATCTCGATATCATAATCGCATATGGGGATTCACCGATAGCCAAAAGTCAGGCTAAATAGTCCCTAACTTAGACCCCCAAACGTTTCAGTGTGTCCCCAACCGTTGAAACCTTCAGAACATCTCGATACGTGAGACTTGTCCTCGTCTCCCGGAGATACCAACCGGCATTGTACGAATCTCGTTCTCGCAACAGATTCCAATTGCAGATAGAATGAGGTCCCAGATCATCATCTTTGGTTGTCTCCGCAATTCCATGCAAGAAATCCTTGTAAATAGAGTTCCTCATAATAAAAAGACTTCGTCTTTCCTGAAGGATCCGGAACTGCGGTGTCTCATGACTGGGACCATTGGAAATGTAGCTCTCGTCTTTGTCATGGCTGTCCTTTACATACAGATCAAGGACAATGGGACCACCCAAACTCACAGTCGCAACTACTGGGTGGTATGCAGAGCCGTCTTCATGGGGCATAATTCCTTGTCCTGGGCTGTACTCATTTACCAGAACATGATTTGGCGCGCCATGTGGGGCGTCGGCAAATATCCCTAGGTCGTTGAAGCGGAAGGAAACGGGATCTGTAAGCCAAGACGGTAGGGGTGATGAGAGAAGAGTATTTGATTTTGTTAGTGTCGATGGCCAGGTTTGGAGGCGCCGGTGAGAGAGATGCGTCCAGCGTGGGCGCGGAGCTGATTGGACCTGTTGGCGATGTCAGTATAGGCATGTAATCTATCAAAACACGGTTGTGAATGGATAGTTTAGATAAATCGATCGTGCCAGTGAGGAACAAAAACCTGCCTTTTGGATCAGCCTGGACTCTTCGTCTTCGGAGATGAAATCGGATATGTAGAAGGAATCTGCAGGCAACGAGTCAATACGTGCCCCATCTAGGCCGCACCCCATCGAACTAGGTACGATTTGGGTGATTCTTCAACACTATGGACTTCAAACGACTCAGGTGCATTAAAGAGGCTGGCAGATGCAGATGATTGCGAGTAAGCAGAAGGTACATACAAACCGAGTGCGACGTCACGAGAGATCCAATCCGGGCAGAATCCGAATTTTACCGTAAAGCACGGTAAAGCCCGTAATATTCGTAAATTTGTCTATCTCCTCCCCCTCCCTCGTCAATATAATATCATCACGTATTGATCTCTTTCCTGTCTACAAGTAATCAAATATTTGCCCCCACAGCGGGGCACGAGTGTTTGAATCTCTGACTGCAAAAAAACCATCACATACCCGTCATCCATGGGCTCACTCGAGATAGTATGATGCAAAAAAACATTTACCCTGCGCACTTATGGCTTATGGCCTGGCGGAGTCCCATCTGCTGTTTGCTTGCACCCCAATAGTGGTTTAAATGAGGATCACCCGCAAAATTCACAGGATGGTGGCAGTTTTTGAAGGTATATATTTTCAGCCTTCGGAAAGTCTTGAAATAAGAGAGTACGGCTGGGATCGACTAATAAATATGGGATGGGCTGAGTATATTCATAGTCGCTATGCCCGACAGCTTGCCGCAGTGATGGGACGAGATTCATTTGAATGGCCATTTGGGTTCAGATCATTGCTGGGCCACTTGAGCCAAAACACTACTTACCAATTCCAAGTCTCGTTCCACATCAACCCGCCAATTAGAGATAGCAATTCTAGTAGCCGGTCTGCCCTGCCAGCTAGTCCCCGAAACATACATTCGTGAGGTTTCGTTGATCTTCGCAGGAAGATTCTGATTCAAAGCATCGTCCTTGGCACAGAACAAAACGACCATGAATGTCTGGTCAACAAGGTCGGCCTTTGAATTTGCCTCTGGCAAGGCTATGTATGCTGGGTGGTCAAAGATCCACTCGTATATGGCTCGAGCAAGGTGTACCTGGCGCTTAACAATGTCTCGATAACCCTGTCTCCCGTATCTCAGCAGGTTGGCATAAACCGGCAACGCCCGAAAGCGACGTGAGTTCTCCATTCCAATATTCAGAGGTGAGGGGATAGATGGACCATCGGTCGCACCCCCGCTCAGGTAAGCGGCATTGGCATTCTTGAACACATGGGTGGCCAAGTCAAGATGGCGGGAAAGGAAGAAACCGCAGTCATAAGGTACGTTTAACAACTTGTGTGCATCTCCAGTGATGGACTGGGACAGTTAGCTGACTCGATTCAACGAGTGGAGGGAGAGAAGCTTGCTCCAAATATGAAGCGTAGGGTAGGCTTACATCAACCAGTTCAATCCCATCGCAGCCCTTCTTGATCATGGAAAACTCCTCGCCGTCTTCCAAAACGCGAGCAAAGATGCCAAATGCACCGTCAGCATGTATCCATGCCCCATACCGGTCACATAATTGGCGAATTTGCGCCAGTTGTTCCATCCCGGATGTCGCAAATCGGCCAGTATTGACTTCACCGCATGAGATAGCCACAATACTAACCTTGTCAGTTCTGGCAAGCTCCTTCTCGAGCTGTGTCATGTCGAATTGAAGCGGGTCATCAGCAAGGCAGATGTTTCGAACATTGGCGCGACCAATTCCCAAGACACCAGCAGCCTTCACTAGGGAGGAATGTGGCATTGTTGAAAGCACTTGAACTCCAGAAAGACCCAGCCCTTGGAGTACTTCAAATAGGCCATGTTCACCGACACTGCTAAGTTGGCTTCCCTTTCTTTCTGCGGCCTTCTGCAGGACAAACTCACGTCCACAAGCCAGGCCGATAATATTCGCTATCAACGGGATGTCAACTCGATTCGGGAAGGATCACAGTGACATGACCATGAACTTACAACCTGTTGCGCCCGTAGTAAAGGTTCCATTCTGCCATTGGGCACGCTCCAAGTTGAATAGGTCGGTGAGAAGGCCAAGCGCCTTAATGATCGGTCGTTAGATATATTTCAATTTCGAATATTGCGCTCATTCTGTTCAGTTTCTCACCTGATATTCAACGTCGGTGACAATAGAATGGTTTCCAATGTGTACTTGTACATTCTGATCGTAGGCGGATACGATATTGTCTGCAAAAAGAGCAGCAGGTGTCACTCCACCCGTAATGAAGCCATAATAATTCGGACTAATTGAGCCACCGTTAAATGCAGGTACAATGTCATGTAACAAATGGTTTTTGACAAATTCCAGGCTGGACCCGACATTGGGTAATGTAGTGATAAGAGTTGATCGAGCACGTAATATAATGTTCTCACTAGGTAAGACACCAGAATCCCATGTCCCCTGGGCGACTCGCCATAGATCTTGAAGTTGATCTTGCATTGTGAGAATGAGAATATGAATTAGAATATGACTCAGATAAGGGACTCAGGATTCATTTATAGTGACGATCGGGATCTAGAGTTCGGGATCTGCAACAGAATTCAGTTTTCCCGGCTGGACATCCCGAAAGATCTCTAGTGGATTTCCGGATAAACGGTTGGATCCTATAGCGTTGGCATTATCGCGTTAGTTGAAGAAGAGATACGTGGACAAACGCGGGATCAGGAGCAAGTTGACTCGGATTATCCGCCAGTCACACAGTTCACGGCCCGTGCGCTCCACTTCAATCTTTCCATCAGCAACCACCATGGCAATGGCAGCGAAATTGATTGATAAAAAGCTTCACAGCTTTCCCGGTTCGTTATGAGATGAAATATCATATGCATATACTGACTGAACATGTAGGCAAGATGCGGGTGGCTGAGTGGTTTTTCGACGTTCCAGTCGATTACAGCAAACTACCCGCAGATGGTGGTAACACACTGAGGCTGTTTGTTCGCAGCGTCTCACGTCTTGACAGCCCTGTTGAGCAGCAATCTAAGGAAGAGAACAAGTCTCCCATTCCATGGCTTGTCTACCTCCAAGGTGGACCAGGCTTTGGATGTGGTCCCCCCCAAAACTACGCTTGGGTGGATTCGGTGCTGAATAAGGGGTACCACGTATGTAGCTCGAGTACCCTGTCCCATTGATGTAACCAATTGCTGCTAACATTCAACTCTAGGTCTTGTTTCTAGACCAGCGTGGCACTGGTCTTAGCCAGACCATTACAGCAGAAACTCTTGCTCGCCAAGGAAATGCCATACAACAGGCCGAGTACCTCAAGAATTTCCGTGCCGACAGCATTGTCAAGGATTGCGAGGCACTTCGTCTGGACTTGACTAAGAACTATCCAGAGGACCAGCGCAAATGGAGTATCATGGGTCAGAGCTTCGGTGGTTTCTGCGTCACCACTTACCTCTCGACATAGTACGCCGCATCGATCCCAGCCTATGATTTTGTAGCTAATACCTCTTTCTCACAAAGCCCCGAGTCTCTGAAGGAAGCCTTCATCTGCGCTGGATTGCCTCCTATGGTCAATGACCCAGATCCGGTTTACGCTCGGACCTATGGTAGGTTTTCTCCCCTTACTTGACCAGCCAAAGGGACTGTTTCCTAACAATCGAATAGAAAAGGTCGTGGAGAGAAACAAGGTCTACTACGCCAAATATCCCGAAGATATAGAGCGAGTCAAGACCATCATGAAGTACTTGACCACCAATAAGGTCGCCTTGCAGTCAGGATGGCTCACTCCAGCTCGATTCCAACAACTTGGAATTCTTTTCGGTTTCCACGGTAAGAAGGACTCGTTTGTCACAAACAATTCATCAATTCTTACATCTTATAGGTGGTATCGATACCGTGCACGGTAAATAAAGTTTTTTCCCCCAAGCCAGAGGCATTATTCTCACTATCGTCTAGACATCGTTCTCCGCACTTGCCACGACCTGGAGATTTTCGGATTTCTCACAAAGCCTACTCTGGCCACTATTGACAGCAACGGTGGCATGGATAAAAACATCATCTACGCCATTCTGCATGAATCCATCTACTGCCAAGGGTAAGCTCAAGCCACTATCATCCATCCCGAGCCATTGATAACACGAACTAGCAAATCTTCACGCTGGTCTGCCGATAGACAAAGAAGCGAAGACGTTCGCTACAAAACCGATGGGTCTCAGCCCGAGATCTACTTTACCGGAGAGATGGTGAGAGCCAGAAACAAGCGCGTGCCACATTGTGATCGGAGGAGTCTAATACTTCGAATAGGCTTTCAAAGACATGCTCGACTCGTACTCGGAACTTGACCAGGTCCGAGACGTGGCACACATTCTCGCTGAAAAAGAGGATTGGCCTGCCCTCTATAATGAGGAACAGCTGGCAAAGAACGAAGTTCCCGTCTACGCTGCTACGTACATTGATGATATGTATGTGCACTATGACCTGGCCGCCAAGACTGCTACGAAGATTAAGGGTATCAAACAGTTCATCACCAACACGATGTACCATGATGCTCTGCGGAGTAAGTCTGGGGAAGTTATGCGTCAGCTCTTCGCCCTGCGCGATGATACCATTGATTAAAGATGTTTGGTCATTGCATGAGCCTTGCATTGCGGACTGGATATTATACCAGGATCATCTAAGCGAGAGTAGAAATAAAGGTCTATCAATGATATATTGCGATTTATTACAAGTTGGCTTCGTGGTTGGTTCATATTGCTAGATGTCAAGTATGGCGTTAGAAAACCTAGGCTGCTTGTTAGCTTTCATGTAAGCTCAATGGTATCAATGCTGTACATACCGCTCCACCAATAATGAACAGCCTTTCTTCCTCTTGCTGTACCCACTGGGCGATCTTCGCGGCACTCTGTACCAGGGCATTTCGGTTCGCGTTGGGCTCAGCGACGCAGTAAAGCTCGAACAATGGAGTGATCCAACCAAATGAGCTCGCTGACCGAGACACACAGTGGTGCACCTTCACATGGGTATTTTTGGCATGAACGCTCGAGTGAAGGTTATTGTATATCGACATCAGTCTGGGAAGTGTTAGGCCGTGTAACAGAGGAACTGATAGGGAGCAAGGGAGGATAGGAAGTGCTGAGAAGCAGATACTGACCTTCGACGCCGGGAGATCGACGAGAATGTTGGGGCAAAAGATGACATAGTGAACTGCACATTCGCCCTCGATTTGTATAAGAAGTGATGAAGGACGGCACCAGGAACAATATCGGTCGTGGCAGGTCGACCTTCGTCAATGGCAGCTCTTATTACTTTGAGACTGCCATTCTTCTCCATTTGTTCAACAAACGCGTCCCGCATCCCTTGCATTTCAAAGAAGCTCTCTTTGTCCGGGCTGATGAGGACAATTGCAACAGACTCGTCTTTCGAGATTTCATCATTTTCGTCGACATCACTCCGGAGATCGAGAAAGCTGACGTACATATATAAATAACCGCTGCTGTTAAACCCAGGTAGGCATATAGGAATCCAGCTTTCTCCGCCACCGGCTTTGACTCCGTCGGCTTCGAACACCATATTGAACAGCAGCTGAAGATCTCCCGGGTGTAGTGAGTGCTTCTTTGGTCTGACAACGCTGACCAGCCTTCCGCCCGCGACGACCAGTCCATAGAGCAAATTTTTCGCCTTGGTCTTCAGCAGGGCATTATTAATAGACAGACGGTGCTGTTTGCGGATCTTGAGGCATTCCAACGCTGACAGCAAAGTCGATGGTGACCCGCGGGTAAAGCTATCAGCCAGCGAAGACAGAAGAGTCTCCGAGCCTTGCAGCGGTCGCTTCAAATCAGTAGAAGGTCGAACAGAGAAGAGATGAGTCAGGGATGGAAGTGTCAATGTGGATAAGATTTGCATGTACAACGCTTCGAGTTGAAGTGCAAGTTGGTGTTCACTCTCCATCATCCGACTGATTGCAACCAAATGTAAGGGCCCATGTGTGACAATGACAAACTTGACGTCCCCGGCAGTGAAAGTTCGTAGGTGGTCCCCGGCTTCTTCGTAAAATGAAATGATCGTTTGAATCACCCCGACGTAGCTGGATATCAAACCCCCATCGCCATGTCTTGTCCAGATGGGCTTGCCCGCTGCAGATAAGATCAGATAGTGCTTTTGCTTAGCCTTGAAGCGCTGGAGGAGCAGATCTATCATGAATAAGTATCAATGGCATGCCCCTAAGTGTTCACACAATGTGGATACCTACCCTCGTTCTTCGCATCTTCATCGATCTCCCCGACCGGCTCAAACTCGGTCAAAACCCCATCATCATCCGCATCCTCGGCAGGAAACTCGGGAAAGTGAAGCAAGCTCCCCGTTCTGGAGTTACCTCCGGGAGCAGACGTGATAAAGTCCTTGAATAGGGCCTCGACATCTCCCACATCGCCGTTGTGAACGTAGCTCCGAATACTCGCCGTGTCCCCTTCACTGCCCCGCGGGCTCGCCAGGTGACTTAGGCTCGCTTTCGCTTTCAATCCTTGCGATAGACCGCGGATTGCTAGTGACGAGTATGCACTTCCTGTTCCCTCTGGTGTTCGTGAATCGATCTCCGCCCGCGACACGGCTGTCGTAGCCCCGGCTTGGAGGGTTGCTCGGGATGCCGACTCGTGGTTTAGCAAGTTGAGGGTATTCGGTCGGGGAGGTAAGGGAGGCCGCTCCCCCTCTGAGCTTGGGCTGTGATCTCGGACTGCATGTGGTGCATGGGGTGGACTTGGGGTCGCCGGTGCGGGCGGGTTCTCGACCGCATCCCGGTCGCTCTGGGGGTCTGGTTGCGGCGCACTCATCCCCGCGATGGGCGTGCGATTTTGGAGGTGGTCGCTGGGCGCGGAACATTCGTTCATGAAAACCCCATGATCGAATGTTGAAAGTCCCGTCTCGCCCTGGTGGTCTGTCAGGAGTGGGGGAGATGTTCTACTGACGTCGCGTCGGAGCTCAAGGCGGACAAAACACTTACACGTTCATACGACTACCAAAATCCTATTTATTTCAAGGTCTAGGATTAGATATAGCATGAAAAATCTCTGGTATAAATTATTTAGATACGGGCTTACATGAATTTATCTTTTTACTTACTCCCATCCTGGGAGGTCATTTTTCAGCTAGGCATAATGACATACACGAGTCCAAGGCTAGACACTCATGAAAATGATGGATACGAAGGAGCGTACTTCATTAATTGAATTATTTTACCAGCGAATATCTTAAAGGATCCTCAATTTACTAAAAGTAAACCTACAGTATGCCATGTGGGTAGAGGAACTGGGCCGAGGTTGATGTAATCTGGTGGCACAACAGTGGTTGATAGTTCAAATGTAATATAGAGCGAGATTGGAAATCTATTGAATATCCAACAGATCTGCCTATACTAGTGGATATCACATATCACGCATGAATGTAGACAAAAGCAAGTTCAGGTTCGGTGGAGTACTCAACTTGACCCTGAGATTGTCTCTTCTCCGCACTCCACAATCGCGGGGGAATCTCTTTCTTCTACAATATTTTCGGTTTATTTTCCCTGTCGAGCGCTTCTTTGTCTCTTTGCCTCTTGAATAAATCCTGGCTGATCTGTGATCTGATCTGATCTGATTTGGTCTGTCAATCACAATGCAACTCCCACTCGATCGCCTCCTATTCCTCCTATTTCTCATCCTAACGCCCGTCACTGCCGTCGGTCCCTCATGCTTCAAGGTCGTCTCCGCCCTAGTCGGGCGACCAGGTCACCTATTTAATAAATTCCAAAGCGAAATCTGCGAGCGTGGGTGCCAACCTACCATCCCGCACTGGGACCTCTGGACCCGGAACAACTCTTTCGTCCCCGCAGTGCGCAGCCTGATGACCCGCATGAACGTGCCTCACAAAGAAGAAGCTTTGCTCAAGATGGGCGACGACGTAGCAGTTATAATCAAGGACCGTTGTGCGCCTATGCTACATGGTCGACACATCTGCTCCGATCCGACCACTCTCGCCGACTTTGGAAACTGCTTCAAGCGCAACTTTGTCAAGGCTTCCATCAAACATCTCCCTGTGCTACTGCCCATGGCATCGGAGTCGGCATGTAAAGAACAATATCGATTCTTGCAGGGCGATGAGTTGTGGGAGGAGACTATTCCGAACAACATGCGTGAATACGCTAGTGTGTGTGATAAATTGGGGCCATTTGAACATGATGAGCTGTGAAATGCATCTCAAACATTTTAAATTCGAGTTTATGTATATTTAGGCGAATGAATTGTGTATAGTGATCGATCATAAACATGTAGTAGCTACTGGCGATACCCGGAATAACACATTCCGATAAGCCTCCGCAGACTCTCCACCTTTCTTCAGTGAGCTGTCAACTCGAATCACGTTGGAGCTGATTCAGATCATACGCCTTTGCGCACTCTGCGCGCCATATCTACCACCCAAGCTGCCTTACTCGTCTGCAAGCTCAAAATGAACGCAATCGTGCAATCCTCCTTGTCGGAAGTCGAATCCAAGCTCAATGCGCTTCTGACCACCCTCACCACCTCCCCCACTGCAGCAGGAGCGCCAGCTGCTGCAGTCGCCTTACTCCAAGCCGACGATAATCTATCGGCTGCCATAATAACACTCCGTCAACACCAAGAAAGCTATGCAAAAATCCTACAACTCCGCGCCGAGGCAGAAAAGTTAGAAGATCGCGTCAAGGGAATCGTGAGGAACGTGGAACAATTCGACAAAGAGATCCGAACAGCCTGCGGCGATGATGAAGACAGCGACAGCGAACTCGATTCCGACGAAGAGGAGAGCACCCGCAAGCCATCCCGGAAAGAAATCGACTACAGACTTCTTCTCGATTTCGCTCGTCGAATCAGCAAATATAACCACGAAGCCGCCGCGGATGCTGCAAACGGAGCTGCCAACCCCTTAAATCGAAAATCCTCGCGTTCACAAATTCTCGACAAAGATGTGACAATGTCGGGTACCAATGGAGAGCCAGCAGACGCAGAACCTGTCTCGGCGGTCACGAAGAACGCGACGCAGTGGCTGGACGACTCTGCGCATGTCACACGTGAAGTCTACATGCTACCATACCCGATGGAGGAACGGATACGAATGGGGCTGATGGCTCAGGTCCAGCTTGCCGCGGGCGATGACCCAGATAAGGAGGTGGAACGATTGATCCGTGAAGCCGAGGGTCTTGGTGCTGCGGAACCTCTGGTGCCAGCTCCACCAGTGGATACCCGAAAAGAGGAGGCTGCCAATGCGGCTGTGCAGGCTGCCTCTGCGGCTACTGAACCTGTACGACCAGCGGCATCTGGCTTTGCTCCAGCACCAAAACCAAAACCACGCGCGACGCTTGATCTTGATCTCTACGACCCCGATGATGACGATATGTAAAATCTCCCCAACTCAAGGGAAATACAGATGATAAAGAAGGCGTTCGACCTCGCCAAGGATATGGACAAGCCAACTAACACGGCTGAACTACATCCCCTGGTCAACGGCGGTATGAGCAAAATGATTGTGAAGGTACTGGAGAAGCTGCCCTAGTACGAGAACAGCTTGATTTATAGTCCCAGGCATCTTGCAAAATATTCAACTGAATCAAGCTATCATGGATTTGACAATCTTCGCCCACCATATAAGAAAGTTCAGGTACTATATACCTCAGGTACTTGAGAAACTTGAATAAGGCCTTTGATACTCATGCATAGAATTCCTAATGGCCGTTAAAGACAACGGCCTCGATCCATAATTTATCCAATTGAATCGCATCTATTGATATACATATAGCAAAACTTTGAGAGGAAAATGTAGTGCATTTCGCCAAGACTCTACGGATTTGACATTTCCATCTTATCTGATCGATAAGGACAAGCCATGATCAGCTCAACGAACTTAATGAGTAATCATTTCAACCAGCACTTGAGGATTACAGTATTTTACAGCTTGATGTGAGTAAATTGATGATAGTGAGAACAATGTTCTTTCACCAATTAATTTGCCAAGATGAACCAAAATATGAACAGAAATGTCTGGTTGGGGCGAGAGCCATGTGGGTCTCATCTGACCCAAGCTACTCCGATCTCTCCGCTCTTTTCTCCTCTTCCATCTGATAACCATGTTGCGTCTCAAATGGCTAGTCATCCTAAGCGCCCGCGCTTGGGGTGACTTCCTACCTGTAGATGAGCGATGTGTGACAGCCATCTACTCAGCATACAACTACGTTTCCTTTGCGGGGGAACCGGCCACCGGCATGTGGGAGACTCGATGCCAGAATCCACTCAAGGTCACGTCTATATATGCTGCCTCCGAAGTATACTGTCGGGATGCGGAGCGGGCGGCGGGTCTGGCGCAGATGGCTAGTGAATGTGAAGAGTTCGGCCATCGACAGCTGCTTCCGAGGGAGGCCGTTGCGGAAAACCTGACTGAGGATGCGATTCGGAATATGAGAACTGTGGCCTATCTAGAGATGGCTGGAGACGAAGTGTCTGACTTGCCAATCATGCTTTCTGCTTCTTATTTCAATCGAATGTACAATACTATCGATTATTGGCAGTTTGAGAGCTGGTCCCATCATGCTTTTGGGTAAGTACATTCACTGTATGTCAATATTCCACCATATATGCTGATACTTGACCAGTTATATTGGATATGCTTACTGGGGTATTTTGATCTTGCTGGGGATGAGCTACCGTTTCTGTCGTTGGGCAATTTATCATCGAAAGCCTCGGATGCAACGGGGAGTGGAATCACAGACATATCCGTTTCTCAATAAATGGCATGCTAATCCCTGGGTGGGACAAAGCATCCATTGGTTACAAACCCATCTCATTGTGGCAGCTCCGCTAGCATCACGAGGGCGGCAACTGCTTCTATGTACATTCTCGAACCGGGCAGAGGCCCTTGCCGTCGGAGGATTCTGGATCCTAAGCATTGTTCTCAGCCTGGTCGGGTACAGGACCTTTACGGGAAATATTTAGTGAGGAGACAATACTACCTCAAGCCGCGGATAGCATGCTAACAACGTCTAGCTGGCCGGATGTCCCCAGTCAACTTCTACGATATTCAGCAGACCGAACTGGCATCATGGCATTTGCCAACTTGCCCTTACTATGGCTCTTTGGTGGTCGTAACAATATCCTGATCTGGGCTACGGGTTGGAGCTTTGCTACATACAATATCTTCCATCGACATGTCGCCCGTGTGGCCACACTGCAGGCGCTGGCACATGCCACATTATACTTGGTAATTTATTTCAGGGGTGAGTTATGATCTTCTTACCTACTTCATCTGGACTTTATACTAATCCAAATTATAGCCAACAAGTTGTGGAAAGTCTTCTACAAGGTCTATATACTTTGGGGGATTCTGGTGAGACCTTCAACCTGCGGCTTATGCCAATGAAGACTAATCGTGATAGGCCGTCCTTGTGATGTTTCTCCTATCATTGGCATCGCTAGACCGACTTCGATTTTCTAGCTACGAAGTATTCTTGATCATACACGTCGTGCTTTCAGTCCTTACCCTTGTTGGATGCTTCTAGTGAGTTTCCGCACAGCAATTCAAAGTTGACCTTTCCCCACTGACCTAGTAGCCACACCACCATCTTCGAAGGGTATGAGTACTGGCAGTACCTATGGCCCTCCGTTGGTATCTGGGCATTTGATCGATTCTTACGCGTAGTTCGGTTATGCTATTGCAATGTCCATGTCAGCCTCACTGGACGCAACCTGATCCGCACTTCATCGGGCCAAATGACCTACGATGAGGAGACCGATGTGGTTAGGTTAGAAGTATCGCTTGCTACTCCCTTCATTCGTCCAACCCCAGGTGACTATTTCTTCCTGTACCAACCATTTCGTTGGAAGGGCTGGGAAAGTCACCCATTCACCGTTGGTGCTTGGTCATCAAATTTTGGATCGGTGTCACCTTCCAAGATGTCGAGAAAGTCCAACGAATCTTTGAGTGTCTCGCAGATTCCCCTGTTGCCGAGTAGGTCCCATGACCAAGAAGATCAAATACCCACAGAAGGATCGAATACGGCCAATGTACCACCTCTAAAAGCGATCTTCTGGATCCGTCCATACGATGGCTGGACGCGACAACTGCGCCAGCTATGCCTTCGCTCAAAATCTCAACCCGTCAATACGACCATCCTCCTCGAAGGACCATATGGACACCACTTCCCACTTTGGAAATATGAGTCCGTACTTATGATCGTAGGAGGCACGGGAATCGCATCAGCAGTACCATACCTCCAAGACCACCTCCAACGATCAAGACACGACTGGGACGAAGGAACCGGAGAAAAGACCCGCATCCGAGATATCGAATTAATCTGGACCGCGAAACAGGTCCCCTTTCTCAAAGATGTAGCTAGCAGGGAACTCAAGCCCCTGCTGACTCGCGAAGACTTTCAAGCTTCCTTTTATAGCACTGGATCCACTACCCCTGAGGATATGACCGAGTTCGGATATGGAATTATACCCGGTCGACCCCATTTGCAATCACTCATCATGAGTCGAGCGTGCGATACGTCGTCTGCTGGAATCTCGCTGGCTGTTTTGGCCTGTGGCCCGGCTGAAATGGCTGATGAGGCGCGAGGCGCTGCTCACCTCGCTATGCGACAAGGATACCGGATCAAGTATGTAGAAAAGTCATTTGCATGGTAGATGTTTGTTTTATACCAGTTATTGCGATATATTACGAGCCTTAGAAATGAATTAGCATGATTATACCCTTGAAGCACTCCCTCTATCTGTGCCTGGAATATAACATCCCCGCGATTGGCGTTGGCTAAATCTAGTTCTTACAGATAGCCATGGCCCTCCCTCAACTTGTTACCTATTACCGAATACCTTTTTAGAGGGAATGAGCTCCCTTATACACATTACAAAACAAAGTTGGAAAGTCCAATACATGTACAAAGATCAGAAACGGATGAAAATGGTACACTTTTATCTGCAATATTGAAATCGACATCTACCTTGACAACCTGTGCTTTTGGTATAAATCACAACTTTCTCATGACGTGCAAAGAAAAAAAGGCATAGTATGCGCTCGTAAATGTAGATGAACCAAAAGCCCAGTTATTAATCAATGTATTTGGGAAGTGTCTTCATGATACCGTCTCGGGCAATATCCTCCATGGCCGTAGTCATCTCCTCAATGAACCGCTTGTCATTTCGAAGATCATCACCGAACAAATTCTTAATGCTCAAAAGCTCAGCCGGGTTGGTGCCACCGGCGCGAGCCTTAGCCTGGAGCTCTTCACGCATGGGATCCTCAACCTCGAAGGCTTTGCCACTGTCATCGTAACCATTCAGGTAACGGAACCAAGCAGCCGCGACGAAACACAGACGGCGGAAGGGGGCAGTGTCCCAGATTGCCTCGGCGATAGAAGGCATGATAAACTGGGGGATCTTGCCAGAAGCATTAAGGCAGACACGAGGCAGCTGATCCATGATAGTTGGGTTAGAGAAACGCTCCATCAGCGTGTTACAATATTCATCAATATTAACGCCGGGAATATCAGGCAAATGCGGCTTGACCTCGTCCTGCATCATTTGCCAGACAAAGCGGCGGAAAAGCGGGTTCTCCATCACTTCGTGAACATATTTGAAGCCGGCAAGTTGGCCTGGGTAGCCGATGGCGGAATGGCTACCGTTCAGCAGGCGCAATTTGTGCTTCTCGAACTCCTCGACCTTGTGGACGTTGGTCACCAGCTGAACACCGACCTTATCGAATGGCGGGCGACCATCGGAGAAATGGTCCTCAATCACCCATTGTGTGAAGGGCTCAGTGACGACGGGCCATCCATCCTCGATACCGAACTTATCCGCGAGGGCGGTCTTATCAGTAGCGGATGTCTGCGGGGTGATACGGTCGACCATAGCATTCGGGAAATGGCCTTGCTCGTGAATCCAGTCGGCGAGTGTGGGATCGCGCAGGCGCGCAAATGATGTAAGCATGTGGCGAGTAATGGCGCCGTTCTTCTGCATATTATCGCATGACATAACAGTGAAGGGCTTCAGACCGGCCTCACGGCGGCGAGCCATAGCAGCGTAGAGGAAACCAAATGTAGTGCGAGGAGCTTTCTCATTTGCGGAATCGAGATCAAACTGAATATCGGGATGTTCGCGTTGAAGCTCGTGGGTGTTCTCGTTGTAATAGTAGCCACTTTCGGTGATGGTCAGGGAAACAATGTGGGTATCAGGGTGGGCCATTTTGGCGATAACGGCCTCGCGATCATCCGGGGCAAAGAGGTAGGAATTGATGCTACCAATGACGTGGGAAAAGCTACCCTTGGCGGACCGTTCAATGAGGGTGTAGAGGTGATCCTGGGATCTCAAAACATCACGCATAGTAGCGTCGAAGGGCTGCAGGCCAACACCGCAAATCGCCCAATCAGTCACACCTTGCTGCATCAGAAGGTCGACATAGTATGCCAAGTGTGCTCGATGGAAACCGCCCACGCCAATGTGGACAATTCCCTCCTTAACAGCGCCACCTCGAGAGTAGGTTGGGACCTTGACTTGCGCCTCACCTGCCGCAGCAATCTGCGAGAGGTTCTTGTTGTTAAGCTTTAGGGGAGCCATGACTGGAATTGGATGGCAAATGAAGGTGTAGGATGAAAAGGAGGAGGGGAAAAAATGAGTTAAAGAGACGAAATGTAGGTCACCGCCAGGTCCGCCACTACAGAACCGGAAAGTGTCCAGCGAGTGATATTGCATCATAAAGTGGGGCTGGATCCGGGGCGTTGTGGAGTACTGAAGACGTCTTTGGCCTCTCACATCTTTCCTTTCTTTGACATTTCTAGCATTCCCAACAGGGCAGAGATCCAGATCCGTGGATCATGGAACGTGCGCGACGCCTTAGCTTTGATTATTTTTGCCTCTGAGATAATAAAAAAGTTGTATGATGTAATATACCCAGTTTTGTACCTGATAACAATTCATTGTACTCCGGTCTTATCTCATCACAACAGATCATATAATTCTTAGTGGTGTAATCCCCAATACGGGCCTGGTTTAAAAAGCACTGACTCCGGGATATTCCTAACATTCCTAGCAAACTTCCGATTTCCTTAGCCGACATTCCGCCCGCACATTCGACCGTTTTAGCTCATTATGTGCACAGCCGATTGAATGCAGATGATTCTGGGCATTATAAACTCTTTCTGAACACGTCTCATTCCATCCTTGACATACTCATTCAAGTCGTACAGTTCGCGCTTAAAATTCGTCACCGGAAGCGGCAAATGTGGGACCAGGCATTTGGATGAAATCACAATGCAGCTGTTCGGATGGGAATTCTACTGTCCGTGCCTCCAGTGAGTATTCGGCAAGTAGGTATACTACATTGTGCCGTTTAAACATCATGCTTGAGAAGCTGTGTTTTTGGTAAGATCTCGCAGTCAAAGATTGACTTGAGTATGGCTATTACTTGCTGGAACATCTCAGCATTAAGATTGGTATTTCACCATAGCAGGAAGCACCTTCCGAATCGATGACAGCGAGCAATGTCTACTTGAACTGATTGGTTTCCAGATCGAAGTACTCTTGAGTACTGAGTACATGATAAGGTAATGACGTGTTTCTTTCTCATAGCGTGGCTTATCTGGCGTACCTGGCTTATCGCTTCTTCATGCCTCAGGTGTCAATTTATCCGCGGGACCGGAGCCAACTTTTCCTCTTTGGGAATTTTCTTTTTCTCGAAGTGGCGTGAATCGAGGAGGGCTTGTCCTGCTGGGCGAAGGAGAAATTGCCAAATCTCTCCTGCTGGTCCATATCATTCACTAATTTATCTCATTCATCATGATGAGCGCTACGGAGGAGCCTATCCACGGTAAGTCAAAACACGATCTACAGCTCTTGAAGATAGTGGGACTGATAAGAATGTCTCCCTTGCGCAGTGCTCGACTTACCCCAGACCTACGAGAAACCCTCCGGCACCGATCTCCTCAATGCGCTGACACTGTTAGCCCTGCAGCCTAAGGCCTTTGGAACTAGCCCCGAGGTAGCGAAGGGCCCAGCTGTGCAACCTGCGGGGGTGAATCGGTATCTCACCCAGATCATTTCGAGCCCGCTATCATGGCTCGAGACCGATGAACTGCGAGAGGCAGTGTGGGATGCGGCGGCGGCTCGTTTGAGCGAGCGCTCAGGCCGTGCTGGTAAGTGTCGCCCGGTTGGTTCTCAAATGATGCTTGCCAGACTGACCGGTCGCCTTTCGGTGTAGCGATGCCGGCCATGTCGCGAGTTTTCTCGGTCCCCACTTCCTCCGGCCAAGATCACTCAATCACCTTGCACGAGCCATCCCTCACGGCGGATAACCTGGGTATGAAGACCTGGGTCTCTTCATACCTCCTGTCCCGCAGACTCCATAAATTTATCGAAGGACCCGCGGATCTCGTGCCATCTGGCCCCACCAATCCCTCAACCACACCCGCAAAATCAAAGAAGCCGGTCCGAGCCCTTGAACTTGGATCCGGTACAGGATTAGTCGGACTTTCCTTCGCAGCCCTTCAAGGCAAGTCAGCAACGGTGCACCTGACCGATCTTCCCGAGATTGTACCAAATATCGCACACAACTGTGCTCTGAACGTTGAGCTTCTCAACAAAACTGAGGCAAAGGTAACCACTGGTATTCTGGACTGGTCTATTGTTCCCACGCCACCCACAGCGGAAGAGCGATACGACGTGATCCTCGCTGCTGACCCGCTGTACTCGCCAAGCCACCCTGGATGGCTTGTGCAGACGATTGGATCCTGGCTGGGACGTGGGCTTAGTGCACGCGTTATAGCGGAAATGCCCCTGCGAACTCCGTATCTTCCCCAGGTGCAAGAATTCCGCAAGCGGATGGCAGATCTTGGTCTGGCGGTGATTGAGGAAGGTGAAGAAATCGGATACGATGACTGGGAGGGAGCCGATGGAGATGTATTACCAGTGAAGTGCTGGTGGTCGATCTGGGCATGGAGCGAGAAGGTATAACCCCTGGTCCAGATCAAGCCCCGTCGTAGTGGTGCAACATAACGAATAGATGATACATGATAAACCTGCTAGAGGTTAGATATAGATGAATACATGGAGTCAAGATCGATAAGGTTGAAATTGAGAAGTAGAGGTTGATGTTGAAGGTGAAGAAAAGCCCGCACACGGTCACATCAGGTGGGGGACAATGACGTCGATATAAGGAACAGTAAGACTGGTGATTTTTCCCAACACATCTCATTAACCACAGGATTATGTTCTAATTTCAATGATAATGATTTCTATTTCCGAGATTCCAGACCTTGGGAGAACTCATCATACATTGATTTGAAAGTCAAGTTACCCCAGTTCCTCTCCTCCCAATGACCCAATAATGTCGACCTGAAAGCATAGGATTACTAAATAAACACTCCAATCTGCTCTTGTGTAGCTTTTCCAATCCAATCAGGAACATACAGAGGCCTCGATTGAGTCACTTCAATGGCATCTAGAACATCTGCCCCCGTGCCTACTCTTGTAACAATGATATGTACCAAAGTGTGACAAGAGTGAATAGAAAGTTGTGGATTTAGATCTTCAACTTGCCCCTCCATTTTCGCTGATCTACTACTTATTTTCTAGGGCAATGTCATGTAAATCAAGGGTGATATGGGACGGTGGAACAGATCGTGCAACGGAATCTGGGGAAACTTAAGAGGCAGAACTGAATATTATGGATGATTTGTAGCAGAGCTGCGGTGCCTTTACCTGATGATTGGGAATTTTCGCCCATCAGCACATATTTCCTGGCAGTGATAAGTTTTGAAACTGCTGGTGTACTGAATGTCCTTCCTATCAAGGCTATTCAGCATTCCCTACTTGTGTAAGGAGGATTGACAGTCTATAGGCGGGTGAACTCGGTCTTATCAAAACTGCGTGCTACGTGTGTAATTAGGCAATGTTCTGGTCGATAAGCATTATACGAAGACCATGGATACTTTTTTGGGGCATCGAACCCGCTAAACAAAAGAATCTCTCTATCATCCTCTATAGTACATCCAATCGGCTTCCCTCCCGACTTCCCTCCCGGCTGAGAACCCTGGTTATACTACCCAGTTTGGAGAATCATTTGCCAGGAGAGTTGAAGTAACTCTTATCGATTCATCTAGATTTGCCACCTCACATGCCAGGTGATCAAGTTCAAGCCACAATCGACATCTATCTATCATCGAATTGACATTTTGATCGCTCCCATTATCTTCCAAGAAGTCATATCCAGCACATCAGTGTGTTGGAGCTTTTGGGTGAATCTGATCCTGCAGACTGAATAGGTCTTAGTTATTTCGAACTGGCATTGGGACGTAGTGACAAGATGTATGTTGATGCCCATTTTGATATCGGCAAATATGACTCGTTCATCTTCGTCGGCTGACTCGTTCATCTTCGTCGGCGGGTTCTATTACCTTTATCGGTACTCTGGAACAGTGGCTTCCCACCTGACCGGAGCAAACATTGAAAAGCCGTTAAGCTAGATGAGCTAAACATATAAGGGCGAGACATGAATATTCTCAGCACACTTCAGCTTCAGGGACATTTCCTCTCAGATTCTCCAGCACCATGACTACCATGCTGCACTATCTCGGCTTCGGGAACAAGGCTCCCTCCAAGAAACAAGTGAAAGACACCCCAGTCCGAGCTTTACCTGCATCATGGTATAAATCACCTGAGATGTACGAGTTGGAGCGTCGAGCCATCTTTTCCAAAAGATGGCTTTTCATCACCCACAGCTCGCGAGTCAAACAACCAGGCGATTGGCTTCGTTATGAATTCGCCGGTTTCGACTTCATCATCACTCAGGGCCGGCAAGGGGATCTGAATGCATTCCATAATGTCTGCAGGCATCGTGCGTACCCAGTTGTTGAAAAAGAAGGATCTGGAAACTGTAAGATCCTATCATGTCGCTATCACGGCTGGTCCTACGGATTAAATGGCAAGCTCGCGAAAGCGCCTGGATACAAAGACCTGAACAACTTCAACAAGGACCAGAACAGTCTATTTCGAATCCATCTCAAGATCGACGTCAACGGGTTTATCTGGGTCAATTTGGATGCAAACGAGGTCCCGGAGGTGCCTTGGGAAGAGCACTTTCGTGACGTGGACACGCAGGAGCGATACAAGGAATACAACTTCAATGATTATGATATAGATCATACTTATGAGCTGGATGGACAGTACAACTGGAAGATCCTGGCTGATAACTTCAATGAATGTTACCACTGTCCCACAACACACCCCGACATCCCCGAATTCCTCAACCTCGACTCCTTCGACAGTGACCTCAAAGACGGACATATTCAGCACCATTGCATTTCAACCCCCGAGCAGAAGGCAAAGGGTCTTTACACTGCCAGTACTTACTACTTTCCGATGTCAGCTATGGTTGTTTCGTATGCATTCCGATTTTTATCCTACAGTTATCCAATCACATGTTTGCTAACTCGGTCTACCTCTAGGCCACATTTTATCATGATTCAGAAGTTCCTCCCCATAAGTGCCAGCTCCTCCAAGATGGCGTACGAAATCTACCGAAACAAAAATTCCTGCGACGAGGATTTCCACGCCATCAGCGACATGTACGAGCGTGTCATGAGAGAAGACAAAGTTCTTTGTGATTATGCACAGAAGAACCTTGACCGAAATGTTTTCGTCAACGGCGAGCTTCATCCTAAATACGAAAAGGCTCCGCTCTTCTTCCAGAGCACTGTCCGCGAGGCTATCACAGAACAATTTGAGCGGGAGAAGGCTGAAGGGCGGGAAATCTGGCCAGCTAAACAGAAGGTATCGTGCAATTCCCAAATTAGTGACAAGGATGAGGAAATTTGTGCTTCTCTCAGCTGCGGAGCTAAGAGAGAAGTTTTGGCTTGGTAAGGACATTTGACAAAGTAGCATAGATTGATTATTTGAAGGAAGCCGTTATATACAAATTGAGTATACAGTGCATGATGCTATCTTCACAGACTCTTTGTAGTTCATTTTGTTGTCTTTTTAAGTTCGGGCTGTCGGGCGGACATGTAATTAAGAATCGCCAATACAAATCCTTCCTTCCCCACCAACTTTCTCCACTGTAATCACCAGCCATCTCCTATGAGATAAAGCCCCTCAAAAGATATCTATCATGGATCGCTCATCTCCAGAGCGTTCCCCACGTAACTCCGCCAACCCATCCACATCCAGCAGTTTGAGCTATCGTCCCAGTCCCAATCAACCTTATCCAGATTCCCCAAATATGGATGCTCCAATTCCCGACGACCAGCATGGCGCTGATTTACCGATGAATATGACAGCATCGATCATGCTTACTGGTCTACCTCGTGATGCCCAGCAAGCACTCGTCGATGTGGAACGTATCGATGAAGGCAAAGGTACGTTGTACCAAGCCGATGTTGTCCCTCCCATCACCAACCGTGATGGACGCCATATTTCCCGGTAAAAGCGACATCCCTTTATCCTGCGACTAATGTGAAGCCAGTTACTGTCCGTTTTCAACCTTTGCCCTCGGCTCCAATTCTCAAAAATCGGGTATTCAGGATCAGCGCGTCGCAGAAGTTCGAAACAGTTGTCAAATTCCTTCGCAAGAAGCTAGACTGCAAACCCACGGACTCGGTGTTCTGCTATGTGAATAGCGTCTTTGCGCCCGGTCTCGATGAGGGCATTGGTGGACTCTGGAGGGTAAGATCTACTTCATTCCTTACCGCCGTCACATCTAACAATCCACAGTGCTTTAAATCAGACGATCAATTAATTGTCGCCTACTCGATGACGCCGGCATTCGGCTGAGCCGCTTCAACTAGCCACCCAGCACGAACTGATGATCTTATGTACAAATGATGACCCATGACATGTTACAATCGTTATTTTAATATTTTGCATCCACCTCCTTTTCGAACTTAGCTAGTTCTTCCGGTGAGATTGGGTATGTGTATTCCTTTGAAGGAAACGCGCGACTTTTGACCTCGTCGCGATACTGTACAGCTCCGCGTGTGGCTTCGGCCCATACATCGGCGTATTTCTTGACGAATTTCGGCACGAACCGACCGGGCTGGAAATTACCCATCATGTCCACTTGCACGAGGACCTGGCCTGAGCATCCATTGCCAGCACCAATCCCGATCGTCGGGACTTTGAGCTTGCTTGTGATAAGTGTTGCGACCTCCGCAGGCATTGCTTCGAGAACAAACATGAACACGCCTGCTTCTTGCATGACCATCGCGTCGCGCATGAGCTGCATCGCACTGGCACATGTCTTTCCTTGGACTCGGAAGCCACCGAGCGCATTTTGACGTTGTGGTGTAAGTCCCACATGGCCAACGACGGGGATCCCAGCCTGGGTGATCCGCTTGATGGTTGGGCCTAATTCCTCCCCTCCTTCAATCTTCACGCCATGCACACGACCTTCCTTCACTAGACGAAGTGATGACTCCACGGCTTGTTCTGGGCTCACCTCGTATGAACCCATAGGTAAATCACCAATCTGCACCTGTCAGTTATAGTTCTTACCAAGCAATTCACCCTCACTTACAATCAATGCAGTTTTTGCGCCGCGGACGACACTCCGACAATGCATGATCATTTCCTCCATCAAAACCTCGGTTGTGTTTTCCAATCCCATCGCCACCATCCCTAGGCTATCACCGACTAAGACGACATCAATCCCGGCCGCGTCAGCGACATGGGCACTGGGGAAGTCATGGGCTGTAAGCATAGTAATTGGTTCGCCCTTTTTATAGAGGTTTCGTATTGTTTGGAGGGTAACCTTCTTGCGCGTATTAGGACCATGATCGGGCGAGGAGTAGGAGCTGTATCGGATTTGAGAGGAAAGCGGCGGCGAAGAAAGGGGAGAGGGAGAGCGGAGGCAGAAGGTATTGGTCTGGGGTCGTCGAGCAGTGCGCGATGCGCCAGGTCTTAAAGACACTGCTGTGCAAACAGATCGCGAGAGGGGTCGCATGGTCAATCGAGGGGCAGCCATAGCGGCGAAAAAAGGTGCTGGAGCTGCGCGGAAGCCCAAAGCAGTAATGAAAGTAGCTGAAAGAGTTCGAAATACACTGCAAAGCACTTGTCCTTGAGCTTGAACCTCCAAGAATCGCGAATTCCCTTATGGTAGGCAAAGATGGAAACAAAGAGCTATGTCGCGATAATGACCTCACCAGAAGCCGAGGCAACTCGGCACGCGCCTCGATAGAGGCAAAAAACAAAAGTTATACCTAGTCGACGCGATCCAACATAGGGACAGTCGACTGTTATATAGTATTTGTTTTCCGTTTGTCCGGACGAACGTGCTGGGCTATGCGGCGTAGACGGGAGCATCTCCATAAAAAAAAGGTGATGCAGTTCAGAATTATCTGATCGGCAAAACTGCACCGCAAGAGCTCTATCGTATCGGCGTTTTGGTATTTCACACACGTCACGTAATTTTCATATCCGCACGGTCCGAGTCCTGTCATTGTACAATTTTAATATTAGCAACTGGATTTATTGTATTCTGTGTGTAATCTAATATTGAGCACTCTTTTCAACTGTCATTGCATCTTTTCCGATATCTATATGCCTTCTTAATGTATTAGCGTAGCTAATTTGCCTGTCTAGAAGCACTTCAAATTTTGAGAACATTCGGTTTGTCTCGGCTTGAGGCGGGTGACAACAGTCCTCTACAATCGACACAAAACGAAAGCTGTACAAATTTCAATAGAACTTGGTCGTTAAATAGCAATTCTTAGGCGTTGACAACGTTTTTCCATCTCAACTTTGGTGCCGTAGTTCAATTCCTTGATCCGTTAACGACATTACTACTGGTAGGTTGGTGGTCAATTGCGGTGAACAGTCCTTGACCTCACTACGCTTGACCCGTACAATAAAAACTGTCATACAGGCACCATGTACCTATTAATCAAATGGCACTTTTTATTACTTTTACTTTAAAGCTCGATAAACTATGGCCTAATCCCTATTGCTAACGTTGAACTTCATACTAAAAGTATAGGGAAGTGGTAAAGTTGAGATGAATTTCTATGGTGATACGGATCTCTGCATGGAGTAGGACTTATTACTGTAGATAATTACCGTAGATAGATGATTGCTCCTCATATTTTGGACCCTTTTAGTTTTAAAGTATGTGGGAGTGGCAATTCCCGTCGAAATCAAATTCGACTTGATTCCGGGACCGGTACTTAGTCAAGGCAGTTAACTTGAAACCCCGCGCCACATGGAGAGTGATGGGCGTATATTATATCTCGACTCAAACGAGTTACCTGCATTCCAATGGATTAGTGTTGATGAGGCTTTATCCGAAATTGAAATACTTAAGACTGCTTTGTCGATCTCTTTGGTGGAGTTGTGCTATAGACCGTGACGCGAGCCTTTTTTTTTTCCTAGTTCGTGCGAACGCAACACCTGAATTCATGAATAGAGTATGCATCATTCTACTTATATACCGTTCATCTCATCTATATTCCTTTGAAGCGGACTTTCAGCATCTGTGTTAAGAGTGTTCGGTGAGTAAGAATAACGGTTTGGGTGGGTCAGTGAAACTTGAAAAACGGCAGAATCAGATCGATTTTCGATTCGGCGATTATAGCAAAGGCCGTGAGTGTCTATTCAGACCTATCTTTCTAGATCTAGATCACATAATGTATATTTAAATTGGCATGGAATTGGATTGTGGAAGGAGTCAATGAAGTTGGTGTACGATGTATTGTTGTTGGAGTAATGTGGGTCATGTCGGCAGTCTCTTTCGAGAAAATTCTCTGAATTGCAGCTGTGGGACTCATTTGTCATCGCTTCGTCAGAATGTATGTCTGAACACCGATGCCGAGCGCAAAGTTCCGCTGTGGGTCAAATACTTCAAATGGAGTTCAATGGTATAAGAGACCCCTGTCCTGCACGTGAACCTTGTTCAATCAATACCCAAAGTTTCTAATTATACAACCCATAAAATATGTCTCTCAAGCCAATTGTTCTCTACGGCCATGGCCCCGGCCCAAACCCGTGGAAGGTCGTCATGCTCCTCGAGGAGCTCAACATTCCCTACGAGTACAAAATTGTCGACTTCGCCGACATAAAGAAGGAGCCCTTCGTGTCTATAAACCCGAATGGCCGTGTTCCCGCCATCGAAGACCCCAACACTGGCATCACCCTCTGGGAGTCTGGCGCCATCCTCGAGTACTTGGTCGAGACCTACGACAAGAAGCGCACCGTCAGCTTTGAATTCGGCTCAAAGGACTACTTTCTGGCCAAGCAATGGTTGCACTTCCAAGTGTCTGGCCAGGGCCCTTACTTCGGTCAGGCCGTCTGGTTCACTCGCTACCACTCGGAGCAGCTCGAGAGCGCTAAGGAGCGTTACTACAAGGAAATCCGGCGTGTCTCTGATGTCATGGACAAGTACCTGGCCGATAAGGAATACCTTGTTGCTGGCAAGTTCAGCTATGTCGATCTTGCTTTCATTCCCTGGTTCCAGATGCTCGGCATGATTGGTATTGATGTGTCCAAGGAGTTCCCTCACCTTGACGCGTGGTTGACTCGCCAGAAGGCCCGGCCCGCTATTTCTAAGGCTTTGAAGTTGCGCGGGGAAGCTATAGCTGCTCACTCTCACTGAATGGTATGATATAATTAGAGCCTGGTTAAGAACTTAGAAAGATGATCCTACATCACGGGAGAAAGATATTAGAGTAGACATAGAGAAAAGCTCAATGGAATCTCTTACGCTCCAGTAAATTGGAAGCATGATATCGCGGACCAAGTATTGAATTGGCCTCTTTCCAACGAGTACGAGAATGATTGTATGACGGGCATAGTTAACTACTTCGTAGACTAATTATTTACAACATTAGAGTAATTAGTATGGAGAACTGTGGGAATGTACTATTCCTCTTTGGGAAGTACCGTGACGCCTCACGTGCTAGATCCCCGCGATAAGCTGATAACCTCCTCATCGTCATAGCCTCCAGTCACATCAACCCCGGTTTACTCGTCTATCATCATGGCTCATTCACGTTCACGATCTCGGGGACGGTCCTGGCAGGGACCAACCCTAGCTGGTCTCTTTATGTCGGTGGTGCTGTTTCCTGGGACAGTATCTGCTAACTATCGCCTCCCTTCTATGCAAGCCCCCATCTTACCGCCACAGATACCGTTGGGGGAGGCAGAACCATCAGACTCCCACGAGTTTGTAAGTGAATCCAGAGGGATGTGTGATGTATTTTGTCTAATAAACCTAGTCACTTCGCCATATTTTCCATCGAGGTTCCTCCGAGCAGCCTGACCTCCATGCCCGATTAGACGTTCGCCCCGATACCCGCCTGTTGACTCTCTCCGAAGATGGCATCGAGGAGGTCATTACGGCACACACCCCTTTGATCGCTAGATCCAGCCCTCTCACTATACATCGCATGGCGGATCGCCGTATATCAGTTATTGAAGAACACCTTGCCACAGCACGGCTATCAGGTTCGGTGGAGGCCATGTCACCATCGGAATGGGTGATGGACACCCTTCCCGGCCCAAACGTTACAGACAAGGATACAGTTCTCACATTTGCTAAGATGACGGCAAATGATTATATTGAGGAACCAGGTACCGCGGACTGGGAGACCATCCATGGCAAATTCAACTATTCGCAAAGTTTTGGTTGGCAAACCGATGGACTCAGAGGGCATATTTATTCCGACAAAGCCAACAGCACAATCGTCATTTCCTTGAAGGGTACTTCTCCAGCCCTTTTTGATGGTGCGGGTACCACGACAAATGACAAGGAAAACGATAATCTGCTTTTCAGTTGCTGCTGCGGACAAGGAGGATCATACCTGTGGAGACAGGTTTGCGATTGCCAGACTACGACTTATACGGCCAATTTAACTTGCATCGTTGAGGCCATGAACGATGAGAATCGATATTACAGAGCTGCCATCGATCTCTATACCAATGCGAGCGCGCTTTACCCTGGTGCAAACATTTGGCTAACTGGCCACTCCCTGGGCGGTGCCCTGTCAAGTTTGCTTGGCCTTACATTTGGAGTACCGGTTGTCACCTTTGAGGCTGTACCGGAAGCGCTGCCCGCAGCCCGATTGGGTCTTCCAAGCCCTCCTGGCCATGACTCACGGCTTCCGCAAACCCGACAGAACACGGGGGCTTTCCATTTTGGACACACGGCAGATCCGGTTTATATGGGCACCTGCAACGGCATCAACTCGATCTGCACATGGGGTGGATATGCCATGGAATCCGCGTGCCACACCGGTCAGATGTGTACTTACGACACGGTGGCCGATAAGGGCTGGCGCGTGGGCATTGGCACCCACAAGATCAGGAATGTGATCTCTGATGTTATAGAAGTGTACGACGATGTTCCACCATGTGTTCCCGAGGAGGAGTGTTATGACTGTGTACTGTGGAAGTTCTTCCGCAGCAATGGCTCCGAGGTCACCACAACCACTTCAGCGACGACCACATCGCCGACTCTTACCCGAACCGACACTTGTAAAACTCCAGGCTGGTGGGGCTGTCTGGATGAGTCGACCACTACAACGACCACTTCGACCACCTCTACATCCACCTCAACCTGCAAGACACCGGGTTGGTTCGGATGCAACGACCCGACAACCACCACTACCACGAGCACCATCACCAGCACATCCACGTCTTCAATCACTAACCCGAGTTCAACTTGCAAGACGCCCGGTTGGTTTGGTTGTAACGACCCGACAACTACGGCCACAGCCACCCCAGCGCCTACCATGGTCACAACAATCCCGACGGCAACTTCAACCAGCTGTCATGATCCAGGATGGCTTGGATGTAATGACCCGTCAACGACCACTGATTCAAGACCGGCATATTCAACATGCACAACCCCAGGTCTGCTGTGGGGATGCTGGGATGAGCCAACAAGCACTCCCACCATCACTTCTCCACCTACATCGATACCCACCACATCGTCTCCCAATCCCAAGACATGCACTCACAAATTCCTTGGATTGATCTGTCTGGATTGAAATTATTAATCCAAGATATTTTCCCTTTGCAGATTCATTGAAGAACAATCCGCCTTGGAGAATTTGAACTTGATATACAAGACATATGACCATGCAAGCGTACATTCAAGCATTTGGTTTCACTCTTATTTTTTTTTCACTTCTATTGGACGGCGTTACAGTTTGGAGTTAATTTTTTGAGCCTACTTTAGAGTCAGATTTTGGTAGTATCATACCCAGTCCTAGACAATGTAATCTCTTTGGAATTGCAACATTACAAATTTGGCCAAGCGCAGGGTTGGTGCGCGTTGAGAGGAATCGGTGAGTTGAACCCCTTGCATGGACTGCGGGAGGTAATAGCCTTTACCGACAGATTCATCGACAAGGCACCTCTTATAAGTACGTTCAAGGCGCACTAGCAGCAAGCTAAGATTCGTTGTTCCCTGTTGAGTGACTTGCTTGCAGGGAACCTCTCGATATGCGAACCTCTGCGTTACATGACTTGCGACGCGTGGCTGGCTCCGCCCGTGCCACTGACGCCTGCGCCGCCCAAGCCAAATCGTTAAGACTCTCCAACTCAGTTGAAATGACGTATCTGCAGGTCTTCCAGCATTGACAAAAACTTATGCATGTACAGTCAGCTTTTAGTTACCTCCCATTTACGGAATACAGGGATGACAAAAACAAAAGCATTTCCACCGTCTAATTCAGTGAGAGTCAGGGCATCAAGAGGATCACAATATGAAGGACCTAGGTACCTGGTGTCTGTTGAGTGAAACAAAACAATATCAAAGTCGCGAGGGAATTCCAAGATTGTGGCAAAGCAGTAAAGCTTGCCGAGCCCAGCCACACTAGCGGTGACGTCGAAAATTCAATAGTGCAATCGGGGATCCTCCGACCTGATCCAGCCCAATATTTGGCTATTTTCCAGGATTTTCTTTACCGGAAGATCTGACTGTCGATCACCTCAGCGCCATCTGAGACTACTTTTCTCTTTGTGAACGCGTTCTAGTCAATTGGACTCGAATTGTTAGCCAATGGAGTCCTGTCAAACGTGCAGCGTTCAAAGACTGGGATTCGTACTGGAAATGAATCCTGCAGCCTGAGAATACATCATAGCTCGCAAAGCTTTACCTCCAGTCCTGGGAAAATCCTTGAAAGTCAAATCCCGCGCGCCCAAAGGGTTCCACAGGGGTCTTTAGTTAATTCAGACGAGCCTATCGGGATCAGCGCCACTGTGGGGCATATTGGGAGCAAGCTGTCTCCGCTGACGATCAGGTCCCAATCGAGGTCTCGATCATACTATTCATGATTTCATTTCGACTCCCCACAAGGTCTGTGGGTAGATGCATCCTCTCTCCAGCCACGTTGGCTGGGTAGCACTGATGCAGGACAGCAAAGCCAAAAAGCTAAATAGAGACGCGGAGACCAACCAGGAAATCAACACAGCCGATCGGTCTGGATTTCGGTTTGTTTTTGTTTTTTTTTGGCCTTTATTTTGTTTTTTTTCCATAATCATTTCCCCATCTAGTCTAAGGGTTGCCGGTTCAGATGGATACCTGCAGTTTGCTCTAAGCTGGAATATCCCAGTTTTCCCTTCTTATAAAAACCTGGCGCACCACTGGTGACATCTCACTTTTGTCTCTCACTCCCAACCATTTCATTCTCACCGGCCCCTTGAGATACCCTCTCCTCACATCAAACCGACATCATGAAGTCAATCTCCGTTGCTATGGCCATGCTGGCCGCTGCTGGTATGGCCTCCGCTAGCGTTTCTGCCTCAGACTGCGCTGTAAGTGCCTGAAAGTGAGCAAGGTTTTACTAGACCTTCCAGCTAATGAAGCTTGTAATAGCAAATGTGTATCTCCAACATGAACGCCAAGGCCTCTGAGCTCGGCTGCACCTCTGGTGATATGGATTGTTTGTGCAAGAACCAGGACTACGCCTACGGTATCCGCGATTGCACCAAGGAGGCTTGCCCCAGCGACAACGCCGAGACTGTCCTCTCCATGGCATTGGCGAGCTGCCCCAGTATGTAGACCCATTCTCTAAATGATAAAATACATGACTCACGATCTACGCAGGCAGCTCATCCACTGCGTCCAGCACTGGCACCGAGTCAACAACTATCACCTCAAGTGTCTCGGGTACATCGACTACTGAGACCCTACCTGTCACTGGCATGACCACGATCACCACAAGTGTTTCGGGCACGCTCACCACTGAGACCAAGCCCATCACCACTGACAGCACCACGATCACCACAAGTGTTTCGGGCACACTCACCACTGAGACCAAGCCCCTCACCACGATCACCACAAGTGTCTCGGGCACACTCACCACTGAGACCAAGCCCATCACCGCTGACAGCACCACGATCACCACAAGTGTTTCAGGCACACTCACCACTGAGACCAAGCCCCTCACCACGATCACCACCAGCGTCTCAGGCACACTTACCACCGAGACCAAGCCTGTCACTGCCAGTGAAACGACCATCACCACCACCGGCAAGACCACGCTGACTACCTCCGTCTCGGGAACCCTGACAACTGAGACCAGCGCTGTCACCAGCACTGCTACATCCACTGGCACTGAAACAGCTCCTTCCGCAAGCACAAGCACCGGTGCGGCCGCGATGGCTACTCTCGGCAGCTCTGCCTTCGGTGTTCTCGGTCTGGCTGCCATGCTGATCCTGTAAGGGATCTCCTGCGGACTTGGGTAATAAGTGTAATAAGTGGTGTGGATATGGATACGGGATGATGAATATGGTATCTTTAATGTCAATCTAATGAAGTTATGCTCTACATGGGCACGCACAGTCAATTAGCCTTTCAGGACCTCAGTACTACGGAGAGGTGAAGTCTGCCTTTATGATTATAATGAAGCCATTTAAAGCGATGACACATCCTACAGTAGTCAAGATAAGTACACTAGTAGATACCCCTAGCATACTGTAAGGAGGTATGTACGTTAGCATGTACCCCAAATTCCAATGACCGGCCAGTCTAGGACTACAAGGGGCATTTGACTGAATTTTAAAAGTCTAGATAGCACAAGTAAATTGGTAGTACCAACAATGTACTCGCGTCATTTTCCAGTCCACTGTCTGTCCATTCAGTACTCCAGATATCTTTGTCAGTCCTCCTTTGTTTTTTTTTCTCCCCTGTCCGCGCTGTTCCATTGTCTCATTCATCTTTCAAGCCCACATCTTCTTGAACTTCTCATCAAATTCAGTCTGGAGGGCGTTGAATGCCTTGTAAACCAGGGTCAAGGATTGCAGGTTGTCCATCTTCCGCCCTGGCTGCGTATTTGAGGGCTCCTGTTGCACCGGAGCTTGTTCCTCCTCATCCATATCGTCTTCCCAACTGTCCAACGGTTGAGCAGTCCGAAGGTGCTTCTTAACCGAAGCAGATGGAGCTACCGACGTATGAACTTTACCTGCTGGGGTCGTTGAAACCTTCTTTCCAGGCTCATCCTTCACCTCAACATCAGCTATGTTGTCATCAGCCTCAACTTCACGCAGTTCACCGCCACCGGTAACATCAAGCATGTCTACATCTGAGTTTCCTCGAGGGTTGAGAATATTCCCTAAGCTAGCAGTGACGACTCTCAGAATCATGGAGAAATCATTCAGTTCATACCAGACATCACCCCTGCGGACGCCATTGGCCCTCTCCAGCTCATGAGCATTTCCATGCTTGAAAAAGTCAAAGAGATATGCATTCAGTGGATGATGACTTGAAGAGCCTGGTACGTAGGGAACGACAGACTCCTCAAGCCACACACCGTCACGAATGGTTTCACATAGATCGGCAACGGTACTCTTGCCTATCCGCCAATCTTTATGTCCCGAGAGGGCATAGAATGGAGAGATGATCTTCGGAGCAGGGTTAAGAGAATGACTCTTCATAACACCCACCTCGAGAGCTGACGTGTCTCCTCCGCACTTGGTGTGACTCAACGGCAGATCGCAATCAGGAGTGTCAATATGCTGGTCGATAAAGGTGGACACATAACCAGTGTAGATATCCAGTACTTGACGGTTGTGGTTCTTCAGTGCCTGTGCTGCCTTCTTGGGCAAATGTGGCAGTACCACAATGGAGGAGCTGCTTTTTTCTGCCGTGCGATATGACTCTAACGTTGACTGACGTAGACGTTGACGTTTGAAAATGTGGCACATGACAAGCATGAGAGTCTGAAGAGTAGTTTGATTACTTTCGGGTGCCCGACCGAAGTCTTTGCAAACATCTTCGAAGTATCCCGAGGAAAGGAAGGCATGGAAAGCAAAGCTAGAACTCTCTGTGAAGTACAAATGAGACACACAGCCTGCAAAGTTTAATGGAGCTCCAGTGCCGTCAATAAGGTCGTTTCGTCGAAGGTATTCGATAGAAAACCGGAGATAGTGTAGCACAGTGTCCTTCGTCTCTGAACCACCGAGACAAATGCGAGGACTTGACAGGAGTGAGTTGATAGACTTCACGGCAGATGCTGCCTGGTTAGAGCCATCCAAAAGAATAAAAAGCCGCAGAATCAGACTGGTCGTAATAGGGAAATGGCCATTGAGGTCTGGAAGCCTTGAGCTAACCAGACGGTGAATCTTGGCTGTGGGAACATGTTGAAAAACAACGTTTCCCAGTAAATCAAATCCACGACGTCCTGCTCGTCCAGCAGCTTGCCGAAAGTTAAGTGCTGTGAGAAACAATGAATCGCCTGAGAAAACGACCGTTTTGCAAGGCATATTGATACCCAAGGCTAGTGTGCCGGTTGCTATAACCACACGCAAAAACCCTTTGCGGAACAACATTTCACAAACTTGACGGTATTTTCGATTCATGCCCGCATGATGCACACCGATTCCGCGCTCGAGGGCATCTGTCAGCCAGTCTGGAATATCGCGCCATTTGAAATCCGTGATGTACTCCAAGAACTCTGACCGTGACAGCTTCTTAGGATCGGCCAAACTGAACATTTCCACGGGTCTTTCTGGATCGAAGAGCTCCAACATGCTGCCTTCACCAGATGCTAGATCTCTGATTCCATCGGCGTGAGAAGTTGGCTGGTCCTCAGATCGTTTCTTCTTAGTTGGTTTAGCAACCTTCTTCTTCGATACTGCGTCCGCTTTTTTCCAGTCTTTCCACTTATCGACCTTTGCTTTCCATGCTGAGTTTTCTGATTTCCATTGCGATTCAGCTTCGCGCAGCTTTTTCAGTAAATGCTTGCCTATTTTTTCACATTTGCTCCGGTCGTAATTGAAGAATAGTGCGGGGAGAGCACGGTGGTCATGAAGCGAGCAGATCAATGGAAGTGTGGTAGAAAGAAGCACGTCATCCTCATCATTCCCATTGGTATGCGACATGGACGAGCCCTGCGGTTGAGAATGACTCAATGAAGCTTTCTCTGCGTTGTCAACGGTGGTTGAGGAACCGGTACTTTGTCGACCTAGTTCAAATAGAAGAGCCTCGAAAGGAGATCTTCTATCGTTCTTCCAATTGTTGACTAGTTCAATCAAAGGCTTCTGCCACTCAATAACATCCTTCTTGGAGATTATGCCCGAGAAGAATGAAGACGGACTGAGAGACGAATTCACGGGGAAATCATCAGTTTGTAGATCACTCATTGCTTTCCATAAGCTCAAACAGTCCCGTGGCTCAAGGCTGAAGTCAGTCGGTATCGCTCTTGACCGATCACCTAAGCTTAGGACAGGATGCATGAACTTCATGTCACCAGCCTCGTCAAGACCCCATTGGTACGAGACATCAACATTTGAAAAGCCCTTGAATGAAAAAACCGGAGGAGGGCAATACACATAGTTTCTCAGATCAGAGTATCTGTGTTTGTGCTGAATCATCTTCAATTCGTGGCCATTTGTGCGTTGAGCATGCTTGAGCCATTCGTAGAACTCCTCCGGATTACCGACAGTAGCTGACAGCGCGATGATAGGACACGGAGCCAAAAGAAGCAATTGTTCCCAAATAACACCATCCTCAGCTTGACCGATACAATGGATCTCATCAAATATGATACGTCTCAGTCGAGGGGTCCATGATTTCGCGTGGATTGGGGAGAGCAGCATGATTTGGAGAATATGAGGTACTGTAATGAGAATTTGACACCCTGTCGGACTGTTAATTCGATGGTCTCTTGTGTGGATAGCCCAAACCTGCTTTGCGGTAGCCTTGGCGGGATATTTTTTCGAAAAACGGGCCTGCACTTCAGCGGCGATCTGATTCACCAGTGCTTTGGTGGGAGCCACATAGATCAGAATGCCCTCATTGTCTTCCTTGAGGATCTGCCTCATAGCATAGAATCTGTATTCATTTAATATGGGTATTGTTTATATGATCAGGTAACTCACGAGATGAACGTTTTTCCTGCACTGGTTGGGGCGACGATGAACGCGCTCTGCTTTGTATCAATCTGGTCTAACACTTCTCTTTGCCATCGATCAGGATCAAAGTCGGGTGTTCGGGGGTCTGGCAAGGAGCCTATGCTACGTTCCATGAACGGACCCCCGTGGAGCAGTTGGAATTCCACTTGAGACACTCCAATCATGGAATTGGGCTTCTTTGGTAAAGTCACAGGCTTAAATGAAAGCGGTTGACCGGTCTGCTTTGATAGAGAAACGGCAGGTAATTCGAGATGCTGACAGACTCGCTGGACATAAATTCGAATATCATTACTGATTCCGCGCTTGAGTTTCATAAGACGAGAAAGCACTCCCCAAATGTGCGTCATGATCATTGTGTGACTTTGGTCAACCTCGTGTCGAGAAAGGGCTTGGACCGACGTATCGAGCAGGTAAGCGAGAACTTCTGCCTCTAGAAAAATGCGACTGTCTTTCGATAAGCTTGTCAAGTACTCTTCCATAGCATGGAATCGATCTAGTGGATCCAGGGAGCTTTTTTCCATTAGTTTGAGCTTGGAAGTCCACTTCGCCCTTTGCTTTTTTTCTTCTTCTATTGTCTTCTGCTGAGAAGCTGTCGCAGCCTTCTCCCTGCCGGAAGCCTTTCCAGTTGCTGGCTGAGATCTCACTTGAGGTGATTGGTTTGATTTACTTTTTGCAGTTGAAGTTGATCCAACAACGACGATTTCTCCCTGGGATATTCCTGCAGAGCCAGACAAGCTTTCCGCATATCGTAACATCTCTTTCATGTAGAACTGGTTTCTTTTGTTTTGTTTGAGAAGATCCTTTGGCGACAACTTAGGAGCCTTTTTCGAGTCAAGGGGCCTGGAGTTGTGCCAATGGGTATCTTCCTTGAATCCTTTGGAGCCCTTGGGATTGTTCTCTGCACCTGTAGAGTCATCAACCTGAATGCGGAAGGGTTTGAGGTGGTCATCGAAAACCGGGCTCTGAAATGGGAGCACCTCTGCGCCTTTCCGAGATTTGGCATTGTTCTTGGATGAAGGTTGCTTCTTGTCTTCTTGATTTTTATCGGATTTCGACTTTTCAGGTCTGTTTTTGTGTTGGATAGCTACTTCGGTAGCTACCCGGCTATCTGCCAATTGAAGCTCCGTACCTCCAAGATGATTCACCAGAGAGATGAGGTCGTTGAATGGCAAAAGAGTTGTCGATGAAATAACGCCGTTGATACCACATGTCTCTATCATTGTGTACACCCAGAAGAAAGTTCTTCCATCAAACAAATCTGCAAGATCACAGGGTAGATTGTGAGTGGCCTTCTCCCAATGGGCAGAGCTGATGATGTCTTTTGCCAATCGTAAAAAGGAGTTTAAGAACTCATTTGAATTCTTTGAGTTTGAAATCTGTACTCCTCGGTCCCCGAGCTTGGTATGTTGCAGAAGCACAAGGTGCAAAATCATGGATGTGGCTCCCATCGTGATTTTTCGGCTGGAGGAGGTAATGTTCCCCAACATAATTCCCAAGGTGACGACCAAAAGACATTGTCGTTGTGTCAGGGATGATTGCTTGTGAATGACTTTTTCGATCATGGTTTTCACTTCTTCCAAGTCCAAACTTCCATGACCTGAACTCTCAACTGAGTGATCCGAGCTTGGTGTACTCTCTAGGGTAAGGGTGCTTAGTCCCAGGGTCTCCTGTTGTAGAAGGATCCAGTTCTTCCGCGTGAATGTACCCTCGATGACTATTGACATCACCTATTATTTGTCACTTTTTGCCATAGGTGATAAGCTCACTGGTTTAAATACCTTCGTATCCCGAAACTCCAAGCTGTTGATAAGAGAAATGTTGCGTCCACGAGCAATGAACCAGTGAATCATTCGCCTGAATTCGACTCTTGATGACTCTTTGCATGGAGAAACTTCAAATCGATTTTCGTCAACTTCCTCCTCACTACTATCATCGGACTCAGTGCCTTCGGAACCTGAGTCCTCGGAACCTTTCTCATCACCGTCTACTTGGTTTTCGGAAGCTCCATCGTGACACATGAATAAGTAAGCCCCCGATTTCACCAAGTGTTCTTCGAATTTCATAGACCGGAAACTTTGAAACTTTCGTACCCTGAGGCAATGTGGGGACCGGAGGGAGATTGAAATGAGATGTTGTATGATGGCCTCCCTGGCTAGAAGATATCGATCATGCAGAGCCCGGTCAATAGCCGTAGGGACGCAGAGCTGGGCGCTTTGATCAAAGAACACGATTTCACAGACACATCTGCGCTGTTGGAGTTTTTGCAAAAGTCGTTCGACCAGGTAGGTTGCGTGCAGGACCTGGAATCCGGGGTGAAAATCGAGCTTCTTATTGGCAAAACACTGGAGCAGGAGCGAGTCACCGTCGATGATGAAAGGCTCACGACCGACAAAGTCCCCAACGAGATCTACAGTCCGCGAGCCTTCTTGGTGATACCTGCACTCTCACAGTCAGAAACTGGGTCGTTCCAGATTTGGTGGGGGCCAAATCACCATTGCAGCAGGCTGTTTTGATCCATCATGGCGTGATTATCTGGGCGAAATGGGTAGTAGAGGGTCTTAGAGGGTCGAAGTTACTGGAAGAGAATAGGGGAAACTAAGTTGAAAGAAATGAAAAAGTGCCAACGCAGTTGGCAGCAAACGCCAACAACAAGCATGGCAATTTTGCGCCCGATAAGCAAACGCTCCTACTAGTATCGATATGGACTGGCAGAAGTGGAGTTTTACGGTACATGAGTATCTGTACTCGGGCACATACCCCCTGACACCCCCATAACCAACATCTAAAATCGTTTTCAACTTGTTTTCACTCCAGCTCATTACTGAGTATAATTTGGGGGAGTTCTTCAATTTATAACCCATATGATAAAGACCATGTAGGAGGCAAGCCAGGTAAACGTGTAGGATGTATAGTAGCTTCCTTGTACTACGAGTAAATTTACTAGGAACTTGTTCTAGGCGCTTCGCAAGAGGCAGATGACCTCTATAATTGTGTTTTATAAATCACAGCGGTAACTTTCAGTGTCGGTCAAAATCTATGAGCAATTTTGCCTGGTTTTATCCCCCACTCTCTCATTCAGCTTTTCCAGGAATGTTTGACCCCACCGTGAACTAGAACATCACTTATCAGCGGCGGAATTACATCGCTAAATAACTTGGGAAAGTGCCTACCTGGTGTACGTATGGACGAATTTTTGAAGTTTCTCGAATTTCGACTGGCGTTCTTCAGGATCCAAAGTAAGGGCCTTGAAAATTGCCTCGGACATTTCTGTCTTGTTAGCAGGATGGAAACAAATGCTTCCCTCTCGCATAAACGAGGCAGCACCAGCAAACTCAGATAGAATGAGAACTCCATGCCTTTTCTCCTGACAGGCCACATATTCGAAAGAGACCAGGTTCATTCCATCGCGAGTTGAAGTGAGCAAACATGCATCGGCGATCGAGTATAGTGCGGCCAGTTCATTGAAAGGGACTGATCGATGCATGTACAGCAATGGAGTCCCGTCAGGCGTGGCTTTTTGGTCAGCTTGTCCATATTTCTAGTACTTCGAATTGCATCTCGAGACATACAGTGTTTCCCGTTGATCTTGCCGGCCAAGGTACTTAGCTCGGTTTCTAATTCCTGATACTCCTTGACATCCTCACGACTGGGCACTGCGACCTGAATGAGAACTACCTTGTTCCGCAGCTCTGGATGGTCATCTAGGAAGGAATCAAAGCCTTTCAATTTCTGCGTGAGGCCTTTGATGTGATCTAGCCGGTCGACACCAACAATGACAGTCATACCCCTATACTTCTCCTTCAACGTCTTGATCCTATTCTCGACCTCGGGGTTTTTCAATGTATCGGTGAACTTCTGCGGATCAATTCCAACAATGAACTTGCCGATACAGACCAGCCGGTTCTTATACTGTATTTGGTTTTGAATTTCCGTGCGGGCGTTGCTATAGATATGTCAGTTTTGCTCTTGGACTATGCAGACCACTCACAGCAAATTCCCACAAGTCTCGATGAAATTTTGCTTATACTCATCCGTATGAAAGCCAATCAGATCACTGGCTAGCAAGCCCTCAATCAGATGCTTGCGAACAGGAAGGGCCCTCCAAAAGTCACCGGCCGGGAATGGTGTGTGCAATGAGAATCCAATTGCGCAAGACTTGCCCTGCTGCTCTAGTCGGGAGCGTAACAATTCCGGGAGAAGCATCAGGTGGTAATCATGAACCCAGACCAATTTCCCGGTATCAGCAGCATCGGCGATTTGATCGGCGAAAAGTTCATTGACCCGTTTATAGGCCTGCCAGGGCCCATCGTCGAATGTCACACCTGACTGGTAGTGCAGGATAGGCCATAGCATGCAGTCTATGGCCAGGGTCAGCACCTCCTTTACTACTGTGAAGCCACTCACTTGAAAATCCGTTATAATGTTCATGTGCAAGATGACTGTCCAGAAAGATGGGACAGGCATCATATTCCGCCAAGCTTTGTGATACCTGTTCTCTGTCCGCAGGGTCTTTCACTTCGATCCCCGGCCAACCGAACCATTTGAACTTAGTGGATTTCAATCCGGATAATGCTGTGACTAGTCCTCCACTGGAGATTGATGATTGATAACCCCCATCAACCTTTTTGACAGATACGGGAAGTCGGTTGGAAACCACAATCAAAGTTTTGTTCTTGTCGATGGACATGATGACCATATAGAAGATCAGGTATGGCAGGCAGTAAAAGATAAAATATGTTACGGGGTATCCATGCCGGACGTTGTCTAAGTAATGTAGCCAAAAGCCGACATCTGGAGGAGATTTCCGTCGCCTCTTGCCTCTATGGCAATGGCAAATCTACGTCACTATGAATATTCTAGCATGCTGGAATTTACATGTGTAGTAAATATTTACGGAGAGGAATTGGAAATGAGAATGAGGTTTGTGGAGTTCACTTTCCCTATGGATTAAGTTTGAATCACATCGGAGCTAAAAAGTCTAGAAAGTCTAGAAGGATAAACATGTATCGTTAGCTTCAAATGTTTAGTGGGGCCCAAATTCAACCGACTATTAACAGAGATCGCATTTAGCCGGAATTTCGAGGATAATTGTCAGATTGAGATCCCATGATTCAATCAAGATCGCATGATCAATTGGAGGTTAAAAATGGCATTTAAACGTTCCATCCAAATGTTCCAAACAATGTTAGTGAAATTAACCTGAATCGTGCCAAGTGAGCGGGACAATTGACATCATGCGGACTGATCCTCCCCGCAACTCGTAGTTCACTTGCCAGGATAAATTCATTTATCCCCCACCTTCACCACTTTCACATATAAACCGATTCATCCCTGATTTCTTTTTCTCGCGGGTTAGCGACATTCTGATTTCAAGTGCTTAACATGGCGTCTCAATCCCCCCTCTACATCGGGTTTGACCTATCAACCCAACAACTAAAGGGTCTGGTAGTCAACTCCGAGCTAAAGGTCGTCTATATCGCCAAATTCGATTTCGATGCCGATTCAACCGGCTTCCCAATTAAGAAGGGTGTCCTCACAAATGAAGCCGAGCATGAAGTGTTCGCCCCGGTCGCATTGTGGCTACAGGCCCTTGATACCGTGTTGGAGAACCTCCGCAAACAAGGGCTAGACTTCAGTCGCATCAAGGGTATCAGCGGGGCAGGACAACAGCATGGGAGTGTTTACTGGGGTCGCGAGGCGGAATCACTTCTTCAAAACCTGGATCCGGAGAAGTCGTTGGAGCAACAGCTCCCGCCCGCTTTCTCCCACCCATACAGCCCCAATTGGCAAGATTCAAGCACCCAGAAGGAGTGTGATGAGTTTGATGCGATCCTGGGTGGACCAGAGGAGCTCGCTCTAGCTACCGGAAGCAAGGCGCATCACGTAAGTCTCCCGGTCAGCTTTGTTGTGGACAGCTAATGACATCATAAAGAGATTCACCGGTCCCCAGGTCCTTCGATTCACGAGAAAATACCCCGAGGTCTACCAGAAAACAACTCGCATCTCCCTCGTCTCATCCTTCCTTGCGTCGCTCTTCCTCGGCCATGTCGCCCCCTTCGATATCTCGGACGTGTGCGGCATGAACCTGTGGAACATCAAGAAGGGCGCATACGATGACCGTCTCCTACAGCTTTGCGCCGGTGAATTCGGAGTCGAAGACCTGAAGAAAAAGCTCGGCAATGTCCCTGAGGATGGCGGACTACATTTGGGAACTGTCCACTCATACTATATCAAGCGGTACGGCTTCAGTCCCGACTGCACGGTGATCCCGGCGACCGGCGACAACCCAGCAACGATTCTCGCTTTGCCCCTTCGGCCTTCAGACGCCATGGTATCCTTGGGTACTTCCACAACCTTCCTGATGTCCACTCCGAACTACAAGCCCGATCCTGCCACGCACTTCTTCAACCACCCAACCACCGCCGGCCTCTACATGTTTATGCTTTGTTACAAGAACGGAGGACTCGCGCGGGAACATGTTCGTGACGCGATCAACGAAGGTCTGAAAGATACCGCGGAGGAGCCCTGGGCCATCTTCGACAAGCTTGCGTTGACTGCGCCTGCACTGGGACAAGCGATCGCAACCGAGCCAATGAAGATGGGCCTCTTCTTCCCACGGCCAGAGATTGTACCCAACATCCACTCAGGACAGTGGCGGTTCACCTATGACCCGAAGAATGAAACCCTGACCGAGACGACGGAAGGATGGACTGTTCCTCAGGACGAGGCCCGAGCCATTATTGAGAGTCAGATGCTCTCACTCCGACTCCGCTCTAAAGGCTTGACACAAAGCCCTGGAAATGGGCTTCCGGCCCAACCACGACGGGTGTACCTCGTCGGTGGTGGATCCAAGAACAAGGCAATTGCCAAGATTGCTGGTGAGGTTCTCGGTGGCGCCGAGGGTGTTTATAAGCTCGATATTGGAGACAATGCCTGTGCGCTTGGCGCAGCATACAAAGCGGTATGGGGCATCGAGAAAGAGCCTGGTCAGACCTTTGAAGACCTCATTGGTCAACGATGGAATGAGGATGAGTTTGTTGAGAAGATTGCGGATGGATATCAGGCTGGCGTCTATGAGCAGTATGGCATGGCTGTTGAAGGATTTGCGAAGATGGAAAACCAAATCCTGCAGCAAGTGCGAACTCGGAAATAAGAAGCCGGTAGAAGCGTCAATGAAAGCCAAAGATTAGAATTTAATTCTAAAGATCTGCAAATTCAATCCTGACTATACTAGAGGTTGGAGCAAACTCTCTTTAAACCAGGGCGAGTGAGATAAGTCGAGTATTAACGCTTCAGCATAGCTGATCTGCGGACCGCGGCTTGCACCTGAAGTTCACATGAGCCGAGACTAGATTCATCACTTTCATGTGGATTCCAAGTTCTTAATGCCGCTTTTTAGGTTCTTTAGTTCCTGGGGAAATGTATACATGCGGGGAAACCAGACTTCATTTAACTTAGTTTGTACCCCGTACTCCCCATTTGATTCCCAAACATTTGAATACAGAATTTACAATGTCTCGCTCTTCAAGTTCATCAGAGGATGAAAAGGCCGGAACTCTACCAGATTCCCAACATGAATCCAACACCGATTCCAGCCGCCTCCACGCCCTCGAGCAACTAGAGATCCTCCCCCAAATCCTTCAAGAAGGAATCCTATTCGCCGGTTCCGGCGCAGCCCTTCTCCTCCAAGCAGCGATGCCCGAAATCCGCAAAAAAGAAAGCAAAAATGAAAATGAAAACCCACAGGATCTAGCTACAGAACTCCTCGACGCCCTTCAAGCCCACATAAGCTACACCTCAACTCTAGTCTTCGGCACCCGCGCCGAACGCAAAGCTCTCCTAGAACTGTTACACAATGAAGCCACCAGTCTAAGCGGACGTAACAACCGATTCGCCGACCACCCACCTCTCCAACTCTGGATGGCCGCAACGTTGTACGCCACCGCAACAGACTTCTACCAACGCGTCTACGGCCGAGTCAACTACCAAACAGCCCAACAAGGCTACTCCGAGTTTACACTATTAATAAACTGCCTCGGTATACCAACAGGTACCTGGCCCGAGACCAGGCAGAAGTTCTGGTCGTACTGGGATGATCAAGTAGGAAAGTTAGTTGTGTCGCCTGATGCGGCGCGGTTTGCGAGGGATTTGAGGGAGAGTACTGATATGCCGAAGTGGGTGCAGAGGATTAAACCGTTTTGGCGCGTTGTTACTATTGAGATGTTGCCGCCGAGGTTGAGAGAGGCTTATGGGCTGAGGTCGACAAGGACTACGAGGACTTTGTATAGGACTTGGATGGGGTTCTCGGTGGCTGTTTATCCGGCTATGCCTAGTAAGGTGCGGGCTTATCCGTTGAGGTATTATCAGGATAGACTCAGAGAGAAGTTGAATGTAGCTTGATGCTGGTTCTGTTCTTCATGAAACGCCTGCCAAATGAGATACGCTTTGTGATAAGAGTTTTCCAGTCTGTTGAGAATTACTTAAATGTATGTGCATGCATAATTATATCTTTAAATCATAATTCCTATCTGTTTGCATATACTGTAACTCACTATCTCCTATCTTTGGTGGGAAACAGAAATAATTTTCAGGCAGCAAGTGAGCTTGGGTACTAGAAACTTTGCCGAGATAGTTACATCCCAGCGTAGGCAGAGGAGACCCATATCATCACCTTCACGCTATTCAGCGGCAATATAAATGTGCCTCGGGTGGAACTGTAGTACCTGTATGTGCAACCATCCTGTCTTGATTTCTAACGAAGTACCCCTGCATTTCTGTGACATCAGTGATGAAGCCTCAAGCAGCAACTGCTTTAAGAAAAGGAGAAAGTCTTTTATTCCACCAATCTTGACTTTCAAAGCTGTCTTCCATTGATTGAAACGAGATCAATAAGATCAACTCACATATTCAAATTGATTGAATTGCATTCAGACAATATCTTATGCCCAGTAAGCGCGAATGAGCTAACAACAGCCTAAAGAGGCCTGAGGAATAGTCATGGCAATGTCGCACAAGATTACATTGTTCTATCAAATCCTTCCGAAAAGAGGGGTCCAGACATATATCACCTTCATCAATACCATGAAGTTGAAACCAGAGAATAAACCCCTTACATCGTCACTGAGCGCAGACTTGAAAGTCCAGTCATTGGGAACCCTAAAATGTCATCCAACTCCGCCCAAGCATCTTCTCAGGCGGACCAGGTCCTCCGAGACGGATATTCGAGAATCTACCAGAACCACTCAGTCCTGCTGACTGGAAGCACTGGCTCTCTAGGGGGATGTCTTTTGTATAAACTAGCATTACAGCTACCCACACGAAATATATACGCCTTAATCCGCGGAACGCCTGAACAAGCAATTGCAAAATGGAAGAAGTCTATGCCGAGCCACATCCAAGCCATCCTCGCCTCAAAGAAAGTGGAATTCGTGATTGGCAACATCCGATCACCAGACTTCGGTCTCCAACCAGCCGTCCTCCAAGAACTACAAGAGAAAATCACCCTGGTCATCCACGCGGCAGCAAAAATAACCCTCGACGCAAGTCCCCGGGACGCATTCGAGAACAACTGCCTCCCAGCCCTAGAGCTCGCCCGCATAGTCTCCCGATTCCGCCGACTAAAGCTTCTCGTTCAGGTATCAACCGCATACGTGAATAGCTTCCTCCCCGACGGCCCAGTCCTAGAGAAACTGTACAACCTTTCCAACGAAGATGCCGAAGCAGAACTAGCATCCGTCCTATCCCTCGACAAGTCACCACGCACGGCAATTTTCTCATCCAGCTATGCCCAAGCCAAGTATGTAATGGAGCGAGTCATCCTCCAGCGGTACCCTTTACTCCCCATTCTAATTCTTCGTCCAACAATCTTCGGTCAGGCTATCCGGGACCCATACCCACTCTACGGACTGGAAAATTCAACACCCATGAACAAGTTCTTCCAACTCTTCATGGAAGACCGAGGCGCATCACAGATCTGGCACTCTGCAGAAGGATATAAAACCGGCGCGAATATAATCGACGAGATACCTGTTGACTTTGTCGCGAACGCATGTCTTCTACATGCTGCAGCTCGCACGACGGGAATAATACAAGTGGGATCAGAACTTTACGAGCCGCTTACCTTTGACGGGTACTTGAATATTGTGCTCAGTAATGCCCCACCGGCGATCCGGAAGGAACTTCCTGAGATTATTTTCACGGAGGATAGGGATGTACCGCAGTGCTTCTTGGCGGAAATGGTGCAGATTGCGTCGAGGAACTGGCTGTTTGATTGTGGGAGGTCTTATTGGTTGAAGCAGGTTGGTGGGCCGTTGAGTATGCGGGCTTGTAAGTCTGAGGTGGATAGTCTGAATCATAAGCGGATACATCGGATCTATGGGCGGAGGCTCGAGAAGGCTCGTATGTGATATGTGTGATTTTCGGATATGGGTTGGAAAGATTTGTGTTTGACTTTGTTTGTGGTTGATATTGATGATTTTTTTGCAGTGACTTGATAGCTTTGACCTGCATCAATGGATGTTTTAATTTGCAATCTTCTAAGCTTTGACAAATAAATGGGATATTCCAAATAAAGAATGAAAAGATGCCGCATGTATATTTATTATGCCAATGACAACTTCGGAAGACTTTAAATGTTACGCATAAGCAAACTGACCACAAGCGATATATCAATCCGTCATCTCAACTGTCGCAGCCGGTCGCTATACGAACTATATCTCAAACATCTTGGATAGATATTTAGCATATTTTGAGTAGATCTAGGTATTAGATTGAGATTCATATCTTGGTACTAGCATCTATGGAGTTAATTGCCCTTCACCAAGCGAACAGCAGAATATGGAAGAGCGCAAACCACCTGCCAAAACATCCACAGAAAATCCACCATGGGTCCATTGGTATATTCCAATTCACGAGGCACGATCTCCGCCGCAGTCAGAACAGTATTCACAAGTGGTGCTGGGTAGTTCTGGCGGAGATACTCAATCATGAGGTCATGGCCATTTGTGATACCGCCTGTTTTGCATAGCCAGGTCAGTCAAAGATAGATAGATAAGAGCTAAAATTGAAATCGAATAGATAATATTACTCACCACACATCCAAAGGTTGCCATCTTTCGTAACGCGCACCGTGTCATCCCAAATCGTGACATCGGGGAAGTTCTTCCTCAGCTCCGGAATTAAAAACCGCGGCGCAGTGACTACTCTGCCTTTTGTTAGACCCGCGTGCGCAACTACCAATGCCCCAGTACAGATACTGAGGATTGTCACGTTTGCGGCATCGTGCTTTTGTAGGAACTCGAGGTACTCCTTTGCCGGCGGCATGCGCTTAGGTGGTGGCCCGGGAAGATAGATCAAGTCGAGTTTACCTGGTGCCACTTCTGCATCGTCTAGTGAATGCGTGATAGGAATTGAGGTTTGTGATGTGAGATCACGGCTTCCTGTTGGTCCGTCTAAGGCGATATAGGAGATCTTGCAAGGCCGGCCGAGGTCTATGATGGGTTTGGGAACTCCCAATTCCGTGAGATACTCCGGGCACGTCATGAACAAAAGGTCAATGGCTGCTAAATCGAGGAGCTGGACAATGTCCACAAGTAGAATACCGACATGGATTGTCTGGGAAGTCATTGTGGTATTTATTTTAGAGAGTTGAAGAAGTGAAGAAGGTCAAAGTAAACTCTTGTAAAAGATAAAGATATGAGAAGCAATGGAAAAAAAGAGGTTTTGGGTCTATCTTTTCAATTTTCCATCTTTAATCTGATTCAATGAAGTCGACACTTTCTACCCCGCACCTTTTCCTTTCTAGCCCAGGTCCATTATAGATTAATGAAGGAATTTGATAAACGATGTCAGCGAGGTGCCCCTCCCGCGGTCAGCGGATAAAAATAATCTGCGCAATTATGCGCAAATACATCAAAAAAGTACAGAAATACGATAACTAGACTAGGCGTGATACATGGATCCGAACAGTCGTCACACATGCACAACAGGGTTTTATATTCCACCGATGCCATTCAGTGACTCAGCAAGTACGCTTCAGTCTAGTCGTCCAAACATTGCATAATCATAGGCAGGACTAAGGTAACCTGCATATCCTCCAAATCCAGCGGAGACACTGATAGATCTTCATCTGCTCGCTGTATGAAGTTGAAAGTGCGCCACTCACCCATGAAACACTTCAGTTGAAACAATTAAGGTCACCCTGCCTGATGTACTTATGTAGAGTCTGTTAACAATCTGAGATGCTGATGTGCCACAATGTGGTGCATAACCCAGGTTACAGTTACATATTCGCCAAGTTTTAAATCGGATGATCGATGGCAAAGTATTGGCAGAGGACAAGGAGATCTGGGTGGATCGGAAGTTCTGCAGTGTAATCAAGGCTTCCGGTCCAGCCGATGTAATCTAGTCCAGCCCAGCCCTCTTGTACTCGGTACTCGGACTTTTTTGCGGCCCTTGACTGAACATTTCTTCAATGAAGTACGGAGATAGCTGCTGAGTTACTTCAAGACTGGAGTAATTTAGCAAATTGCAGTTGAAGCTATATAGTCCGTGGTCAAAGGAACCAGTTGACGACAATGCGGGACGGAACAACCCGCTCGCCGGAACATTCATGTCGGACCACCACAAAGCAGTCCGACTATACACCAATCTCCGACTTGTACTCGATATTTCAGGCTTCTCCGCTAGACTCTGAAATATGAGTAATGCGGTAGGAGCTGCATGGCAAATCCCATGCTCGGGGTTCAGATCCTCGAGCATCTTGTCGACCTTCCGCTCTCAATGTCGCGATCTTCGCCTACACCTACAGCCGAGCTTACACAGTAACGTGCGCTGGTCTAGCTCCGTGAGCTCTTTTACTCAAATTGGACGACCCCTGATTTCATCTTCTCCGCCTCGATACTCCTCGGCCCCTTCTTATTGGACCAGAAACAAAAGAACTCTGGCTCGCAAACCTACCCGAAAAGCATCCGACCCGTCAACAGGCGCAATTGTCGCCTCCGAGGCCGAGATTAAAGCTGTCTTCCCCCATTCGCAAATATCTACCAAATTGGCCAACCGCACCCTGGCAGTCTTGCATGCGCGGAGGTTAGAGGGTACCCTGGATCTAGATCTTCCCAAGGAGATCACCCGGGCTGTAACTCAACCACAGCTTGACACTGCTTTGGAATGGTTACGGCAGAAATACCCAATCGATGAAGATGCCGCGATTCTAGCTCGAATTGAACGGGAAGAGCGACAGGCGGAGGAGAAATTGGTGCGCCGCGCCGAGGAGCTTGGTCTTTACAAGCCACAGAGCGGTTCATACGGGGCTGAACTCGGCGAGGAAAACTCGGTCTATGGAAAGAGTGTCCTCAAAGAGGTACGCGAGAAGAACGAGAAACGCTTGCTGGGCGAAAAGGAACGCAAGCGCCAAGAATGGTTGGCAGGTGAACACGAAGAGCAGGAGCGACTCCAACGCCAAATCGAAGGCAGCAAGGAGTTGCAGCAATACCAGGAATCGGCTTTGATGGCGGGTAGGTTTTAAAATCATTTTCTTGAACCATCACACTGACATCTTTAGCGCGTCCGCGGGCGGACCCCAACGAACGGCCGTACCTTGCTTGGGTCCAAAAGCATCACATTGCGGGGACACATAACCAGGCTGATGCTGTGAATATCACGACGGTATGTATGGTGTAGATCTATATTAGATGTGCTGTGTTTAACTTCTTGCTTCATTTCAGCCCCAGCGGCTGTTGTCGTCTATCCTGTTCACTGTCGCTGTCCTCGGCCTCTGCTTTGCATTTTCCCAGACCTACGAGGCGCCAGCAAGAAAGGATCGTCTATGGCCCAACGTTCCTCCGGCTGCGGCAACTGTAGGCGCTATCATCGGTGCCAATGTGGCCGTCACATTGATGTGGAAATACGTTCCACCCTCATGGCGACTGCTGAATCGCTTCTTCATTATTGTTCCCTTTTATCCCAGTGCGCTTAGCATGATTGGTAGCACATTCAGCCATCAAACGTGGAGACACCTTACCACGAATATGCTGGTACTAGGTCTCATGGGAACCCGAGGTAAAGACCCTTCTGTCCTTTGCTGAATACCAAACTTACCATGTTTAGTTCATGATGAGCTCGGTCGTGGGAACTTCTTGGCCATCTACTTCGCCTCTGGCGCGGTAGGATCTTTGGTGTCCTTATCTCGCAGCGTCTTACTGGGAGCTCTCGCCACTACCTCTCTAGGTGCCAGTGCAGCTACCAGTGGAATTGTTGCCGCATGGTGCATGTACCACTTTGAGTATGTAAATCGTGCCAGATGTTTACGATTGCCAAACTAACTCTCCTCTAGCGACAAAATCACCATGTGGATTCTACCCCATCAATTACGAGAGATCCTCTGGACCCAGGGCTGGATATTCCTCGCCTGCATTGTTGGCACCGAGGTGTTGAGTATGATGACTCCAGCTCGCTTCCTCCAGGTCTTCCCCTTATCCAGACTCGCCAAAATGGACCACGCTGCCCATCTTGGTGGTTACTTCGTTGGTACTAGTTGTGGTTATGTTCTCACACAAAGGAAGAAGGAGAAGAAAATTCGAGAGTCGAAGTGGCTTGAGAACCTTGTCCGGTAAGGACCTGTATATCTGTATATTAGATCGCTATTAAATGATCATTCGCAATGTATAAAGTGAGGCTCATGAAGTATATTTTTACCTAAATGGTAAATGGTACCCGCGAGGGGTCGAATATTCAATGTGGGGCGGATTGTCTAAAATCTTCAGTCTTCAATTAACCAGCTTTTTCCCTCAACACATTTACAACTCCACGCCACACAACATGTCGCAACAACTTGTGACTGTCCTTGCGACTTCTATCGCCATTGTCGATCAATTCCAGGATGCTATTTCCCCATCCACTCTTGCGCAGTCCACCCAGACACCAACCAAAGACGCAAAGCCCCTGCCCCTCCTTTCAGCCTCATCAAGCGCTCTGAAAGCCCAAGTCACCAAATTGTCACTACTATCCATCACCACCCCCTTCACGCACTCTGCAGTGACCAAGATACTCCGCGACTGCAACGACTCCGTCCTACCCTCGTTGTTGACCGCAATTCTCCTCGTTAACCCCGCCGAACACACGAAAACATTCCACTCCGAGACCCTGGCCTTGGTCAGAATCCTATTCACCGAGCTCGCCACACTTCTGAAAATAGTCAAGGCTATATCCGAGAAGAAGGATCAAGCGAAGAAAGAGGACCCAAAGAGTAAAGAGGAGGAGATCGTCAAGGCTGAGAAGGATGCTATTACCCTCGCGACTGGTCGCGTCTGGGACGCATGCGACTCGGTAGTCCAAGTCGCAACCAATGGTGTCGTTGGTTTCATCACCCGTCGCGTCGAGCAATGGAGGGATCTTGTCCGTGACGCCGTGGAGGAACTTGAGAACTGGGATCCAGCAGAAGACGACGATTTCTTCGACGATATTCTTGGCGATGAGAAGGATGAAGAAGAAGATGCTGGATCCAAAGATTCCGACGACGAAGAGAATATCGCCGCTATGCAAGAACAGAAGAAGTCTACACTCCGCTTCCTGAAGCCTATCGCCCAGGTCTACTCTGCCATCATCACATATCGCCTGAAGAAAGCAAACGACGCGCCATTAGCTTCCGCTGGAAACGTTGCGCGATTGGAGAAGTTGATCGTCAGTCTGCAGAGTATTCCTGACCAGGTGGATGAAGTTGCTGGGGCCTTGTATGAAGAGGATGCGCCCCGGTCTGTTGAATTCTTGCAGAAAATACACGAATTTGCTTCACAGGCTGTTGAGTCAGTAGCGGCGCCCTGGAGTGACGAAGCAGAAGACAAGTTCACCGTCTGGTCGCGGACCTGGTCCAAGGTCATGGAAGAAGTCAGCAAGTCTATCAGGCCTGATGCTGTAGCCGAGGCATAGAAATAGTATTACCAAATGTACAACCTTGCATTCTGAATCCCATAATTTGGAAAGACTAGGCAACGTTCTATTTATTTTCATGCCTCGTAATACAGTGTCTAATCATACTCATTTCTTTGCCTTCAGCGGCGCAAAGATATCTGTCCACAACTCACTCGCCTCACCCAAGTAATAGGTCAAGCTCACATCAGCCAAGCTAGCATTCTCTCCTCCATCCATAGTCTCCAACTGGGAAATCAAATTTTCCAGACCGAAAGCCTTCCCAGTTGCCTGGGTAGCACCAGCCTCCAACATAACATTCACGACATGAATATGAAAATGATAGTAAGTCGGTTGATCTAGAAAACAAGTTAGCAAATCAGCAATCCCCCGAAGAAAATAGAACAAACACAAACTCACAATGAACATAAAGCTTCAACTGATCCTCATCCAAATCCGGATACTTAGAAACAGTGGCCTTCAGAACCCTTTCCCTCAAATACTTCAACCAAGGAATATGGCTCTTTCTCAAATCCCTCAAACTCCAAATATCCCTCCGGTGAACCAATGTCAACAAATGCAACGAACTAATAGTCTTCCGATCCCAATTCAAATCAGGCAACATCAAAAAAGCATCCTCAACACCATGCCCATCATCCCGCATGATAATATCATCCTGCTCCGTCCTCCCTTCAAGGATATTGAATATCCAATTCAAACGACCTTCATCGCGCTTCGCCTGAATATACGGACGGATGTACTCCTTGTAGATCTCCGCCGTCTCAGTAACCATGCGAACCTGCTGATCGGAATATTTCTTGATATGTTGCTCGGTACATGGCCAGATCAGGTTGAGCTTTAGGTCATGCTGGAGTTTGGGGTTGGTGCTATCTCCGTTGGAGGCGAGGTACCAGCGGTAGATGTCGTTGTCGCCTAGGTTGGTAATTCGGGAGAGGGCTGCTTGGAAAGCTTGGATTACTTCTAGAGATTCGGTTGCGAAGGCGGCGCGTTCGGCTGTTAGGATTCCTTGTTGATTGTCGATTGTGCCGAGGAGGGTGATGCGGCGGCCGTTTTGGTCTGGGAGGGTTAATGTTGGGGACCTTGGGTTTGGGTGGATTTCATACCTTGCTTCAAAAGCTTGGTAACTTCGAATTTGGAGATGAGAGCTTCTGGGGTTGCCATTTTGTGGGAATATGAGGATTGGTATGAGTTCGTAGCTGTGAAAGATCTTTATGGTGGGGCCGTTTAGCTTATCGCGGGGTAGAAAGATCCAGGTAGTGGCAGGGACACTAGTTGATTGCTTTATTGTACGGAGTTCGCCTTTATTTGCCAGTTCAAATTGTGAAGCTCAGATATTTCTAGAGAATTTATATAAATCCGTTATCTAATTTCATTCAAAGTAGTTTTCATATATAAAGAAGCTCTCTCTATTCCTGTAGAGGTTCTCCCATGCCGCCAAAGGTAACGCTCTTAATGGTCATAAACTCATCGATACCATACTTGCTGCCCTCGCGGCCAAAACCACTCTGTTTAACACCACCAAATCTGTATAATCGTCAGTCCATAGTCATCTTTTTCTATTGAGAAGAACTTACGGTGAAGCAACATCACTGATCAATCCAGTGTTCACACCAACCATGCCAACCTCCAGGGCCTCAGCGACACGGAAAATGCGGCGCACATTGCCGCTGAAGAAGTAACCAGCAAGACCAACCTCGGCCTTGTTGGCCAGGTCAACAACCTCCTTCTCAGTCTCGAAGGGGAAAAGACCGGCCACAGGGCCAAAGGTCTCCTCTGAGGCAATAAGCATATCCTTGGTCATACCCGACAGAACAGTGGGCTCGTAGAAGTTGGGGCCCAGAGCAGAGGCCTTCTGGCCACCAATCAAGACCTTGGCGCCCTTGCTAGTGGCGTCCTGGACGTGCTCGTGTACCTTACCGGCAGCACGTTCGTGAATGACAGGACCGTGTGTAATGCCCTCCTCGAAACCAGCACCGAGCTTGAATTCCTTAACCTTGGCGGTGAAGCGCTTGGTAAACTCATCGTACACGCCCTTCTGCACATAGATTCGGTTGGCACAGACACAGGTCTGTCCGGAGCTGCGGAACTTAGAGTTAATAGCGCCAGCAACAGCAGCATCAAGATCCTCAACATCATCAAACACAATGAATGGCGCATTACCGCCCAGCTCCCAGGAGACCTTCTTGATAGTAGACGAAGCCTGCTTCATAAGCAACCGGCCGACATTGGTCGAGCCAGTGAACGAAACCTTACGCACATCCGGGTGGGTGGTAATCGTCTCGCCGACAGCAGGGGTATTCTTCGACGCAGTAACAATGTTAACAACACCCTTAGGGATACCGGCACGGTGAGCCAGCTCGGCCAGCGCATTAGCAGTGAACGGAGTCTCCTGAGGAGACTTTGCAACCACGGTACAACCAGCCGCCAGGGCCGGAGCAATCTTCCGAGTGATCATGGCAGCCGGGAAGTTCCACGGGGTGATCAGACCACAGACACCGACAGGCTGCTTGAGGGTCATGATTCGGTTACCGGGCACCGATGACGGGATAGTATCTCCGTAGATACGAGGGGCCTCCTCGCTAAACCACTCAAAGAAGCCAGCGGCGTAGTTGACTTCGCCCTTGGCATCGGCCAATGGCTTGCCATTCTCCCATGTGATCAACTTGGCCAGATCCTCTGCATTATCGATCATCAATTGATACCATCGGCGGAGCATACGGGCGCGGTCGCGGGCGAGTGTTGTGCGGAATGAAGGGAAGGCCTCTGAGGCGGCCTGGATGGCCTTTTCGACGTCCGAGGCGTCAAGTTCGGGGCATTTGCCGATGAGTTGTCCGGTAGCGGGGTCTGCAAGAAAATAATACAATTTAGCGTATATGCCTCCCTGGGTGTTTGTTGGTATTTACCGTGCACTTCAAAGGTCTCGCCAGACTGGGCACCAACCCATTCGCCATTGATGTAGCATTTCTCAATGAACAGAGATTTATCTTTCAACTGGAATCGATGTCAACAATTGCCAACTTCCAGTCTTCTTCCAGTCTTAGAGTTGACCACCCACCTCAGGCTTGCTGTGTCCCATAGTGTAGAGTCTCTTCGCAATAGGCGGGGGAGGAATGGCGTAGGGGTATCGTAGACAAGGTCGCAGAAGTTGCCGAGAGACGGGGCGGATAAGTCGGTCCATTATGATAAACCGGGACTCAGGCGGGGGAGGGATATGATTTACTAATACAGGAGGAGAACGAGCGGAGTCAAAGTTCGTGCGGGGAGTTAGGGACGCGCGCTTTAAAGCACTTTGATAGTTTGCGGCGAAGGGGCAGAATGAATTTCAAGCTTCCATGGGGCTCGATGGTGATTGATCTTTAAGCCCGAGAAGCACCGAGGACGGAGATGGCGCCGATGGTCGAGGGATGTTCAAGCTCAGAAGGGAAGCTGGATGCTGAGTGGGGTTGATGTCATGGTTCTGGGGATTACCCCCAATTTCCTTGTTCTCCAAGCCTACGGGATCTTCTGTCATGAGTAATGTATAGATACAGACCCCTACGCTATATCCTACTTTAATTTCTGTTACGACATTGAATATGTTATATCAATTCTGATCATTTTGGATAATTCAACTTTCATAAATTTGTATTTTGGTTTCCTTTGTTCTCACCGACATCCACAGCTTCGAAAGTATTGTATTCTAATTTCATATATTACGAGATTCGGCGATTTGATCAAGCGGGAAGCTTGTACCGAGGTTTATTCGGCGATTTGAACCAATGGAACTTGACTGATCCTCATCGGCGGAAGATAACGTAATCGTAATACAACATCTCCCAATTCCACAGATTTAGAAGGACCAGCCGACGAGTAGTAGGTACCGAGTCTGGTGTTATGTATGGATATGACTGTCCATCTAAGCATAGTTATTTGAAGATTTCATGGCCATTGTCATCGAAATTTTCATACTTCCTCAAAAGACGCAAATCCTTCCAGAAAGCCTTAGCATCGGGGTATCGATCTTCATGTATATCCAACCGTTCCTGAAATAGCTTCTTCAACTCTGTGTCTTTCTCGGTCCAGCCCCAAGAGGCTGAAACATATTCATACCATATATGATAATATGCAGAAACCTCACAGTCAAGTATTCCAGTCACAACCCCGTCTTTGACCATGATGTTGCCTAGGTTTAGGTCGCAATGAGTGAGAACATTGGGCTCACACTTAGGCAGTCGGTTTTTGAGACTTTCCAAAGCTTGCTGAGGGATTGAATGCTAAAGTTCCCGGCTTAAGGCGCCCCAGAGCTCGGTATCAGAATAAAAGGTCCGTGAGGCTCGCAGTCAGAGATTAGTAACCCAGGATAGCAAGCACTCTCATCAACACCTTGTATAGACTTCGATGTGATGGATCGTAACTTATTGCGAACTTCAACCACTTCATCCGCGATGGCAGATTCCTGGTTTCTGATAGTGAGCCCCAAGCCTGTTCGAGGGTTTGTCCTTTCATTAGTTCTTGAAGTATAAAGTATCGCCCGTCACTATCGCCCCAGTCACGCAGAATCTTTGGCGCTGGGATCTCAGGATATTTTGCAAGGTAATTCAGCGTGCCCACTTCAATTTTCGATCATCGGGCCCTGATCGGAGCGTTCTTTCATTATCACATCGCTCCCAATTGACCACACCCCTCGCTTACTTGCACCTCAGAATATTTTGACATGACTCGAGGAAAAACATTGGCCTTGCTGCTCTGCGGTCCACACACATGCTGTGCAGGGGCTGGATGATTCCTCGGCCAAGATGGAGAGAGAGAGAGAAACAGTTGACAGTGGGTGTTATGAGCGTTTCTTGTTATTTGAATGTATTTACTCCGTATTCACCACCCCTATATGACCGCCCAATAGGACCCTGGGATATAAACATGCATGGGAAATACGTTTCTAGGTACAGGCACAATTCTTCATTTAATTGATCTGATTCGAACAGGGGTGATTGATCAACGTGCGATATCTTACATCACGGCAATATGGAAATCTTAAGTCCAATCTACATAACTTGCAGGAATATGATCATTTCACATTATGGTATTCATACATTCTGCCTTACAACCATGTTTAAAAGGTCGGTTCCTCTCAAGATTTCAGAGCTCCACTCAGGGTGCCCTCTCTCAAGGCTTCAGATTCACTATCCTCCCCGAAAGCTTTCTTGCCTAGCCACGTTATGACCTTCTCACATAACGGATCCACGTGCACTATCCACTGGTATGCAACCCACACCAGCAGAATATAAAATGACGGTATCGCGATCGCGAATGTCATAAAGCCACCTCTCTTGAACCACATAGAATTCCCTTCTTCGTCCACGGGATGTAGTCCTTTCTCTAAAATGGACTTCCGATAGATCACCCAAGATAGCACAGTTCTGATAAGAGTATCATGAAGAAGATATACGGGGAACGAAATACGGCCAAGGAAGTTCATGAAAGGGTGCGACAGAAGTCGACGGCCATCACGAGAGAAGAAAATCCCGTAGACGAATAGCGTAGTTCCAAGAGAGTCTATGTATCGACTCACTTCGGCCCCAGCGGGAACAATATATTGCGCCATCGAGTCCAAAGCACGGCTCCATGGCGCCCATGCTACATTGTCATCAGGAAAAGAAGCGAGGAAAAGCCCACTGAATATCATCATTGTTGATATGGGCGAGGGCATGATCGAGGGGGCTTGGGATCCGTAATCAGCATGTAACTCGGCTAGGAACATTCCAGCGTAGGTAGTCATCTCTATGAGAGCTGTTTCATTATTGATTGTGTTAGACGAGTTTAATATGTGGATTTCACTCGCCTCGGGACTTACGTTGACCGTTCAACCAAGACAAAGAATAAAGGAAAATGAGAAGCAATTTGGTAAATCTCGGGGTGGCGAATGTCGTTGCCAGTATAGTCACATAGACCAACATAGACCCTTTCAGAAAGAAAGGTATCGTCCAGTAAGTAGGATCATATGGTGAAGTACCACCTTCCCAAAACAACACCCAGTTGCGAAAGAGGCCCGCAATCGCATCATGAAGTGTAGGACCGGGCGCCGCAGCCACCACTCTTATCCAGGAAGAATCAACCTGGCTTGCGACTAGAAATCCATTTAGCTGGCAGATAAGCCAAGTCATAAAGATTGCTATGTTCGTTGGTACAACGAGTCTACCAGCCCGAGCAATCGTGTTCTTAGAAAGCTTCGACAGAACGAGCCCATGATCTCCATTGCGTTTTAGTTTAATAAAATTGACGGAATTAACATATCCGGTGATGAGAAAAAAAAGCGAAACTGCAAATCGACCGCCGACGATAAGACGGAAAAAGGGTTGCTGGAAAATGAATACTTCGCCATCTTCCGTGATCGCTGGTGAGTTCAACCACTTTGCGAACGCAGAGCAAAGATGGTAGGTCACGACTGTAGTCGCTGCAATCCCACGAATTCCCTGGGTTTATTTCAGTTTCTGAGATGAAATGAAACTTGAATGGATTCAAACTCACGTCGATCCAGTTATTAGACCTCTGGCGGGACATATCGGACTAGCACTTGAGATGTGTCGCTTCGCTAGATCATGAAGTGAAGGAATTTCAAAATGAATATGCGAGATACTGACTATTTACCTGGAGTTCACTTTGTTTTCCGAATGCACGTACTAATCTTCAGGTCTTTACCGGTTCCGGCAATGACAGTGATAGTGTCAATTTCAGTGGATGGCCCGGCCAAATCATATTTATAGATTCGCAGACCAGAGAAATATCCCTATAACTTCGTAAACGCGCTCTTGTGATATTTAATTTACGAATACAAAGATTGTTCCCCATGTCTTCGTGGGATAAAGTGGTCTTCTGATGCAACTCGGGTGGCTTGGGGATGAGACGCTTGCGGCGGACCGCGTCTCGACATTCCAGGATCTGCTAACATACACGATCAGACCAGATAGGCCTGTGAGCGACCGAGACCTCGAATAATTTGACCTTTAAAGTACAACATTAATGCAAATATACTGTTGCCTACAAGTGTACGTGTCCTTTACGATAATCGTAGTCAATATTGATAGTTCTACATAAAATCTCTCTATTCTCGATCAAATCTCGTCGGGTAAGCCTGATCCTCCCTGTCTTTTCCAATCTCTGCAGGACCATCTTGCGGCTTGTCTGAACAGATGCAGGCACTTTAACTTTCTCGCGCAAGTTCCAATACTAACTCCATTCGGTTTTGCATACCGGGTCATCGCCACAGCCTGCAAAATGGCCTATATGTTCACTGGGTGCCCAATAATCCCAAAGGAGATTGTAATCCGGATAAGCATTCATCGAATGCTGGTTCATACAGACCGCATGATTTTGGACTCTTTTGTGGTGCTTCCATATGTAAGTCCATGTATCATTCTTAGGAAATTTCCATCCTTGAGCGATGTATAGGGGCTCAATTCATAAGTCTAGCAATTAATCACTCCAGGTGCCGCGACGCATAAGAAAGTTCCCTATGACGATACCCCAAGAGTCCAGCAAGATAACGAAGTTGATATCTTTGTGTTTGTATGTTGATGGCGTACTGTAGCCAAGATCAGCACCGGTAGCACCATGGATAGGCCCAGAGCATTACGCGCCTTTCCCTCTGGTGAGAGGATATGATCTTATATGCTGAGAGACATTTTCATGAAGATAATATCCATGTCCATCCGCCAACCTCGCTCTGCATTGGGGAAGCGCACGAACGTTTCCTTCAAATAGGAATTTTGTTCCAGTAGATCGGGGAGCCGTCGCGTAAGTTGTAGCTTGTCAGGGTCGCCCACATGACTCGGTTCGTGCATTTTAACCTATGTCTCTCGGTCCTCACAGATCATGTCCTTCATATGTGGTATCGCGAGCATGCGTTTTTTAAGGAACTTCCAATCACAATGACGACGCTTATCGATTTTTCGGATGAATACCAACCTGGTAGGATCTTGTGGATCTTCTCTGCGCTTGATAGGTGGTTGACTCAATGGACGTCTTGGTTTTAACACTTTTCATTCCATCGATGCGTCCTGTACAAAATATTCATGTTGGCCATGAAGATTGACGATCGGTGGGACGTAATATCAGCTAACGTAACATGATTAATTTTTCCTGTTTCAACTGAAGACGGGATTTACCCACCATGCATAAAATCAGGCTGACCACAATCAGTAAGACGTAAAACGGTCCGAGCGCGTGAAATATGCCCTACTACTGATACTTACTCATCTGCTCTTGAGGACTGTATCATTTAAACCAAAATCATTTCCAAGGTGATCGGCGGCTTTGGAATGCTTGGAGTGTAAATCCCAAACTTGCCCTGGGAGTAAATGGTGGATGGTTGTTATTCAGACAACCACAAAAAATTATTGAACTGATCGCCTACCCGAGATAAAAAAAGGTAAGAAAGAGAAATGTTTTCCATGTACAGTACCGTAAATCTTGAAGACCATTCAATGGAAGACGATGTGACAGTGTTGCGGCCTGAGGCCGCATCCGGTAAGCCACGAGTCACGACGAAACAGTCGCAAACGTCTTAAAGAGCCAGGATTCATGATCCCAAGCGGAGAAATGAGCATCTTATGGTCCAACCGCTTCCGGTCTATGAACATGAAAATAAAATTTCTTGAAAAGATGCCCCAAGGAAACGTGGGAAAATCTCGCCTGTCACTTTTCTCTTACCCTTGTTCGTTCCTATAGAGCTCCACTATCAATGTCGCCCCCTGTCCAGAAGACTTCACCATGATGACTCGTCGATTTCGAGTCCTAATTTTATTCTGTCTTGCTGCTATATCCATCTGGTACTTGACTAGATGGACTGAAGTTCCCAATTACCGGGTTTATCTCACAGATCGCTTGTCAACAGCGAGCTCTCGAAATACAACAGAGCATATCGATTTCTGGCGTCATTTCCAATCCCTTTTGGTGACACACAAACCAACATGCGACCCTCCAAAAAGACTCGGAAAGGTGGAGGTTACTGGCTTCAAGTCATCTGATGCCGGTCCCCGTCCTGATTTGCTGAAAATGACAACTCGCGACATTCGGACAATGAAAAAGGCGCACGAAGACTTCGTCGAGGCTATTCAGCTTTATCCACCCGCACTTTCTTATACGCCTGGAACGAGAGGGCTGGTCACTACAGCAGGGGGGGCTTATCTCCCAGTCTTGGTGATATCCCTGCGCATGCTGCGCCGCACGGGCTCGACTTTGCCAATGGAAGTCTTTTTAGCGACGCCAGACGAGTATGAGAAGTTTATCTGCGACAAAGTCTTACCTTCACTGAACGCGCAATGTATCGTGCTGTCCGACATTCTAAACGCAGTGCCAATTGTTAGCGAGATTGAAAAGTACCAGCTGAAGCCGTTTGCGATGATCTTCTCCTCATTTGAAGAGATCCTGTTTCTGGATGCCGACGCATTCCCAATCGCCAAGCCAGAGACACTGTTTGAGCAGGAGCCATTTCGAAGCACAAAATTGCTCACATGGCCGGACTTCTGGGCATCTTCTGCTTCGCCTTTCTACTACCAGATTGCCTCACGGAGCGTCCCGCCGATGGAATCCCGGCAATCGACCGAATCCGGCGAAGTGCTCATTTCGAAACGAACACACTTGCAAACCCTCCTTCTCTGCACATACTATAACTTCTGGGGTCCAACACATTACTACCGTCTTCTATCCCAAGGAGCAGCAGGAGAAGGAGATAAAGAAACCTTCATCAACGCTGCGATGGCAGTTAACGAGCCATTTTACCAAGTCAGTGAACCTATCTGCGCCATGGGTCACAAGACAAAAGGGGGTCTTGCCGGATCCGCAATGCTTCAATTTGATCCGATTGAGGATTATCGACGGACTCAGAAAGGGGAAGGGCGTGCGAAAGGGTCTTCTGCTACTCCTAGAGCATTTTTCATCCACGCCAACTTCCCCAAGTTCAATCCCGCGACTGTCTTTTCGAAGCAAGCTGTCAACCCGGCATTCAATGATGATGGAACATATACACGTGCTTGGACGACCCCCGAGGACAAGATAGAAGCATTTGGGTCCGATGTTGAGAAACAATTCTGGGCGGAGATTCTCTGGACGGGTTGCGAGTTGGAAAATAATTTTCGAAGCTGGGAAAACAGAACGGATATATGTAGGGAAGTGAAGAAGTATTGGACCGCTTTGTTTGGATCTGAAGATCCAGCTAGGGTATAGCTTGTGGAATGCAAGAAGCCCTTCAGCACAATTGTATAAAGTAGACTACATCTAGGTAGCTTGTCTCCTTTATTAACAGGAATTAAGTTATCGATTACACTGTGCATGCTCGGATTTAACAGAATGACGGTACCTGATCTGGAGAAGACATAGTAAGTAACAATTTAAGATGCAGCTTCCTTCCTTGAAAGCTGTCATCTACCGGTATGCAAGGGACAGAATGATAGTAGTAGGTTCAAAATGTCTTGATTACCTTGGAGCAGTCTAGTATGTGGGGTTTATAGATCTGTGAATTTGATTGGGACCCCACGCCAAAAATTACTGCACAATTCAATGCAAAGTGTTCAACATTTTTTGGCTTTTTTGCGCTCTACAGGGTACCCATTTGGGTATTGGGTTGGGCAACCCGCCCATGGTGATTAATACAATCACTGGAGAGCTCCAGCGGCTATCGACCATGGTACCCAAGTAACAGAGAGGGGAGACGATCCACTTTTCAGGGACCCCGACCAATGAGATTCTCATAATTATCCAGGGTAACAACCCGGGGTAACTATACTCCATCCCGGTTCTCCCTTCACCGCCTAAATGAGCCACGGAAGAAGATATATCCGAAAAAAAAGACCCCGATATAATGTTCATACTCTGATATTGCGCCAATAAAATACACCCAGGTCTCCATGTTTTCCCCCAATTCTATTCGTCATTCAAACCCGACGGGACCACCCGTCCGTGTACATCCCACTGAACAAACAAAGCGCTTTCACGCATTTACGAATATTTTCTTGGACCTATTCTTCGATTTGAAATGCAAATATGATGGATTCCATGGACGCCATGAGCCTCATCGATGTCATGGATGAAGCCTACAATGACGCAGCCACCCAGGGCAGCACCGTTGAGGCTTATCAGCCGCGTGCGTATCAACTTGAGATGTTGGAAGCCAGCTTACGACAGAACATCATTGTGGCTGTACGTCATCCTCCATTAATCACATCGTGCTGTATTCACTGACATCTTTGTGTTCAGATGGATACAGGTAGTGGAAAAACTCAGATGTAAGCAATCTTGGACTTGTCGCGTTCTGGGCCCTGGTACAGATACATTAGACTAACGGACGGTTAGAGCGGTCCTCCGCATAAAGGCTGAGTTGGAGAATGGCGCATCCGAAAAAGTAAAACAAGACCGACTTGCCGACTTGATCCATACTGATCTATTGGGTAGCTTGTGTGGTTTTTGGCCCCGACCGTCGCACTGTGTATTCAACAGCACGACGTCATTGCTTCACAGCTCTCGTCGGTCAAGATCCGAACTCTAACAGGCTTGGACAACGTCGATCGCTGGACAGAGCAGGCTACCTGGAACAAGGTTCTACGGGATGTGCGCGTGGTTGTATCAACCCACGCGGTCCTTGCAGATGCCCTAAGCCATGGGTTCGTTCGAATGTCCCAGTTGAGTCTGATTGTCTTCGATGAAGGTGAGCCACTCTTGAAAAACCATTTGAAGCCTGTGAGCACTGCTGAATACCATGACAGCACACCACTGCATGCGTCGGCACCCGGCGAATAAAATCATGCAAAATCACTATCACCCTACCCTACTCAAATCCGGCCGGGAGGCAGTCCCCCGGATTTTGGGCCTAACAGCCAGCCCCATCGTCAGATCTAATCCAACAGAGCTTGAGTAAGTCATTTCAGCACTGTATGTGATTTGACAGCATACTGAACTGACCGTTCAGGATTATCGAGGCCAATTTAGACGCCGTGTGCAGAACCCCACTTACACACCGAGAGGAGCTCCTTCAACATGTACATCCGCCACACTTAGAGCGCATCTTGTACTCTCCGAGTGAACCACAGAATCTGGGTGCTGAGAGCAACCTGCTTCTCCCGCTTTTGCGTTGTATCCAATCCTATGATATCCGACAGGATCCTTACATCCAGATGCTCAGACAACTACCCGAGACAGAAGCCGAGGCAGAAAAAGTCACAACCTCTAGCAAAACATATTGTTCTGAACAGCTGACAAAGCTTCGGGAGCAAAGCTGCCACATTTACGAAGAGCTTGGCGGCGATGCGGCAGACTATTTCATCAAAGCTTGCATTGAGCAGCTGCAGGAATCAGCTGCCAATGAGATGGAAACGACAAAATTGGCTCGTGAGGAGAAGGCTCATATCCTTGGAATCCTTCAATTAATGCATATGCCTTCTGAGACAACTCACAACTTCAGTGCACCTCATATCTCCCCAAAGCTCCAGCAATTGTTACGCTTTCTTGAGAAGACGGATGATCCGGTCTTCTCGGGCATAATATTTGTCCAAAGGCGCGCAACGGTCAGCGTCTTGGCGCATCTCTTATCCAAGCACCCCTCAACTAAGGATCGGTTCCGATGTGCGGCATACGTGGGGTGGTCGAACAATGGAGGTCGTAAAGATTCTATTGGGGATCTGCTTAGTCGAAACACGCAGAGGGACACGCTCACGGAATTCCGTACTGGAAATAAGAACCTCATTGTCGCCACGGATGTCTTAGAAGAAGGCTTGGATGTAAGTTGCTGCAGTCTGGTGATATGTTTCGACAAGCCCTCCAATCTCAAGTCTTTTGTCCAAAGGCGGGGACGGGCGCGGCACGAGAAATCGACATATGCGATTATGGCTTCGACAGATGATAAGACCTTGAATGTTCGAAATTGGGAAGAGTTGGAGCAAATGATGGTCAATGCCTACAAAGACGACGAGAGACAACAACGGTGCTTATTGACCCTACAGGATTCCGAAGAGAAGGTTGTGGAGTACCTGAGTGTTCCATCCACGGGGTATGCATCCAAATACTAATTCTGGGGCTCTTGAGTTGCTAACGATGGGTTCCAGTGCCCGATTGAGCGCAGAAGACGCGATACAGCACCTTCAGCATTTCTGCAGTACTCTACCTGTTGATGACAATGTCCACAACATTCCCGTATTCACGTTTAAAACTAATTCCAATGGTCTTTTTCGAGGCTCGGTCACGCTTCCCACCTCCGTTCATTCTGCTGTCCAACGGACAGAAGGCAAGACCTGGTGGCACACAGAGCGCGCAGCCCGTAAGGAGGTTGCCTTCCAGGCGTACAAGGCGCTATGGGAACATGGTTTGGTGAATGACAATTTATTGCCGCTCACCAAAAAGGCTGAGCTCAGATTCGGTGCAGATAAGGATATTCCCGCGCTCGTGAAGTGCTCTGAGCAGTACGACCCTTATGTGGACCTCGCACAGGCTTGGTCATCCCCAGATTTGCACCAGACCGATATCACATTCACCAGCAATGGATCGGTGAATGAATATTTGAGCATGTCAATTCTGTTCCCAAAATTCGTCACCCTACCCAAAAACATTCCACTTCACTGGGATGGTGATACGACCTACAATGCATCATTCTCACCCTTGAAGCCGCTTCAGTCACTCACACCCGAGGCCCTTGAATTGATGAGAGACATCACAGCCATGTATTTGCAAGCACCATCTTCGCGTCCACAACCTCCGCTTCGAGACTTTGTAGTTGTCTTCATCCCAGCGGTCTCCAATTTGGCATACTGGGCAAGCCAGAACCAGGGTACCACAAAGCTTCTGGAGTACTTCGAAGGGGACGTATCAATCCACCCAGTGGGGATCATCCGTGATCCAGCCAAATACAGTGAGCCACGTATATTTCGCCGGTGGATTATTCCTGGAGAAGGGAAGACTCGCATTGAGGTTGAATGTCAGTCAATTCCCAAGAGACGCAATTTCCTGCAATCTCGCACGGCAAATGAGATAGGCGAGGAATCCGAGAATTACCCACCGAAGATCTTTATTCTTCCCGCAGAGAGTTGCACGGTGGATAAGCTTGATGCCAAGAATGCTATGTTTGGGCTGCTTATATCTGCAATACTCGACCGGATGGAGGCCACAATGGTCGCCCAGGTGGCAAATAACATGATTTTGAAGGACGTTGGAATCAACGACCTCGGTCATGTTCTCACCGCTATCACTACGCCGTTAGCGCAGGCTAGTACTGATTATCAGCAGTATGAGTTTTTCGGCGACTCGGTTCTGAAATTCACTGTTGCCTGTCAGCTTTTTTTCAAGCAACCCACATGGCACGAAGGTTATCTTTCTGAAAGCCGAGACAAACTTGTCCAAAATAAACACCTCGCATACGCAGCCTTAGAAGCAGGCTTGGATAGCTTCATCCTGACCAAAAGGTTTACTCCGCGAAAGTGGGAAGCCCCCTTTATCTCCCAAAAAGCAGCGGCACCACCGGCAAAGCGAACCATTTCCAGCAAAGTGCTAGCGGACGTAGTCGAGGCTCTCATCGGTGCAGCGTATCTAGATGGCGGAATTCACAAAGCCCAGGCGTGTCTCCACCACTTCTTACCAGAAGTTGACATCTTTTCGGACGAGATCCCTGTTCACCTCAGTCCGACCCCGGAAGGTAAGAGCAATGTGATCGATCCGCGCGCTCTTTCACCTCTGCTAGGATACAATTTCAAGGATGCTTCACTTCTCACCGAAGCACTCACCCATCCTTCATGTGAGCATGATATGAGCACACAGTCTTATCAAAGGCTGGAGTATCTTGGCGATTCCGTGCTCGATATGCTGATAGTAACACTGCTTGCCAAGCACCCAACTGTGATACCACAGGGGCAGATGACACTGATCAAACACTCGGTGGTGAATGCAAACCTCCTTGCGTTCTTTTGCATGGGTCTCAGCACAACAGACAACTCCATGGATGCAAAGCAGCCCGCAAGACTCTCTCGCGGAAATGGAATCCACCTCTGGCGCTTCCTCCGATTCGGCAGTACGGTGCTCGGATCTGCCATCGACAAATGCTTGGACAGGTTCAACGCCCTGCGTGACAAGATCGCCGAGAAGGTAAAGCATTCAGCTGGGTATCCATGGGAGCTTCTCGCAAATCTTCACCCTGACAAATTCATGTCAGATATTATGGAAAGTGTCCTTGGCGCCATTTTCATCGACTCCGGCGGTGATCTCAATCAGTGCGAAGCCTTCATGGAGCGGACTGGTCTGCTCGCGTACGTACGGCGCATGCTCGCAGATGGAGTAGATGTGATGCATCCGCGCAATGCGGCGCAAACCTTGGTGAAGTTCGAGGGTAACCTCGTCTTCAAGCCCAAAAGGATGGAGAAGAATGGCAGCCCGGCGACTTACCATTGTTCGGCGATCCTGAACAAGGTAGAGATCGCATCCATTGAGGGATGCGTCTCCTCTGAGGAAGCGGAGGTTCGGGTGGCTTACTTAGTCATCGAAAAGCGTACCGCATCCATGAATGGAAACGCCTAGTAAGTGATTCCATCCATCGATCGGACCGATGCTTTGATCTAATCCATCAAAGGTACAAGGAAGATTTTGATTTGAGTGGAACGATGAATCTATGTATTGTAATGTAGAGAAGAGCCGCTAGCTAAGAAAAATCTATCTTTGAATGAAATGTACAGTGATACCTCGAGAACATCCATTTCTTGGTAAAGGGATCATGTAATAAATATATCATGAATATATTAAAGAGGGAAGAAAATGTACAAGAAATGACATGGAAAAGAAAACAAAAAGAAAAAGATAGGTTGGATGGGCCCGAGCCGGGATTTGAACCCGGGACCTCGCACAATAGGCTATTAAATAGACTGGGATTATCCCGAAGCGCGAATCATACCACTAGACCACCCGGGCCAATGTTGCATTATTACCAATATTTAGCATTTAACACCTAACGGTTGAATGCTGAATACACATGGGTGGATCAATGAAGTCATACTCGTATATACTCACGTGCGACCTTAGAGTATTTACATGTGATCGTGCTTTCCTACGGTTATCCTCATTCTAACAATCCTTAATACATCCATTTACCCACTTTATATTCTTGTCATATAGGTCATGCCCATAACCCAGACAAAGCCAACATTGGCGGGAACCTCCGTCGGAAAAGTGGAATACAACTAAGTTCCCCGGCGTCCTCCGAATCTTGTCTACGTGCAGAAATAAAAATCCAATGAAATGCTGTGGAACTACAAAGCTATATCCCTCCAAGGATTTTACAATATATACAAACACAAGAATAATCCCTTTGATCCGTGTCGCATGACATAAACGGTAAGCCAGTTTCTCCGGATGCCGAGCCGAGGCCCATCGCAACAGTCCGGGGGACATCAAGCTGACTCGGTTTCGGTCCCGCGTGCCTAGGCCGATCTGCTTTCAAGGTTTAAACTACTTTTTGATTGAATCATTTTAACTTCATTTGTTCACCTCTTTGACTCTACCCTGCCCTGTCTTTGTTCGAGGTCGTTCTTCCACATCTCACTTCCCCGGATTCCCCACCACCATTCACCATGTCCACCTCTACCTCTTCCCCGCAGCAGCTCAAAGATGAGGTTAAGGCTGTTGAGGCCAAGGCCGTGAATCAGACTATTGTGCAGCTGCGATCACTCGCTGCGGGCGCAGTTGGTGGTCTCTGCGCTGTAGTTGTCGGTCACCCCTTCGACTTGGTCAAGGTGCGACTGCAGACTGCAGAGAAGGGTATTTACTCTAGTGCGATGGACGTTGTGCGCAAAACTATTGCCCGGGAGGGATTGGCTCGAGTAGGATGTCTCTAAGTTCTCACTTGAAGATAACGTATTGACAGACTGTAGGGTTTGTACGCTGGTGTATCTGCCCCGCTTGTGGGTGTGACTCCAATGTGTAGGTGCTTTCTGCTTTTCGAGCTCCAATGGCTTCAACCCCATTCCAGTGAATCTTGACTGACCATTTTTTCACAGTCGCTGTTAGCTTCTGGGTATGCTCTAACCTCTATCTCTGACCGAATCGACTCCGCTCCGACAATACTAACAAGAACAGGGTTACGATGTGGGCAAGACTCTCGTGGAGAAGATCTCCACCGTCCCTGTGAAAAACAACACCCCTCAGTACTCCATTGCCCAGATCTCCGCCGCTGGTTTCTTCTCCGCCATCCCCATGACCCTGATCACAGCACCCTTCGAGCGGGTCAAGGTCCTCCTCCAGATCCAGGGCCAGAACCCTCCCCCACCCGGCCAGAAACCCAAGTACTCCGGTGGTACAGATGTCGTGCGCCAGCTGTACAAGGAGGGAGGTATCCGCAGCGTGTTCCGTGGTAGCGCCATGACCTTGGCCCGTGACGGTCCCGGATCGGCTGCTTACTTCGCCGCATACGAGTACATCAAACGATCGCTCACTCCCAAGGATGCTGAGGGTAATGTCACTGGTGACCTCTCTCTCTCGGCTGTCGTGTGTGCTGGTGGTGCTGCTGGTATTGCGATGTGGATTCCTGTTTTCCCGGTTGATACTATCAAGTCCCGACTGCAGAGTGCACCGGGTAAGCCTACAATTGGCGGAACTATTCGTGCTGTGTATGGCAATGGTGGTTTCAAGGCTTTCTTCCCTGGTTTCGGACCAGCGTTGGCTCGTGCTGTTCCGGCCAACGCGGCTACCTTGTAAGCATCATACTCCCTATCTTCTCTACAAAGTGCTAACAATCTACTAGCTTGGGTGTCGAGCTTGCTCACAAGTTCATGAAGAAGATGTTTGACGAATAAAGGGGTTCTTGAAAGTATTCCGGAATGTCGTGTGTAAATATCTGATGTCTATTTCTTTCAGCGTTGGTTTTGTCTGTTCTGGCCAATTAGACTTGGAATCCACTGGTTTATAGATGCTCTCTCTCTCTCTCTCTCTCTCTCTCTCTCTCTCTGGGGTTCTTTGCATAGAGCACTTAGTGTCATTTCAATTTTCAAACCGAAAATCTACCAATAACGAACAGTATTTACATATAATCTATATATCCGTGAAGACCACCTATAGCTTCGACGAGTCCTTAGGTCTCCGCTGCGGTGCAGGAACATGCTTCAGCCACTCAGAGTCAATAGTCCTCCTCTCAAGCATGCTCTTCCCACTCCACCCCTTCCGGAAACTTTCCTCCTCCTCCCTCCACCGCTTCAACTCAGGCCCAATCCAACAAACCGCCGCATCGGCACATTCATTAACAGCCTCCTGAGCAAGCAAATGACCAAATTCCTCCAAGAAAACCTCCCTTACCCTCCCAGCCGCCACACCTCCACTCCCCCCAATTCCAGTCCCCGTAGTAGCAAGCTTAGCCGCGCGCATATCGGGTAAGCACATGTCCGACTTTCCAGCAAAGATATACAAGACACTAGGTCTCAAGAAAGGAAGTTGCGAGAATATGCGCGCAGGCTCAGGTCTATAAAATGGATGCGAGTCAGGATGCGTAGCATCGAGATCAGGGTGCGTAACACGGTTCACGGGCCGACCGCTACCAGGGATATGAGTATAATTTGGTCGAGAGAATGTAAAGACTTCCTGGTGGAGAGTTGTGCGCAAAGTAACGGGTGGGTCTGCAGCTTCAGGCTTTTCGGGATGAATGGCCGTTGGGAGGTCTCGTAGACCGTATTTTACCCAGCGGTCCAGGACGCGGGGATCCCAGGCTTGATAGAATGGACTGCGCTGGAACCCTTCTGCGGCTGCTTTGCGAGAGGGCCAGATGTCTTTGCGGTAGGTTGATAGTTGGGTTGTCTTTGCCATGGCGCGCTTTTTCTCTTTGAGGGTGAAGCCGTCGATTTGGGTAGACTGAGGCTGGACTACTGGGTCTAGTAGGACTAGAGTGTGTAGCAAGCGAGGGTGCATTAAGCTTAGTTGTGTGCTTTATGAATTTGTTAATATGTGGGTTTGTTAGAGGTGGCAGGACTGGTACTGACAGGTGTGCGCCGCCGAAGCTGTGACCGATTCCAATAATGGGTCGTGGCATTTCAGCTGCCTTCACATTGACCAAGTGGAGAAGGTCGCGCGGGTGATCAAACCAGCTTGCTGTGATGTATTTAGTGATTATCGCCAATTCCCTGCGGAGGTGCTCATACGGTCATTTCCTAGACGCTCTTCATTGATCACGCCGCTCTCGCCTTGATGCGCCACGTCGGCCATCCAAATACTGCGAATGCGGAATCCAGTCTCCTTTGCGCGGGCATGGATCTCCTCCCAAAGAGGCTCATATAATTCCTAATCGCTAGTTAGTCTAGGCCAGATTCATGGATTGGATACGACCGTGCCGGTCGCATACTGGAACTAGAGCATCCATACCTTCGGGAAGCCATTGGCATGGGCAGCAAGAATAGTCACATCTCCTGGTTGAGGACTGGGATTGTCGAGCGGAATATATTGTTTCACGACCAGTCCCAAGGGCCGATCTTGATCGTCTGCAATGGCACCGGGGTACTCGCGGATATGCTGGGTAGGCACCACATGCTCAACAATACGAAATGGAGACATAATGAGGGATGTTGAAAGGTGGAAGTCCAGGAACCCCACAAGTTTAAAAGTATGGAGAAGCTGGGCGGCCGAGCCTCGGCCCTTTTGTAAAAATCCGTGGCATTTGGCACAACTCAACTGCCGAACTCCACTACAACTACACAACATACTCCCGTAAGCACTACAAATGGAAATAAATTGGTCAGTGTAATTTGAGTCAATGCATTTTAATTTTATGCCCCAAACGCCCCCAAAATCATATCGAAAAAGAAAACTGAATTTATGCAGACGAACACACATGCGTGATCATAAAAGCGTGGCGGGTATTCATAGAACAAGGCATGCGTGAAGTGGTTATAAGGCCTCATGGCCCTGACTAGTGTGATGGCTCCCAGTGACAAAACACTTTAGTCGAAAGGATAATTCGAGACCAAAGCGCTCCTTCGCCACAATATTGAGATTTTGGATGAAAACATCACAACTGTTCCGTCAAGGGACAGGCTGGTATCACAGAGCTTTAGACAAAAAACTCTAATCGCAGCGGAAGATCACACCAATCCAGTCATGAGGCTGGATGCTTGGCTGACCGAACGATGGATCTATCAGCGGATATAGCTGGTGGCAGAGGAGACCGACAAATCACTGCAGAAGAGGATCACGGAAGTGCTTCTGGGAGTTGTTCTGTTTCTGAATGCGAGCCAAATATTTGTTCTCTGCACGCTGTGTGCGAGTTCTATCACGGCGCTCTGAGATGAGAGCAGCCTGCTTCTGCTCATCAGTGGCAGCAATCATACCATCGCCACCATTGGCACGAGTGATGAGAGCGCGCTTCTGGTTGCGGCCACGAGGCTTCTCTTCCTCCTCTTCGATCTCACCATTCTCAATAGCAAGCTGGCGAGTAGCCCGCTCGTCAGGGCTCGGATAGTTGTGCAGGTTCTGGCGGTAGTACTTGGCGAGGGAGCGGTGACCAACACTCTTGCCGGAAGGCAGGTGAAGCTCGTAGTCATCCTGGTAGATGAGGGGAGCCTTGCGGCGGGAATCAATCTCATCGTCATCGAAGGAAGAAGCAGATGTTTCGGTTTCCCAGCCTGCCTCGTCCGCATCCGAAGACTGGACCTTCACGCCACCAGCCTCAGCCATCGTCTCATCTTCATCGTCCTCCTCGTCATCGGAGTAGGAGCTGCGGAAATCGTAGTACTGGCCGATCTCGATCTGCTCCTCCTCAGCCTCGAAGGCAATCATGCAGTGACCCTTGTCGCGCATGTGGGTGCGGGCACCATCAGCATTGTTGCGGATGGCATGGCAGTAGAGACATTCGTGGTTGTCGTTGATCTTGCGGTAGAGGTAGTTGATCAAACCCTCCAGGTTGACCAGGTATTTGCGCTCGGGGATAAACATGCCGTGGTTCTTGAACATGTGCTCGACGTTTGCCTCGATGTCGGAAGACTCTGTACGGCAGAAAAGACAGTGAGATGAGGAGAACGCATCCTTCTCCTCCTCCATTTCCTCATCCTCCTTATCCTCTGCGATGGTAGCGGCCTTAAGGTCATCTGTGACGTTGGAAACATCGGCATCCTGCGCCTTGCCAACGGGCTCTCCAAGTGAGAACGCTGAGCTCATGACCGACGCATTGTCATCCTCTTTGCTGAGGCGGGCTTCACGCTGCTTGTGCTTGGAACTCTTGACGTGGTTCTGGTAGGAATTTTCGCTGAAAAAGGCCTTCTGGCAGGCGTGGCAGCTCTTCTCATAAGAGGCCTTAGCGGCGGCTTCAGTGGAGTTAACCTTGGCGGCGAGGACCTTCTCGTTGAAGGTTTCCTGGGAGACGGGTGGGAGGGCTGCGATCCGACGCTTCATATTGTACAAGCTGCGCCATTAGTATTTGGTGCGATCAGACGTCAAAATGGGCACTCACTGCCAGTCCTTGCGCATATGATCCCTCTGTGCATCGCTGCGATGGAACGCAACGAGACAGGTGTTGCAGGTGTATGGGAGATTCGACGACATCTTGTGCTCTTTCAAATGTGAAATTGGTGCAAGGTCTTGGTGGGATAAGAAAAAAGTGTGTGGGTGCCTTTTTATCGTAGGCGGGGTACGATAAGAAAAGTTCGATCGCTAGTGGATTTTTCAGTCACACTTGAAGATCTTGAGAACACAAGCAGATCCAGACCAGGCGGAGGGATCAAGGCCTTGATATAGATTAGTTACGGAGGTTTATGAAGATTTTCTAATTCATCAGATCCATGGCACGAATCTGTGTTGGTTATGTCATCGTGATTACCAAGCCTCGATGAGTCATCCTGACTGGTCATGGTTAAGGGAATAGCGTCTTTCTTAGTACTGGAATGATCATAGATGAGTCAGATACATGTAGGATTCATCTCTCTATTCTATCAGATAAAAAGTAATAAGCCCCAGTATATGAACAAGCAAAGGCGAACACAGTATTATGTCAAATGAAACGAAAAGTCTCTCCAGGAGATCAAGATCAAATCATGACATGACATGAAAGGAAAATCCAATCCAGGTCAAGTAAAACGCCCCATAGATCAATATATATATTATACAGATTCAACAAGAATGTCACCAAGAGCAAGGCTAGAAGCCATCGCCTTCCTTCCAGGGACGGCCAGCTTCAAAAGCACGATGCTTAGGGTCTTCACCACGTCGAAGGGCATCGCCAAGCATGTCAGCAACTCTTTGCTCTAACGTACTGACGTCGTCCTTCATTCTACCGCCGGTACCAAGCGGCGGGATATCCAATTCCCTTGTTTCGTCCAATTCCCCTTTCTCCTCCACATCCTCAATCTCATCCGCCAGGAAGGACCAGTCCGAAAAGTCTTGCCCAAGATATTTCGCCTCATCGGCTGCATCTCGATAAGCTTGGAATTCTTCTGGTCCGCCAAAGCAGATACCATAACCATCACATAGACAGATATTCTCCGCTACACAGACGACTGGTTCACCAGTGAAAACGTATTGCCAAAGATATTCCCAAATACGACCTGCAATGTAGTCGCTCAGATCGGTCTGCAAAAGCCAGTCGCGGTAGTAGATGAAGCGGGCGCGAGGCACTGTCCGAATCCGATCACGCGACAGGGCAAACTGCGCACAGCACGGCTGTGCGAGTACTGATGGGACCTGATCATCGGGGAAGAGCTCCCCCCATGCGCGGGCCAGCATCACCTCTTCTTGTTTTTGTTCATCTACTACCGTGGCTCCAGGGTGCATCCATGCTGGACAGCCTGGAGCCAAGCCGCAGCGCAAATTCATGTATCCCTCCCGAGCGACTCGAGCCAAGTTCAGGCGGCGGAGCATCTCAGCTGTATCGCCGTCGAAAATTTCATCGTTGTGCCATGCGTTCTGGTGGGAGTGTATGAAAACGGAGATGTCTGTCAGGTCGTCGTAGTAGTCGATCACGTAGCTCAGGTAGACCATGACCTCGTGGCCTTTATTCGATGGGGGGTGGAGTGGCGCGTGGGGGTCGTTGGCAACATAGACGGCAGTGTCCCAGTCAGGCAGCTCTTGTTCAATCCAGCTCACATCCTCTGTTATCGTGCGCGGAACAACGAGTCTCTTCGTGTATTCGACCCCCGGCGGTTTGGCGACGCCGGGGATGAAATTCGGTTGGGGGGCGTATAAGATTTTGTTCCCCAGGCCCACGGTGGCATTGAAGGCCTTGCCGGTTCCGTTTTTGCCAACAGGGTAGACGAACTCACCAAGGCCCAGAGACTGTGGAAGCTTATTCCATGGCTGCGAAAGATGTCGGGCAGTCAAGAAGAGGACAATGAAAAAGGAGAGGCCGAGAGAGAGGACTGCGCGCCGTGGGAGAATCATGGAAGGAGCCGATAGGAGTTATACGCGGGGAATTGATCTATTGCAGATAAAAGTCAACGGCTGCACCAAGGGGCGCAAGGATTCAGGAGATGTCGATCCAAGGCAGATCCATGCGATTGCTCACATACACACTCAGGGAGATCATTGCAATTCAACCATTTGGCGCCGAATCGCAGGGATGGAGGGTATAGTGAGGAGAATTAAAAGAACTTTGAAGGGGGTGAAGGTGGCTTGACAAGAGCACAGGGCCTAGAATGGAGCCGACGGTCCATCATATTGACTTGCTTTGCGGCCATGGACGAATGAACGGCTGAAACACGGGTGTTGGTGGATCAGGGATTGCGCACCGCCCAAGGATGACGACAACTAGGTATCATGGATCCGAATTGTTCACATTGTAACATTGAATGATCGTGCTCCGTAGAGTAATTAATAAATGGAGATCAGGATGACGACACAAACTCAATGTTTCAAATGTACCTTTGTGATTGAAGTTTTGAAGGGGCATTTTTAACCCTTGAACAGTAACATCAAGTGGGGTAGTCATCTACTGGAGATGCCGACGACTCTCTACATATTTGGTCAATTTCATATATGTATGAACAATCTTGCTTGGAATTCATGAACTATTATATACATCGTTTATAGTTTGGGTGTAACCTTATCGAAGACAACTCGGTTAACACAAGATCCAACACCCTCCAATGACACTTCAACCTGGTCGCCATTCTTCAGCCACAGAGCGGGCTTACGGCCCATGCCCACGCCTTGTGGTCTATATCATGTCAGCACCGATCAGAATGTGGGGAAACAAAGAGTATACTCACGTTCCAGTGAAGATCAAATCTCCAGGCAAGAGGGTAGTACCCCGTGACAAAAAGGCAATGGTTTTGGCCACGCCAAAGATCATATCCTTGGTAGATGATGACTGCACAGTCTTACCGTTCAACTTGGTTGAGATCTGCAGAGAGTTCGGGTCGGAGATGACCTTAGAGGAGACGATACCCGGACCAAATGGCGCCCAGCCATCAAAGCCTTTACCCAGGTTCCACTGGCCTCCACCACGCTTGATCTGCCAATCGCGGTGGGAAACATCGTTACCGACCGCATAACCCAGAACATAATCCAATGCCTTGCTCTCGGGCACGTCGCGAGCCTCTTTGCCAATCACGATGACCAGCTCGCACTCGTAATCCAGACCCTCGCCCTCTTGCGCCATTTGGGCAACTGGGATATCATCTGTGGGGCCTGCGATGGCGGTGATGGGCTTGAAGAACAAGACAGGGTACTGGGGGATTGGCAGATTGGATTCCTTGGCATGCTGCTCATAATTGAGTCCCAAGCAGCGAACTGTCTGGATATCCTTACGAGCCAGGGGGGACAGAAGCATCCGCACATCAGCCACCTGGTCGGTCACACGATGTTGACCAAAGATGTCGCCCTGAATAACTTTGGCCTGAGTAACCTTGGAGAGATCTATCACTCCAGATGGGAGCACGGCATCTCCGTAGTAGACCTGGCCATCCTTGGCCAGGAAACGAACCAAATGCTAGAGAGGGGATCAACATTGATGTAAATGAAGATAATAAGAATGAAATTCTATAACTTACAGTGAATGTAGCCATGTTGTGGAGAGAGATGGAAGTTGAGGAGTCAAGAAAGTGTGGAGATAAGGATTAATTGTGGTTCCTTCTCGGCCGGAAAACCTCCGGGAAAACGGAGCTCTTGCTTTCCCCAGTTTCATCCAATCCAATGATCCGCAATCCCGCATTTCTTCATCATCTTCATCATGGCTAGACTCTCCGGCCTTCAGCGGGACGTCTTATCCCTCTACCGCCAGTGTCTCCGCGAAATCCGCAAGAAGCCGATCGTGCGTACTCTCCACTCGTAACCAATTTTTGCAAGGCGACTGACTCGCCTGCTCTTCTCTCAGGATTCTAGAAGTAATTTCAAAAACTATGCCCGGTAACTTACCTTTCCGCTTCTTTCCCGCTAGTTGTTGTCGGTGCATCCCGGACTGACGCGATCCTAGGGCGGAATTCCAAAAACACCTCTCGGTGAGCAAGAAAGACTTTAGCACCGTCGAATATCTACTGCGCAAGGGCCAGCGCCAGCTAGAAATGTACGCTTCCCCGGGAATTCGCAACATCCGATGAAGTGGCCCCAGAATTCAGAATCATCTGTTATGACACATCCCGTAGGTTTCGCGTGGCTCTTCCTCTTCTGTACATCAGTGGAGAAGCTTATTTATTGGACAGTAACCCACGGGCCTCCCGATTGCACCCGATATGATCTTGGTCACGCAGCTATTGCGCTGCTTCAAATGTTGTACGATATCCATGGATCTGAAGTCTCTCCCTGCTTGAATGGCAGAAACTGTCTGTACATTACATAGATGATTGTGGATCTTGACATGTGCATTTACCAGCAGTTGATCAGTATATGCAAATCTAATTAGACTATCCACTCATCTTTGGAAGACAGCTGGCTAACTACATACATCGTAATTTGAATGTTGCGCAGTTATTATCCTCTCAATTCAATGTTGCCGTTCACGGATATATATCCACGTGACTCTGGGAAAAATCGGGCTCGTAGACAAGCACACCATTTTCGAATGATTAATAATTCTAGGAAGTAATTCGAACTCGGGCTTACATTTCAGTAAGGAATTCAGCTTAGAAACCATCTGGAAGATTCAAGATTATCGATGATTGTGGCGAGTTGAAATCTGGAGCGTTGGAGAAGATGCTGGAACGCGCCACTCCGTTCCAGTTGGTTCTGACCAATCACCGACCAGAACGCCCCCCAGAACTATATATACCATCAACAGAACGACTTGATATAGCATCAGATCAAATCAAAGCCTCCAAACAAGCCTTTCAAACAAGCCATTTGCACAAACCATCTTTCTCCTTCAAATCCCTTCAAACCCACCTCTAATCTCAATCACCATGTCTTTCCTGACCTGCGCCTCTGACCTCTCCCCGCTCTTCCGACTGCTCGATAACTACGAGCAGGTCGAAAAGAATGAGATCAAAGCTCGCCCTACTCCACGTCGCAGCTTCTCACCAGCTTTCGATGTACGTGAGCTCACCGATGGCTACTATCTTGACGGCGAGCTACCAGGCGTGAGCCAAGAGAATATCGACATCGAATTCAGCGACCCCACAACCCTGATCATCAAGGGCCACGCGGAGCGAAACTACAACACGGAGACCTCTGAGCCCACCCAGTCATCTCCACGCCGACACCAACCTACAGTCGAAGATGAGGATGATTCCGATTCCGACTCGACCTCCTCCACCCGTTCGGTGACCTCCAAGTCCGTTGCAGTCCCAGCTCAGTCCAAGCCCGCAAACTTCCACTATTGGGCTTCGGAACGTTCCATTGGTGATTTCCAGCGCACCTTCAGCTTCCCCACTCGTGTTGATCAGGATGCGGTACGTGCCAGCTTGAAGAACGGTATCTTATCCGTTGTCGTGCCAAAGGCGACTGCACCCAAGATCAAGAAGATCCGCATTCAATAGGGATATAATTTCTGCCATTGGATTGGTCCTATAATGCGTTAATGTCTCTTGATTGCATTGGTTTGGCGCGGGGGAATCTGCGATATTTTCTTATGTACTGTTATGAATTGGGCTTTAGATAATTTGGAACTTGGAAATTAATATACAACTTGCAAAATTCAACTTTTTCCCCGATATAAAAAGTAGCATGATACTGGAGGCTTCACGGCGCCTATCATAATTAATTAATGCTTCTAGAAGAAGTAAGTATTGGTTGAAATGCGTTGATTTCTTCACCGTTGATACATGGTAGTAACCCTGAAGTAAGGTACATGACCATACCGGCCTAATAAAGACACGACATGATAACCACAGGGTGAGAGAGACATGATAGCTCTGGACAGACAAATAAATCGTGCGCGGTAATTAAATTTATCTGATAACCACCCGCTATTAAAAGAATTCAGGGTCCACATGACTAACGAAATACTCATCTGAATACAGCATCGCAGCACGTCTGGCATAAGAATCTGCGACTGTATTCCAATATCTTGGGAATCACCAGAATTCAACCGACAGCCCGTCCTCACCCCAATTCTTCAATTCGGAAAGGAGAAACTGCCAGAGGTCTCGGTTCAGAACTGGGTGTCCAGCACTTGTCCTCCAGCCATTCTCCTGCCACTCAGAAATCCCTGATGTAATTCCATTGACAACGTAGGAAGAATCCGTCGCGATGACCAGACTGTTGAATCCCTCAAAGGTCCATTCGCGGTAACGAAGAGCTGCAATGACGGCTCGGAGCTCTGCGCGGTTGCTTGTCTGGGGGTATAATACACCCGACTGGCCGCGGGTCCCTAGTCGAAATTCGAATGAAGGACTCTGTGCGAAACCATTGCAGCCTGTGAAGTGTTCCCCGTGTTCCCCATAAACAATGGCACATCCAGCCCTTGAGGTGGGGCCAACATTGTCTAAACAGGAACCATCTGTGTAAATCAAAAATTGGGCTGGGTCGTTGACGTTGATGAATCGAACGGCAGGCGGGGAAGCGTAGTAGTTTACCTGAGGTAATGTGCTCGTGGACTCAATCGGATGAAGAATAGAAGCGTCTAGATAGCGGGAAGCAATTCATTGTGGTTTGTGTGGGTAGATATAAGTTGGTCGAGTTGGTCGAGTTGGTCGAGCTGTGTGGTTGATGTGATTCGGGTGATTGATATGACTTGTATGGCTAGTTGGAGACCTCCTGAGGTGGGAATATTCGAGAGACTATCCACAATTAGGGAAACTGGAAAGGACAACTCGGGTTCTCGAAGACATCTTGCTTCTGGAAATGCGACAGTTGGGAAAACATGGTGGAGTAGAGACGGTCCAAATGTCATGTTTAATGTTGAAAGCATATTAAATTTCCCCTTCCCTGGGAGCTCTTCGGGCAGAAGCAGTGATATGTGACGGCCTATTTGCAGAATTCTGCTATATTTATTTATGTTCCATTATGAAGAGAGATTTTCAATGTTACTCTGTGGTCTGGCATCGGCTACATTTTTTTCGAAGCACGCGCAGGGGTAGAACACAGGTAGTGGAGAATTATTTTTCCATCTTAATATTATCTCCTGGTTTTGTTTTAACAAACAAAAAGAAGAAGAGAAAAAACATCTTTAAGGGGTGGCTTGTGGCTATGCATTTTCGACAAACGAAGGGTCCATATGGAGAACTTGGTGCCAGTCCGCGCCCCAGATTGCTCAAATGAGATAGTAAAAGTACCATGCAATATGATCCTGAAACTTCAGATGTAATAATTCAAACAAAATAGCCATGCACATTTCATCCCGTGCGCCTCATTTCATTGCTCATTACCTATTCCAATTGCGACCTAACATCTGGCAGCCCCATACTTGCTGTAAATAAGCCGAATTGGAGTTTCTAAGTACGAAAGATGTCTCAACGCGCAATAGTAACTCCTATCTGCCCAAGGTTGGTTACTCCACTTCTTGACAAATTTGCCCTCCCTGAGTCCATGTCTCATTAGCTTCTATACTACAATAAAGCACATATAGAGAGAAACTAGTTCCGCGTAGAGAATGTACTCACACATCCAGTTGTACAGCAGGCAGTGCCCGACGGACATTTGTTTTGAGGACACGCGATGATACACACCGCACTGTGGTTCTTGCACGCCGGCAATGAAGAACCATAAACCACTCCGAACACAAGAGTGTAGATAAAGAAGGATAATTTCATAGCGAATATCGAAGCAAGCAAGTGAAGACACGGTACTCTGTTGCTTTGGTAGACTGATGAAAAACTGGCCTGATGAACCGTCAAACTTCGACCTCTACTCTTTTTATACTTGTGTGGAGATCGCCCGATCGCTACATCCTTGCTTACCCTCCTGACAGGGCCTTGCTTACCCCTACTGACAGGGCAATCTATACCAATAATGCAACTTCTATTTACACCGCTTGGATTAATATCCAAGGGCCATACATGTTGTGGAGTTCGAAGAAAGCTAGTGCAGAATGGCAGATCTGCTACAATCTACGCAGTGAGAGTTTCGCGGATCGTGCTAGGCTTATGGCGATGACAGATCGTTCACTACCTTCTAGTTCTCTGGCTAATTCAGAAGCCATTTTGCTCTCGCTGCGTACAACATGGAAAATAATCTCAAATTTCCAGGAAACGAGGTTTTCGTCCTATTTTGCTTTCCCTCCATGTCTTGGGTACAAAGCCGCACTAGATTTGCCCCTGTGAAACCCATTCCCGCAATGGTGTAGAATATGTAGATCTCACCTCACTAACGAACTTACCGAGATCCTCCGAAGACAATACAATTCGAAGCAATTTTGAATTCACACATTTGCGATTCGGTTCCAGGATCCTAAGTGGAGGCGCGCTAATCTAATTCTAGATCTACCCCTAGTAGGGGGTTTTTTTCACTCATCATTTTAAGCGCTTCGTTGCCTACGCTGAAAAAGGTGGAATGTTAGATGGGTACAAGGATGTGCCAGAAGCAGTATGCGAAGAATAAAATATGTAAGAGCAATTGGGACAGGAAAGAACAATCGCGAAGGAGGACATTTCACTGAAAATGGAAAACTCTATCCTGCTATCAACGTCAATATTCTTCCCTCGCAGTCTTCCGTCTCTACGGCTGCACAGGCTTCTGCCGACTTGCAGCTCTTCAGGGGGTTGCTGTCATCGACAAAGCATGTGTATATAAGGGCACATCTGGCCCGAGGTGTCGAGCCACTGTTCCCTCAAAATCAACCGTCTGTGTAAATGAGAGATTAAGACGGGTTGGTGTTGTTGATGAATCGCAAAGTTGGCGGTGCACCACTGACTTCTCTGAGGTTTCCCTGAGCGGAAAAATTTTTGTGGCTTATGAGAAACATCAGGCCAAAACATCGTGACTTCGGTGATTGGTGCAACTTGTGTAGTCAGCTGAAGGGTTTGAAATATTCGAGGAAAATAGTAAGCGGGTGGCAGAAGCTGGGTAGGTGGGACACACAGCACATGCTAGTATGGCACCAGGATGTGACAAGTCACAAGCTGGGGAAGCTGTGAGTGAACGAACTAATGGAATGTAAGAGATAAGAATGCAGTCTACATGTCTCTCCTCTCTAAGAAGTCATCCATGGATATGTCTCCAATAGTATTCAATAACTGAAAATGATACATTCAGAAATACGCTCATTATTTGTTGATCAGTGTAGCTCGACCTTGGAAGTTCATGAACTCAATGCTGGGTGGGATGGCCAAGTATTCGACATTGAAGTGATCAAAAGGGTTGTTGCTCACAGAAGGAGTAAATAAAATGGAATATTTACTCTAAATTCCATTCATTGACTGTAATCCATGGTCTCATAGTGAGCCTTGTGCGGAGTAAGCTTCCATGATTAGTAATGCCGTTTATTGCTCCTCACTTCGAATCCTCTTCAGACCTTCACTATTTCCATAATCATACATCTACAGTAACCAGCCGTGCCGTGTGGGTATTATATATGTATATTTGGGAGCCTTTCAAGGTTCCTTGTAATGAATCCCCAACGATCGGCTGGCTCCGCATCCCAGCATGTACCACAGCCAGCAGACTCTGAGCCACAAGAACTGACTGATGCAAACATCCTGGATAACTGCTGGGCGTCGGATCATACACCGGCGGACTGGAATGACTTCTACTTTTGCTCATCAGAGTCTATCCCTGCGGAATGTTCATGGAAAAGCCATGAATCACGACATCTCGAAACATTCGACCATTCATATCTTCAGGCTTCAGATCCTCTCAATGCCGCAGTCGGAGATGATACAGATTTATTTCAGCCGCAACCTCAAAATCTCTCAAACGTTCCTCAGTGGCTTGATGGGGCTTATCGCCCATCGGTTCCATGCCGTTATTGCCGCAGACATCGACTTCAGTGTCTGATTCTTCGCACCACATCAGCAAATCCAAATCCTGTCTCATCCTGCTCTAGCTGTGTGGCGCTATTTAGAGAATGCAGTCTCGCAAAGGGAGAAAAACGATTACCCTCTGGATTTGAGACTTTTGCTCCGGTACTAGGCCACTTACATGGTCTGCCGGAGCATACCGAGGATAGCGTAAGTACTAACCCTTATTGTCGAAAGTCCTATTTGCTAAAGTGACACAGGAACAGGCTCTACCTAGTGCGGAGACCATAGAAGAGAGAAAAGAATCTAAGCGATTTGTGCGAAAGGGTGCCAGAGTCTTACGAGAGTGGTTCTATCAAAACCAAGAATGTCCATATCCGACCGAAGACCAGAAGATTCAATTCTCGCGTGAAACCGGATTCTCAGAGAAACGGATTACCACATGGTTCGCGAATGCCCGTCGTCGCCAGAAACAGAAAATCCAATCATCAAATTCCGCATCCAACATTCGTACTCGTGCGGGGTCCCCGTTAATTAGGAGTACCCTGGACTCGCTGACCCCCCTGGAGCGGTGGAAGGCATCCCCACCAGAAGATGAACCGGTGTCGGAGTCTGTGATACAAGATGCGATTGCGTCTGCTGGATTAGATGCAATAGACCCATTTCAGCTCGATGAATCCGCGATGGACTGGTTCAATTTTGACCAGTCATCGTCCCATCTTCCTTCTTCAACCTCTAGCTTTGGAAGCCGTGTATCAGAGACCTCAGATAGTGTCTCATCAACCTGGAGTCACCAATCAGGAGAGGGTTTACCATTCCCAATGTTGCCAAAGACGTCGCGCTCTCGCAGACGAGACCACTCCGAAGAGCATCAATACCAGTGCACTTTTTGTATTCGATCATTCAAAAAGAGACATGATTGGATTCGACATGAGAAAAGCGTACATCTTTCACTTGAGACCTGGATTTGCATACCGAGGCCGAACGAACTCCAACAAATTTGGCATTCTCAGGTGGCTGAATGTAGCTTTTGTGACACCTTGTTTCCTGGCCCGGCTCATTTAGAAGAACATGAGTTTTACGTCTGTGCGGAAAAGCCCGTAGCGGACCGGTCTTTCACTCGGAAGGATTACCTCTGGCAACATCTTCGAAAGTTTCATGGCTGTACAAAAAATCCTGTCTCTGACCTGGAAGCGTGGCGAGAGGCCGGTGCCAATGTTCAAAGTCGATGTGGTTTCTGTGATCAATCACTGTCAACGTGGACTGCTCGAGCGGACCACCTGGCGGAACATTTCAAGAATGGAATGCGAATGAATATGTGGGTTGGCGATTGGGGACTGAGTCCAATTGCGATGGGGGTCCTTCGCAACGCTACGTTGCCTAATCAGCGATCTTTGGCTACTTGAAATATTGGCACTTGCTCCACGTAATCTAACTCATGTTTCATATAGCCTACCCAAGCGCCTATCCTTAGTAATTTGCACTCCAGCACCTACTCGAGTCGCTACTATAGCACCTACCATTTCAGCTAGTATGCCATAAAAGTGTATAGAAAGTATACACTCAGGTTTGTGTTTCAAGTCCAATGCGAGCACAACAAGGCTGCCAGCACGGGTTTATGTATTTAAGAGGAGTAATAGTGGCTAGCACTCCCTGCTCCATCAATCGACATCCATGCTGACTCATTTGTATGCCAAGCGTGACGATAGTGATGGTATTGGCGAGTAAGGGATGGATGAGTCTGGAATGGGCAGAAGTCGCTGGTTCTTCACGATCTACTAGCTTCATAGGCTTCCGTCACCCGTGTCCACTTTGGCTTCTGAGCCGCTTGTTAAGCCGAGATTTCGCCGAAGTTGTTACTTTTGGTGGAGAATTGTTAAGAGAAGATGAAAGAAGACGGAGTTGCATGGAAGTGGAACAAGGTCCGCGAGCTAAACTTATCAAGGTTAGAATGATGATGAGTCATCGCCGAGGATCGGCAGTGGGATAATTATTTCATTGAATTGAACCGACACTTTCTCTGTCAATTGAACTCATCTTCTTATACTTGTCGCATTCAACACTGTCGCTTGTATTCAACATGGCACCCAGCTTCATCCTGACCCTCTCGGGCCCCGATCGCCCAGGTATCGTCCACGCCGTGACCGCATTCCTGGTCCAGCACAACCTGAACATCGTCGACTCATCGCAGTTCGGTGACCCCACCTCCAAGCGCTTCTTCATGCGCATGCAATTCGCCCCCGAAGGTACCACCGACCTCCCTGAACTCGAGCAGTTGCGCACTGCCTTCAAGCCCACCGCCGAATCCTTCGCCATGGACTACCAAATTCACCCCACCTCCCAGAAGCCCCGCGTTTTGATCATGGTCTCCAAGATTGGCCACTGCCTCAATGATCTTCTCTTCCGCCAATCCACCGGTCAGCTGAGCATTGAGGTCCCTCTCATCGTCTCCAACCACCCCGACTTTGCGCCCCTCGCCGCAACCTACAACATCCCCTTCCACCACCTTCCCGTCACCGCCGACACCAAGGCGCAGCAAGAGGGCCAGATCCTGGAGCTGGCAGCGCAGAACAACATCGATCTAATTGTGCTGGCTCGCTACATGCAGGTTCTGTCGCCGAAGCTGTGTGAGGCTATGTCTGGTCGCATCATCAACATCCACCACAGCTTCTTGCCTTCTTTCAAAGGTGCTAAGCCCTACCACCAGGCTTATGACCGTGGTGTGAAGATTATTGGCGCCACTGCCCACTTTGTTACTAGCGACCTTGATGAGGGTCCTATTATTGAGCAGAACGTTGTTCGTGTTGGACACGGCATGAGCCCCAAGGAGCTTACCCACGCTGGTAGCAACGTCGAGAGCAACGTCCTTGCTACTGCTGTCAAGTACTTTGCTGAGCGCCGCGTTCTCCTGAACGGACACAAGACCGTTGTCTTCGACTAAGTGCCTTGGAATATTTGGCCCGTAAAGGGATTTTGTGATGCCTTGGTTTACAAATATAGAACTACAGGATATACTGCGATGACAAGGAAAAAACTTGACGCACATGACGAACAAAATGAATATTTACATGAATGCAACGTATACGGAGAAAATATGGAGACTATAATGGACTTATGAATACTATCATAAGACAACGGACCCTCAACTTCGTACTGATATCACCGTAACTCGTAGCTCGAATGAGTAAATGCATTACCCATAAGACATATCGAAAACCTCTATAAACAAAAGACCCCTTCAAAAATCATTCCAATCCCTTGACACCATCCTTAAATGGTCTCAGATCATACTCATCCGGATAGGTTTCCAAAATCCGCTTGAGCTCACCCATCTGCTCCCTCGCCTCCTCGGTAATATCCTCATAAACATCCGTAAACGCCTCACGGAGAGGAGGCTTCTTCTCCCTTTCTGCCTCACTAAACTCCTTCAATACGGCCTTCCTCAATGATTCCTTCGTCTCCTTCTCCTGCTCCTCACTCCACAACCCCTTATTCTCAAGCCACTTCCGCAACCGGATGATCGGATTATCGCGACGTTTCCAGTCTTCCACTTCCACGCGCGCCCGGTACGCAAAGCTATCATCACTCGTACTATGATGAGAAACACGGTAGCTCATCGCCTCGATCAAAACGGGGCGGCCTCCGTCACTTAACGCTCGTTTTCTTGCTTCTTTAGTTGCTTCGTAAACGGCAAAGATATCATTGCCATCTACCCGGATCGTATCAATGCCGTACCCTATACCTCGACTGGCGATTCCATCGCCGCGATATTGTTCCAGAGTGGGTGTAGAAATAGCGTAGCCGTTATTTCGACACAGGAACACGATCGGACAGGACCGGGTTGCGGCGATGTTGAGTGCTGCGTGGAAGTCGCCTTCACTTGCTGCGCCTTCACCGAAATAACAGGTCACGATGCGAGGTTCCCTGTTAGGATTCTGCAAGTCTTGAATTTTCAGTGCATAGGCTGCACCAGAAGCTTGTGGGATTTGAGTAGCCAGTGGTGATGAAATTGTGTGCTGTGTACATGTCAGCATAGCTCAAAGAAGGCTACGTTGTGATAGAACTCCAGGTAAACTGACAATGCGAGGATACTTTTGGCCATAGTGCACAGGCATATTTCTGCCACGACCCTTGTCATTGCAGTTTGCGAATAACTGACTCATGAAATTCTTGAGCGTAAAGCCTCGTTGTTGGAAGACACCGGTTTCTCGGTACTGAGCGAAAACCACGTCGTCTGGTGTCAATGCTGCAGCAGACCCAACAGCAATACCTTCTTCTCCGGCCGAAACCTATAATCAAGATTAGAAATCTCATATAGATGCCACTGACCTGTTAATTGATTTGTGGAACGGTCTTACCATATAAAAACTCAAGCGCCCTTGTCGCTGTGCCTCGAACATCACCACATCCATGATGCTGACTATTATCTTTCAGCCAAAGGCTCCTATCCAGATTGAGCAAAACATACCAGTCATCATATTCTTGTACCATGTCAAAACCTCCTCATCAGACACATCGGGAGGTCCACGCGTCTTATCGACCAATTCACCGTCTGAGTCGATCACTCTGTAGGTAGGGATTGCAGGAAGATCCGAGGCCTTGAGAAACGTCATATCGGTGGTAAATTTACTATCCACAGCACCTGGAAAATGCACTCTGTGAAGAACGAGGTTTTAGTATCCGTTTCTTTGAACAATACTTTCCCCACACTCACCGATCCGAACCAGGCCGCTGTGAGATTGAACTTCCCCATCGACGAGGGGCAATTGAGCATGGCCGGAGCAGGCCCGCTGTTCGCGATACTCGCCATGAACGCGTAATACTGAAAGACATTTTGATGAGAGGAAGTTTGGGATCGAGGGGATTCATTGATAGTAAAATGCGGAGTCTCGGTTGTCGTCGGGGTGAACGTCACTATCCGCTTCCAACCGAGCGGCTCTCGGCGATAGCAGATAACGAACTATGAACCAGACACACAAGTACTTTGCGGCCAGAGATATAATTGATCATGGCGAGAAACTCTGGAATCATTTTGATAATTACTTGATCCACCATAACATCTGATTGCCTGCCGACGTGGCTATATCAGTCATAAGGGAAAGCGAACCGAAACCGAGATTGGCTTAAGTTGTTCGGCAATGAATACCTGCAAATCTGATACATTCATCTCACAAATGTCTGTCTCTAAAATAATAATAATCCATCGAGCAAGTCAATCTGCTACATTAACAAAAAAGGTCGATTGTCAAAATACTGCCAAATCACCAATACCAAATGGATCATTCCAAAACATGACCGTGAACTTGTCCTATATGTAGAACATCGTATCCTTCACATTGGGGTGAATAAGAACATTCTCATCACCACCCACCTGTCCAGCCCCCTCAGTGCCTACAACACTCGCCTCTGGGTTCGACAAACTCGGGTCGAACAGGTCGCTCAGGTAGCAGCGCGCACGGGTACAGACCAAATCCGCATAGTACGCAGGAGGGCATACACTAACAGCCTTTGTCGCACGACCGAAAAGGTAGCACATCTTGTGCGTCAGATCCTGGAGAACGTCCGCTGCACCTCGGGCTCCGTTAGTACCCGGGTGCTGGGGGTAGAAGATCTCGTCCCAGATGGTGAAGTAGTGAGCTGGGCGAGCGGTTCCTTGAAGTGCGGAGTGTGCCTGGAGGAAGAAGTCCCAGGACTTGGACTCTGAAACGCCACGGTCGACCACAGTACCAGGCATTGGGTTTGCGGAGCGATCCGCGTCGGCATCGGAGGTCGGGTAAAACCGAGTGTTGTGGCGCTTGCCGACGATGATAATGGACATGGCTGGGAGGCCTCGCTTGGTTTCAGCGGCGGGGTAGACGGCGGCGCAGGCACGCTTGAGGAGTGGGAGTTCTTTGTCGAGCACGAGGTTATACTGGCCCTCGGAGACACCGTCGCGGTAGACGACGATGTTCTCGGGGTACTTGTTCTTGTTGTGCTTGGCCCAAAGCTTGAGGCGAGATTGCATGAGAGCGTCAAGGTCAGCAACCATTTCGTTGCGCGAACCCTGGATCCGAATCTCGGCAGGCCATTGTGCGAGGGTAGAGTCTACGGATGCCACGATCGCTGCGACACTAGGTGCGTTGCTGGAAGAGCCGGGCGAGGGATGGGTGACATCAAGACCAACGAGCATCGTCTTGTTGTTTCCGAACAGGCCAAGATCAGAGCTTCGGAGGGACTGATTACCGCCGCCAAGCTTAAGGTTGATCTTGAGGCCCACGTTCGCGCAGTATTGATCTTGCGCGACAGCGAGCTTCTCAGCCTGGACATTGACATTGCGCACACCGCAGCGCACATCGCACACCTGCTTGATCGTGTTATACAAGGTCGTGTCCTTACCGTGAAGAACACCGAGAATCATTGAAGGCTTATAGCGATCTTGAAGTTGGCGGACAGCCCTTTCGATGACCTCGGTGTCGCTTCCGTTGCTGCCGGTCAGCACAACGCGCTGTCCCTCCTTGGGCATTTCAGCTTCGATGCCCATAGTTCGGAGCACCGAGGTGAACTTCCTCAGAGACTCCATCATCGCTGCGAGGTTTTGCCAGTATGTCCTTGCACGTTTCGTAGTAACGTAGAGGTACGTCCAGTTCTTCAGAGGCACAGGCCTGGAGAACTGGATGGCCTTCATATTCCACGAGCCAGCCATAGTCATGATCTCCTTCTGCTTGGCATACATGATCTTGGGAGGTGGCAGGACACGGCCGTGGACCGTAATAAGGTTGTTGTCCACACGGACACCAAAGGCAGCCTATAAAGTTCAGTATAAATGGCTCTAGAGTCCAAAGGAAACACGTCTTACCAGCGTCGCGTTCAGCGGCTCCAGACCTAGCAAGCCCGCACCCTTATTCACAATGGACTGGGCGTTTTGTGCAGGCTTACGGCCCATAACGGCAAACTTGAGCATGTCAGATGTTTGGTTGGGGGAGAGCTTGGTTCCAACAGGCTGGCCAGGCTCGACCATGCATACGTCCACAGGGAGATACATGGGGAATTGACGGTTGCCAACATTGATCACAGGCATGTCAGGGTCCAAGTCTTTCTTGTACTCTCTTTTGAAATAAGCACCGACAGAGATATACTGGCCAGCGGGGGCAGGGCCTGCCTTGACGGGCTTCTTTCCCTTCTTGCCCTTGCCCCCGGGCTGCGCAGCTTGCGCAGCTGGCGGTTGCGAACCGGGTGCTTCCAAGAAGAATTCCACATCAAAAGGACCGGCACCGTGACGCGCGACTTTAGGGGGGTTCACGCTGGACTTACCATCGGCAGGTGTTGCCAATCCCGCGATACTCTTGACAGCGGGAGGGCGAGACTTGCCACTGCTTGTCTTGCGCACAATATGATTGGCGCGAATACGCATGCGCTTCAAGAAGAATTCCAGGCGGTAAGGGTTGCGTGGATTTGTGCGCAAAAACTCTCCAATCACCATGGGCAGAGGGCCTTCTTGGTAGCAGGCTAGATATTTGACCTGAACGTTCAGCAAAACGCGGGCAGTGGCAGCACGCACACTGACAAAGTATCCACGCAGGGCCTCGAGGCCGCCGCCCAGACTCATCCGCTCAGAAATAGCAGGGTTCAAACTGAAGTGCTTGTTGCCGCTGAGTGTGACCACCGACCGGTCGGTCTTTGGCTGATGACCGATGATGATGTTCATGGCCCCGATGATCTGCTCCTGGTGCATCAGCGGAGTGGTGACGCTACTCGATGTCAGGTAGTTGACCAGATCCACCGGGTCAAGTGTGCCCGTTGCGCCAACGGTAACGTTGTAGACCTTCGGTTCATCCATGTATTCAACCTCATTGTCGCTTTTCCACCGCACATCGAACTTCTTGTCGTCACCTCCCAGGCGCAAATCAACACATGAAATCAACGTGGACCGGTAATCCGTGGCGATGTTCTTGATATCGCTTGCAAAGTGCTCTTCTAGCAAGAGTCGCACGACCTGACGGGCCTTCTTGACCGGGAGGTCCTTGCCCTGATCCTTCGCTATATAGACATGATAACGGAATACAGGTTTGCCAACGGCAGCGAAAGGCATGTAGTTCGCGTAGAGGGTGACAGGCTTGCCTAGGGTGCCATAGCCTGGGCGATCCGGATAACGAGCTGAATCGGCGGCCTTCTTGCGTCCCCGAGTCAGAGCCTGGGCGTTCGCAATTTCGACCTTTTCGACCCGAGCATCAGGTGCAGGAACCGGTTGGCTTTCACTGTGGTCAAAATAAACTAACTGATTTTCGTACTCAGGATGTCAAAGTACCCACTTGAAAATTCGTGGACCTTGGTTCCCACCGCCGCGAAATCCTCCTCTACCACCATGACCTCCGAAATCCCCACGCCCAAAATCCCCGCGACCACGACCCCGGAAATCACCTCGGAATTCTCCACGTCCCCCTCGATCACCTCCACCACGTCCTCCCGACCGGAAAGGAAGCTCCGTGTCACCACGACCGCGACCACCACGACCACTACCACGATCTCCACCACGATCTCCACGGTCACCACGGCCACGACCACGGCCACGACCACGGCCACGACCACGGCCACGACCACGGCCACGACCACGAGGGTTGTCAGACATACCTAAGATATATATAAAAAATATCCCTCAAGGAGCCTTGAGGGTTGAGGGGGAAAACGGAAAAAGAAAAGCTCCAGAGCAGGGAAAAGGTGTCGTTATTTAGCAGATGGGTCGTCATACGTGACGGGTTTATCAGGGAGCCGCTACGCCTACGCCATTACAAGTAAAACATCAATACGAGCAAACAAAGAATCTAGTCATTTGTTTGGCTCAAGCTTTCCAGTCAAACAAACGAGGTGGGTAGTGTTGACAGGGCGCTGACGTTGGCTCCAATTAAACCCCTGTTCAAGCCAACGCATCAAAGAAATCTAACAATCAAAGAAACTGAGCGGGGAACTGCCGTGTGATGTATCAATGTCGGGCGGCAAACAAGACTGTCAAGGCTTAGAGTCTAGGCTGACATGATTCGATGCAGCGGCTTGTGCTTCGTGACTTCAGTTCAAATGTTATTATGTTAGTTCTCCGTAGAAGTTTGAGCTTAAATTCGATTTTATGGTTGTAAACAAAACTGAAAATTCAGGCACGAATCTGGAATCTGATATACAGGGCCTGTAAATTCAGGCATATATAATGACATAAGCAAGGGATCTCCCACTCTTCTTCATCTTAGTTGAAACTGTCAACAGTGAGATAAAAATGGACAAACTAACTTATCATGGATTAGTCCAGTCTGTACGAGGTGTCTTGTCTGAGTTATCCTTGATCAAATGTTTCGCGGTGTTGATCTTTGCGTGCATCGCGACCCGTGTGATCACTGGTCTGCAAAGTAACCAACGGAAATCTGACCCGACAGGGCGAACACCACGGCTAGCTCCTTACTGGTTCCCCTGGTATGGTCATGGACCATCATTTCTGTGGAATCATGTCGGTCTCCTCGAGTCATTACGGTAGGTCACCTCTTTCAGCTGTACTGTCCAGCCGCTGACCAAATGATAGGGACTTTATGGGCGAGCCCGTATTCAAGGTCTACCTGCGAGGGGAACGCCACAATATCGTGGTGTCACCATCGATGATTAAGACAGTTTTGTCGCAAAAGTCATCTGACATCACCGTGCTGGATCAGGCAATGCGATATGTCTTTGAAGACCGCAGCCTGGTGCGCAGCTTGCGTTCAAATCGCAACAAGGAGATCAACGATGATGTCGCGGGGTTTATCAATCAAGACTCTTTTATTAAGGATGCATCCGCGGCGATCACTCGACTATTGCAGCGCAATGCTCCGAACTTGGTGACCTTCTCCCGGAGCCCGGTGGATCAGGTCGCATGGGAGCGTGACAGCTCAGTGATGTTATCTGAACATGACCAGTCAATCTGCGAGGTGAACCTCTTCGCACTGGTCAGAGATTTTGTGGGCCACAATATCACCACGCTTTTGCTGGGCGAGACCTTTGTCGAAGCGTTCCCTGGTGTTCTCCCGAATTTCTGGACACTAGATGCTAATTCTGTATCCTTGTTTGCGGGATTCCAACGATGGATACCGACACCTGGCATCTCCTCGGGACATGCTATGAAGGATCGTCTCATGCATATCATGTCGGTCTTTTACCGTGCGTTTACTGCCTGGGACGATGGCATTGACCCAGGCATTGAGCTTCGGGATCTCGACGATGTCTCAGAATTATTTAAGCAGCGAATGCGCACATTCCACAAATTGGGCTTATCCCCCAAGGCCAGTGCGGCGGGAAATCTGTCACTTCACTGGGACTTGATGGAATACATTGTCAAAATGACCTTCTGGAATCTGATCCACATCTTCGCCGACGAAGAACTACTCAAGGAAATTCAAAAGGAAATGGACCCAAGCGTGAAGTCTTCGCGCCCTAATCGACGAGAAACCGGGTTTTCATTCGATGAACCGCCAACCCTGAACCTCGACATTGAGAAAATGCTACAAACCTGCCACTTACTGAAAGCCTGCCACTACGAAACCATCCGTCTCCATTCCGCAGGAATCTCTCTTCGAGAGCTAGACTCTGATTTGAATCTCACCGAGTCGGCTGGCGAAGCCTTGGAACCTCGCACATACAAGATGCGCAAGGGCGAAAAGGTGCTCATGTCCCATGGAGTCTACCAGAACGATCCAGCGCGCTTTTCAAATCCACACCAGTATGACCCGTTGCGGTACATTGTTACGAACCATACATCTGGCGTTAAGGAAGCCAATCCGGATATCCTTGGACCGCTCGCGGATGGTCTGTATGCACCGAAGAACAACGCTTTTAGCGAGCAGGCGATTTTGGCTTTTACTTCTACAATCGTGTCTATGTGGATTATTTCTTCGGCAGATGGGAAAGGTATCGTTGTACCCCCTCACAGGAAGACATGGGGTGCTTTCCTGCCTGCAAAGGATGTGAAGGTACATATCAAGGCAAGGGTGTAAAGCGTTTTTGGAGATGATTGTTATCGCGTTCTCAAAAACGGTGTCTGTATTTTAGTGCTTATTAAACCATGCATATGTGTCTGGAATTTTAGACATGCCTGATCAAAATTCAATATTTCAATGTTGGAACGACCACTCTCGTGTCAGACAAATTGACTCTTGATAGGAGATGATATCTCGTACAGCCTTGTTCTATGCATTGAAGACATGCCCAAGGCGCAGATCGGTTTTTCCCAGCTCACTCAATGACTGGTTTTTCAGAGAGCTGTTCAATTATTTAAATGATACAGTCCATGAACGAAGATAGAAAGGACTCCATATTTCGCCGTTGTTACATTTCTTGCCAACATGAGAGGTACGTCTCATTCGGGCTATCTACTCTGGTTGCTTTCAAGCTTGTTCCCGAAAAGAGCCCCGATTAATCGACAGTCAGGTAGTAATGATATCTTTTTTTTTCTGTGCATGGAATCATATTTCATATTGATCTCATGTAGTTTCATTCACAGCTCGCGTAGCTCAGTTGGTAGAGCGCGGCACTAGTAATGCCGAGGTCTTCAGTTCAAATCTGGACGTGAGCAGTTTCTTTTTGCCTTTTTGTTAACATTGCTGTGGGTCGATGGGTCGGTGGGTCCTAAATCCGACATGCATTCCCGTTATGATGTTAAGCAGAGAGAGGTAATTAGAATTGAGTTGGCTGTGAGGTTGGAATACAAGAACAGAAGTACGAGTACTTGGATGTTATACATGTAGGGAAATGCGGGTGTCATACGCTGGGAATCTGGGTCCCTTTGTATACGCCTTGCAAGGGAAAGCCTTGGATGTTATTGGATTTTCCTTTGTCAACGTCAAGTGACTTCCATTTTTCATCTTTCCTCTTAAATCCCGAGTCTTTGATATGCATAGTGCTTGACGACAGGATAGCTACATATGTATGTTTACTTTAGAGCCAGGCTCGTATGATTTGAGGGTGGTTATTCGTAACTAATTGCATAGCTTACAAATACAAACAAGAACATCGTGAATGTAGGACGAATTCCTAAGCTAGCGTCAGGAACTATCAAACGTTCGAATGTTACGAATTTCTTATTTTCTAATCAGTTTTAACTGTTTATAACATACCTATGAGTATGTTCGCCTGGCTAGTACATAGTGGATTCACTTGTTCAAACTCAGATTATGATTGATGATCGCATGAATGGAGGCATTCTTGTACCTTAGTCGATTGGGGGATTATATGTATCCAGTCTAGTGCCGTAAAAGTTGGGAGTCATGCAGGTTGGAATCTATATTTAAGCAGAAACGCCCTTAATGTGGTAGCTCTTCAGCTTCGTGAATCCATCGTATGCTCGAGGTCCAAGAGTGCAACCAAGACCGGACATTTTCCAGCCGGTCCATGCGAGATCCTGTCACGATAATTAATACACGATCATATCAAGAAGAGAGAGAAAAACTTACGGGAGCAGGGTAGTCACAGCGGTTGATAAACACGGTGCCAGCTTCGATTCGATCAATCAACTCCTCACCCGCGGCGATATCCTTTGTCCACACGCTGGCAGTCAAACCGTAATCACTATCGTTCATCAATTGAACAGCCTCGTCGTCACTGGCCACTTTCATGATCGGCATGACTGGACCAAATGTCTCCTCCTTCATGGTAATCATGGTGTGGTCAACATTGGTCAGGACGACCGGGGCAAGCCAGTTGCCCTTGTCGCTCGTCTTGGCCACAGAGAAGGTATTGTTCTCCGGGGTCGAGTCGACAGCACCCTTGGATAGGGCGTCATCGATGTGTGACTGGATCTTCTCCTTGGCAAAAGCAGAAATGACAGGGCCGGTAGTGGTAGTCGAATCCTGGGGGTCGCCGAGTTTGTATCTGGAGGTTATTAGCAGTGCAAAATAACAGTTGACAGGGAAGTTGAAGAACGCACGACTTGAGCTCCTCTTGAACGGCAGCCAAGAAAGCATCATAGACCTTCTCGTGAACATAGACACGCTCAACAGAGCAGCAGCTCTGCCCAGAGTTGAACACAGCACCGTCGACAAGGTTCTCTGCTACATCCTTCACATCGACATCCGGACGCACATAAGCCGGATCCTTTCCGCCAAGCTCCAGGTGAACAGGCTTTACCTGGCGGGCAGTGGCCTCGCGAAGTCGAAGACCACCGGCAGTAGATCCTGTGAAAGAGACAGACTGAATCTCGGGAAGTTGAGCGACTTGATCGAGAACATCCAAGCTACCAATGTGAATAACCTGGAGAACATTTTGCGGCAAACCGGCCTCGGTAAAGATCTCAAGCAGTCGATTACCAAACAAAGGCACCTGAGGCGATGGGCGCAAAATAACCGAGTTGCCCGCCAGAAGTGCCGGCACCAAAGCGTTAACGGTCGTCAAGTATGGGTACTATGAACGAATTAGCGGTCTGGAAACCTCCATTTACAACGAGAATCCCTTACGTTCCAAGCTCCAGCAATAAGCACCGGGCCAACAGGCACATGCTTGACCATGCGCTTGAAATTTTCTTCTGGCTTACCAGGCAAATCCGCCAGGCTCTGCTCCGCAATATCGATCATGTGTTCCGAACGAAGGATGGCAGTCTTGATTTCACCGGCGCAGTATCGGATGGGTCGCCCCATTTGTGTGGTGATCTCCTTGGCCAGGTCATCGATCCTAGAGGAAATGATCTCTAGCGCCCGAGTGACGATTTTCTTCTTCTCATCGAGGGAAATGGTGCGGTATGATTCAAAGGCTTGCTTCGAGGCGGTGGCGATCTTGGCGGCTTCGGCGAGGGACGTGCCTGGATGGTCGAACACGACCTCGTGGGTGGCAGGGTTGATTGTGCGGACTTGATTGGACATTTTGAAAGGAGGAATTTACTGGGAAGAGTGAGTGTAGTGGAAAAAGAAAAGTTGGCAGGTGAATGGCGTAGTAAGAGGGGCATGGGATTTATAACGTGGAGCTTCTTATCGCGCCTTCCCCGCGGTCCCGCCTGTATCATGAGCCAAGCAGAACAAGATATCTGGTATCTGCTTCACTACACACTTTCGAAATTGAATTAAAAAAGCTTGAAATATTTGGTCTGCATGTAAGCGATCCACGCAGTAGCCTAACATGAGCTACGAGATCAATGTGTGGAAGCGTTCAGGTAAAAGACATCATGAACGCACTTGACCGATGCATCGTTCAATAAGAAGTAGTGAAATTCCTCATATAGACATGGGAAAATGTTCGAAGCACTTGAAATCGATATCTTTAAACCTAGAAGTATCCAGTCGATTCGAATTTCATTGTATAGAATTGTTCGTTACTGTCAATTGTTAATTGTCTAACACGCGGTTCGTGAGCGCGCTTAGCCCCACAGCGCGGTCCGAGGACTCGACCAATGGTGATTGCCACCAGTTGGCTATGTGCAGACGATATATGGTTTTTGCAGGGCATATAGTGTATCAAAACTGTCGATGATGAAAAAGATAATCATTCAGTCATTGGGAAGTGGAGCAGATGGTAAAATGGAGTTTCCGTCGCTATTCCAACGCACGACCAATTTGCTGAGTCAGCCAGCTTGGTTACCGCTCTTCGTCAAGTTGGCTTCTCCGATCGAGACTCAATTACCGACATCCTATCATGTTATTCGCTCGGACAACTGCGCGAAGCTTCATTGGCGCTCGCGCGTTTTCTACAGCTCGTGCGTGCCGGGCGGAGCTGTCCTACCAGGTCTACGGCCCCGAAAAGGAGGAAGCCGTTCGCGATCCGATTCTATTCCTGCACGGACTTTTCGGTTCTAAGCAGAACAACCGGACTATTAGCAAGTATGTGACACCACCGATTGTATGGATGCCTTTAGACCTAACATAAACTGTAGAGCTTTGGCCAGAGACTTGAATTGTCAGATCTTCACGTTGGTACGTGTTGCATACTCTCTTCCAAAAGTGGAGGGACATTATAAATCTCAAATCTATACTTACGCGCCTGCAGGATCTCCGCAATCATGGCCAATCTTTCCATGCCCCGGAGCACAATTACAGTGTCATGGCTGAGGATGTGCAAGAGTTTATAGAGCAGCAGAAGCTCAAGAAGTGTGTCCTGATTGGCCATTCGATGTATGCCCTCTACGCTATAGCTCTGGCTTGATCTTTTTAACCCATACTGACTACCCACAGGGGTGCCAAAACTGCGATGACAGTGGCCCTTCAGGCCCCAGAGAGCGTTTCTGCTTTAATCTCTGTCGACAATGCCCCGCTCAATGCGGCATTGAAGAGTGACTTCCCCAAATATGTCCGGGGAATGCAGCACGTTGAAAGAGAGCAAGTGACGAAGCAATCAGAGGCCAACAAAATCCTCGAGGCTTATGAAGAGGTATGGAAAGAGCCATTCCAAGTTGGAATCCATCACTGATCCTAAAATAGTCCCTTGGAATTCGCCAATTTCTTTTGACAAACCTTGTGCGCTCCGATGATGAGCAAAAGACTCTGAAGTTCCGTGTACCGCTCTCAGTGATTGGTGACTCACTTGATAGCATGGCAGACTTCCCCTTCCGCCAGTCGGATGCCGTCAAGTATGATGGCCCCACACTTTTCGTTCGGGGAACCAAGTCCAAGTATGTCACCGATGAGACCATTCCTGCAATCAAGACATTCTTTCCCAATGCTCAGATTGCGGACGTCGAGGCAGGACACTGGCTCATATCCGAGAACCCCGAAGCTTTTAGACAAGGTAATTGTTGAACTTCTATGTCTGATACCATCATAACTGACATTTTCGCGCAGCGGTTGTCAAATTCCTAGGATCGTCATAAATTCAATAGCAGATGAATGTACATTAGACCATCGATAGACCCTTCAAATTTGACTTTAAATATCTCCATAGACCCGAGGAACCGATATATGATTTCTAATCCCGGACTTTCTCACTCATCATATTACATTAATTCAGCGGAACTTCAAATCCCGCACAGGGGCTTACAATATAAGATTGCCCGGGCTGGAAGACAAACTTACCGATATCCACTTTCGGCTCAGACACTTCCCGGGATCTAATGTTCTAGAAGGTTGCTTCCGATTAGACATCCGGTCTTGAAAATCCAGTGGCGATTGGTACAGCTGAACTAATGAAGAGAAACGTAAGCATAATGGATCGCACAAACCCACTTTTTTCCTTTGACCCGTAAATATAGACGGGTCAAGTGGATCTAAAGGCCCGGAAACACCTCGTCAATTATTTGGTTAAGGACGATGTTTCGCACTGTTCATTGCTAGTTTCAAGGGTCGCGGCCTTTCACCCTAATTAGTGATACAAACAAAAATGAATTTTTACATGATCTTGTCGCATTAATGGTAAAATTTTGAATCTTGGAATCAAAAATTGAAGCTAGTCATTGCATAATAATTAATACTAGAGGCTTTCCGCCGTTTCACGCGGCGCCTACTAAGGTTTTATACCTTATCTCCTACCATATCTCCCACTCAGTCTCCCACTCAGACTTACACTCAGACTCCTACCCAATATTTTACCTTCTTTCTTACCGGATTAGTTAAATAGTCGAAGGACTCTCCAAATTCATATATAGTGGAAGTGAAAAAAAAGAGAAAGAAAAGAAAAGTCGGGGGCTGGGGGTGTCGAACGCAAGGGCAAAAAGTCTGCGGTGTGCCCAGGTAATAATGGGTTAGAAATGAAGATACCTACATTCGAAGAAAACTATATATCCAAATTATCAAGTATCACTTAGCCGGCTTGTAATATTGACATTACACAAGAAGAGGATATCTAGGAAGACTATGAATACATGATAAAATCAAGAATGGAGAGGGAGCGCAAGACTGCACTCAAAATTATACAGATCGGTCATTAAGCAGCATATCCAAAGGGCAATGGCTGCGTATCATGATTCGGCATCGAATAAGCCTCCGTCGACACCTGGCCGAACGGCTGCAGAAACCCTTCCCAGTCATCGAAGTCGTTCCCTATGCCAGTGAAGAGATCGGAAGGCATAGCGTCGTCTTTGGTAGGATACTCGAGCGGCAGACTACTCGCCTGGACATCATTGCACAATATTTCCGTGGGACTAGCAGGACCTCTCATATCTCTTTCAATGGAATCATCGACCCTGCTGCTGGAAACTATTTGAAATGGACTGTGAAGACCGCTGGAATCGGCAATAGTCTTCATGGATGGCAATGAGTCATCCCCAGTTTCAGTATTGTGATTTGGATGTATCCCAGGCGAGGATAAAGGATAGTTGGGGGTAATTGGTGAAGCCTCGACTGGGGTGAGGCTGTGCGAAGTTCCACTGGAAGATTGTGGTCGTTGCAGGGTTTCGACCTTGGGATTTTCAGGCCTTTGTTGCTTGGTTCTCACAGATTCTCCAGAATTTGATCTCCCAGCTTGGTCCAGGGACCCTAGTCTAGCGAGTATATCATGTACCAGAGGCTGACCATTGGCGTCACAATTCAAGGGTTCTCCAGGCCAGCCATCTCCAGCCTGTACATGTTGATATAACGCTCTGATGCCGTGTACAAGCCATCCTTGCTGCTCTTCCAAGAATCTTGTATATCTGAAAATGCCTGGGTCAACAAGATATTCATGATGTTAAAAATCGACCAGATGTTTTACATACCCCTTGGGATATACCTTTTCTCGAAGCTTCTTCCGATCAGCAAACACGCAATTGGCATTTTCACTTTGACATCTTTGACAAGGACTTGATCCATCGCACTAAAAATAGTAAGATAAGGGCTTTTGGAGAACGCGGGGCGATTTGAGACGCATCGTCGTACCTTTGTCTTTTTGCTTCTACAGCGATCACAAGCCTTTTGTGCCCTTGAACGAGGGCAATTCTTGGAATATGGCCAGTCTTTCGACACTGGCGGCTTCGAGTCCTTGCGGGGCATGGTTAGGTCTATGTTTGTTCAAGCAAGGAAATGAACTTCGTTGCGAGAATGAGAGTTGCGTCTCCCTATTAGAGCCTTGGACATTGACTTGATAAACCCGCAACAAGAATGTCAAGAAGCAAGCAAGTATCCGACAGTGAATTGAGGATAATGATTGCGACGTGAAAGATAGATCGTGACGAGTCGCACCATGGATCAATTCCTTAGGTTTCGTGGCTAATACTGAAAAAGTCTGGGCTGCTTATCCGTATATCCAGCATTATTAAGTTATGGGTCTTGGGTCCCCCTTTTTCGAGATTTCATGTATTTTCCCTTTTCGGATATTGTATTTCTTACAGCACTGGCATTCGGCAACGCACTGATACTTTGTAGTAGGCAAGTGAAATCTTTACTTTGAATGCTCAGCTACCAAGGCCTTAGACCAATAATGATATATTCATGCTGGACTTTATCGAATAAGAAGAACATATTCAAATAACCATTGGCTGAGAGGCGCATTCCGCGCACTTTTTAAGAAGCCCCTTTTTGATGAGGTGAAATTGAATTATCGATATCTTTGTTATCCTACTCTATTGACTGCCAGTCTTGCTTTATAATTCATTCGCTTCTGATATTTGGGACTGGAATCTATTCTCAATATTCGAGGATGAAATAGAATAAATTACAAGTAGAATGATTTGACCAATCACAGATGATACCGATGAATATTTCACCGGAATCTGTAGCATCCGAGCGTAATGAGAGCGTAATTTCGGAGATCTACAGGTACCGTAACCGACCCACATGGGTGGAAACCCGTCACTGTATCCGGACCACATAAAGAATGGCTATCAAACTGGAACTTGTTATATGATCTTTTTCGATGGATCTATTGCAGTTGAGACACCGGTTTTCAATCATATCTCAGGACAACCAGGCTTGGCGCCCCACATTGTATCTTTGTGGTTCGTGATCAATTGTATCTAGAACTAGTGATAGGCAGATATTCTGTATCCACAGCAAGTTTCCTTAGGGTCTCCGGTTCATGATTCATGAATTGCCGGGAGTTGGAGTTGGCAGCTTTGGATTGACTCATTAGCTAGATTGGTAATCGAAATGTTTTTGGTGTGTTCCTACTGCTAAAAGACTTGAAAGGCCCACGTAGATCCTGTCTACCCTGAATCGAATCTGGTGCATTAGTCTTTATACACCATGTCGGTTTTGGGGGGAATTCCCTCCCTTGATAGTTCACAGCATCAGCAGCGTCTAGTGACTGGTTTTGAAACCAGAGAAACATATTCTTCGACTACTACACTTGAAAATGAGACGAAGGAGCAAGATTCAGAGGTTGATATCGAGGAAGAAGTTGAGGAGATGGTGAGAGAACTTACTCGTCACTCCACTCACTTTTCCTCGGCGAATGCCAAAAACCCTTTTTTCGAAGAAGACAAGGAGACTACTTGGCACCCTGATAGTCCTTTCTTCAAGACAAAAGATTGGATTCGTTCCCTGATTGCGGCCCAATCTCAAGACCCTGAGCGATTCCTGCAACGTTCGGCAGGTGTTGCGTTCAAGAATCTCTCTGTTCATGGCTTTGGAAGTCCCACCGATTACCAAAAGGACGTTTTCAATGCCATTCTGAGTATCGGCGGCTTAGTGCGTAACCTTGTCGGAAGCGGCAAGCAGAAGGTTCAGATTCTCAGGAACTTCAATGGGCTTGTCAAAAGTGGCGAGATGTTGTTGGTCTTGGGTCGTCCTGGAAGGTGAGTCTACCCGGCCTGTGTGATATCATGTGGATGACAACCCTAACCTCTTTCAATTAGTGGTTGCTCGACATTCCTGAAAACAATTGCCGGTGAGATGAACGGCATCTATGTTGGCGACGAGAGTTATTTGAACTATCAAGGTTAGTGAGGTCCAAAACAAATATGATCCCAGCAACTAACATGACAACAGGAATTTCGGCCCCAATTATGCAGAAGCAGTTCCGTGGAGAAGCCATCTTCAGCGCTGAAAATGATGTCCATTTCCCCCAGCTCACGGTTGGTGAGACCTTGACATTCGCTGCCCTAGCGCGCGCGCCTCGCACTCGCTTCCCCAGCTTGTCCAGGAAGCAATATGCCGAGCATCTCCGAGACGTGGTCATGACCATGCTAGGACTTCGGCATACATTCAATACTCAGGTTGGTAACGACTTCGTCCGCGGTGTCAGTGGAGGTGAACGTAAACGAGTCAGTATCGCAGAGGCTATTCTCAGTGGTGCCCCACTCCAGTGCTGGGATAACAGCACGCGAGGTCTGGATAGTGCCAACGCATTGGAATTCTGCAAGAACCTTCGCTTAATGAGTGACTATGCAGGCACTACAGCCTGTGTTGCTATTTACCAGGCTTCACAGAGTGCCTACGACGTAAGTTGAACATATGCATCTATCGGAGAAACTTTCCTAACAGTTGTCATTAATAGGTCTTCGACAAAGTTGTAGTCCTTTACGAGGGTCAACAAATCTACTTTGGCCCGACCGGCGAGGCTCGTGACTTCTTTATCAATATGGGCTTCGACTGCCCATCGCGCCAGACCACTGCCGACTTCCTCACTTCCCTGACCAGCCCAACCGAGCGCAGAGTGAAGGCAGGATGGGAAGCAAAAGTGCCTCGGACACCCGCGGAGTTTGCGCAGCGCTGGCAGAGTAGCCAGGAGTGTGCCCATCTCCTCCAAGAGATTGATACCTTTGATAATGAACACCCCATCGGTGGTCAGTCCTTCGCTACTTTCAGTGAAGCACGCCGCCAGATGCAGTCGAAGCAACAGTGAGGAACAGCACTATGGTCATACATATGGTTTTAAAACGCTGACATCCATCTCCTAGACGTCTCAAATCCCCCTATACCCTCTCGGTTCTCGAACAGATCAAACTTAATCTTACGCGTGGCTTCCAGCGCCTTAGGGCTGATATGACATTGACTTACTCCGCTCTTTTCGGCAACTTCTTCATGTCTCTGATCTTGGGAAGTGTATTTTATAACATGGCCTCGGATACCGCCAGTTTTTACTCGCGAGAAGTCCTTCTCTTCTATGCCGTTCTTCTCGCTGCCTTTGCCAGTGCGCTCGAGGTTTGTCAAACTCCTTATTATCCCCGAAAGCTTCAGGAAGCGTCTAACAATATAATTTAAGATCTTAACCCTATATGCTCAACGACCAATAGTGGAAAAGCAATCCCGATATGCTTTCTATCACCCTTTTACAGAAGCGGTCGCATCCATGCTGTGTGATGTGCCGTATAAGTTGGTGAACTCCTTCACGTTTAATCTCCCGCTTTATTTCATGGCCAACCTGAAACGCGAGCCGGGAGCGTTTTTCATCTTTTGGCTCTTCTCCCTTGTCACCACATTCACCATGTCCATGGTTTTCCGGACATTTGGTGCCGCATCACGTTCTCTGGCTCAAGCACTGGTTCCTGCTGCTTTGCTCATTCTGGGTCTTGTGATTTACACAGGTTTCATCATTCCTACCAAAGAAATGCTTGGCTGGTCTCGCTGGATGAACTACATTGATCCCATTGCTTATGCATTTGAAAGTATGATGGTCAATGAGTTCCGCAATAGAGAGTTCCCCTGTTCTTCGTTTGTCCCTTCTGGAGAGGGATACGAGAATGTGGACACTATCAATACCATTTGCAGCACTGTGTCATCCACTGCTGGAGATCTCTACGTCAGTGGAGACGCTTACTTGGAGACTGCATACGCCTATACCAACGATCATCTTTGGCGTAATCTGGGTATTGTCTTCGCCTTCATGATCTTCTTTATGTTCGTATACCTAATTGCTACCGAATACATCACCGAGGCTGCCTCTAAGGGAGAAGTACTTCTTTTCCGCCGAGGTCGTCAGCCAAAGACCCAGGCACTGGATTCTGAGACTACGGCAGACGCTACCTACAGGGCCGATGAGAAGTCTGAGGGTGCCGGTGCTAATATCCAGAGACAGACTGCCATCTTTCAGTGGCAGGACCTTTGTTATGATATCAAGATCAAGAGCGAAGAGCGCCGGATTCTTGACCATGTGAATGGATGGGTCAAGCCTGGTACTGCTACCGCATTGATGGTAAGTCTTTTTTCCAATATTGTGAGATCAAATTCGCTAATCATTAATAGGGTGTTTCCGGCGCAGGAAAAACAACTCTGCTGGATGTTCTTGCAACTCGCGTGACAATGGGTGTTGTTACTGGCGATGTTCTGGTTGATGGTCGTCCCAGAGACAGCTCATTCCAACGCAAAACCGGCTATGTTCAACAACAAGACGTTCACCTGCCTACTTCCACGGTACGCGAGGCTTTGCAGTTCAGTGCTTTACTCAGACAACCTGCCCACCTTAGCCGGAAAGAAAAGCTAGATTACGTTGATGAGGTTCTTGAATTGCTTGGTATGCAAACATACGCTGATGCGATTGTTGGTGTTCCAGGTGAAGGTATGCTACTACTCAATAAAGTATTATTCTCTCTTGACCTTCTTATTTACTGACAATCTATAGGATTGAACGTTGAGCAGCGTAAGCGTCTGACTATTGCCGTGGAGCTGGTTGCCCGACCTCAGCTATTGCTTTTCCTGGATGAGCCTACATCCGGTTTGGACAGTCAAACCTCTTGGTCCATTCTGGACCTGATTGAAACCCTGACCAAGCACGGCCAGGCTATCCTATGTACCATTCATCAACCATCTGCCATGCTGTTCCAGCGATTCGATCGACTTATGTTCCTTGCAAAGGGAGGACGCACTGTTTACTTTGGAAAGATTGGCGAAAACTCCTCGATATTGGCAGACTATTTTATGCGCAATGGTGGCCATGCTTTAACTGATGGCGAGAATCCGGCGGAATGGATGCTGGAGGTAATCGGTGCTGCTCCTGGGTCCCACAGCGATATTGATTGGCCCGAGACTTGGAACAAGAGCCCCGAAAAGCAGGCTGTTCTTGACCACCTGGCTGAGCTGAAATCCTCTCTTTCTCAGAAAGAACCAGATGCGAACACGGATACCGAACACCGCGAGTTTGCGTCTTCGACAAAGGACCAGCTTATCCAGTGTCTATCTCGGGTCTTCTCCCAGTACTGGCGTACTCCCTCTTACATCTGGTCCAAATTGGTTCTCTCGGTTCTCACTGCACTTTACAACGGATTCTCTTTCTACAACGCCAAGAATACGCAGCAAGGATTGCAGAACCAAATGTTCAGTATCTTCATGCTCATGACCATCTTTGGAAACCTCGTCCAGCAGATCATGCCCAATTTCATTATCCAACGATCGATCTTCGAAGTCCGTGAACGCCCATCCAAGATGTACTCGTGGCGTGTGTTCATGGCCTCGAATATTATTGTTGAGTTGCCTTGGAATTTCCTGGTTGCTGTGTTGATGTTCTTCTGCTGGTACTACCCAGTCGGTTTGTACCAAAACGCCGAGCCGACTAATGCCGTGTCCGAGCGTGGTGCACTTATGTTCCTCTATCTGCTGGTCTTCCTGTGGTTCACGTCTACATTCACACACATGGTCGTTGCCGGTGTGGAAAATGCAGAAACTGGAGGCAATATCGCCAATTTGATCTTCTCCCTTCTTCTCTTATTCTGCGGGTAAGTCATGTCACACTCTATCTTATTCTTTCGGTTTACTAAATTCTATTTTCAGTGTCGTCGCCACCCCTGACGCGATGCCCGGGTTCTGGATTTTCATGTATCGCCTTTCCCCATTCACCTACCTGGTATCGGGAATGCTGTCCACCGCTGTTAGTGGTACGGACGTTACATGCAGTACTGATGAAATCCTCACCTTCGACCCCCCGAGCTCTCAGACCTGCTATGAATACCTGAATGCTTACGCTCAGCGGACTGGTGGATATATCAACAACCCTAACGCGACGAGTTCGTGCTCATACTGCAGCATGTCTTCTACCGATACCTTCCTTGCCAGTGTGGACTCTTACTGGAGTGATGCCTGGAGAAACTTTGGTATCATGTGGGCTTACTTGTTGTTCAATATCGTTGTAGCCCTTGGAATCTACTGGTGGGCTCGTGTCCCCAAAGGAAACAAGACTAAGGGGAGTGCTTAAAAAGCAATGGGCAAAGTTTCGACTGCGTTTCGTTTGGATGGAACGCCCTGTCTTAATTTATACCTCCTCGGGCACATTTGGTCAGTGCTTTCTGTGGAACTGTTCATTCTACATTATATTGTAGACTTGCTCTTTAGACCTTTCTTTTCTCTTCGTTCGGGACTTCTGTTCCTACTTCTTACATTCTTTCCCGAATTTTTGTTATCTAGAATTCTTACACTCATTTCAAAAATATTTGTTTTAATATTTTGTGATTCCACCAGCCTTGAAAAATCCAGACCACTAACGAGCATCCATAACTAGATGTCTGTTTTACTTACATTGACAAGCATGTGGCCTTAAATTCAAGGCCACAAAGTCTATCGGCGTCTGCCGCTTATCTTATCGCCCGGCGAGCGCCGACATGTTCTCCGCTTCCCCCAGAATCTCCAACTCAATCGTTATTTTTCGCAACCTCACAGAACTGAACACATCCCAGTGAATCGACTGTATATCACAAAAGCCACCATGGCACCAATCCTCACCTCTAACCCAACCCTCACACTGGTCCCTGAACCTCTCACACCAATCAGCTTCGCACAATTCGGCACAGCAATCTGCTCTCCCATCCCACGAGACCTCAATGTCGCTCCTCAGCCCTCCAACCTCCCACCATACAACCCAGCGCCAGTCCTGGCAAACCAAAACTCCGCCTTGAAATATAGTCCCATCTCTCCCATGCTTGATCGCTACACAACCAGCCCAACCGGCACACCCAGCTCCGCACGCATGACAATGTTCTGCTGCTTCCCGCGCCAACTGCGCACAATAAACAACAGAGGTTCCGAAAAAGAGGTCTTCGATGTACGCATTCTCGAGCGCCACCCGTTCACCAATCAGACATTCATTCCCGTCGATCTATCAAGCCACTCGAAGGTCGGCGGTGGGGAGGAGGAGCCTATTTTCTTGGTTGTTGTTGCGCCTACGTTGAAGGGGGAAGTTGCGACGGCTAAGAACGCTAAAGGCGAGACGATCACTATTCGTGATCCGCCTGATCTGAAGAACGTCAAGGCGTTTATCGCGCGTGGTGGACAGGCTGTGACATATGGTGTTGGGACGTGGCATGCGCCCATGGTGGTTTTGGGTCCTCGTCGGGTGGACTTTGTGGTGGTTCAGCATGTGAATGGGGTCGATGATGAGGATTGTCAGGAGGCTGCATTTGGAGAGGGCATCGTGGTGGATCTGGGTGGGAAAGGAGAATATGGACGGAGGGCGAATGGTCCACCTAAGTTGTGGACAGCGAAGCTCTAGAATACCTACAGTCGCACCTATGCCTGGGTGCATGTAATTACGCATGACTGTATATAGACGTTTAGTACGATGAGACATGTCCTTACGCGTGTCTTCGGTATAAACATAGATTCATGATTCGTTCCCTCATAGAATCATTGACAAGTATTAATATTAAACATCAACAATCACTCTACAAAAGAGTCTCATGATGCGTCACAATCCGCCATTCACCGTCCGCCGCTTGACTCCAAGTAGTAGAGCCCGTCGCTCGATATTCTTGATCCCCACGAACAGCATAAACCTTATATGTGATAGATCCCGCCATCAAGTCAATAATAATCGTGCGCACATCATCAAGTTGGAATCCGTCAAAGCGATGGAATGGAGGTTTCAAGCATTCGTCGAATTGTTCTTCGTCTTCCAAGGTGAGGATTGGCATTTTCGGGAACAATAAGACGACTTCCGGGTTGCTCAGTTTTTTGATTTGTGGTGGTGGATCAGCCGATGTGAGCGCTGTCCAGAGAGCGCGCTCTTTTCTGAGGATCTCCTCACGGATTCGCTCGTGTATGGTTGGCATGGTGGGTGTAGATAAGGTTCTAGGGTAGATTCAGTCTGTCAGTTTTTTTTCCCAAATACATTCGAATTTTTTTAGAGTAACATACCAAACGGTTCAGAACAGCACTTTCAGTAAGACAGATGAGATAATTTTCCCCTTGGTGGCGAGGAAAGTGGTTTTATTTACTTGTTCCACGGCCACATATATTAAAATGACGTCAGTGGGATGACGTTGGTCAAATAATTTAATCTCCGGTGATCAGCCACTAATCCTGTCACTCTTTTAAGTTGACATGCGTAGTGTGTCACGGTGGCTTGAGCTTGATCAGGCTTTTTTATTGGTAGTCAAGGAGAGGGTGGGCTAGAGGATAAAAATAGTAACAGGGAATATACATGGAATTCGTCTAGATTTATATGTGCCTGGAGAGTCAAGTGATTCTTTTTATCAACATAGCTGCTGGAGGGTAAAGAAATCAACATTTCTTCAAATCAGCTTCCTCAGCCTGGAAATCTTCCCATGTTGCCCGATCCGACCCATTAGGTCGACTAGCCCGGACGAACTGATTATCCACTCCCTGCACAGCAGCAATAGGCTTAACAACCTCAATATCAGTTCCATAAGCCTTTGAGAACCAGCTCTCAGTCAGCGACTGGGAACCCTCCGACCCAAGTCCAGGACCGATATACAAGTGGGGGAACCGCTTCTGCATCCCCTTTAGGACAGTCGAGGAGATACGATCAACGCTATCGCAATGACGAAGCTGGAAGAATTCTGCCGGCTGGGCGGCACGAAGCTTCTCCTGGACATCAGCAGAGTACTGACCTACTGCGAAAAGCAGAAGATCGTAGTGCATGAGGGACGCCTTGCCGTGGTACGAGCCACCGGTCTTGGCACGGTGGTAGAGACCCGTTAGCGCAGCAATAGCACCCATGCATCCGGTTCCGTAGTCTGAGATTGGGAAGGGGGGCACAGCAGGTGTGTCAAGGCCCATGAATTTGCCTTGTGCCCAAGCGACACCGGTTACCTGTTCCATAGTGAGTTGATGATTCCAATTTCTTCGGCGAAGGGATTAGACTTACACAGTCGGCAATTTGTTGCCATCCAGCTCGCCCGGCCCATTCGCCTTCGTAGCCGAAACAGTTCTCGTTCACATACACGATTCCTTTTCCGCGCTTCTCAGCCAGAGCGGCCATCGCCTTGGGGCCGTATCCTAGCTTCTCCAGAGCGCCGGGCCGGTACCCGTCAACAATCACATCAACGTCAGCCAAAAGTTTCTCAAACTCTGCCCGACCGGCTTCGGTCTTGAGATCCAGATCGGCGGCATGTTTGCCCATGTTGCCGTCGACTTGGAAGAACGGTACGTCCGATAAGTTGGGGCTTGTGATTTTGAGCACATCGGCGCCATATTCAGCGAGAATACGGGTCACAGTTGGGCCTGCGATAATTCGGCACATCTCGAGGACTTTGACACCTTCAAGAATCCTCTTGCTGCCAGGTCGAGCAGCCGGGAACGGAGTCGGCGCAATGTCGCCTTGAAGCTTGGTCACCTTCCACGCTGGTTCTTGAACGTTGAGTGCTCCCTGTGGATTTATATAAGTATATACCCCATATCCGAAGCCTTTTGATGTGTAGACATAATGGTGGGAGCTGGACATACATGTGGGGTCTTGATAAAGTCCTCATATTTGAGTGCCGGCACACCAGCTTGACGGCGCTCCTTGTTCATTGCCTCCAGCTCGGGAACAGTATACTTCTGAACTTGGGCCTCAATAACCTTAATGATTTCCTCGTAATCTGTGAGATCGGGACGATGGCCCTCGAGACCAATCATGTTCAAAGTAGTTGTAGCTTCAAGAGAGCCGTGGATATGGTAGAACTCATCCGGATTCTTAGTTTTATACAGATTTGCCGACATACGACGGTATCCGTTGGACTGTGCGGCCAGAAGATCCGTATCTGATACAAGAATCAGAAAGCTGCTTAATCAAGTACCGACTGTCACATACCTTTCAACTTCGATTTCACATTCGGATCCAGCTTGGACAATCCATCAATCTTAGCCATGTATGCCTGGCATCCAAAGGCTGTTGCCGCTTCCAGGCTGACCTCAACACTACGGGCCTCACCTGTGCTTCCAAATCGCAGATCGGCAAGGGCTGCAGCGACGGAACCCTCGACACCTTTCAGTGCGGCAAGGGTCTCAGTCTCCTTGAAAGGAATGGGAAAGTAAACTTCATTATGACTGGACGAAAAAGAGACTCGGTCTTTGTTGGCAAGTACTTCTTCGGGCAGACTGAGCCTTTCGGATTGGTCACAAAGGCTGGAGAAAATGCGACTTGTCTCGAGAACGGGTGAATACGGCGAACCGTTAGACGAGTCGTTTTCCATGATTTAAAACTTGTCCCGTCTGATTTCTTTAATGTTTCAAGAACTCTCAAGTTCGCGACCTTCGGTTTTCAGATGAGAAGGTCAATAATGGTTTAAGTAGAGGCCAATGAGTGACCACTTGCAAAATTTGGGAGAAAACGGGGCAATCCAGAATTAGAGATGAAAGCTATATAATTGAACGGTAGTGGCCACCCGACGGCGCAGTCCCGGTCTCGATCCGAGTACTGCCGCATCAGCCGTCGGCTTGGATTTAGCGGAGGATTTAGCGGATATGGGAGTGCATCAACTGCAAATAGTGAGACCCCGCATGTAGATCCGAAAGAAAAGTCCGATTCGGGACCCTTCGGATAGCGATAAGATCGGATGAGACACTCACGTGACCATGCCATTACGTCGGTGTGAGATGGCAGAAGGTTATGGAAGCTGTCATCCGCGCTTAGTAAGCTATATAAAAACAGCGACATGGAAAGTAAGTCAAGACACATATTCGAGATTCACCAGATTGGTCGATAATTGAATACATAAGACACTCATCTAAATTTGAATTCATCTCCAGATATATCATAGTTTGGAATTTACGTCAGAGCCTGTCCAGACGAACTTGGCAAGCTCATCCCTCGCGGCGCGCATTCGACGCAAGACTTCCTCCCGAGGGATATCCAATAAGCCCTTAAAGTCCATTGAAATCATTTCCAAGTCCCCCAGTTTGACATAATGCGCACTGGAATCTTGTTGTTTTCCCAAGGCAAGATCCTTGCAAGCCTGTCCCCATAACTTCATCGAATGTCGACTTTGAGGCAAGGCAGGCATAACAACATTCCAGACATGCGGCATAAACTCATACTGCACAAATGTAACTTGAACATTAGATGCTCGAATATTCTGAACCAGAAAATTAATTCCGTCCGTATACGTCTCCTCGCCACAAGCAATCCACATAGGCGGCATGCCAGACCAGTCTGTCCATGTGGATGGGTCAATCAGAGGGTGACATAGTGCAGAATTGTCGCAGTGAAGATCACCCCGGGGTGGATTCGCGGGCCAGATACTATCCGTGGGATACTTCGGATTCAACCACGGGGCGCCTTCGGACATCCATTCGGAAGACTCGAATTTTTTGACGGAGGGTAGAGACAGCGCCATGTCTGCGCCGGGACTCACAAAGGCACAGCCCCGGGGCATCTGTGCATATATGTCTCGGTCATTGAATCGGAAACTTGGTATATCGTTCTTGGCAGATCGTATAAGCGACTGTAGGAATTGCAGCAAGTGAAGATGAAGAAGTGCACCACCCGAGTCACTGGCAAGGATGATCTTCTTCGGGTCAATTGGTTTATGCAATGCTCCAGCGGGAGGTGAGATAAGGTAGAAGAACGCAACTATGACGTCTAATAATATCGTCGGAATGGTATATTGAGGCGAAAGGCGAGGTTGGAAGGTAAATACACGCGATCCACTGGTTTGACTCAGATGTTTCATTAGGGGCCGAGCACTTGGAGGACCTGCGCGACTTGCATAAGAATTTTGTTAGCTTAGAATGGTCATATACAGTAAAAAAACTCACAAGAATGCTCCTCCAAATAGAAAGAAGATCACAGTGTCGTTAGCGGCGTTTTGCTCAATACCTCGGAATTTCTCCTTCTCACTCATATTGAGCTGGGGTGTGGTTGTGTCTGCATCTTTCCTGATTCCAATCCATTCACCCATATAGGAGCAACATGGAGTCGGAGCGTCCAGCTTTTCAATACCTTCGCTGGTTGCTGTGTACAAGTCCCATAGCTTTGATCGGATGCACTCTTCTTCCTCATCATTCGGGCGAGGTATTTCGATTTTAGAAACTATAATTGGTCCTTTCAAAGGTCTTTCATGGAATGATTGTTTCTGTATCTGGGAGATTGGAAGCCAAGGGGCACTCTTAAATGCCTTGCGAAAGCTCAAAACTGCTTTTTTCTGGGCCTCTGGATCGTACATTACGATGTCTTAATGGCAATGACGCGTGGTTGCTTTGGTCAATTTCAATTTCACAACTTGGACTGCGTTGGGAAGGGGATGAATTGGAGTGGAAGTGGGAAGCGGAGCTATTGAGACTACTTGGGGGCCAAAATATGTGCTTGGCGATCACATGAATCTATGGTTTGTCGCCGATCATTTCGGTTACAGCACTGCAAAATGACTTGTAACATTAATTCTGAGTCTGAAAGCCTCGGTAAAATTGGAGTTAATCGTATCTCTGTCATTTCTAACTAGTGCCTCGCATATGCTGTTGAATGTTTTTGTTTTTCAGGAAATGGTACCCACTAGCGTGGCTTACCAACTCCAATTATTGAGGCGGGGACAGAAAGCGGGGTATAGCATCAGATCTCCCTTAATTACGACGACAAACCGTTTCCAAATTCATCAAATAGGCTGCCATGGTCAATCGGCTCCCAAATCCAAATCGGTACATCACCGAGAATGATGCAGATGGCAACTCCTTCTTTTCTACCGACGTTGCTACGTCCTTGGAAGTAGGCAGTGAACTCGGTGGTGGTTTTCAGAGGCTCGGTTACCAGACGGAGCAATCACCCGTCTCACTTAACGGCAAGCGCGATATTGAGCTCTATAAGACCGCTATGCAGACCCAGGTTCCGCTCTTCATACCAGGTGGTGGCGCCAACGTGTGGTATAACGACATTCCGCCTAACGCGGGAAGCCCGATGCACCGCACCGTGAGCCTCGATATTATCATCCTGGTTGTAGGCGAGGTTGAGCTTACCTTGTCCAATGAGACCCGCACAATCAAGCAGGGCGATATTGTGATCCAGCGATCCACGTTGCACAAGTGGCGCAACCCTAGCAAGACGCAGTGGGCACGGATGATAGGGATAATTTCGGAATGTCAGCCATAAAACACTACTCATAGTGTTGGAATTTTTCAAGAGAGGAAATATCTCCAAAATATCTTCAACGCTCAGCCAAATTGATTTCTATACAGTCATATTCGCATTGATTCATTGCCATCTTTTCAATAACATCATCTCTGTTGTAAGACCTGGCCCAAAGCTGGATGCCACAACATGCTGCTTCTTCATTTCCATCGTTCTTAACTTATCCAAAGCCGCCAAAACAGCAACACTAGATGTGTTACCCCGAGTCCTGTACACCTCATTACTTGCCGCCACCAGCTCATCCGGAAGTCCCATCGCTGCCTGAGCCCCCTTGATAATAGACAACCCACCCGGGTGAACTGCCCAATCGAAATCCGTCGGCGAAGCATCGGACATCCCATTCTCCACAATTAGACTCTCAAATGGGCGTGCAAGAGAGGCAGAAGTCAACTTGGGAACATTCTTCGACAGAACAAGCCGAAATCCAGTGCTGGTAACCTTATCCTCCATCTCATTATGAGTACCAGGTGTGATAACAGACCGCGAATCAACAATAGAGAACCGTCCCGGAAGATTCTTCTCATTATGTACCCGGGTCATACCCTCCGAATTGCAAACCACAAGAGCCGCTGCGCCATCTCCAAAAAGAGCCACTGCAATTCCCATGTCCTGTGACGTCGACATTGCATGTAGTTCCGAACAGATAAAGATACTGCAAATCTCGCAAGCCAATACCAGAATCCTAGCCGGTCGACCTTGGCTAGTAGCCGCCCTGGCTAGATTCGAAGCCACCCTTAAAGCTGCTAACCCACCCGCACACCCAACGCCACTTATCAACAACCTCTCCGCATGTGCTGGTATGCCTAGCTCGCGAGCGACGATCTGGTCGTATCCGGGACTTCCAGCGTTGGTAGCAGTGACTGCAACAAGGTGCGTAATATCGCTCGCCTGGGTCTCACTATCCAGTAAGGCTTTCAGGGCAGCTTTCTTGGCGAGCTGGACACCGTATTGGCGCCACATGGTATCGACTTCTTCTGCCTTGGGAGGGATTGTTCGACGCCATCGGGGATCAGACCATAGGTCGACCACAGAGCGAGTTTCGATGCCGGTCTGTTCGTTGATTTTAAGGAGTCTTTGAAGCCTGGAGATCTTTAATATCAGAGAGAAGTTTTTGGAGAATGGAATGGCACGAACCATGGTGCATCTGCGGGGTATAAACTCTCAGTGAACTGTTTGAGATCGTCTGGGGTAACTTGTTTCGCGGGCCACTCTGTGGCTAAACCAGTGATTGTAATTTCATTTTTTTCTGGTTTAGGTGGATTCGGAGCTAGGGCTGGGGTGTTTCTTGTTGGATTGGAGAATACACCACCCATATCGACTTTCAAAAGTGGAATGTGGATATTTGGACTGATTGGTTGATCAACAAAATTGGAGAAAAGGGTCGTCACTTATAACAGCACAACTGATAATATTCACGTAGTTGACGAGATTAAGCAAGATCTCACAGACGTGTTTTGTATTCATAGTCAGCGTAGCATTATTGGGAGTATTGTCCTTTCAGAGTTGGGTTCTCAACATGGAGTGTTACAGACTCCCGAGTCCGACTCCGAACGCTGATGTTGGGGTTATAGACCAAGCTAGAGAATGTAAACATGCAATTACAACTCATCTGAGCAAGTACCCGTTAGACTCCAATCTCACGCGAGAAAGCTCTGTAGACATCCACGTGGATCTACGCATAGACCAAATATTCCAATGGATGACGAATGCTAAGTGTGAATGCATTGAAAGTGCTATGCTAAATACAAGGAGAGATAAGAAAGGTACTGGGTATTTCAAACGACACCGGGTCTAGAAAGGAATCTCGCGTGAGAGAAACGTTTCAACGCTTAATGATTCCCAATCTCGCGAGTCGGAGTAGGACTTTGAGCGGTAAGGGGTCGTGAATCGGATTGCGGCAGATCTCTGAACACCACAGAGGATCGATCACTGAGCAGATTGGTGCTGGACTCATTCTTCGTAGAGGTAAGTGGTGCAGGAATGACAGCGGAGGATTTGAGAAGCTCGCGGGCAGCGATGCGCTTTGCCTTTGCTCGGTCTTGAGCACAGTGAAGAATGGCAACACCAATGAAGACACAGATAATGCAAACAGAGAAAATGATTGCGTTGATGTTTCCTTTGTGGTTCTTTTCTTTTTGAGCGGCGGACACCGTGCTTGTGGCAGTTGCAGTGCTTGTTGTGGTTGTCGATGTGCTCGTTGTTGTTGTGGAACTGGAGGTGGTCGCCGAGGAAGTCGAAGATGTGGAAGATGTAGTAGAAGATGTCGAGGTTGACGATGTAGTGGTAGAGGTAGTCGAGGTGGTAGTAGATGTTGTCGAAGATGTAGTGCTCGATGTGGTGGATGTAGTTGAGGTAGTGGATGTAGTGGAAGAAGTGGTAGATGTGGTCGATGTGGTGGATGAAGTAGTATCACGAGCGAAGATAGCACCTAGCTCTCGCTCATCTCGAATCTCAAGGATTTGAACTGTCGCATCAACATCGGCGATCATGGGTAGAAAAGATTGCTTGGTTGTTTGTGGTAGGTCGACAGCAGTGGGGTTAGAGAAAGGATGACCCGAAACCTGCCATAATTGAGCTCCCATAAGGAGCAAAAGTAGACCCTGCATCTTGATCTTGATCTTAATCGTAATCTCAATCGAGTAAAATGTGTATGTAGGGAAAGAATGAATTAAGATCTACTGAGAAAAAAAAACAGTGGAAAAGCATAATTTAAATTATTTCACTAGTTCTCTGGCCACGAGTAGCTTGACGTACTGCACCTTGGCAAATGTGGGCTCCACCGTTGGATCTTAGCCTTGTAGGAGATTTCTGGGCAAACGCTTGCGTTGTTAGTCTAAGCCGCGCACAACCCGCCAGCCTAGTAGTTATTTTTGCACCGGCAACCCGGTAATCGACCACTGATGATCCAGTGGAGACCATTTTAGTACGATAGCAGACGATGGGCACACGCAAATGCCGCGCGGCACGGCCCCACAGGGCTGATCCAATTGTATAAGATTGGCCAAAGTGGTGTATCGCGAAAAGAAAGCTTGTTTCACGTGTGGACGTTAAATTTGTTAGGAAACGTAGTGTAAAAAGTGTCCTTTATGCATGGTTCAGGGAGAGTTGAAAATGTGATATATGGTGTGTTGAACTGAGTTAGTTCAATAGCCCCACCAAGTGAAAGCGGCTCTGATAAGGATATATCCGGTAACTTCAATTTTGGAACCGCTATTATTGAATCCACGCTAGGACGAGTTACGCCGGAGTTTGCGTCCCTGACAGATGTGACCGGAAAAGGGGTTTGGCGTAGGATTGTGTCAAGGCTTGTGTCAGTGGTGGACGCTTGACCTCTTTAAGGGGTTCAAACTCCCCGAACATTCGTAGTTACAGTTATGCCCTAAATAATTTTTTGATTAACTGAATTAAAATCCTCTATGAAGAATGGGAATATGTTCAAAAGACCCTGAGGTAAACTTCAAGATGTGGAGATCGTCAACTTTAAGGGTGGACACTAAGGGGTGAAAATTTCTAAGCTATGGATATTAGTGCAAAGTATACCTCGGAATCCTGCTTTCATGCGCAGGAATTTTAAAGATGATGGTAAAAATCAGATGACTAGTACAAAAAGTCCATACCATGTCAAGCTGAATACATTTTTCTATCGAGTAGACCGACAGTAGGCGTCTTGAAAGTCCTGCGAAAAAGGCCGTTCATAAACGCGATTCTGATAGGACCACTGGGAGAACCAGGGATACATCGTCATGGTTTCCAATGATGGACGCTTGGCAGGGTCTTTCTGAAAAAGATGACGCAGCACATCCTTGCAATCCTGTGACAAATCTTCTCGAATGGGCAGAGCCTCACATATAATCCTTAGTCGTCGATCATGGATTCTCTTACTTGCCCCCCCTCGATAATCCAGCAACTGCCACTCATGTCCTCCATAAGGAGGATCATCCCATGGCCAGTAACCATGTAGAAGCCCATAAACAATCACACCGAACTTCCACAACATGATTTGGCGAACATCACTGTTGAAATCGACCCATATATTTTCCGACCAGTCACGTTCGCGATTCTCCGGGCGGAACATGCTCTCGGCTAGTTCCGGTAGCATTTGGTACTCCTGGAATGGCAAATATGGATACATTTCGCAAACAAAGTCCTCGTCATCGAGTCCAAAACAGACATTTCCTAAATCGATAAGCTGAACGTTCAGATTTTGGTCAATAACAAAATTATTGACTGACAAGTCATCATGGACAAGATTGATCTGCGCCATATCAACAAGGGCTTGAAGAAGCTGCGAGGCAACTTTACAAGCCGCCATCTCGTCGAGAATGGGTCTATTATCGCCGGGCATCAGGTATGCGCCCATGAAAGCCGGGAAAACCGGCTCGTGGGATGCCAACCGTTTGCTCCATCGGTCGAGCGCGGGATCAACGCATGCAGACATCACGATCGCCTGATAACGGTCATGGATGTAGACGGAGTCGAGTTTCGGGAATCTGTCACTGCATGTGAGAAAAAGAAGATACAGCGCTTCAGTAGGAATGTACCTCGCCTCGTTGGCATAATCATGAATTGCCGCCACAGGGGCCGTCCCAAAGTATTCATCACTGTAGAGGGTACTATGCCGCTCGACCTTCACTGCAAAATGTCGGACGGTTCGTGGATCGTCTGCGGGGCCACAGTTATCTCGGGCAAGATACACGGCTCCGAAGCCTATTTTCCAAATTGTTAGTATCGTCCACTTACACGGGGGAAAGAGGGACTCACTTCCATAGCCTAACGTACCATATATTTCCATGCGATCGCTCAAATCCTTGCATATTTGGGTGGCACGGTAGGCTATGTTGTCATCGAGGATCGGGTCTAGGAAATCTACCATCGCAGAGCATTCTTGATGCTGAAATATTAGGCCATCATTTCGTCCAATCTCGTAACCGTGGAACATGGTATGATCGCACCTTGAGATAGGGGCGTGATTTCTATAGGCTAAGGCTATGTCCAAGCGATATTGAAAAGCCTGGTGCAAGTGGGGGTATTTCTGGGACAGGTAACTGCATGGGTCTAGAAGTTGTCGAGCCGCGTCGGGGAAGCTTTCATGCATTAAAGATTGGTCGAAGAAATGTAAAGCAATATGTGTATATCAAAATGAGTATTTCAATATGATACAGAAGACACTTGCTCTGTGCCTTTGGGGGTGATTTCGAGGTTTATATATCTAATGACTGACAAAGGGGGAAGTGTAAAACCTCTTCTGACAGAGAGTTAGGAAACGCAAAACATTTGAAAGAAAGAACACTCGAATGAAACAAAGAAAGTAAACACTGCACTTAGTCTGCATTTCATACCAGCCTTACCCCCACTACTCTGACCTCTTTGTCGTTCAAACAAAGGGATTATGTAGTAGACATCAGAAGATGGGGAGCGGCTCGAAGTGTAGCTATACATGTTCATTATCATGGCTTTGTGGTAACCGAAGTTTTATCATTATGATACGACAGTTCATAAAGCGTATCATGTGTGGTGGAAGGCTATCCTGATCAGTAAATCATTGATTGGAGGTAGTTCCTTTCCATTTTATCCCTTCCCCCCTCTTTGAGCATTGTCGACTCATAGATTCTGGGTATTCAAACGCTATGTAAATGCTATGAGATAAAAAAGGTAGAAATAGCATCAGGAAGCAGGTAGAGTAGGTTGAAATAACACGCGTATATGGTGATTCGACACAGGAAATACGAAATGTCAGGCTTCCGCCGGAAAGTTCTAGCAGCGCTTCAATACAGGCTGCAGGCTTGGTAATCAACGACTCTCCCAGAACTGCGCATCCATTGCAACCAGTCGATTGAACAGCTGGTTCCGAGATCTCATACCTGTGAGATGGTAGGACTGCTCTAGATCATCGCCGCTAACCACCAGACCATCCGCAGCCTCCTTACTACCAGCGGTCAATTCAACAATCAACTTCCGCTTCCACCCAAGACCTTCAGTCTTCTTCAACTCCTTGATCTCAGTGACAGGAATCTGGAACAGAACAGATCCCTTCTTCCGACTCTCAATTCGCAGATCATCCAGACCGGCAGACTGGTATGTCGTGAAATACAGGATAGGGGGTTCTTTAGAGTTGTCGATCACAGCTGCACCTCTCTTGCGCTCGTACTTTGCGTCGAATTTTAGGGGTCCAAATGGGGTTGCGGAAAAGTGTATGTTTTGCAGCATGCCAAGCAAGTTCTTCGTGTGGGCGGATCCAGCGATGGCCATTGCTCGGTCAAATGCAATGTGACCCTGGATTGCGGTTGCAATTGTTCGGCGCAGGAATTTGAAGAACTTGAACATAGTTCTGCGTTTCGGCTTTGTTTCAGGAAGGGACATATTCGAATTTGATTTTTGCAGTTCGGACGAGGAGTTCTGTTTTGTAAGATCCGAAGATGATCCTGCCTGCGACTTTTTGCGTGAGATAGGCCATGCTCGATCTTTGTTACCTATAGCTGGAGGGGGTGGTAGAGGCTCGGAGTTAATTTCTCCAATCCGCAGAAGAGTCAATGTTAGCTGGGCGTTGGTAGGAACGCCTTTCAATAGCGTCCTGTATTTGGTCAGCGATTAAGATCCGGGCAATAATATGGAAGTCGACATACTTTTCCAAATCCATGTGATCTTTCCAGTTCGGAATCTTTTGGTTCAGGGTGTCGAGAGTGTAATTTATGACCGGGTCCCCGAAGAAGCCAAAGCCAATGGCGAATCCAATGATCTTCACAATCCAATAGCTAGACACTACAGGTACTAGCACAGATATCAAGGTGAAGATACCAGCTAGCTGTAATCTAGATGTAAGTAGTAAAAATGGCGGCGTTGGTGAGAGAAGACTAATTTTGTCAGCAAACAGGTATGTCCTGACTGATACAAAGTCTTACTTGGCAAATTTCTCATATATATCGGTGACATCACTCAATCCACGCATCAGCTGGTTGGTAGCATGAGATACCTTTTTCTTCATGGGTATTTTAGTATTGTCTTCAATTGCATCGGTATTTGGTGTTTCGGGATTGTCAATGACTTCTGACCCGTCACCAAGAAGGGGTTGCTCAGGGTCATCTTCAACAACAGCCTGGCCGTACTTGGCGGCGGCACTTTCCATTGCAACTGTGGCTAGACTGTCGATCAAATTCCTTGCTTCTTGCTCCGCAGCCTCACCCTTGTGAGTTTCTGGCGCACCCGTCAGACTGTCTAGGGATTCAGGTTGCTCCATTCCAGGAGTTTTTGCACTGGGAACCTCCGAATCCAGTGTTTCTGGAGTCGGAGGAAACATCCATGCGCGGGCGGATGGCACCATGATGAGGGAAATGAAGAAAACGCAGATGGTCGGAACAAGGAAATCTAGAGCCCATGACACGAAATACACCTGTACAATGTCAGTTTCTGATGTATGAGATCCCGAGAATCAGAGCTCGACACACTATACAAAAAACTGTTGTCCGCCCGGACTCCTTCCAAGATCGTAATCGAGTTATATGCCGGAAAAACTCGATGACGCCGACAACAACCGAGGTGTAAAACCGCTCGAGGGTAATACGCAGTTTTTCGGGTGGGAATCGTTCAGTGTCCACGCGATTCAAATCGAGGTTCTGGGCTTTGGCATCTTGGACAGCTCGTACATGGTAGATTTGCTGTTCACATGTCAGCATGGAGTCCAATTCCCGTGGGGGCCACAAACCTTGTCGAATCGCCGAATCAGCATCCAGAGATCCTCATTCGAAAGGCCCTGGGCGAGATTCTCCTCCACTATCCGCGATGAAGCTTTCCACTGGGTTTTGGGCAATGGTCTCGGATTGATTGTCTGGATTGGTCCGCTCTCAGGGGCCTGAACCAGGCTGTCGTTCTCGTTGCTCAACTCTCCTGGGATGTTGTGTTCATCATTCATTATCACTAGGATAACTTCTTTGACTGTTTCTTTGGGGTGTAATTGGGTGCTCGGTATCCCTGGATAACTCTGCCACTCGGAAACTGTTGAATAAGAATGTGATGTTGACAGATTGTGGCTGATGTCATTCCCCGGTTTATTATTAAACGCGGAATCGTTATCGTACTCCCGTATCTCCTATCGATTATCTTTACCCCACACGAGGGATTTCAATCTCGTGACTTGTCGCGTCTCGGCCTTCGCCTTCACATTTTCTAGAGAAGGAACAGACAGCCAATGAGACGTATTCAAGCTAAATTTTGTCACTTATCATGCCAGGCAAAATTCCTTCAGACTTACCCATACATTCATTTTCGACCGCCCAAGAGCTGGAAGCATTTCTTGAACGCGAACATACAACCGCGCCTGGATTTTACCTGAAACTTGCTAAGAAGGCGTCCGGAATCCCGTCGGTGTCGGCTTCACAGGCTGTTGAAAGTGCGTTATGTTTTGGTTGGATAGACGGTCGTGCCAACGCAATTGATAATGACTGGTGGCTGGTACGATTCACGCCTCGCCGAGCGAAGAGTGTTTGGTCACAAAAGAATGCCAATACAACCAGTCAATTACAGGAAACTGGTGGAATACGCCCGGCTGGCTTGGCTGCAGTGGACGCAGCGAAGGCTGATGGCCGATGGGAACGTGCTTATGCTGGTCCGGCCACCATGATTATCCCCACCGTTTTCCAGGCCGCACTGGACACCGCACCTGCCGCTGGGTCCTTCTTTGAAACTTTGAATAAAACGAACCGCTATTCTGTATTATGGCGCATCCAAACCACGTCACCTGCAGCAAGGGAAAAGCGAATTGAGGCTTTGGTCCAGATGCTGACAGACAAAAAACTACCGACTTCTTTGAACGGGAAACGAAAAAAGGAAGCCGATGACAGCGACATACGACAAAAAGCCAAAAAGAACTTCAAAACACGAACTTAATCTGCGGACTAATCAAATTGGCTATATTTCAGCAAATCAGAGACATTTGTCCCTATCAGTCTAACGAAAGTATCAGCCGCGCTGCTGCTTATGAACTTTGAATTTGGGGGCCAACGCCAGGCTCTCGTATATTTGCCCAACTTTCCTTGATCCAATTTGAAAATAAAGCCTACTTCTCCTATTTCTCTTGACAATGCGTTTCATTTCTGATGAACTCGTCATCAATCGAGATGACAAAGCTCCACTGCAGGTCCTTGGTGTAGGTCTGCCACGATGTGCGACTAGCTCCATGCAGGCTGCCATGGAATCTAAATATATCAACTATCATCCATGTATGCATATGGCATATATTGCACCTCATGCCGGTCGTGGTGACATTCTTCTGGAGGCATTGCGGGAGCCTAACACCGAACGACGCCACAAACTCCTCCACCAGATCTTCGATGGCTTCCATGCCACCAGTGACTTCCCGGGCTGCGCTGTCATTGAAGACCTCATGGACATGTACCCCGATGCCAAGATTGTCCTCAATAAGCGCCCGGGTGGGGGCAATAGCTGGGCGAAATCGATCGCGGCGATGACCTACATGAAAGATTGGCCTTTTTACGCAATCACCTTTCTCTGGAAGACCGATCGCAACCTGCACGCCTTCTGGCATTTGTATATGGATCTGTGTATGAAGAAATATGGACTCGAGAAGCACGAGCTGTTCACAGCGAAGCACTATGATGCCCACAACGCGTGGGTGCTGGCGGAAGCGGCTAAGCGTGGGCGCGAAGTCTTGGAACACGAACCGCAAGATGGATGGGAACCCCTTTGCAAGTTTCTTGGAAAGGAGGTGCCGGAGAATGAGCCTTATCCACATCTCAATGACGCCGCTGAAATACGTAAGATCACACGGATTTTGTACGGCCGAGGCATTCTCTCTTGGATAGCATTGATCGGGGTCACGTTTGGAACGGCGAAATGGATTGGGCTTGTCTAGGGACTGAACAGTATTACTGACGGGGTTTCACCTCCAAGTAGATCTATGCAAATGGCAGAAGAGAGAGAGAGACATGACAACTGGATGTATCGGAGAATTTGTCCCGTAGCTTATTCACAGTAAATTTCCGGGGAAATTCTCGGGCGAATCAGTCCCGAGTATTTCCCCGCCGGATTGCGGGGAATACAAAAGATGTTCACCCTGGTGGAAGATCGCGAGTTGGAAATTCATGAAAATAATGGAGAAACGAACAACAGAAGAGCAAGAGGTCTGTATAATTAGGGCTAAATCTTCTCCTAGTGGTTTTCATCGTTTGGTCATCGTTTGGTTATTGACTGTTTATGTAGACCATCAACAGTCTCCAAGCTAATTGGGTCTGGGTTCCGAACTGGATCGACTCTTCCACTTTTAATACCGCCGGGCGATTGGTTAAATTCACGAGAAAGTTCAACTTGATATCAAGGCCAACACAAGCCCTCTTGCATTTCTCTGCTGACACAAGATACAAGTTATTTGTCAATGGCACTCACATCGCCACTGGGCCCGCGAGAGGAAGCCCATTGATCTGGTACTATGATACCCAGGATATCGGAGCCCAATTAGACATCGGAGAAAATGAAGTGGAATTTGTGGTGCTGCGGTATTTCGCCTCGTCTCGTGGGGGCATGCCATTCGAGAGAACGGCCTTGCCTGGATTGACGGTAATAGGCAGTGTTGAAACAGCAACTGAGACTGTGAATCTTGAATCCCAGCAGCTTTGGGAAGCACGAGTGGACGACAGTGTGAACTACCCAACGGGCCTTATAGATGACGTATTCCTCCATGTGAGTTTTATCCTCCCGGTCTTTGTCTCAAGCTCTCTTCTAACCTGTGAAGATCAACGAGCGTGTTGAGCTCAAAGAATCCAGACCAGTCTCTACACCAGTTCCATATAACATAATATGTCGTAATGGAGAGCTTTCACCTTGGCGCCTACGCCCGCGTGCTATCCCAATGCCCGAAACTCAGGATATCAGCATCAGGACGCTCAAGTTCTGTGAAAGTGCTATCGCAAGCGAGGACTGGTCTGAGTTTTTCTCCCAGAATCGCGCTATCACACTCCAACCCAGGTCTAGTCATGCACTAGAGCTACAGGCTGATGAACACTCTACTGCATTCCTGCGATGGGTATTCAAAGCTGTCGAGCGGCCATCTCAGGTTAGACTGAACGTCACATACTCGGAGGGATATGAATTCGAACCTCCTTCCTACCCCTACTTCCGATCAAAAGGCGATCGACTAGATGCATCCAAGGGATCTATTATTGGTCCACGCGATGAAGCAGTCCTCGCCGTTCCTGATTCTGAAGATCTGATATATGAACCCTTCTGGTTTCGAACCTTCCGAGTCTTGCGAATTGAAATCACGATCGGATCAGAGCCAGTGATCTTGGTATCCTTCAACGGAACCCAAGTGAATTATCCTCTCGCTGTGAAAGGTGCCTGGGACAATCCCGAAGATCCCATGAGCAAGGACATCTGGGATGTGTCCATTCGAACCTTGAGAAACTGCATGTTTGATTGTTATTCCGACTGCCCCTTTTATGAGCAGCTTCAGTAAGCTTCAGCCCTGTGACAATCTCAACAATCAACTAAGTTATCCAGATACTCTGGAGACAGCAGGTCAGTTGGCCTATTTCACTACCTCCTCTCAGGGGACGATAGATTGATGCGGCAAGCAATCACAAACTTCGCATCCTCCATCACACCCGAAGGACTAACGCAATCCCGATTCCCCTCACACGTGCCCCAGATCGTGGCGGGCTTCCCACTCTACTGGATCCTGCAAGTGTGTGACCATAACCTCTTCTTCGGCGACACCACTTATTCCCGTGCGTTCGTGCCCCGCATAGACGGCGTCCTCGATTTCTTCGACTCCCGTATCGACGAACTAGGTCTAGTAAGCGGAATACCCGCCGACGTATGGCAATACGTTGACTGGGTGACGACCTGGGCCGCGACAGACGAGCACCCCGACAAAGGGGTCCCAACCTCCGGCCGAAAGTCAAATAGACACACGTATTTCAGCATGCTCTATGCGTACGTCCTGCGACAAGCTGCTCGACTAGTCCGCCATGTTGGACGCCCCGGAAATGCAGATGAATACGATTCCCGCGCCGAAGCACTAGTATCGGCTATTCGAAAACACTGCTACGATGGCGAGTTCTTCACGGATTCAACGGCCGATATAGCAGACAATGGCGCATATTCGCAGCATAGCCAGGTGTTCGCCGTGCTTTCAGGTGCTGCTTTACCGCTGGATCGTAAGCGTATTCTCATGGGGTCATTTAAGAATCCAAGATTCTCAAAGTGCTCTTATGTCATGCGCTTTTATCTCCTTCGCGCTTTGGCAATTGCTGGAGATGATGCTTATAATAATCTCTGGCATGAGATGTGGGAGCCGTGGCGAGGCATGCTAGCGAATAATATGTCTACTTGGGAGGAAGATGATGTCCGACAACGATCTGACTGTCATGCGTGGGGAAGTGTTCCGATATATGAGTACTGCACAGAGGTAGCAGGTATTACTCCGATCGCGGCTGGGTGCTCGAAGGTACTTTTCAAGCCGCGGTTGCAGATAACTAAGGCTCTAGAGGCGAGGGTTGCATTGGGTTATGACAATTTGGCTACCGTCGCTTGGGCTACCGATTCGACCGGCAAAATGAAAATACGACTTGATCTACAAAAAGCTGTTTCTGTTGTGAGTCAGTTGCCAGGTGGGACTTTGGAGGAACATGGTGTTCTTGACCATCTAGAACTGACTTACCAGCTTGTTTAATGTTATTGTTCTATACTTATGTCCACTATGAGACACTATCTTACCTCTGATGCCAACCTTCCAGGGTTGGTAATTTGACATATCTAGCTACCAGAGGTACTAGTTAGATAGTAAAATCAATATTCATTCGCCAAAACCGCAATTTGCATCTGAATTTTCCGTGTCAACTACAGTAAAACGGATGATTTCGAGACCCTCCCGGGGGTCTATGTATGCCTCGGATCTATTTGTTCCGAAAGCGAAAGCTTGTTTGTCTCAGTGCTATATGAATGAGTAAGCCGATATTAAGAGGGGGCAAGGCATGTTATCGAGGTCGCTTCATAATGTTTTAGCACTATAGACCCAATCAGATATTAAAAAGTCCATCTGTTGGAATTTGAATAAATGGCTCGAACTGATCACTACCAGGGGTAAATAAAGGCATCAATATGACCTGCAGTTCAGGGTAACCGTTGTAAACTAAGTACTGCACAACGTTTGAATGCAGCTTTTCATAATGTTAAGCAGGACAGACATCCTTGGGACTCACCAAAGAAACCTCCTGGTGCCAAAATGTGTGGGGTCCCCGGACATCTTTAGTGCTTTACTCTACCCGGACAATTCCCGGCGGCTATAGAGTCATGTGTCCGCAGATCCAATCTTGGCACGGAGGTTCCGCAATTTGGGGAATGAAAATGAAAATTTCAGCGTATTTACAGGAAACCTGTCTTACAGGGAGCGTGGCGAATCAAGCAAGCTCGATCAGGAGGGCCTCCGACGCCCCCACAGTGAAAGTAGCTTTACCAGAAGAAGCCGTAGTGGTCTCAGTAACCTGAGTACCCATGAGAGTGCAATTACCATTTCCAAAGTATTGTCCCGCAACTGTAGGACTGTCCCCTTCATCAACCCGAGATGTCGCGTACGAGGCAGTGAGTCGTTTAGCTGTTAGGGTCGATGAGGATAGTCCGCTCAACACAAACTCCTGAGTTGATCTGGTTCCACTAGTGTAGTACTCTGAGTTATATAGAAGAACTCGAATAGGAGAATCTGACTTGTAAATGGCGTATGCTGCAAATGCCGTATCCCCGCTGTCGAGCGGAGCTACTTGGTCCGCGTTTGCTAGTGCCATTGTAGCGAAATAGGCTCCAAAGTAGGGTGAGCCCATATCGTAGCGACCCCACCAGCAATATTGGCCTTGTAGATCTTAGGAAATAATAATATAGAGGGGGCGAGGGTGGGGACTCACAGTTTCCGATTGTGCCTTGGTGGAAGTACAATGACTAGCATCCACATGATCAGTTATTTGTTCAAACAAACCATTGATCCTGGATTTCTTACCTTAGTCCCCATGATCAGGGATTGCATGACATAGTCCAAGATCCAGAGACCAGCGCCAAATGTCGGACTTATGCCACCACCGCCGCCCGTCGCTAGTCAATATAAGCTGGCGGCCACTTGAATATGCATTGCGAGACATACCAGAGTTGGTTTCGCCAAAAACATGCTCCTTTCCCTTTTTTGTGGCCGCAGCGACCTCCGCAGCGAAAGGCTCAATCTCCGATGCAATATCGCTGTGGCCCATGAGCGTCTCAAGGTCAGCTGTACTTGCGGACTGGGGGTAATTGTGAGAGCAGTAATCTTTCACATAATCATTAGCATCGCCTTCAACCGCGGTAAGACCGACTATGCTTTCTGGAGATGTTCCGAAGTAGACGCCCGCCGAGGCAAGGTTGCCAATAGATAAATTTCCAAATACTTCATCTTGCCATTTGACTTGAGATGCATAGTCAGCGGCGGCAGTCCAGGAGGCACCGTCGGCTATTGGGTCAGTATCGGAGTAGACTAAGTAATAGAGTCAGTTTATCCTGGTCCGGGCCTAGAGTATTCGTACAGACAATCAGGTTCATTTCCCAACTCAATGGCGTATAGGTTAGCCATCCGATCTACTGCGACGCTCGCAGCTGCAATTGTATTTGAAATGTTGTCCAGGCGACGGTTGAGTCCCAGTGTCACATCTCCTCCGTACTCGGCAGCTAGTGTCATGAAAGATGGACCAAAGGTGAGAGAATCAGGAGCATCGGTGGAAGCTGCCACAGTGTAGGTGACAGCATCACTTGAGGATGCATCGTATGTGGCTCGGTCCCTATCGATGTTGGTCGTGGACTATGATGCAAGATAATTGCAACTCTCACTGTGTGGTTCCGCCTATACGAATGGGTGGCCACACTCCAGTCAAGTCTTTGAAATTCTCCAGGCACCGCTGGGTTGAGGCAACATCCGTTACGTACGCGGGGTATGCAAAGAATTCGAATCTGTTGAGATGAGACATTCGTTCGATGGTATAAATGAGGTTTGGTACTTACGATACACCCACAGGAGCGTCTGTAAGAGTGGCACTTGCATTTGATGGTGGAGTGGAAGGAATGTTGAATGAAAGACTTGCTGCGAAAGACACAGGTAGATGGCAAAACAACCAAAACAAACAAATGAACATCTTGTCGATTTTTGATCTGAAGAATGAGAAAAAAAATTTTGTGGAGGATTTATGCACTTTTGAGCGCATTGTTCACTAAATAACATATTGTGTAATACTTTCCGGCTTGTAATGTCGGGTCACATTCTAGTGATTGCCGACAATCCTAACATTAAACTCTGACGTACTGTGGGGTATAGCCTGGGTAAACAATGATTAATTCTTCCGGTCACCTTGCAGATCATTGAATAAAGCCCTCCACTAGTAATTCAGCGGGTTGCGGGGTTGTCTTATGGCTATTGAATTATATTCTTTGGTTGAAGTCTGTCTTCCCCACTCTGCGGGCATTCGGAAGGTCTATTCTCATTCTCTTGCCCACTCTCGCTGATTCGGCCCCCGAAGGGCCTCTGGAGAGATCAAAACTCAGAGTGCCTCATTTGAAAACGGAATGAAACGTGGAGTCAAGTCCGGTTGCTGAGGGAATTCTCGATCATATGGCCACATTGGACGGCAAATGCGACGATGACCAAGTCGAGGCAGATCTTGATCAACACCACCTGGAGTCAAGGCGAGCAGCCAATCAGCAGCCATATCGAACAGCTCGGGCTCCAAGTATCCGATTTTCACAAAAACAATATCGGTATTTCGGGGTGCAAGATTCAAACCAGTGAAATCCTTCTCATGATGATAGGGCTTGCGCAATTTGGTAATAATGACGAAAACGCTTCCGACCTGAAGCACAGCCTCCACGACAGCATCTCTATCTCCATGCCTGATGGAGTGAACATGTCCAGTCATAGTGATCGGGCCGTCGTGGAGGTTGTCGACTTCTGCACCGGCAGTAACGGTAACCTCAGCACCTATCCCTGCCTTCAAAATTGTCTCGATTGCCTGCGGCCCCGGGATGCTGGCGTAGATCACCGTCGGTCCGGAGCTTTTGAATTCAGGGCGACCGAGAATTCGGTTCAGACTCCAGGTGACGTCCCCTGCACCTCCAGCTGTAGGGTTGTCACCGGAATCTGAGATGAAAAAGGGTCGACTGGTAGATTTCAGGGCGGCATCGATGCACTCCATAAGTGAGCCTGTAGGTGCAACAAATTTGAATTCCTTGCGTACGTCCCAAAAGTGATTTGCAAGTTTCTTTGCCCCGGCGTTAACTCGTTCCGCATTCCAGCCTGTAACAACGACAACTGCGTGGTTCCGAGGCTCGTCCGCCCAGGCATAGCCCACCCAAATAGCTGCATCGAGGACCCCTTCTGTAGATTCAACATCAGGAACAAGTGCGTAGAGCCCCTTAGCAGGCTCTATCCGAGTAGATGTTTGTTCCCCAGGAAGAAGAACCGGGATTGGGACCCACGCCTTCAAAGGCCTACCCGGCCGTCCAACGGGAGACTTCAACATATCAACAAGATTCCTGCAAGCTCGCTCTTTGGTCTCCAGCTCGTCTTCATGCGGTGCCATTCGGTAGCAAGTAATGAGATCAGTCTGGTGAGCCAACCGCCGGGAAACATTTCCATGAAGATCCATCGACGCCGAAACGATCACATCGGGGCCAATCACTTCTCGAACTCGATGAAGAAGCTCTGCTTCGGAATCATCCATTCCCTCGACGCACATCGCCCCATGGATATCAAACCAAAGGCCATCGATGCTAGTTGTCTTTTTGATGTTTTTCAACCGAGTGAGGATTTCGCTGGAAAGTTCCTCGAATGCTTCTCGAGTCACAATTCCACCGGGTAGAGCATGCCCGATAAGCGCCCCGTGCCAATCTGCCGAATTTCCAAGCGCGGTCCCGGGATGGAGAAAGGCGTACTCGTCGATCACCTCCTTTCCACGCCGGGCATGAAAGGCTGGTGCCAGTGTGCGAGCAGGGGAGAAGGTAGAGGTTTCACAGGCAAGTCCTGCGATTACGATGTTAGGACGACCCAGCATGATGCTTCTCCCTTTTTCTATCTCTGTTCCGACCAGAATTGCGGGGTTGGGGGTTGCATGAAGACCACCTTATCATGACCTCCGCGAAGATGTTGAGAATTGCCACGTGAGCATTAAAGTTGAAATTGTTCAAGGTTGCACCGATCGAAAAGTTTCCCTTTGTGTCGCAATGTTCAGTGTCCAGTGTCTATGCAACGTCGCGTCGTGCCGCCCTCGGAGGGCATTGACCCCGCTTTGATATGCAGTTCTACTGACCAAAGGGTGTTAGCTTTCATTTATCACTGGCTTCTTTCCACGACCTGGAAATGCGATATTGTACTAACATTCTGCAATCTGTAATATGTGTGATTTGGAGTGGAATCTGGGAGAAGAACCGTCAAGGGGTTCAAGGACGCCAAAAGCTTGGGAATGCTTGATAGAAGATTAGCAAGAACCTTCAGCTCTATGACCCCGTATCTTTAATATCAACCCCCACAGGTCGGCAAACCCGATGGAACCTTGTCGTTTGACTTAATGATAAGAAATATGCGGAGTAACAATATCCGATGTTCTTCGAGTATTTATCCCAGTTGTACCCACACCGACGCGATCCTTGCTTGATAGCTCACATGATAACTAAAGTCCGAGCATTTCGCAGTTACAACTATATATCAGATGTTGAAAAAGACCGCGACTGGAACTTGGCTGCCCGCATGGGTTCCGGAGTCTACAGCAACACTCTCCATCCTGTTGCTGATCTGCTCCATCGTTCAATCTGCAGTAAGTCACGTCCCTAGCCTTAAAGACCCGACATACTAATTATCGGAAGACGGGTGGCTATGACGGATCAATGCTCAACGGCCTCAATATCCTACCATCCTACACCGATTATTTCAATCTGAATAATGCAACTACCGGATTGAATACCGCGTCCGTGTCTATCGGTGGTTTGCTCGGCCCACTTATCTCGGGTGTCATGACAGATAGATTGGGTCGGCGCCCGGCCATTTTTTGGGGTTCGATATTGACCATTGTCGGAATCATTCTGCAGACTGCCGCCCAGAACATTGCCATGTTCGTGGTCGCCCGAATCATTCTTGGGTTTGGGTCTGCCATCACAGGCATTGCTGGAGGAGTGTATCTTGCGGAATCGTTTCCGAGTCGGTGGCGTGCGTGGGGAGTCGGTCTGTTGAACGATTTTTATTAGTATGTTTTCCCTGTTCCTGCAATGAACTCCTTCTCATAGATCCAGCGTCGGAGCCTTGATCGCGGCCGGAGTTACCCTCGGCACTGGTCAGTGGGAGTCTACGTGGGCTTGGAGAGCCCCTTCGCTCCTCCAAGCGGTTTTCTCACTGCTTTGCATCCTCACGCTACCATTCATGTGAGTTGAACCAGAATCCCCGTTTCTCGAGTTTGAGGACTAAAAGCCAGTACAGCCCCGAGTCCCCTCGCTGGCTTGTTCACCAAGGATACTATACAGAGGCCCGTATTTCCGTGGCACAGACAAACGCAAATGGCAACCTTGCCGATCCAATTGTTATTGCAATTTTCAAAGAGATTGTGGATACTTTGAAGTGGGAAAAGGAAAACGGGCATGATATGAGCCCTGTTGAGATCTTCAAGTCCCCTTCCGCCCGAAGGCGACTGCTTATTGGAATGTCCCCGGGCCCATTCTCTTGTATTGCAGGGAATATCATCGCTTCATACTATTTTGGGTCGGAGCTTGACACAGCTGGTATCACTAATACGAACGATCAGCTCAAGGCGGTAAGTTCTCGAATTTCCAGTGAAAACTTCCCGATCATCAGCTTACTCAGTAGAACGTGGTTCTCAATGTCTGGTGCCTTGCCTGTTGCCTTGTAGGCACTCACCTGATCGCCAGATGGGGACGGAAGCCTACAGCAATGCTGTCCCAGATTCTGCTCAGCGCTTGTTTGTTCATTATTGGCGGGCTGTCGAAGACTTATGCATCTGACCCACACGGCGCATCAAACTCCCTTGTTTATGGTAATGTGGCAGTGATGTTTCTCTTCCAAGGATTCTACTCTGTTGCATGGACGCCTCTTCTATATCTCTATCCACCTGAGATAATGAATTACTCTATTCGCGCCAATGGAATGGCGTTTTCATCCTTTGTTCTCAACGCGTTTGCGTAAGTTATCCCGAACCTATCTTGGTGATCCAAATTTTAACATTTATTCAGTCTCGTCTTCACATTTATCATGCCAATTGGTCTAGGAAACATTGGATGGAAGATGTACATGATCAACGCATCGTGGGACCTTGTAATTCTCGGCCTGATCGTATGTATCCCGCCCAACTCAGATCTACAAAGTCCTAACAGTCGCAGGCGTATTATTGGGTCGAAACCAAGGGTAAGACTTTGGAGGAGATTGACGCGCTATTTGAAGGAGAGAAACACTCCTCGGTCCCGGATGTCGAGAAAGTCCGACGCGGTCAGAAAGAGCTTGATACCGATGTGGTAGAGGATCAGCTGGCTGCGGAGCTGGGTCCTGTATCTCTGAAGCAGTAGGTTGGTATCTGTATCAATTTGTGATTCTGAAAATAAGAAATTGAAAGATCGAAAATTTAATATGAATTAATTGCCATCGCCCTGAATTCTGAATCATCCATCATGCCCAGATTCTTCCGTAAGCTCGATACGCAAACTCTCTAACTCGTTGCGCATCGACTCCGGGCTAGCGTTTTCCTGTAATATTCCCAAATTCTAAAAGCTTTACTCAGATCCTACTCCAGAAAGCTATTAGTATGATGGATATGGACTTTTATTCCTTCCGTGGCTGTCGGTCGCTAACCCGGATGATTAAGCATGGGCCTGGGTAAGATAACTTAGTTGCCAAGTGACATATGCATTGTACCTGTTTACCCTCCAAAACCTGCTTCATTCAATAGCCTGAATCCCGCATCGAAAACATTTGGAACAAACTTTCATCATGAATCTTACCTATGAATCTAGAAGACCATTGTTGGAGATTGCCTGCTTCAACGGCCAGTCAGGGGTTCATGCAGAGCAAGGAGGTGCTGATCGAATCGAGTAAGAGACCGTTCCCCATGCTTGTATGTAGATACCTCCTTGATATCAAGGCCTGGGAATTAGAATTTGATTTTCTATCTCGAGCTAACTGAATTGCAGATTATGCCACGATTACACGTCCGGGGGTCTTTCCCCTGACCCCGCTGTGCTGAGTGGATTGAAAGCCCAAGTTGCAATTCCGGTCTATGTGATGATTCGACCACGTGCCAACGACTTCCTTTACAGCAACCAAGAATTTGAAGTCATGAAATCCACAATGATGACTTTGAAAAACGCAGGCGCGGATGGCTTTGTTTTTGGCATTCTCAACCACGTTCCGTCAGACAACCCCACATGTTCCTGGATCGACGAGCGAAACAAACAACTTGTCCAGCTGGCAGGCGAAAAGCCCTGTACTTTCCATCGCGCTTTTGATTGCATTCCCGAGGAATGTTGGGGCACGGCACTTAAAGACCTGGCGGAGTGCGGTTTTGCTTCAATTCTCACAAGTGGGGGTCCTTCGGGGGACACAGCAATCGAGTGTGTTGATCGTCTAGCTGAACTATTTCAACAAGTGGATCTAGTCCAATCACAAATACCCGCCGTCTTTGTCCCGGAGATTATTGTTGGTGGTGGTGTCAGATCGTCTAACATTCAACTTCTTTGGGAGAGAACACATGCACGAGCTTTTCATTCCAGTGCATTGGTTACCGGCGATTGTGTAGAGCCCAGCGAGGTAAAAGACTTGGTGAATTCGCTTTCTACAGTGTCGATCGCGAAGGATTAGTTTTCATACATCTGAATTTCCACGGGTCGCAATTTCCACGCGCATTGTCTCTCCTTGCCAGCAATCAGAGTAGGTGTCGAGTGGCTAACCGATCTCGTCCCTTGGCTTTGACTTACCTAACATCAACTCATGTTGTGGGGTATGTGGAGACCCGCGAAGGTCAATGTCGACCTTTTTTGGCCAAAACTTCATAAATGCGGGGTTTAGGTTCACGCCAATATGACTGTCGGAAAAGAGCAATATTATTGATTGAAGAACTCCACATATGCGTGGAACTCGGCTCTTTTCCGCTCGAAGGTCTTTAATAGGTCGACTATAAATTATGCAGTACAGAAGTGAACGTAAGGTCGTTTCTACCAGCCCCAAGACTTGGCGTTGAGTTGTGGACTTGAAATTCCATCGATTAAGCATAAAGCTTCCAATATGGGCCAGTTCAAATATTGGTTAGGGAAGTTGCGGGCTCACACGGAGCCAGGATTGACAACAGCCCAACTCATGTTGACCAACGATGACCTTCGACCAGGTGAGAACCACTAAGTGAAGCAAACATTCCTCTTCCATATTTACAAGCACTATTCAAGCCGTCTTTTCCCAATTCTCCTGCTTTCAACAACGCTAATACTAGCATTCAATATCATGAACAGTTGAATCAGAGCGCCGTCAATGGAGATGGCTCAACTTCGTTGCCTTTTGGATCGCGGACTCTTTAAATGTGGTCGGTACCACCTCGTTACTTCCTTCGGCTGATAAATCTCCTCATTGTCTTTGAAATTTCAGCACTGTGCAGAGAACTGACGCATCGCCACCCTTTCTGCAGAACACCTGGATGATCTCATCCTCCATGATTGTCGATGGCCTGTCTTGGTGGCAGTCCTGGCTTTGCGTATGGATCGGCTACAGCATTGCTGCAATCTTTGTCTGTCTACTTGGTCGAATCGCTACTATTTATCGAATTCCCTTCGCAGTGACAAACAGAGCCTCATTTGGAATATGGGGCTCTTTCTGGCCAATTCTGAATCGTGCGGGTATGGCTGTTATATGGTACGGGGTCCAGGTAAGTCTCCGATTGATTGATGTGGCGTTGATAATGCGATAAGTCTAATCTGAATAGACATATCTTGGAGGTAAGCCCATTGAGAGAGAGATGAAAAGTCCAAATCGACGAGCTGCGCTAAATTCCTCTAGGCGAATGTGTGACATTGATGATCCAAGCCATCTGGCCAAGCTACGCAAACCTCCCCAATACTATGCCCGCTAGTGCAGGAGTGACAACAAAGCAATTCGTCAGCTTCTTCCTATTCTGGTTGGGATCCCTGCCTGCCCTTTGGTTCCCAATTTATAAGATTCGACACCTTTTCACCGTCAAGGCATACTTTTCTCCAGCATGTGCCATCGCCTTCTTTGGCTGGGCAATCGCTCGCGCCCATGGACTGGGTCCTATCATGACTCAGTCAAATACTGCTCATGGCAGTGCCTTGGCATGGGTATTTGTGAAAAGTATCATGAACTGTATTGCCAATTTTGCTGCATTAGTGATCAACAACCCCGATTTTGCGCGATATGCAAGCAAGCCGACGGATGCCCTGTGGCCTCAGTTGATTACTATTCCGGTTGGATTTGCAATCACCTCTTTCATTGGAATTGTTGTTTCTTCTTCTGCAACTGTTATTTTCAATCAATCGGTCTGGAATCCTCTGACTCTATTAGGGATGTTTTTGGAGGATGCCAGCTCGGCAGAGAGGTTTGGGATCTTTATCATTGCCAGTGGATTTGCTTTGGCGCAGCTTGGTACGAATATTGCTGCTAACTCAGTGTCTGCCGGAACAAACTTGACGGCTTTGTTGCCACGATTCTGTACTATCAGGCGAGGAGGGTACATATGTGCTGCCATTGGTCTTGCTATGTGTCCCGTGGGTGACTTATTATGCTAAATGTATTTTGTCAGAGCTAACATGAATTACAGTGGACACTTGTTGCCTCATCCAGCAAGTTCACCCTCTACCTCTCAGCCTATTCGGTCTTTCTATCAGCAATCGCAGGCGTGATGGCCAGCGATTACTACCTCGTGCGCAAGGGCTATCTCGATATTGAGGATCTTTACAGTGCACGCAAGGACGGTGCTTATTATGGGATCTATGGAGTCTCATGGCATGGATATGCCGCCTACTTCTGCGGCATTCTGATCAATATTGTTGGATTTGCGGGTGCCGTGGGGGTGAATGTTCCGCAGGGCGCAATATACATCTACGACATTAACTACTTTTCTGGATTCATTATATCCGGTTTAGTTTATTGGCTTCTTGCTAAGCTGGTCCCTCTCCCTAAAATCAGCAAAACCTGGAACGAAGTCCCATACGAGATGCGTCTGGATGCTGAAGAGAAGAAAGTGGAGGAAGCCTGAGTGGGGGTATTGTGGGTCATTGTGGATCAGAGGTTCAACCTCGGTCCCTCGAGCCGACATCGGCAATTGATGAAAATACATATTGCAATCGAGTAACAAGAGAGATATCGTATCTCAATTGGTATTTGTTCAAGAAGATCTTTCCGTGTCAAAAATTCCCAACTGCATGACATGGTCTTCAGCTCCTTCCCACGAAATTCTCTGTATTTCTCGAGTCGGCCGAATCCTTGAATTGCCTAAGTCTGACTAGCATCGCGTATTGGGTTCCGAATAAGCCTTCCTAGGGGCTTTGGGGCAAGTTTTGTAGTCTCCTTCATCATAAGATGCTTTCTAGGAGGTCGACTGGTGCTTAACGGTCATTTTGCTTTCCGCGGGAAACACCTTTGCTTCGACCCCAAGCGTGTTCTTATATTTTGATCGAGTAATCGATTCAGACTTGACCCCAATTTTTCTTATCACCATTTCCTTTCACTAATTTTCATCGAGTAATTTACAGAGATCCAGCCTTAATTTGCCGTCGTCGTTGCATTTCTGGGTTTCTATCGAGTAATCCCAGCGGGCATCTTATCGCATTGTCTCAGTCGAGTTCATGCCACCCAATCATGATGTTATTGATCACTTGCGCTTCGTCCTGGATAGTATTAACATTTTTTTCGATGGCTCCACTTACGGCGTCTTCAAGCCGGTTCAAATTAACTTGAAAGTGCAGAATAACCCTCTCAGACCACGGCACTGCAGAATTAATCTCATTGTATACATGCCTCGCTGTATTTGTCTGTTTTGATATGCCTAAGACCACAACACCATTATCGGTCTCGCCGACAGACCAACACTTACACAAACATGAAGGAATTCGACAAGGTCCAAAGGGAAAACCTTCTACCCCTTTACACAACTCTGCTAGAGACCCCCTGATTCCAGTCCCATCATTTCGAAATGTCTCAGCTTGTTACCGTTGCCGACTGCGAAAGCATAAATGTGACTCATCACTTCCACGATGCCAACCTTGCTCAAGGGCCCAGGTCGAGTGTGTTGGATATGATCCAATCACAAAACAAGAAATTCCACGAAGCTATGTTTACTTCCTGGAGACCCGCCTGAACTATCTCGACAAACTCTTGCATCAGAACAACATTCCAGCGAAGTCAATTTCGGCATTTGATGACGCACAGTCGAGTAGTGATAGTCCTACCAGCAAAGACAGCCCGCAATCCGATCGCCACCATGAGGAGACAACCATTTCGAAAGATCAGAAATCTCCCTCGGCAACATCATCAGATCCCTCATACTCTCCTGTCGGCTTCAAATGCGGAGATTCTTCTACCAACATCATTACGAATCTGTTTTCTGGAAGCCCTATGAGGTGCAGGGTTTTGAAAGGCGGAAGAAATGGCGACAACGAAATTATAAGTTCGATCCGCACTTCATTCTTTGGTCTCTTTTCCCGCGAATCGAAACACCAACTTGCGGATCTACCCATCCAAAAACATGCAAGACAACTAGTGGATCTATACTTCCAACATGTGAATCCCTTTATTCCGGCCCTACACCGTGAAGAGATTGAAAGAATCCTTGATCAAATCTATTCGAATCAGACGGTTGGAAAATCACCGCGAAAGATGTATATTCTCTATACTGTTTTGGCTATTGGCGCTGCCATAAAATGTGACTTCAAACAGGGAATCAAGATGTCTCAGGAAAATAAAGACTGGCATGAAACATCTGGAGTGAAAAGACAAAAATTGTCAGGCACTTCGAACACGTCAGAAGCCTATGAAGCTTCAGCAATGATCCATTTAGAATCATACTTGAGTCTTTCAATGTCTTCAGAACAATCGACTTGCCTCGAAGAACTCCAAGCCATAATTCTTCTATGTAGCCTTGCGCTTCTGAGACCAACTGGCCCTTCTTTTGCTAGCCTGGTCGACATGGCCATGCGCTCAGCTACAGATTTGCGTCTTTACTCGGGGTCTAGCACTAATACCATATTTCGGAGGCATATGGATTGCTCCAATTCCGCTGGAAAGACATCCAGTCGGCTTCAAAATCTGCGCCGTCGACTGTGGTGGTCTGCATACAGTTTAGATCGTCTCATTGCCCCTTGCTTAGGTCGACCGTTATCCATCCCCGATGAGGTTGTGACTACCCCATTTCCAGACATTGAAGATGGCCACTTCATCACCGAAGATGCGTTTCTAAGTGCCTTGGGTGGCTTAGCAAACCCCAACTACGCATCTCATCATCAATTCAAATTGCGACGTTTACAGTCCGAGATTCACCGTACCATTCAGTCCCAACACGCTCTACGTGTCACAGCGAGTCAATCTTTGGCACAAAATTCAAATGCAGTCCTTGGGCTCAGACAATCTGGCGACTTTGTATCCTGGCGAAGGAATATGACTGACAGATTAGACGAGTGGAAGTGGTCTATTCCGCATTCCTCTGAGACTGGTCTTTCTTCATGTGACCTCCTCATGGAGCTTGGGTATTGGCAGACCATCATCACGCTTTACCGCGAGAGCATCCGAATTCCTGAACAGCTAGTTGGAATGTCGTCTATCCTCGAATTCAAGGAACAAGTCATGGGCCAAACTCCTGAAGATCTCGAGGTGGTTTACATAAGAATTTTTGAGGCCTGTCAAAAAACAATTCGGATCTACCGTGTGCTAAAGTGTAGCAAACTGATCAACCTTGTACATTTCGTGGAAGACGGTATCTTTGTTGCGGGTTAGTTGAAAGCCATTGTTAAGCTTAATCCTTGCTAACTGAGAAAAAGGAGCTCTCTTCTTGTGCACGATCTGGGGTTCCGAAAATATTCGGCGCAGCTTGGTTAGTGTATCCGATTCGCCCGCATACCAAATCTACCCCCAATGGATGAAGTGTTTAAATCTGACTTGGTAAATTAACTCCCATAGAGCTTTCAACACATTGACAGTATGGTCTTGATGGTAATCGCTGTCCTCGATAATTTATCAAATCAAAATCCCACGGCGAGGATATCTACAGCTGCTTTCAAGGAGATGGGCACCATGACAATTGAATACTTCTTGTCTACTAGTGACACGGACCATAGCCCCAGCTCGCGTTCTAATGAGATAGCCCACGTGTTGACTCCTGAAAACACAGCTCATGATACGTCATCGTCTTTCACCTCCGATCTTATTGACCACTGGAATCCTCAATTCCCTTCTTTCAATATTTCTGAGCAATTCTGCACGTCTGCAAGTGACATTGAAGTTGTTACACCAGATGGTTCTCCCAAAAAAGACATGTTAGCAGACCCCAGCCCATTACTACTCACTTTTGATACGCCTGACATCCTGTCACAAATTTCGACAGGCGTGCAAAATTTTGAAGACTTCTTCAAAATCCCAGCCTCGTCAGGTGAATTAAAGCGAGACTTCGAGTCAGCAATAGATGACTTTAATTTCTCACAAGACAATCCATGTGGAATTTCGAAGAAATTACAAGATGAGCAGTGTCCCAATCTTGAAACACCAAGCCCCGGGCTTACTGATGAGTCATCGAAAGGCTTCCGTTTTGGATGGACCGATTCTGGATCGCCATATAATTGAGGGACCAATGCTCTCTATAGCTACTTCAAATCGAAGCATATCATGTCTCTCGCGTGATGCATGCCAATTCTCAGACTTATCAATTAAACAGTCAAAACCTATAATATCCTCCTCTTCTATTCGTTCCTCTCCTATTCAAGATGTGTAGACGAAGCAAAAAGAGGGGAACGGAAGTCTACCCGTCTATTACTGGGGTAGACCGGACTTTAAAGCTTCAAATTCAACGTTTAATTTAGCGGTATTTAGCTATATTGTCCAAGTCCGTCAAATTATAGCCTGGTATGCTGGGAATTTCTCCACGTACCCCCCAAATTAGTCTTGTACACCTTAACCCATATGCAGGAACATACCCATGGCTGCGAATTCAGTGCTTCCCTATAATATCCACCTTTCAAATGTTCGTATTCCGCCACATATGTTTACATCTATTTATGCATTCGATATACTCGTATAGTACACGGTTCTCCTCTTCACTTTCTTCGCAACTTCTCTTCCTCTCTTCGCGTATTCGTCTCTTCTCCTCTTTACCTTCGTCACTATGGATTTTGTTCGAAAACTTGCGACCCCTCGATCTGGCTCACGTCCTTCTCGAAGTGAGAGAGGACGTGCTGAGTTACCACCGCGTTCACCAAGAGGAAGCCCTGAGCGTCGGGGTCTTTTTGGTGACCAACCGGGCCTGATCGCCCATCTTCCAGACTCACAACGGCTGGATTCAGACCTGCAAGATCTTAACCATCCTCCCTCTCCTCCTTGATATTTAATACTTATAAATCGAAAAGATCAGTCGCACAACATGGTTACCGAACAGTTGGTCACACCACTGAAATTCCAATTGCGGAAAGTGGTACCGATGAGCGGCAACCGGGGCCTTCGGCCCACTGGGCCATTCGTCTTCCTTGGACAGTCGCAAGGAAGGCCAATCGCATTAAGGGTGAGTATCTACGAACCCTGATGCAAATGCTGCTGCGGCGAGAGCTTCTTTCGCGCCCTGAAAGAAACACTGGTGGTTTGGAACGCCACAGTCAGATCGATAAGAAACTTGCCAACGCAGAATCTGTGATAATGCAGATCGTTGGAAGCTTAGCTCTTCTGGAATGTCTGCATTGCAAGGGGGGAAAGGCCCCTGGTCCCGATGTGTGGTGGTGAACCTTCCAGAGTTAGGCCTGGTGTCGTGTGCGAGTTGCCACTGGAATGGCAAGTTCCAGCGTTGCTCTTTTTATCGCCAAGCGAATAATCTCCCGTTGACTGGCCCAATTCCCGGTGGACATCAGCGTGGAGCTTCACAGTCATCGACGACTGGGGAAGCTTCCACTGGGGATGAAAGGCCTACCACTCAAAGTGGTGGTGCAAGCCATGAAACGGAAGATCTAAGCCGAGTCCATGCCCTCCATCGCGACTATGCAGCCTTGAAGGCTACTGGCACCATGGTGCTGGCTGGCATCGACCTGGCATCATCATCGCCAGATCTTGTCAACCGGGCGCAGGCCCACCTGGCAAGCTTTGAGCAGATGGATAGCACTATGCAGCGATTCTCTTGAATTCCGTTCCGTCCATTCTTTTGATCCCGTCTGTCCGTTCCTTTGACTCTTCTCTCTAGTATGTAGCTGCCATCACTGAAACATATGATGACCTCGATTGAATGAGAATATTACCAAAAACAGTTGACCTTCCAACGTAACACTAGTCCATTCTGCTTTAGGAGTGATAGGTCTGTTTTCTTCTGCTTTCTGTTTTGCTTTTTCGCTGTGACTCTCTTCTTTGCTCTTTACACATGTAGCTGTGGCTTTCTTCTGTGGCTTTCTTTTTTGCTCTTCCGCGTTGGAATAAATACGCTTGTTTCATTATGTGCAATAAACAAGATATTATCAAGACTCGAACAGCTCTTCATATGGGATAGATAAGGCCCATGGTAGAATGTGAAGAACTAGTATTGATGAAGATATATTCGATATCTCAGGGGGGCGTCAGGGCGACCCCAGGTCATCCTGAGGGAGCCCCAAGGCTGGGCAGGGCCAGACGGTTCCAGACGGGTCTAGACAGGGCCAGACAGGGCCAAGGACGAAAGTTCATGGTCGTCGAATATGATGAAGAGGAGGAATCGAGTGGCGAAGATTGAAGACGATGAAGAGGATTGTGCTGTTGAGGATTGATGTCGCTTAGGACCATACTTTACGGTTGTCTATCAGTAAGCCGTATCACTGAATATGGCGGAGCTTATAGTTAGAACCATACTGTACCGTAGCTATATGAATAGACAACCCTATCAATTCCGGATGAAAGGAAAATTATAATAGCTCAACATAGCATAGGTCTTGAGGCTCTAGAATTGAGCTACACAAATAATGGAGGCAGTACCAATTTACGCATTTCTCTTACGGCCATGAGAGAAATGGAGAAAATCAGCTTATATGATGGAAGATCAAAATGATCAGATAACCATTATCTCTTACTCAGTTCATGATTATTGATGTTCAACTCTTCTCTGCCCAGGAATCCAAGCCCTGACTCTATCCAAGTTGTTGCCCTCTGCTCTTTACTTGATTTATATGCAGCCCTCCAAGCCTCTCTATGTCGGTCTGACCGTTGAATGTGGCCAATGCGTCTTTAATCAAGATAGTAGGAAAACACCAGGCATGTGGGATCTTTCTCATCCTCCCGCCGAAGTACCCAGAAGCTTAGGATCTGCTCTAAGTTTCCAAGGCCATCCCGTGGAGCTGCTCCACGATGAGCTAGATTTGTACCAATTCCGGCGTTAGCTCGTTTACCACAACATAGCGCACTCCAGGAGTAGCATTATCCGTATATTTTATCGACTGGCTGCGTGTTCGAAACCCGATATCGATAGGTCAGGGCGTGGTAATGAATAAAATGACTTAGATCGGGCGCGTCCATCTCTTTCGCGTCCCCTGTGACGTTCGCTAGAGTTTTGAAGAGTTACTAGCTTGAAGTTGCGAAGAAAGCCCATAGTGGTGGGGAAATAGGATAAGAGAAGGCTAGGAAGAGAAGAAGGGAAGGGGTGGTTTTACAGCATTCATTTATTCAGGCCCCACTGGTGAAGTGAATATTTGTATGAAGGTTCAATTCGTGAATGACCTATCGGAGGACGTCCATATTGAATTTGAATAATCAACCCGTCTTGACCGGTTCTATAATTAACCGAGGCCCCATTTTAGTCTGTCTATGGAACCGAACTGCGGGTGGCGCCAAATATCCATTATCTGCCAAGGGAATGCAGAAAGTAAGCAATTCATGGCTTAGGGGAAATGCTTGTAAGTCAGATATCGTTGCGGTCGGACGTGTTGTTTGCCCCAGTTTCAACGTCCTTCAAACTCTACTGTACTTCCCCTCATATTCCCATCAATTTGCAGGATTCCATTAGACCACTTCACCTTGTGACACGGACCTTAAGATGCAATCGGTATCAGGCGGGAATTGGGTTGGGTGATTGACGCCCCACTTGTCCCCGCTTGAAATGGCAAGGATTCCCGGCATGATAGAGCCACCTCGTCGGGTCTACTGCTGACCAGTGACCCGGGTCTCAATCTCGAAGAATGTTAGCGCGACTCGTCTTACGAATCACTCGTACTTTGCTCAGTGTCTGTTTTGAGTCGGTGCGCCACTAAGCCTATGTTGTCTGGCTTTCCACTCTCCGCCAAAGGGATGATTTCCTCGCTTACGGTACCTGGATCTGACGATTTCGAGATCAGCACTCGGGGTTTTTGCAGATCGCCTATTCTTACATTCTAGAAGAATGGGAACGTACATCCCCTCTGTTTCCGCCAATTTTGCTTGTTGAAAGCTTGGCTTGTTCAACTTCCCGACTTTAGCCTGTGCGCCACAGTAGTATCGCAACAGTGTCCCTTATCGCAAGTCATTGCAGCCCTCCTAAATGAATTGGTCGATCACTTCCTTGTTTGCACTGGCTCAGATGAACAAGGTCATACTCTCGTATACAGTCCCATGTCTAGCCTTCTAGATCCGGGTGCTAAAAACAAGAAAGCATGCCTTATCGCAAGCCCAGTGCCCGTCGGAAATCCGTATCTCTGCAGGACCCGTGCAAATGCGGGAAGGAGTCGGTGGCGTTTGGAGAGGGGCTTATGGCTGATTTGAAGTCTTGACGAATGTGGGGATCGAGTATCTTCAGAGTAATATGCCGAGACATCCCCCAGGTGCCAACGCACGGAACCACCCGTTCCGGATTGGCTGCGCTGTGCAATATGTATTGCCTGCATGCGCTAGGGATATATTGCCTGGTTTCGTCAACCAATCCGAGGTCAACTGTGCCTTGTACCTGATAGGGAAATCATCCTATCATGTCGTCCACGCGATTTCAGTCCACGGCCCCTTTTGCCCCCTTTTGTCCATTTGATCAGGAAAACAGGAAAACGTTGATTCAGTGGCCGCCAAGAAACTCTCTATTGCTCAGATGGCACCCTCTAGCACAATTGATCAACACTTCTGGGGTTGATAAGGGATCGGTGTCGAACCGAAATGGAAGCTGGTTAGCGTGATCTTCACGGATAACCCCATGTGAGCCGTGCACATTCTTCATCAATCTTTGCAGAAGTACCCAAACCACTTCGCGCGAACTAGTTCGACTAATCCATCGGTCTCCGACGGCGTCTGATATTGGCCGGCTAGTCGTGAGTCTGCTGCTTCGGGTCAGCCTATGGCCATCCACTATGGACGATGATGTTGCATCGAGATGAAGTCTCATGGCGTGGAACTAAGGATGGAATCCCATCGGAACTCCTCCTTTCGCCATCACCGGCATCTGTCACGGAATTGAAGATAGATAAAGGAAAGTTATAAAAGCCCAGTGCTCGCTGCTCGATTTTGCTTCTTCATCACACAGCTTTCTCATCTTCCACTCCAGTCTCCAACGATCAGTTCGAGTCCAGTTCTCTTCACGAACAACTCACCTCCATCATGAAGTTCTCTACCGCAGTCTTGGGCAGCGCCCTCCTCGCCAGCGCCTTCGCTGCTCCCTTGACCTCCAAGCGTCAGGCTCGCCGTGCCTCACGCCAGCGCCAGAGCAACCCGCCTTTCAAGGCCGGCACTACCGAGGTCGTGACTCTCAAGAACACTACTGAGGTCGAGTACAGCTCTAACTGGGCTGGTGCCGTCCTCATCGGTACTGGCTACACTGCCGTCACTGCTGAGTTCACCGTCCCCACCCCCAGTGTTCCCAGCGGTGGCTCCAGCAACGAGCAGTACTGCGCCTCCGCCTGGGTCGGTATTGATGGCGATACCTGCGACACTGCCATCCTGCAGACCGGTGTCGACTTCTGTATCCAGGGAAGCACCGTCTCGTACGATGCTTGGTACGAGTGGTACCCCGACTATGCCTACGACTTTGACCTCACCATCGCCTCTGGCGATGTCATCAAGGTCACTGTGGATGCCACCTCCAAGACTGCCGGTACCGCTACTGTTGACAACGTCACCACCGGCAAGTCTGTCACCCACACCTTCTCTGGTGGCGTTGATGGCGACCTTTGCGAGTACAATGCCGAGTGGATTGTCGAGGACTTCGAGGAGGATGACGAGCTCGTTCCCTTCGCCGACTTCGGCACTGTTACCTTCTCCAGCGCTTCTGCCACAGATGGCAGCAAGAGCGTCGGTCCTTCCGGTGCCACTATCATCGACATTGAGAGCGACAGCGGTACCGTCCTGACCTCTGTCACTACCTCCTCCAGCAGTGTCGTCGTCAAGTACGTTTAAGTGGACAATGTCAGTATTCAATCTACTCTTAGACGTAGATATCTGAATGGTTGGTGAGATCGAGATCGCAAAGAGCTGTTGTGTTGGAGACTGATAAAAGTGCATTCTTTTGGAACCTGAGGAACATGCATCAAGCTTTTCATTATTGTCATTTCAATGTTTTTTATTGGCAATTTCATGTATGCTTCATATATTTGGTCAAGATATGTCATTTACCTTTTGCTTTGAAGCTGTTTCAATTGTATTCACGTAGAATACCCGGACAACTTTAGCCTTTGAATGGCATTGTGAGGATCCTCGTACGTAATGGACGATGGACTTGGAAAGCATGGTTTCGTGATCACTGGTAGTGACTTGATCGTGTCCTTGGCTGGGGGTTTAAAATCAGTTGAATCCCATTTATTATGAGACTTTCCACTTGTCCCTGTTCACTCAAGATCAGTTTCTCACCTTCGCCTTGGACGTAACATTGCAACATGGGAGTGCCTGTTATACTCTGGAGGCCCCTGCTTCGGGAGGTACAACTTCTTCGGCCCGATAGAGGCCCTTCTTTGTCGGAGCATCTCTCATACAACTTGACTGAATCCATGTATCCTTTGACTGGAAAGTATTTTCATGACTTTTATTCCATTTTGTGCCCTGAATTTATGCGTTGACTATCGAGCCTACCATAGAACATATTCCTCGCTTACCATACATCTGTCCATAATCACCACATGACAAATATTCTGAGTGCGTTGGGGGCTTATATTTCTTCTACTTGGTATGGTATGGTCAACAACTTTAATGGACAGAGTTAAGCCCTAGTATATTCTCCCACAAATTCTGGGTCAAATATACCAAATCATATAGCTTTACAGTTAAACAGGATCAAGACCCACCTGAGCAGGTATTTTGGATAAATGATTCGTACCTTTTACTTGTGCTTCGATTTAGAATAAAATTACCCGCTTCTCCCTCTATTAAATCCAAGCACTGAAGTCCCGGACAGATATAAGAGCACATGCCAACACCGAACCAGTACAAAAGACCCCGACGATTAAGCTTCCACGAGAAGCACATTCGAGCTAAACCCCCCGCGATCCGCCCCACTCAGATCCTGCAATTGGGATGCAGTAACATCAACTAACGGCTTCCACCAAAAGGCCATCCAGATGCCTCGGACACGAACAGAGTATTCGTGGCCCATTTGAAATTCTAAACCGGTTAGGATGATTGAGCACGTCATTGTTTCGCCGGCATTGATTTCTACCAGGTCATCCAGCGATGCGGGAAGTTTACGTGATATCTTGACGGTGTCGGCTGCCAGCTTGCATCCGATTGTTGTATCACAGACTTCGAATATATTGAGAGTTGATGCGCGTGGATCGAGTGGGGAGTTCCATTTAAGGAGGGTTATTGGTGTGGTTGTGGAGTTTTGGATTGATATTTGGAGGGGAAGGGTTGTTTGGTGGGTGAGAGGTTGGAGTTGGAGTTTGGTCGAGAGGGTTATATTGAGGGTAGATATAGAGTTCATCATTCAATTTTGGATTTTGTAGGGATATGAGGGTTTCAGGGGTGATTTTCTTGAAGTATTCTATACAATGAATCAAACTGGGGTATTAGGGCTGACCCGGAAGAGCTTCCACACATGATATATGTCATATTCCTACTTAAGGCTGTGTTGATTCGACCAAGTTAGTTGCAAACCATTCGATATGTGTAACAAGAATGCAAACTCGCCGTTTACCCTTCGTGCAACCCCGTCCTCGGCATTGTACTTGGGGTATGATGTCAACCAGCAGCACAAATGCAGGGAAACAAAACCCAGGTCACGCTGGATCAAATCTTGTGGCTGCAAAAAAAACTTTCATGCATTGAAGCTGGTACTTAATCTCATATGCACTTTACACCTTTCATTTTTTGTAGTATGGTACTGGTTTTTAATCTTGGTACGGACCTTTTCTTACTTTCTGATCTTAAAGATCAAATATATTCAGCTTGGCTTTACAATGCATTCCAACTCTATCTGGTATTGTCTGCTCCCATTCCGTTTCGTTATATTTCAGTTCTAGAATTAGACACGGGCCGTTCTCCGGGGTCTTTTAAATGTCCCACAATCACAAAGTGACACTGATATCCGGGTACCCGATGAAACGAAGCACCATTGAGCCAAGAATGACGAGCGATCTCATACTCATAACACTATCTCGGGATAATCTACAGCACATCAGAGGATCTACAACGCAGCAAACTATCTACGAGAGCCAGTACCACCTTCTTCGCTCGGCTACCCTCCTAATGATCACTATGCGTGACAAGCAACCAAGGTTCTTCCTCAGCGGAGCATATTGAACGATAGATGGGAAATACCGTTATCTATAAAAGCGCGCGCAGCCCGTAAAATCCGGAACTTGGGAATTTCATAATACTTCCTGGGATCCAATTGCAACCCTTGTGGTATCAGCCAGAGTTCTTCTTCCATTATGCATCTGACTGGGCTCTTTTCGGCGGTTCTGATCCTCGCACATCATGTGTGGACTCTGCCAACTGAGCCTAACGGGCAATCAGTTCTGGATGTCACGTTGACACAAGTGGACAATACCCGGATTAAAGCTGTGGTCAAGAATGTCGGTCAAGAGGAAGTGACTTTTATGCATCTGAACTTCTTTCGCGATAGTGCGCCAGTGAAGAAGGTTACCGTTTATCAGAATAGTATGGACCCTCATTCCTGATCAGTGATGCTTGGAACTCAGTCTCCAGATAGATACCGAGGTTATCTTTGAAGGTATCAAGAGGCGCATGAAGCTCCAGGGGCTGACCGCGGATGCACTCACCACGCTGGGTGTTGGAAAGACGGTAGAAGATGAATTCGACATTGCTGCAACCACTGACATGTCTCGCGGGGGTTCGGTGATGATTTATTCCAAAGGGTTTGTTCCTCTGGTGCTCGATGGAGATGTCTCCGGTTGTGTTTCATACCGCTCTAATCGCCTCGAGATTGAGGTGGATGCCGTCAAAGCGTCCCAGATTACCAAGGCCATCCAGACTCTCGGTCGCCGCACCCAGCTCAGCTGCAACAACAGTACTTTGAGTGAGGAGCTCTCAGAAGCCCTGCGTAAAACGGCTTCCCTAGCTGCAGCCGCAGCAATTGCTGCTCGGCTTGGTTCCGCATCCAAATTTCAGGAGTACTTCAAGACCACAGACCAGTCGGTGCGAGAAGTGGTCGCAGCTCGGCTTGACGCAGTCGCAAAGGAGGCCAGTATGACGACATCTGGGGCCACCACTTACTACTGCACCGACCCGTATGGGTATTGTGAGACCAACGTGCTGGCATACACGATTCCATCCCGAAACGAGATCGCAAACTGTGGAATTTACTACTCTTATTTGCCGGAACTGTCGAGGGATTGCCATTATCAGGATCGTGCAACCACCAGTCTGCACGAGTTCACCCATGCTCCAGGGGTTTATAGTCCGGGAACGGAGGACCTGGGATATGGATATTCAGCATCCACCGCTTTACAGAGCCGTGAGGCTGTAATGAATGCCGATACATACGCCTTATATTCGAACGGTGAGTTGCCAACCCTTTTGACCCCCATGCTAAGATCAAGCACTTGAGACTGATGATGACACAGCAATTTATCTGAATTGTTAAATCTTTTGCGAAACCTTGGAGTGAGATGAGGTCGTTTCATATCAATCGGAACCTAATTGTATACGAAATCGCAGTCTACGGTCGTAGCTAATCTTTGCAAAGGGTGATATATGTTTTGCAGTCGATATGCGATTTCAGTAGACGGTCGTGTGTTTGAGCTGACAATCATGGAGTGCTGAAGGTCTCAACTGTTGATTTTCTTGTCCCGCGATCATGTAGAGCAGGTCGAATTATCGACACAATGAATGGGAAAAAAACTGTACTCCATAAGGTATGGTCTGTGCAATATGTAAGAGAGTAGCACTATCATCCGAGCATATACTTTTCATCATTTCCGGTCCAGAATATACATCCAATGGAACACGTCCGGGGTATAAGCGGCCGATGACGTAAGGCCCGCGGGCGCTTTCAATGGTGTCCGAGAGCGAAGGGTCCAATATTTATCGAGAACGGATGCACTTCCAAACCGAAAAGCTGAATATGACATGACTATCCAAGTTGTACCTTTCTGCGTCAATGGCACGAGATGGAGACCCAGCAGTTCGACAGGAGACAGATTGATGGAGGACTGAGTCGATAGCAGCTCCTGAACAGCAGGACAGAGTTGTGAAATATCATCTGTAGACGCGAAATGCCGGTCGGCCGAGGTTGCAATGGCGTCGCTAGTGCTTTTGTCGAAAATCACGTCGAACGGCGCGAAAGGTAAAAGGTCCGAAACGTCGCTCCAAGACAGCAGATCGGCCCGGTGCCAATGCATCGCCTCTGACGGAGCTCTTTGGCTTTCATATTGTTGCCCAAGACGAACAGCTTCTCCGGAAAAGTCAACATTCTGTAAAATCACAATCACCAGTGAGTGGAAATAGGCTATGTAATATATGCATTTTGTTACACTTACAACGATGCCATTACCCGTCCAGTTGCGCTCCACGCAGGCGTCTCGCAGTTTTAGGCCTAATTTGGAAACGCCTGGTCCCAAATGCAAGACGCGTGGTCGGCTTACCGCAACGCCTGAACGGCTCTCTAGGTCAGCCACAACCGCATCGATAAGTGCCTCGCCAGAATTCAGCCATTCCCCTACATCGCGACCGGTCGCAAATCGGTCATCCCAGAAGTCTGGGTTATCGTAATCTGGGGCACCAGTAACTTTATGCAGTTTAACCGTTGACATTGTCGTGCCCGAAGAAAGAAAAGTTTGAATGCAAGATAGCGACCACGCGACTACACTGGTCATGTGACCTCTCAACGAAATTGAAGCATTTGAACATTGAACTATTCTCGTTTTCCTTGAAAATTTGAAATACTTGAATACAATGAAATACTTGGATACAATGATCTCCACGTGCATCAATTTTTCCTATTTAAGAGTTTGACTTGAATATTTCTATTTAGCTGCACTTCTGGCAACCAAGGTTGAAACCTTAGAACATTCGAAGTCCAAATGTGGCTGAAGCTAAGCTCCACTGCCCAGAAGCTAACAGGAATATATATCGTCAACTCCGATTTAGCCGATCAAAAACATTTGAACTGTGGAAGCACTTGAGGTTTTCAGACATAGTTCTTCATCTATGTTCTCAATAACATTTAGTAGCACAGTTATCGTTTCCAATTAATTGTTCTGTGGTTCCATGTCTCCACCAGCCTCAACAATTGAAGGTAATTGATGCTCGAAAATTGGTTTTGACAACTGGAGATGTCAGGAGTCCGCAATTGAACATGCAATTTCCAATAATATATTGTGTAATATCCAAGGAGCATAGCATACGTTCAATGTTAGCGGCCACGAGTGACCCCTGACTTGTATGATTCGTCTGCGTACGCATCTAAGGCCCCCTATCTATCCCCAACCCCACTTTCAATGTTCACTCCCGCTCATCGGAACAAATTCGGTAGAGCATTCGAAGGAAGGGAAAATTCGAAATACCGGCCTTATAACTGCATGGCGCCTAGTGGAGCAAAATTAGACCTAAATGTCCATCATTGCTTGTTTCAGGTCCCCTCCGTTGGCATCATTGTCGAATCCAATCAACCGTTAGATATTGATGGGTCCCACTGCAGTTCCCCAAATGACATGCAATGTGGGTAGAGTGATCCTCTTCAACCCCTGGTTTCTAATGGAAATTTCCCAGAGATGAGATGAATCACGAAAAGGAGGCACTCGGTGGTCAAGAACTATAAGAACGGGTAGGTCTCTCTGGTAATGGTCATGTCATTCTCTACCTTCACTCTCATTAATTATTCTGTTGACCGGAATCCGCCATTCTTTTAACCTTCCATTTCTCTTCTCGTTATCAACTTCTGCTGAGCAGAACTCCACAAATATGCCTTCTATCTCGCACTTGTTGTGTGCCGGCCTAGCTGCCACTCTTGCCATTGCGGCCCCGACCCCTTCAAAAGTGTCAGACGTCGTCAAGAGGTCCTCATCTACTTGCACCTTCACCGATGCCGCAAGTGCCACGGAGAGCAAGTCGGACTGTTCCAAAATCATCCTCAGCAACATTGAGGTCCCTGCTGGCAAGACTTTGGCGTTGACCGACCTGAACGATGGGACTGAGGTAAGATCGCTCGTGCTCCCAATCCACAGCCATGCTAAGTGGTATAGGTCATCTTTGAAGGAACCACTACATTCGGTTACAAGGAATGGGATGGTCCCTTGATCAAGATCTCTGGATCAAGCATCACCGTCACGGCCGCCGACGATGCTGTGATTGACGGAGATGGTTCTCGTTGGTGGGACGGCGAAGGTACTAACGGTGGCAAGACCAAGCCCAAGTTCTTCTACGCGCACTCCCTGGATGACTCGACCATCTCGGGTCTAACCATCAAGAACACCCCCGTGCAGGCATTCAGCGTTCAGTCGGACAACCTCGTCATCAAAGATGTCACGATTGACAGCTCGGACGGCGACGACAACGGCGGCCACAATACCGATGGCTTCGATATCAGCGAATCCTCCTACATCACTATCACCGGAGCCGTGGTCAAGAACCAAGACGACTGCATTGCGATTAATTCGGGCGAGAACATCTATTTCTCGGGCGGTACCTGCTCTGGTGGACACGGTCTGTCCATTGGATCCGTTGGTGGCCGCGACGACAACACCGTGAAGAACGTCACTATCACCTCGTCAACTGTTAGCGACTCTGAGAACGGTATTCGTATCAAGACCGTTTACGACGCTACTGGCTCCGTGTCTGACGTGACTTTCTCCGATATCACCCTGTCCGGCATTACCGACTACGGCGTTGTTATCGAGCAGGACTATGAGAATGGCTCGCCGACCGGTGACCCATCCAACGGTGTCACTATCTCTGACCTGACTGTGAACGGCATCACTGGTTCCGTCGAGGATGACGCTGTCGAGGTGTACATCCTTTGCGGCGATGGCAGCTGCTCGGACTGGACCTGGAGCGACGTCGACCTTACCGGTGGAAGCACTAGTGATGACTGTGAGAACGTGCCCTCTGGGGCCTCGTGTTAGAGTTCTGCATGGTACTTTTGCGCTTGAATTGATGAAATTTGGTACTTCGGGTATTTTACCCGGGGAAATCAAACTGCAGCTAACCTTAAGAGGTGTCATCAATTCTTTCCTTCCCGTGAGCCGCGTGTGCAAATGCAAGGATGGTATCTGAAGCCTTGGAAACTGTGATCCACGTGCAATTGACATAGACCATAGACTATATCACTTTTAATATACTCCAAACACCAATCTTTTCCACATAGCCACGATAGTCGTTTGCCTTTCCTTTCTTTCCACAGGAAAGGCGGACAACCGCATCAGTCCGAATCCACCAATCTCAGCTGCGCCGTGCCACCTTGGCAAACCGCCACTTCAACATACGGTCGGGGTGGACCTCGGAACGGCTCGCATGGACCAACAATAAACAATTCAACGCACAAATATCCCATTCAAGGAAAGTGCAGTTGACGAATCAAGTAAATTCAACAAAATGAACAACCGGATCAACAGTAATAAACAGATATGCATGACAGTAGTCCCAAAAGGGCACTGGCGCAAAGTCGAGGAAGAGGTCCATGTCCTCGTTGGTGTCGGACAACTTTTCCATCAATATGATTGTCCAATGAACCTCATGGCTCATTTCCATTGGCATGGAAGAAATTATTCTATTTCCTCACGGATGCGGACCTTGCTTTCCTGTACCTACCAGTTTTGCTATGAAGATAAGTGGAGATTTTTGCGGGGATGTCAGAAGCCAAAAATCAGGAAAGCTGGGAAATCTGATCATTCCTCTTTTCCCTCATTCTTTGTCCCCGTAATAACATTTGAATGATATACACTTTATCTGGTGATGGCGGAAGACAATCAGACCATCTCGGTGGTAGGTTTGAAAGTTTATCGAGTTTCCGGTACACTAACTGGCACTAGGATACGAACATTTATCAGGCCGGTAGCGGCGGTTATCTCAATGACTGGCAATCGTATGATACCTACACGGTGTTTGGGAATGTTCTCTAAACATTTAGGGAAACTAGCTCGATCGGTTCATTGATTTCTCGAGGTTTAATGGAAAATGGTCGTCGGTAAGTAAACCGTATTGCTATAACGGGCGAAACTGACGAGAAATAGTTATCAAACACTCAGCAAGAAAGGATACTTGTACGATCAAATGACAAAAACATGACAATGTTTCTCACAAGGTGACAGGATGCCCTCGGATGAACAAATGTTCGATTCTTATGAAGCTGGGTATGCCAATTCATTCCGGAATCCCAATCCCGATTAATAATGATCGAAAAGACACCTTGTCGCACTCGTCTTAGAGTCAGACAAGGCAAACCCCCTATTCCGTTCACCTATCGGAGATAGGCCAGCGCATATCCTCGATCTTGGCACGGGCAAGGGTAACTGGGCAATGTGAGTAAAACGAGGCTATTCCGGATCGTTACTAATCCATACAGTGATGTCGCCGACATGTATCCCGAAAGTAAATCCACGTTAACGAGTTCAAGCACCGACACTGACAATTCTTAGCAACCGTTCGTGGTGTGGACCTGTTCCCACCCCCTGTAACCTGGATGCCCCCCAACTGCGTATTTGAAGTAGACAACGCCCTCGAAGAATGGACATGGCAACAACCATTCGATCTCGTCCACATGCGCATTATGATAGGATCATTCGATCCTAGTGAGTGGAACAAACTCTACAAGCGAATCTACGAGTATGCCACATCACCATAACCCATGACCCAAAAAAATTTCTAACCAAAAATAGCAACCTACGCCCCGGAGGCTGGATCGAACAACTCGAAGCCTGTCCCTGCATCGATAGCGATGACGAAAGTATACCCGCAGACAGCATTCTCCGAAGCTGGTTCCCGAACATGAAAGCATGCGGCACAGCAGCGGGTCGAGACGTAATGATCCTCGACACAATGGCGGATTCAATCCGCGCAGCCGGATTCGTCGAAGTACACGAGAAGCCTTACAAATGGCCGATCGGAGCATGGGCACGCGATCGCAGATTCAAGGAAGCTGGCATGATCAATTTCCAGCACTGGATGGGCGGGATGGAAGGGTGGTCTATGTGGCTCTTGACTCTTGACTAAATTCGGATCCCCATCGCCGTGGACGAAGGATGAGGTTCTTGTTTACGTTGCGAAGATGCGGGCTGAGCTGAAGAATCCGCATTATCACGGTTATCAGCGAGCGTAAGTTTAGGCTTGGTGATATTGCTGGGCGTGCTAACGGGTTTTCAGGCGACGAGTATGGGCGCGGAAGCCGTTTGAGGGTGAGCTTTCGACACCTGATTCGATGGCGCATTCATGAAAACCTACTATGCTGGAGAATCGGGAGATATAGTGTTGATCGGATATTGCTGCTGGATGACTACCTTGGAGTTGCTGAATTAAATGTTTGGTATGCCCTTTGACTGTACTGGAATTGCCCCGGATGCTTGTTTTCGTTGGAGGTTGTGTCAAATTGCTTTTACCAGAAAGTAATGTAGTTTGTGAAAGAAAGATAAACAGGATTTAGAGCCTCCAGTGGTAATGAATAGAGTTTGAAGCTTGTTAAGGATCCCTTGACTCACCTTGCAGCTTAATTCTGGTGTTTTCTAGTCCGATGATTGGTCCATCGCGAGGAATGCTCGATCCTTGACATCATCGCAAATCATCAAGATTCCAGTTCAGACAAAAACGTGTCTTTACAATCTTTTCATTTTCCTCTTAACATTTACGCAATTCGCGATGCCGGACACACGGAAGAAGATCGCCATCATCGGCGCTGGCGCTGCAGGGATGGTATGTGCTCAACACTGAATCAAGAACATAACCTAATATCGAAACAGTCATGTGCGGCCAAATTAGCAAATCATACGGATAAATTCCAAGTCACGATGTTTGACACCGACTCACACACAGGTGGCCAAGCAACTTCAATCACGCTAGATGAGTCCGCCCACGGAGCAGGCTGGCTTAACGACGGAGTGCAAGGCGGTTCCGCCATTTTCCGTCACACGTTTCGCTTCTTTCACCAATACGGGTATGAACCTCAGCCAGTCCAACTGCAAGTCTCGTTTGGCAAAGGGGCAGACGATTTCTGGACGAATGTGTTTCCCAGTCCCCTTGTCGATCGCCATTCTCGGGAAATCAAAAAGTTAGGCAAGGTGCTAAAGTGCATTAAGTACATGATGCCAATCCTGGGAATTATGCCGGTGAAGGTGATCCTGCGCTTGTTTGGATTCAGTCGCGATTTCAGCAACAAGATGGTCTTGCCGCTGTTGGCGTTGTTTCTTGGAACGGGGAATCAGACTCCGAATGTGTCGAGCGTGTTGCTGGAGAGATTGTTTGATGATCCGCAGATGAGGTTGTGGAATTATGATCCAGACACCTTGCTGCCCAATTTGCCAGTGATGTATACATTCCCCAATCTTGGGGACTTTTACAGGGACTGGGCTTCGGATCTTCGATCTAAAGGGGTGGATATTCAATTGAATTCCGCTGTGAAGATAATAGAACGAAACAATAAAGCTGTTGTGTTGGAGGTACGAACAAAATCAGGTGATAATAGCGACTCATTCTCGGAACCATCGACTTTCACCTTTGATGAATTGGTTCTCTGTTGCCCAGCCGACGAAGCAAAGAAACTCCTCGATCAGCAGGCCACCTGGCGAGAGAAATGGGTATTGGGTGGTGTGAAATTCTTTAATGACATCACCATCACCCATTCAGATTCAGATTACTTTCAAAAGATCTTCGAGACGCAATATGATCCCACATTGTGTGCACAGCCGACAACCAAGGAAAGGAAAGACCAGATTTCATTTGCCGAGCAGCAACCTGCCTGTCAGAAGGATGGATGGCTAGGATACCGACCCATGTATTACACGCATTCATTTGCATCTGATCCAGACAAGATTGAAATGGGATTCGACTGCACAAACTACCAACACCAATTCCGTGATAATATAGGCGCAGGTAGTCCACCACGACCCCTGGACGAGCATGTCTTCCAGACTATCTTCTTGAATGACCAGCAGCAGGATCTCTGGACATGGAATGATATCGATCCGGCGAAGATCATTAGCCGGAAATGGTGGCACCAGTTTGGTCATCGGTGGCAACATTATCTTCGTGTTGTCCCTGGGATGATGTTCATTAACGGCAAGAATCGAACTCATTATGCCGGTAGCTGGACTATGGTTGTAAGTACATTAGTATCTTGAATATTTTCTATTCGCTAATGAATTTAGAATATGCACGAAATTGCTTGCATCTCTGGTATTGCAGCTGCTCACCAGCTGGGTGCACCCTACGAGCCATTTGATGACTTTGCCGAAGATTTCTTTGCAAAGTATCTACTGGTTTGTCATGGAGCGCGTTATAAACGAGGAAAGGAGAAGCTAACTTGAATCATATATGGGGGACTCGTGTATAATATCTAGAGGACATATCGGAAACTCTCTATCTCATGGTCTGTCTTGTTGGAGAACTCATCCTGGAGCTCCTCTGCCTCGGTCAATTGTCTCGGAGATCCGTAAAGCCGATCACGACGACGGTTTTCCCAAACGTAAAACACGTAGAGGCAAATTAAAAAGAAGATACCCAAAACCAAGCCAGACATGGCTGCTTTTATACCAGTCTAAATTTGAATTAGTAAGATAACACAGAACATGAGATTCGAATCAATGACTCACGGGATACGCAGGCTTCTCAGAAGGAATGAAGAACTGAGGACCGACGATATTTCCAACACAGTATGCCACAAACATCATGGCGCTGACGGTACTCTTCTTCGTGAATCCAGCGACGTTTGAACTGATGAGACTCAGCGATAGAGGAATGTTGGCTGCGAACACTGCTCCGAGGGAGAGACCAGTGAGTCTGCCAGCACGGTTTTCATCATCCAGCTTCCAGATGAGAGCCATTCCAATAACGGAGACTGAACAGTTCAAAATCATCATCGGGATTCTGCTGGAGCGCACAAAAGTGGCAAACCCAGATGTAAGTAGAAGGAAGACGAGTTGGGCCGCTCCAATAGGCATTTGCATGATGAGAGCCTTGAGGTTGGAGAAACCAAACCCGGCAATGATAATAGACGAGAAACTGGTGATACCACCATTGCAGAGATTCACGCAAAGGGTGTATAGCACAAGACACCAAGTCTGTGGGTCTTTAATGGCCATTAGGACCTGGTTCCACCGGAACTTACCCACATCCATAACACCAGTCTTATTGGTAAGTGTTCGCTGTATAGCAATTGTTTTCTCGGTCGGGTTGAAGAACACCACCTTGGCTGGGGAATCCGGCAGGAAGGCTGCTAGAACGAATCCATAGGCAGATGTGACGGCACCTAGGATGAGGAATAGCAACTGCCAGTTATTAACAGTATTGTTCTTAATAAGACCAATGCCGTATGCGACCAGACCGCCGATGATTGATGCAATGGAGTTTCCAATGAACCAGGCTGCCTGTCTCGCGGGCTGTTCTTCTCTCTTGTAGAACATTCCTGTGATCATGGCAAATCCAGGAGCAATAGATGCTTCTCCGACTCCTAGGAAGAATCGGGCTGCCATTAGTCCACTAAATGAGGTACAGGCGGCGTGGCACATCAGAATTCCACCCCATATGAAAACGGCCAAACTCAGGTATTTTCCAAGCGGAAGTCGTACAATTAGGTAGGAGCTGGGCCAACTCCACACAAGGTATCCGAAGTAGAAGACGGCTGACGACCAGTTATATTCGGTGCCTTTGAGGTGCTGGATGAAGTGGTGGTTAGAAAACATTCAAAGAAACAGTGTGATTTAAAGAATGAATGCTTACCAGGTCCTCTGTTAGTCCAAATAGCGTTGCCTGACTAAGGGCCAACTTGTCCATATATTGAAGCATGTAACAGAATCCCATGAGAGGGATGAGACTAGATCTCTGTTAGAACACATTCCTCGGTAAGTGAGATTGACACTTACAAAAGGTCAAGTTTCCAGAGAACCTTTCTTTCCATCTGTGGAGTGACATGTGTTTCCAGGACTTCACCAAAATCCACATCTTTGGCTGCAGGGTTGGATCGGACCTTCAATATATCGAGATCAACTGGCGGTGGTGGTTTGTTTGACATGTTGAATTTTGGTAACTAATGAGAATGATGAAAATTTGAAAAAATAATTGAGATGAGATGGAATTGTTTAAGTATCAAACTTTGGAATTTTCTGTGAATTGAATTGATTGAGAATGTGATCCCCAGGCGCTACCACAGTACATAAAGTTAACAAGGAAGCAGTGGCGAAATGGGGACCCCCTCTATGCCCAGCACATCGTATTCCACGGCCAATACTATGACACATAGAGCAGGCTCATACCCACCGACCTTGGCTATACCCTCGGTCATGCACCAGGAAGAGCAATTTGCGAGCAAGCGGCTTCAAATATCGGCAGTCATACGCGACTATAAAGGGTTTCGGAAAGGTAAATCAACAATGCTCATACGCTTCACAGAGATAGAGTTACTTCGCCCCGCTTAATGACAACTGTGTGTTCCTGGGCAAGTCACGGAGATTAGGGCCCATCGGCAGACTAGCCAATTAGTGTTGTCCCGTCGGCAATCAGCCCTCGGACCTCCTCCTATCGGTGACCCATTTACCTATCAGAAATTGATTAAAAGTCATGGAACCCCGCCGATCTACCATAATTCGAAAGCTGATAGTCAATTCATGTGTCATACTTTTTACCCCACAGATTGAAAACATGGGGAGACCCACCATCGCCGAAAGAGATCAAACGTAAACTCTCAAGCTCGCCAAAAACATCTTTGGATCGGCAAACGCCTTCCGATAGCTCCATTCGTCGGCAAAAACGTTATCCGATAAGTTTCCGATATCGATAGGGAAATGCTGTCACCCATGTGATGACCCCTCATTCTATTAAAACATTGGTAGCCCTCGAAATTGACAGAAAAATTTCTGCCAATTTTGAGCACAAGCATATCCCAATATGAGCGTCTCCGCCGTCCAGCTAGATAGCGTCCGAGCATCCGTAGATGCTGCATTGGAAACATTGCACGAATCCTTGCGAAAATTGAACCACGAGGTGAATTATTCGCTAATCTTCCCACGCGCCGTTCATTAACTCAAACTTATCGCAGATCTGGTCGCATCCCGAACTCGCCTACCAAGAGCACCATGCCCATGACACCATCTGCGACTTCCTCGAACAACAAGGTTTCACCGTTACTCGCCATGCATACGGATTGGACACTTCATTCGAAGCCCTCAGCGGATCGGGCGGGCGTTTGATCAATTTCAACGCCGAGTACGACGCGCTCCCCGATATCGGTCACGCCTGCGGTCACAATCTTATCGCGACTGCCAGTATTGCCGCATTCCTCGCTTTATCGTTCGCATTGAAGAAATACGACATCCCGGGACGGACCCAGCTCCTAGGAACACCGGCCGAGGAAAACGGTGGTGGAAAGGCCAAGCTGATCGAGGCAGGGGCTTACAAGTCCGTGGATATTTCTCTTATGGCGTAAGTTTCTTCCACCGGAATGCTCGATACCTTCTCTAACTCCTCCAGTCATGGTGGACCTGAGAAAATGGACTCAGAGCCCGCGGGTGACTACGTCGGCATTGCCGGAACCCTCATGAACGCACGTAAGAACCTCCACTGCGAGTTTAAGGGTAAGAGTGCGCATGCTGGTGGGAATCCGTGGGCTGGTGTCAACGCCTTGGATGCGTTGGTCACTTCGTATAATAACGTGGCGGTGCTTCGTCAGCAACTCATGCCGGAGCAGCGTATCCATGTTGCTTTTACGGATGTGCCTAAGGTGGCCAATGTGATTCCAGCGTATACCAAGGCGTTCTGGCAGGTTCGAAGCCCGACATTGAAGGGACTTAACACCCTTGTGGCCAAAGTGCGCAACTGCATTGAGGCTGGTGCTTTGGCTACTGGGTGTGAAGCAACGATCACGGAGTGGGTCCCCTCTCCCTTGGCTAATTTCTGATTTAGAATGTGCTGACTGTCTTTTTTTCGCAGGGATGAGCTCTACACTGACGTGCGGTTGAATGACACACTCTGCGAGAGATATCAGGTCCACATGGGCTCATACGGTCGAAATGTGTTGAAGCGGTCTGAAAAGGTCATTACTGCATCATCGGATATTGGTATGTTTCTTTAGGGTGCTGTATATTTAAAGTGTGCGGAACTAATCCTTGAACAGGAAACGTTAGCTATGTTACACCTACTCTACACACAATGTTCGGCATTCCCACCAAGGACAACAGCTTCCCTCATCATCCCAATTTTGCAGCCGCGGCGGGTACTGATGAAGCCCACGCTGAGGCAATCATTGTTGGGAAATCATTAGCCTTGATCGGATATGATATGGTCAGCAATGATGAGCTATACGAGACGGCACGTCGACAATGGCAGGAGGAGATTGCGCGTGATGATTAATAGATTGAAGATGTATATTAAAACATTGAACTGATATTCATACCTTGGATACAATTATTACTTCAAGTGCTTATCACCCTCATCCTTGGAGGTGCTCAAGTCTTTACTCAAGCAATGTAAACGACTAGTGCAACTGCCGCTGTCAATCTTGTGTGATCTTAAACCTAATTATGTCATGCCTGACAGATCGGGTGTCAGGACCCACTTTCCCACGGCTTATCGGCTTGGCTCCAGGTTTCTCTCTCGATGATTCAACTCTCTCCCCTCCCCACTCAAGCCGATGTCTGTAGATTAATCCACTGGATCTAGCTAGAGGTGGGGGATCGTGTCTTCATGTCTGGAAGGAACGCGCCGCGCTCAAAGAGTGGTTAGTTATTCCCTCCACATCCGTTTCATTCCCTCCGAGATCGCGACTAATCCGACTCTGCTCCACTCAGGCTGCAGCACCTGTCGGCGGCGCAAGGTGAAATGCGGCGAAGAACGACCCGTCTGCAAGCGATGTCTGAATCTTCATCTCAGCTGTGAATGGGGCGTTCCCGTGAAGCGTGGCCGCAGTGCTCAAATTCGACATCTTCAGCCCGCCCAAACGGCCCCGGATCAGACGCTATGGCCGGCGTCGGAAGCTGGTGATGGGGTGGTGGACATTTCGCCCGACGCGCTCCTCGATGGCTTCTCACCAATATCATGGCCTGGCGATACAATACCGTTGGAGCCTCCACACGTAACATCTTTTTATCCGCCTGTCGCCCCCATCCGAATAACAACGCCCCTCTACCCCCCATTGGGCGGCAACGAGATCGCATGTGCGAACTCTCTCACACTCACCGAGCATGACCAAAAATACTTTCAATATTTCCCCTCCTCGTCCATTGTCCATTACTATATGAAAGGATGGGATTGGAGTAGCCTGGGTTATCTTTACCAAGGTCCGGCTGCTACGAACAAGGTCATCATGCGAATGATCCTGGCCTTGTCCGCCAGCGACATGTATCGCCATGGATTGGCGGTCAGATCGCCAGGTCGGCCGACTGCTGAAGATCATGGGCGTTTTCACTATAGTCTGGCCGTTAAGGAGTTCCGGCAACTCCTGGAGACCCCCCGGAGGCAAGTCTCCGTGGCCGAGCTCGAGATAATATTTGCCACCATGTTCCTCATGGTAGTGTACGAATGGCAATTTGGCAACTCGGTGCGCCATCTACAGCTTCATCTCCACGGAGTTCGGTCACTGCTGGAGTCTCACCCCCAGCTTTTCCGCATCAAGGACGTCAATGATGTGTTCTTGACTGCTGACGACGATCCGACATCCCTGGAGGATGCGGTCGCAGCAAAAGTTTCATTTATCCCAGAACAATTTCTTCTATGGATGCTGTAAGTTTTCCATACTTTACCCGCTCCGGCCCTCACTCACATGTAAAGGTATATCGACACTAGTTCCCGGCCCATGGGCCTGACGGAATCACTTTATGATTATGTCATGCAATCCAATAATCCCGCGTTACATCCAGATCATCTTCATCGATGTGCTCGTCTTTGGGGACGATGTTTCTGGGGCAAGCGATATCCAGACCAACAGGTTTTGGATGACATTGAAAATTATCGAGCTCTGGAGTTACTACATGCTGGTTTCACCTTACGCCACCGGACCTGGAAGGTGCTGGTAGACTCTGGGTCTGCTCCCGATACCGCCGAGTCACTTTTCCGTGAGATCATTTCCACGCGTGATGTATGCTTCAATTCAAAATCAAGTAAACACTTGCAACTAACAATGCTAGAAATATTCTGACCTGTTCATCACCGCCAAATTCGCCGGAGCCGTTTCCGCCCGACGCACACTCAACACAATATACATGGCTGTTTGTACATTTCATGCCCAAATCCTGGCTCACCGTCGGCTACTTTGCGTAGACAGTTTACCGGCAGCTATCCATCGGCAAGCCACAGCTGGAATCATAGATATTGCCCGCAAGCAGTACGCGGCCGATCCCCGACTACTACGACGTCTACACTGGTCTCTCCTGATGGCCGTTATCGAGACGGACGACGCTAACCAACAAGTATGGCTCCGACAACGCCTTTTCGAACTACGAGGCTTCCACTCAGAGTACGTTTGGGCCAACGAGATGGCCGATGAGGTCCTGGCTCGGCAGGACGTGAGCCAGGGCTGCTACGTGAATCTTGCCGAGCTACTGCTCCAGCGACTTCATTCGCCATGACGCCTGATGCTTTTGTATACTTAGCCGTAATGTCTATAGAACTATTAATGTGTGGCATTGAAAGTCACGATACATGATAAATGCGCATCCGCTTCAAATTCCTCAATCATGGACTATTCTCCAAGAAATACGCATCGTACGCGACCTCCCCCTTTGCCCGTGTCGCCCGTCCAACAATCACCCGATCATTCATCCACTTGTATTTATCGTGACCGGTCTCAATACGAACATGAAGATGGAACCAATACTGACTAGGATCAACCGGCCCACCCTCCATAAGCGCTTTAAGCACCTCAGGCGGCCCAGCCCGTGTTCCCTCCGTGCTAGCAAAGATCAGTCTATACGCATAGCCAGAACAAGCCAAAAATCACACTTACCGAATATAAATGAACGCTCCATCGTCGCTCTTAATCACATAATTCGTGTTCACATGAGTAGTCTGATCCTCTTCCACAATCCTGTCATACCATCAGCATCAACCGTTCCAATTGAAAATTAACCACATACATGAAATCCGCCCCTCCAGGAACAACCTCCCCCTTCAAATGCGGGCCACTAACCACCCCCGACATGATAGGCACACAACGACGCCGACCGTAGGGCCCATGTCCGATCTCCATGGGTGTATCAACCGCACATCGGAGAGTGAAGAGGTGGCTCAGTTTAGGCGGAGGTGAAATTGTGTCCATGGTTGGATATTGATATGAGGTGAGTTAGAAGGTAGATCTGATTTGATCTGCAGTTTGGGGTTGGGGGTTTAATTAACTAGTTGGAATTCTCCCCACACCCGGTGCTTTCCGATCCCACAATCCCACTAAGTAGTGGGTGAGTGGGTATTCGGGGATGTATGGATTACTTTAGTAGACTTTTAGATGGCTTTTATATGGGTCTGTGCTTTTTATTAAGTCCATCTTTGAGGATGGTTCAAATGGTACGGAGTATAGGACTTTTTATTCAAAAATTGTTGAATGATTGGGATTAATGTGAATAATGTTTCGAGATCTAGTTCAGCCGAAGAAATACCGAGTGTTGACATCATCTAAGCTTCATGTACTCATTGCTCCACAATTTTGCCGCTTATTCCGGTTCTACTTACTATCAAGTTTGATGCTTGACGCAATCTGACTTTGAGGTGACATTTCAACGTTGGAATGTCTTGAAATTGTATTCCTGTTTTGTCTTACTTGGTTTTGAAATGAATTAAGAACTTGAAAATTATGTAAAATATCCACATCAGGCTTATCTAAACATCAAGATGAAAGCCCCCGTTTCCAAGTCTTCAAAACATCAGAAAAAAGGAGAGTCTGAGGATTATCAGGCCCTAAAACTCTTGTCTGTCTAGCGACGCAGTCTTCAAGTATATCGACAGCATCGGACATTCGGCCTAGAGACAACCAGGTGGAAGCGAGATGGTGCATACTTGTGAGAGTATCAGGGTGGTTATCCCCGAGATTCTTCTTCCGGATTTCCAAAGTTTGCGTCTGAATCTTCTCGGCCTCCTCGTGTCGACCTCGACGGTTATATATCCACCCAAGGTCGTTCATATATGTCAGATGATCAGGATGGTCCTCTCCGAGCTTCGTCCTGCTCATCTCCACCACCTTTAGCTGGAGCTCCTCAGCCTCCTCATACCGGGCTTGATTCCGTAAATTCGACGCCAGGGAAGCCATGCTTCCTATCGTATAAGGATCGTCATCGCCAAGCCTCATCCTGCTCATGTTCACGACTTGCACCTGAATCTTCTCGGCCTCTTCGTATCGCTCTTGATACAAAAATTTCAAAGCAAGGTAAGACATGCTTTTTATCGTATCAGGATGGTCATCACCGAGCTTTTTGCGCCTTATCTTCATCGCATGTGACTCTAGCCTCTCGGCCTCCTCGTATCGCTTTTGGTCTGAGAAGATCAACGCGAGCTTGCTCATTTGGTTTAGTGTATCAGGATGCTCATAGCCGAGTGACTTTTTGCTCAGCTCCAACACCTGCACCCCGAAAGTCTCGGCCTCGTCAATCCGGCCCTTGGTATAGTATGCTGAGGATACCAGAGAAATACTATCAAGTGTCTTTTCATTCCCTTCGCCCAGTAATTTCATTCTCTCTTCCATTGCTTTCGTTGCCATCTCTATCATATCGGCGTCGTGACCGCTGGTCAACGCATAATATGCACATTTATGAAGCAGCGAAGCCCAAGCTTTCCGAGACTCCGGCGATAGTGACTCAGGTCCTTGTGACATTGCCAATTTGACATGTGGTAGGAGAGATCGACACTTCTCCCAATTCTCATACTCACCAGTCGGAAACTCATCGTAAAGATTCTGGACAGAATTCCCCTTCCATCTTTTTATGTTGCCGTGAGCTTCCAACCAAATTCGCGTGGCCAGTTGCACCAATCTATGCATCGTGATTACCATGCCATCCCCACTAAGAGATATGAATGAGTAATCTCTGAGTGTTGCAATGGAATCTTTGAAATCATCAATCATAGCAGATTCCGGGGTCTTAGTCTTATCCTGTTGCGTAGTCGACCTCGGGCGTGCTCTGGCGAGCTTTTTGGCCCGGTCTAGAAATCCTCTCATACGGCTTGGGCTTGGGCTTGGGCTCGGGCTTGGGTTGCAGCTGCTTTCGTCTCGAATCCGGAGAAGTTTCTCTCGAATTTCTTGTCGGTCGAAAAAACACATGAGAGAGAGCAAATCAGCTGCAGACGGTTTTGTCCGTCGAAGATGGTTAAATGAAATTTGCCATGTGACTAGGATAGAGTTGTTCGCTTCCCAATCCCGATATGCAAGATTGGCTTCTTTTTTAAGGAGTATCGTGGCATTGCGGTCACCCTTTCGGAAGTCCTCCAGGTATCGTGACACGGAATATAGCGGTCCGAGGTTTCTGATATAGCTTGCTGCCTGCACAATGGCCAGCGGCATACATTCGAGCTCATCAACTAGCTGTGCGCTGTCTTGACTTTCTTCAAGCTTTTTGTGAAGAAGCTCCAGTCCTTCAGACTTTTCCATTGGGTCAATTTCGATAAGATCTCTGTAGTCGACGATTTTCAAGGCAACATCTCTGGACCGGCTTGTGATGATGATATCTCCTTTTAGACTGCTAGGGAGGTATTGCAGCAGTGGCTTTGTCATGGTTTCCCCCGGACCCGTCGTTTGGCGCTTAACAAGGAGCTCATCGTCGTCAACGTTATCAAGGATGAGAACCCACTTTCCTTTCCTCTCATCGCGGAGCCAGTCTTCGATTAGCTCAAGTACGTTGGTGTTAGGATCCCGACGGTCAGGAATTTTGACCTGGTCAGCTATGTCTCGGAAGCTTTGCTCAAATCGAGCTGCGCTGCTTCCATGGACCCAGAAAACCCATGTGTCGGGTGATCTGGATCGTAGCCGATATGAGTACTCGATAGCAAGTTGCGATTTTCTTCGAAATATTAGCGACATGGATTGAGGACTTTTGCATTTAATACTCACCCGACACCACCAAGGCCGACAAGCGCTATTCTAGACCCTGCAGCTGAACTTTTCTCCTGGATCCGACTTAAAAGTTTGTCTCGGCTGACAAAATCTGCATCACGCTTGAACGGGACAGTTGATAGAGGAATTGGCGGTGTCTCCGGTCGCTCTGTTGTGGCAAGCAGCTATTAGCCAGTCGGCTTGGGCCTGCTCGTCTTTGAGGTCCTCAACCTTACCACGGTAATGTATTTCTGTCGTGAATGTGCCGTTGTTGATCCCTACTTGAGCCCCATGATTTATTCCGGAGTAATTTATCGCCGTCATGATGTAGACCACCCATTGACTTTAGCTCGAGTGAAATTTGGCTTGCTCAGCTGAAGGAGGGGCATGGGCATGTCTTGAATCTCACCATCAGGTGACTTAGCGAGTAAACATCCAGTCAGAATATGATTGGCTGCAAATCTACATTGATTTATGTTGCGAGTTTATTCAGGAGCACTCATGGAGGAGGAAGAATAGGTGAACGTAGGTAAAATCAAGGGAAAGTGCTACTATTCTCTTTCTGATTACCTGACAGACGGAAGAAAGATGACGAGGAATCAGGGGATATGTAGCCCAACTAGTCCCAATTTGGAGGACACTATCAAACGCCAGCCCTGAATGCCTCAGGCTCCAACCATCTTGGTCACGAATACAGAGCGTACATATAGTGGCTGGACAAAAGTATTTGCACCCCATCCCGGTAAATGTGGACCTGAGGGTGCACATACTTTTGTTTAGTCACTGTATCATGTCCGGGCTGTGTTGTTTTCTCTCCCACAGAGAAGACTTACATGTGCAACTCCCACTTTCCTCTACCCTAGGCTGAAACCCTTTTTACTACCTTACATGTCCCAGGGCGCCGTTCTAAGCAAAAGACCGAAGTCGAAGCGCATACTGTATAATGTCCCTGGCGCATGAGGTCTCCAATTTCCTGAGAGTGATGAGTCTGTGCGCAAGAAACGCGCCGAACGAATGCAGAAAAGCGCCGCTCTTGCAGGGCTTTTCGTGTCGGATGTGAATTCAATGCAAGCGAGATGAAGAATCCGAGGCTTGGGAAAAACCCTGATCTTGGGCTTACTACACTTGGCAGTAATTTATGTGGGGGACATTGTGATTGGTGTTGATTTGGTACGGGCTCACTCTACTCCAGGCACGGGCTTGATGATGGACTGAATTGACATTTGCATGATCGAGTGGCGCACACTCTTAGCCATCATATGCAGTTCATGCAATTCGAAATGATAACAATATTTCAGGCTACTATACGCACTCAAAACTGATATCTAGGTATTTTGGGTGTCACCTATTCGTGGATAGGCCAAAATTCACAAGCAATTTTTTGCAATATGTGCGATTTCGATCTATGCTTTCAAAATACTATCCAAATTATCTTTGGCGCGAGCCCCTTCTACAAACTTTAACACTGACATCTGAGGGTTCCTGAAACGTCCACGGATCCGTCGGCGTTGTCCTTCATTGAACTAGTCTCACCACGCTAATGCAGGTAACCCGGCCAAATATCCCTCAGGGTTCCATTTGCCGGCTTTAGCCTGCAGAACCGTGGATTGGTCACTTCGTCACGGATCCGCCCGACTCACTTTGTTCAGTATTGGTGGTGGCTTCCTGGAGATCCGGTGGCACTAACCCAGCAGGTACCCAGTACAGATCCATCGATTTAGCCGCCCGCCTGATCCGAACCAGAAATGGCAATCACAAGACTAAACATGCAGGGTTCATACTCATCTCAGCACGGAGCGTAGACCCCCACGGCCATCTCTGAAATGCGGGGAGATTGTCAGTCCCGCTGCAGAAATTGCCCTGAACTTGTCCGAAACACTGAACGAGATCTAGGAACTCCCTCCGTGTCCGCGGAGTGTTCATCAGTCTTCTTCTTTTGGAATAGTAGAACAGTGCGGAATGAACGGCCTTACGGACCGGGACGTCGTTGTCATGAAGCCGGCGCCAGGTTGATGCCTTATGAGAGAATATAAAATGAAGCCATACTCATCTGAAATTGCTCATCAAGTCCCTCAACAACTACAGTAGTCTACAACTTGGATCCCCTCAAAATGTCTGCTGCACTGTCTTACCGAATCTATAAGGGTGCTCTCCTCTTGACTGCCTTCTTGACCGCCGCTCAGGCACAGCAAGTTGGCACCTCAACCACTGAGACTCACCCATCATTGACCTGGTCGAAATGCACGAGCAGTGGAAGCTGCACCACGCAGAGTGGTTCAGTCGTCATCGATGCCAACTGGCGTTGGGTCCACAACGTTGGTGGCTATACTAACTGCTACACTGGCAATACCTGGGATGCGACGCTCTGCCCTGACGATGTTACCTGCGCGGCCAACTGCGCACTGGACGGTGCCACATACGAAGCAACCTATGGTGTCACTACCAGCGGCGATGCGCTTCGTTTGAACTTCGTCACTACTGCCTCGCAGAAGAATATTGGATCCCGTCTGTACCTGATGGAGGATGACACGACCTACCAGATGTTCGATCTGTTGAATCAGGAGTTCACGTTCGATGTTGACGTCTCGAACCTTCCCTGTGGATTGAACGGTGCCCTCTACTTCGTCGCTATGGACTCCGATGGTGGCATGGCTCGATTCCCTACGAACGCAGCTGGAGCCAAATACGGAACCGGTTACTGTGACTCTCAGTGCCCCAGAGACCTGAAGTTCATCGATGGTCAAGCCAACGTTGAGGGCTGGACTCCCTCTACAACTGATGTGAACTCGGGTATTGGTAACCACGGTTCCTGCTGCGCAGAGATGGATATCTGGGAAGCCAACTCGATCTCAAACGCGCTCACTCCTCACCCTTGTGACACTGCATCCCAGACTATGTGCGAGGAAGATGCTTGCGGTGGCACTTACAGTTCCGATCGCTACGGCGGCACTTGCGATCCTGATGGATGTGATTTCAACCCCTACCGCATGGGCAACACCTCATTCTTTGGTCCTGATAAGATCGTCGATACCTCGTCCGTCTTTACTGTAGTGACTCAATTCATCACAGATGACGGTACCTCCTCGGGTACCCTGAGTGAGATCAAGCGTTTCTACGTGCAGGACGGAGTTACTATCCCCAACTCCGTGTCCACCATCAGTGGTGTGAGCGGTAACTCTATCACCACGGACTTCTGCACGGCCCAGAAGACCGCCTTCGGTGATGAAGATGTTTTCGCTACCCACGGAGGCATGGCAGGTATGAGTGCCGGTCTTGCCGAAGGCATGGTTTTGGTCATGAGTCTCTGGGATGACCACAACTCCGACATGCTCTGGCTGGACAGTATCTACCCGACGAATGACACCTCAACTACCCCCGGTGCTGCCCGTGGTACCTGCGACATCTCATCTGGAGACCCGGCTACTATTGAGACCTCTGATGCAAGCGCCTATGTCATTTACTCGAATATCAAGGTTGGCCCTATTGGCTCCACCTTCTCCTCCGGCTCCAGCTCGGGCAGCTCTTCAAGCACTACTTCAAGCACTACTTCAAAGACCACGTCGACATCTACAAAGACTACTTCCACGTCCACCACATCCACCACTTCCACAAAGACCACTTCCACTTCGACCAAGACTAGTACCACGAGCACTAGCACCACCGGTGCTGCTCACTACGCGCAGTGCGGTGGAATCGGATGGACTGGCGCCACCACCTGTGTTAGTGGCTACACCTGCACTTACGAGAATGCCTACTATTCACAGTGCCTGTAGGCACCAATGACGAGCGAGGCTTGACATGACGAGAGGAAGATCTTGAAATTTGACACTTAGTGATTTTTGTTTTCTTTCTGTTTCTTCTTGATTATTGCTTTCCCTGTTCCCGAGGTCACTGCCAGTAGAGAATATTTTGCGAACTCAGATAATTTCCAGAACAATACATATCTATCTGAGTTAATTTCCGTTCAATTTCTTTAGATTTTCCATAAAAACCTCTGAAGGCTAGTGGTCACTTTTGGGCGTCCATATCCCGAGGTCTGCACGGGTGCTTAACGATCCCACTGCACCCCGCACTGTCAATGCAGGGAAAGTAAGCGCTAACGTCCATGTAACCTGGTGGGGGCGTTGATAGGTGGCGTAGGAATTCTCCGACTATTGTGGCGCTTCTCTGAAGGGTCAGGCTACTTTATCAATATATGCTAACTACCACGCGGAGAATGCTCCGACTAGTTTAAGCCATTTTCTCATTCTGCGCGGTCCTTTTGAACCTAACAACTCCGTACATGAAATAAGTATACAAAAGTAAATCTGAAGACGAAGTAATCTCAATATAGTGTTAAATACTGTTGCATATTTGTGAAACTATGCTAGGCCGACTTTGGGGCAATTCAACTTGAAATGGCAGTTTATATAAGAGCACTGCATTGTATGCTTTAGAGGGTTTAATTGGACGGCTTTATTATGAGTTTTTTCTTCCTTGGGACTTTTTGAATTTCAAGCTATGATTGGATTCTTGTAGAAGCATCAAGATTGGATTGTTCCTTGGGTGAGCATTGAAAATACCCTTGTCTCTCCATCGAGAGTGGCAACATACCCTATTTGAAACTTGCATGGCAAGGAGACTAGTCCCAATTTAGAGTCATCGAAAGCAAGTATCATGATTCAACGACGCCATTTCACAAGGTTGAACAAGACCCCGGAATTTATACGGTAATTACTATATCCAAATCTCTATCAACATCCAGCAAACTCTATCATTTCCACAGAAGCCCAAAATAGTAGCTCCCACCCCAGGCTCAAATTCATTGACCCTGAGCATTGACTACCGGGTTAATCATCACCCCTCCAGCTTCCACATCTGGTATAAAGCTCTGTCAAATCCGAATTAGGAGCCGGCTGAAGAATCCAGCCTATGAACTGTTGCATAGAGAGTACAAACGTCTTGCCTCTGAGATACAGTTTCCTCAGCCTAGTTGATCAATGGTTCATAAAGGGTTTGCCTGCCCCACTGTCCAAATGCCAAATCGCCTCTGTGGGGATGATGTAGTCTCCCACAGCGGCTCTTGACTGTCCCACAAAGCCCTCCAGCCATAAAAGGAGCCTAGTCCCCTGCGCTGAGAGAGAGCGGAGGCGAAAATACTCACGTTGCTTTCCCTCTGGTCGTCCCTGTTCAACCGAGCCCTGGAGGCACATTGAAAGTTTCCACGATTCCATCTCCTGTGGATATCTGGGTATAACAAGCCAGCAGTCTACACTAGCACAATCATTCATTAACCCGGAAGTGCGACATCATGCCATGTCCGGGTATCATCATCCTCCTAACTCACCCGCGAACAAACTAATATAACCAAGGAAGGCATCGCGGTACATTTCGGGATGGAAAAAATCATTATCGCGCGGCAGAGCTCAGGCACGATGTTTATGTTCTACCGGAATCAAAAACAGGTTACCGTCAGACCAATTTCCCGAAATTGAAGCTCAAGTGCCTACCCCGGCATCGTGGGGAACTCTCAGAACCGGCCGGGAATGGGCGCTGCCGAGCGGGGCTGGTTTGAGGTTAAATAATTATCCGCTTCCGCGGGGAAGTGCTTCTCCGGCAATCTCGACATGACGACAAGCCGTGTGAGACATTGAAAAGCGATGATCCGAGTATGGTCCCATGATCAATTTCGGTGAGGGATTTGGGTAAAGTGTTGACCTTGGAGACGACATTCAGGTCAGTCTTTGATTCAGTGGGATTTGGTAATTCAGTAAATTGGCCAAAAATGACATCATAATTTGATATTTCTGTAGGAAGTTGCACGCTAAATTCAACGAAGCTTCCATTTGCTATGGAATGTTCTTTGTGCAACTAGTTTCAACGACCGAAAATAAACGTCAGGGTCCATGGTCAAAATAAGCATTTATTGGGACTCTATGATTGGATCTCTAAGTGGATGCACAAGGGTTCGTACTTTGGATGCAGCCAGTTGACAGATCGGCACCATCGGCAGTCGATCGCCTAACGCTGTTAGTGACGCGAGAGTGGGGTGTCTAGATCTATATCCAAGTTGTGTGAGAGGCTGATGAAACTTACGGCTACCTTTAGGTTAAGCTTATTTGAAAAGTGAAAAGTATGATTGAATGATCATTTTAATCTCATTTGGATGTAAATGTAATACACGAGATTGAACATAAAGGACATGAGGATAATCGGTCGCTAAAATCACAAATGCAATGCCAGTGGGTTTTCTAATTCAGAAAGCTCCTACAGGGAGGACTTCTTCTGGCTGCGCTCGAAAGAGGACTTGGGAGGCTCAGAGTTGGGGTGGGGGTGGTGCTTCTTCAGGGCCATGGTGACGTTGTACTCCAGGTCGAGGGTGGCCTTGGGGTCGTCAGTCTTGGGCTTGAACTCAACAACGAGGTCATCCTTGACAGCGAAGACGGAGTCAATGTCGAGGTGAGGGTCGGTGCTGGGGTAGAGCTGGTTGATGACAGTGGCGTAGTCGGGGTGGGTGATCATCAAGTGGATGTGAGCGGGACGCATGGGGGAACGGTCCATGAGTCTGAGGAGGACACCGGCGGGACCGTCGGTGGGCAGGGAGTAGGCAGTGGGGTGGTAGCAGTACCAGTAGTACTCGCCCTTCTCGTTGGTGCGGAACTTGCCACGCAGGTTGTTCTCAGACTGCTCAGGATCCTGGAAGTCGTACAGAGCGTTGGCGGAAGCCTGCCAGATGTCGAGGACGGCGCCCTTGATGGGGGCACCAGTCTCCATGTCCTTCAGGACACCGTGCATGTAGGTGACCTGACCGTTGGGGAGGGGGTTCTGGATGATGCTGTCACCCAGCTCACGGAAGGGAGCGTTGGGAGACCAGAAGGGACCAAGGATAACGTTGGAGGTGGGGGAGAGACCCTGCTCAGTGACGATCTTGTTGGCGATCTCATCAACGAGGGACTCCAGACCAATCACATCACAAATACGGTGGCACTCGTTGCGAATGGGGGTGCTGATGGCACCGATGGTGTTGATGAACTCAACACCCATCATCCACTCAGCGGGAGTGAGCTCAACCTCACGAGCGAAGTCGTGGATGTGGCGGATGAGGGAACCCAAGATCTCGCGAGCACGAGGAGGGGTGTTAGGACCCATGGCATTAACGACATAGGGGGTGAAGTCGGGGTCCCAGCGAGGCGCGGCAGACATGATGGCGGTAGTATAAAAAGTGGATATAGAACCTTGTTGGTATAAAAAGATGAGGAATGGATGAAGAAGAAATAAAATCAGAGAGGATCGACCTCTTTATAAGTTTTTCTCTCAACCATGGGAACTTTCCCAAAGAAACTTACCCCGGATGACCATTTCGGCCCATTCCAGAGGTTCAACCCCGGACCGCACGGTCGGCAATGAACGGATGAGAAGAAAATGTACAAATCGGCAGCCACAGATTGCCAACTCCCGTTCTACCGGGATTAAGTTTTTCACAATGCCGGCTTGCCACATTCTACATCATCCGTGGTTTCTTTAACTCAATGATCATTGTAACCAATCAGACTATCTCATTCAATTCTAGGCAATCCGCTACGAGCGGTTATGTCTGGTGCCGCCCCTCGATGCCGGTTACTGCCCCGCACACTGGATAAGACTTCCTGTGGGCGCGTATATTCTGTATCCTTGACTCGGTAGCTACACATCGTATGATCCGTCCGGCTGTCTTCTCTCAGGCATCTGCCATTCTCACCAAACGTTCATTCTCTACAACTCCAATCACAACTATGAAGCATCACTTGATGGTCGGAACATGGGTCGCCCCTGGGCGTATCTACACTGTTCAATTCGACGATGAGGCTCTCACTTTGGAGCTGGTCAAGAAGACCGAAATCCCGGAGGCTGAGCCTATCTCATGGATGACCTTCTCTCACGACAAGAAGACTATCTATGGTGCTGCCATGAAGAAGTGGAACAGCTTCGCTGTGAACAGCCCCACCGATATTGTTCACCAGGTGTCGCACCCCGTCGCCGGTCACCGTATGTCCCGTCAACTCTTCAATTCCCAGTCAATTGGCCTTGAACTGGGCAATAGGCACTCTAGTACCTCTGGCTAACCCTCTTTAGCTCTTGCCCCCAGCGCCGACACCAACACCCGCGCCATTTTCGTTCTCGCCGCGCGCCAGGCCCCCTTCAACGTCTACGGAAACCCCTTCTACAAATATGCGGGGTACGGTAACGTCTTCTCCGTGAAGCCCGACGGAGCTCTGGATGTCAATGTCCAGAACTACGAGTACCAGGAGAACACCGGTATCCACGGCATGGTTTTCGACCCCACCGAGACCTACCTGTACTCGGCCGACCTGACTGCCAACAAGATCTGGACTCACAAGAAGGATGCTCAGACTGGTCAATTGGAGCTGGTCGACTGCCTGGAGGCTCCCGCTCCCGGTGACCACCCCCGTTGGGTTGAGATGCACCACACTGGCAAGTACTTGTACGTGCTGATGGAGGCTGGCAACCGTCTGGGTGTCTACGTGATTGATGAGCGCACCCACAAGCCCGTCTTCACCCACATTACCTACCCCTTGCTTCCTCCTGGTATGTCCCAAATCTGAAGATCCCGAGTCCAATTAGAATACTCATCTGTTTTATCTAGGTCTCCCTCCCCGCAACAAGTACCGCGGTGACGTGACCTTCACCACCAAGAGCGGCGAGTACCTGTTCGCTACCACCCGTTCCAACCACTTCGATGTGACTGGATACATCACTGCTTTCAAGCTCGGCCCCTCCGGTGAGATTGAGCGCCAGCTCTTCATCAACCCCACCTCTACTAGCGGTGGTCACTCCAACGCTGTTAGCCCTTGTGACTTCAGTGATGAGTGGGTCGCTATCTGTGATGACCAGCTTGGCTTCGTTGAGATGTACCGCTGGCGCGATGAGAAGCTTGCCCGTGTGGCGCGTGTAGACATTCCCGAGCAGGGCTTTGCCATGAACGCCATTTGGTATGATTAAATGATAAAAAGTGCAGTTAATATGTACATACAATCCAGACTATAGAATCTGGATATTTTATAATTGAACTATGAATCATAGACTTCTAGTAAAAATGATTGAGTTTGTAGACCCAAGTCACTTCGTACTCCGGACTCGCGGGGCAAGGAAAAAAAAAATATGGGGAAAATCGGCAAAGAACTCGGTTCTGCTTTGCTTTCTTCCGGGATGAGGGGCAACTGCCGATGACGATGGATTGGGACCAGATGGATTATTATTATCTCTGGCTTTCTCATTCTGACTCTGATTCATTCTATATCCAAAAAGTTCCTTGATTTAACCCCAAAATATACCCCGCCATCATGACTACCGGTCTTCTCTATGTGACTATGCAGCCTAAGGGCTCGCTGCCTGACACTCAATTCCACGACTGGTACAACACCGAGCATGGTCCTCTGCGTCTTCGTCTGCCCTTCTGCACTAATGGTTTCCGCTTCCGGGCCACCGATGGCGAGGCTCCTGAGTACGTGGCGCTGTACGATATCACCGACATGGACGAGTTGACCCGCAAGACCTACCTGGATCTCCGAACAGATCTTATTAAGACCGAGCGTGAGAAGAAGACCATGGCCCAGATTGACGTTGGCCGCAAGTTGTACGATCTGGTGGAGGAGCGGAGCCAGGACAACTACCGCCACTTGGAGGATCGCGCCGATAACGATCCCGAGACCCGCGGCAGCGTCATGATTGCTGTCACTACCGTCCTCGCCGACGCTGAGAAGGAGGCCGAGCACGACCGCTGGTACCGCGAGGAACACATCGACATGCTTGCCCGCGTGCCAGGATGGCGCCGCACTCGTCTCTTCCGTACTGCCGCCATTGACTCGGCTGCTCCCCGTGAGACCCTCGCTCTGCACGAGTACGATCCCGTCAACGGTCTGGGTGGTGAGGAGCACAAGGCCGCCATGAACACCCCATGGCGCGAGCGTCTCCAGGAGTCTGTGGTCTCCAAGTCCCGCCGCACTTACCAGTGGTACTACACCTTCGGCCCTGCTCCCCGTGAGCTCGCATCCCTTGCCAAGTCGGATGTGATCGGACCCTGGTCTTCCAACGATGGTCGCACTCGCACTTACCCCTCAACTACCCGCCCGGCTGTCGAGTCCTTCGTCACAACCAAGGACGGTGTTGAGATCCCCTACCGATTGGAGGGTAGCCTCGACCCCGAGGCCCCCGTCGTGGTTCTCAGCAACTCCATCCTGGTCAACTGGAACATCTGGGACCGCTTCGTGGATGCCTTCTTCGCTCGCAAGGAGAACCAGAAGTACCGTCTTGTCCGCTACCTTACCCGTGGCCGTCGTTCCGCTAGCGGTGAGCAGCCCGTGAACATCGATCTCCTCGCCTCTGACCTGAACACTCTCCTTGAGGCCCTGCGCGTCTCCCCCAAGGCTGCCCGCTTGATCGGTGTCAGCCTGGGTGGTGTGACCGTCCTCAACACTTCTCTGCTATTCCCCGAGCGTGTTGGCGCGTTCATCGCCTGTGACACCAACTCCTCTGCTCCGGAGTCCAACCGCAAGGCCTGGGGCGACCGTGTCGCTATCTGCGAGAAGGAGGGATCCGTGGACCCTGAGACCAAGGAGCCCATCGTCGGCGAGGAACTTGCTGAGGTCACCACCCGCCGCTGGTTCGTTCCCGAGTCTTACGAGACCCAGCCTGAGGTTCTGGCTCCTGTCAAGGAGGCCGTACGCACCAACAGCCTGAAGGGCTTTGCCCACAGCGTCCAGGCTCTGTGTGCCTACGACATCCGTGACCGCATGGCCAAGGCTACTGTTCCCGGTCTGTTTGTTGCTGGTTCTGGCGACGGTGTCCTGCCCCAGACTATGCAGAAGATGGCTGCCGATCTGAACGGTGGTGCTGAGCTGAAGATCATCGACCGTGCTGGCCACTTGCCCATGGTTGAGCAGCCCGAGGCCTTTGCCGATGTTGTTACTGAGTTCTTGAGCAAGATCGATGCTTAGATACATTATGAATTATATAAGGTTGATAGATTTGATTCCATATTGCAAGATTCCATAGCGAATGAGAAATGAAATGGTTGTTATGACGAAAGAAATTAAAGTGAAAAAAAATAAGAACCAAAATACCAAATAAGCAAAAGCACAAGCACAAGCATCATTTGAACGTCAAGTTCTATCCAGTGACTGTTGACCTGATCATCCTTTCCCAATCATTTGAAACGTTCGAGAAGCGCTCAGGAGTGGATGTCGTGTGCCCCGTGCGGTATCCGAGTCCCGCCAAGGACGCAAGTTCCCCTCCGCCTCTTCACTCCGCTGCTCCACGATCCCTCTTCAACATCTCTTCCACCATGACCGACAGCAAGGTCCCTCAGCCAGGACCGGCGAAATTGAAAAGCAATGCAGGCCCCGACCAGTGGCTGGAGGCCGCTAAGGACTGCAAATATTTATCAGAGGCCCACATGAAGCAGCTTTGCGAGATGGTCAAGGAGTATATGATGGAAGGTAAGGAGTCTCCCAAGGCAGCGCTCGGAACGTTGGGCTCGGTACTGATCATGCCCTACAGAATCCAATATTCAGCCCGTTTCTACTCCGGTTACCGTATGTGGCGACATTCACGGCCAATTCTATGATCTTCTTGAACTCTTCCGGGTTTCTGGTGGGATGCCTGATGGCACGGAGCCTGACGCTCCTAAATCTTCCCCCATAACCTCCGCCGATATCGAGCCTCCATCGGAGATTACAGATCCCAAGCTTCGGAAGAAGTTACGAGGCCCTAATAACAATGCCGTTGAGGATGACGAGGAGGAGTCGGAAGGCCCACGCAGTCAGTCAGAGAGCCAGGCATCCAATGATGTCCAGGTAAACCGGAACTTTGTCTTCCTGGGAGATTATGTGGACCGTGGATATTTCAGTTTGGAGACCTTGACCCTGCTATTGTGTTTGAAGGCCAAGTGAGTACTCTTGAATATGCCCCTCCTTCATAAGAGGAGACTAACCTTCGATGCGCTTCCCAGATATCCCGATCGAGTAACATTAGTGCGGGGAAATCACGAATCCCGCCAGATCACACAGGTGTACGGTTTTTACGAAGAGTGTTTCCAGAAATACGGCAGTGCCTCGGTATGGAAAGCATGTTGCCAGGTCTTCGACTTCATGACGCTGGGCGCCATCATCGACGGCAAAGTCCTATGCGTACACGGAGGATTGAGTCCAGAGATCCGCACCCTAGACCAAGTGCGAGTAGTCGCCCGTGCACAAGAAATCCCACACGAGGGCGCATTTTGCGATCTTGTCTGGTCCGATCCCGACGACGTGGAGACATGGGCGGTCAGTCCTCGTGGTGCAGGCTGGCTCTTTGGTGATCGCGTGGCGGACGAGTTCTGTCACGTTAACGATCTCTCCCTGATTGCCCGCGCGCACCAGCTGGTAAATGAGGGATATAAATACCATTTCGCCAACCAGAATGTGGTTACCGTGTGGAGTGCCCCGAACTACTGTTACCGATGTGGTAATCTCGCTTCAGTGTGTGAGATTGGAGAGGATCTCAAGCCGTCATTCAAGCTGTTTAGTGCTGTGAGCGATGATCAGCGACATGTGCCCAGCACACGGCCGGGCCGTAGCGAGTACTTCCTGTAACATGAGCAATTTGATTTGCACCGGCGCGGGCGTTTGGGTTTGCCGTTGGTTCTTCCGGGGATCGGAGCATTTACCATAATGATCTTAGAGACGAAATGAATGATATGTCCATACCCTTACACGGAATATAGATTCTTATGAAGAGCTGAAACTTAGAAGGTGGAGGTGGATGGTGGATGGTGTAAGTAAAGCTACCATTTCTTACCATTTCTCCCTGAAATTCTACAATTTGAGAGATAATATTAATAAATACCCCGGTGGCCGACTGGTCAGGCCTCTCACACCTGTAAGCAGTTTGCTTAGAATTGTCTATGATTTTAAGGAAGTTTACAAGGTTTCAGACCAGCTGACCAAATTTCCGAATCAATTGAAACCTGTTGATGTGATACAAATGCTATGATCTAATTGATGCTTTGGACGACTTTGGGGTGCAACATGGCAGTGATATATACATATGTTCGGAGTCGTGGAATAATTGAGATACACTCGGTGCCAGGCTACTCTAAATGAAAACCACTATTCGGGTCATATAAAATGAATATCCAACTGAGTATCACTCGAGTACTAAAGAGGAGTCATTCAAATACTCGTGGGATATTTCCCACATCCCAAACGGGTTGATATTACTTCTGAGGAGCTTTACAATGCTGACTACTTTAAGGGAACGCAGAAAGACAGTATATATAGCAAGTAATAGGGTTATTTGTCATCATGGGCGGCTGGCCTAATGGCAAGGCGCTTGATTTCGGTTCAAGAGATTGCAGGTTCGATCCCTGCGTCGCTCGCTATTCTTTTTTTCTTTTCTTTTTTTTCTTCCCCCCTTCCAGCCACCTACTTTCTGCTATAGATAAATAAATTCATTTACTCACACAATTACTCTCTATAATATATGCCGGAGATGGCTATTGCTACCTAGCTACCTAGACACATATACAAAGAATAAAAATACGGATTCCTAAAGAGTAAACAAACCGAATTGGCGGGGAAGAACTAATCCACCTTGACCTTAATCAACAACCCCACTCAGGAACAAAGCCATGGCATTCGCCTACACAGTCGCGTCCCATCTAGCATACTTCGATACCCCGTCAGCCGAATTCGCCGCAAGACGCCCGGAAATCGAATATTTGGGCGTCGGAGGATACATTTTCTCCCAAGATGCAGAGCTGACTGGATCCCACTCAACATCCCCACCGCGCATCCTGCTGCTGCAGCGAGCGCTAACCGACTCGATGCCTGGATTATGGGAAGGACCCGGGGGCGCACATGAGCCAGAGGAAGATAGAACTCTGCTAGATGGCGTTGTGCGTGAAGTTCTTGAGGAGACTGGACTGCATGTTTCGCGGTTTGTGGAGCTTGCCGGGGTGGATGGATGGACTCATCAGCAGCGAGATGGACGGTTTATTCGCATTGCCAAGTACTCGTTCATTGTCGAGGTTTATGAAGGCCGGCGTGAAGTATCTGGTGTGTCTGAGGTGGTTCCTCATGAGGAGATCTCTGTTGTTATGGAGGTTGGGGCGCATCAGGCGTATAAGTGGGCAGTTGAGGAAGAGGTGAAAGTTTCTCTTGAGACTGGTGTGGACAAATTGACGCCGCATCAAGGGCCCAATGTTCTTCGGGCGTTTGATATATTGAATAGAGGGCTGAAATAAGAATCATATAGATTTATCTGTCCATTGATTGTTCTACCAGGCTACATTGTTTGAGAGTCATCCTCTACTGGACTTGCGCCTTCCGCCTGCATCTTCAAGGCTACTTGGTCAACATCCCTCCACACACGTAACAGATTGCCACCGGCCACCTTGGCAGCATCCTCATCACTCAGTCCCCGGCGTAGAAGCTCTGCAATAAGATCTGGAAATTTCGACACATCTTCCAAACCCCGAGGTACTGTCGGAATACCATCAAAGTCACTACCAAGACCTACATGGTCAAACCCAGCGACTGTCCCGATATGCATAATATGATCCGCAACACGCTCGAGAGTAGCATTCTCAGGATCATTATCAGGTATGCCATCAGCACGGTCCGAAGCCACACAGGAGATGAAATCAGGCGAGAAATTGACCATCACTATTGACTTCTTCTCCCGTACCAGCTCGAGAACATCATCAGGAACATTACGCGGATGCGGGCACAGCGCATAAGCTGAGCTATGACTGAAGATAATCGGAGCCCGACTTCCAGCCCACTCGGTCTTGCCAGCACCTAGTACATCACGCATAGTATCCACGCTCACATGGGCCAGGTCAACAATCATGCCGAGACGGTTCATTTCAAAGACTACCTTCTGGCCTTCAGGACTCACTCCGTGCCACAGCGGGTCAGACTTTTTCACTCCGCCACCTGGCAATTCGACGACTGCGGCATCGGCATAGCGATTGTGGCAGTTGTGTGTCAGTGTTGCATAGGAGACACCCAGTTCGTAGAAAATGCGAAGATGGGCTAGAGAGTTGCCGATCGAGTGCAAGCCTTCTATGCCAAGAGGAGAGATGATCTTTCCCTCCTGAAAAGCGCTCAGGGCGGTGGTGCCATTCGGCGGAGTCGAAAAGACACCAGGGAAAGTCTGCTGTATACGAGACATCAAATCGACCTGTTCCATCGTCTCCCGTATACCTATATTACTGTCAATGCTGCTCATGGCAATGTGCTGTTTGTTTACGTACTAGGCGCATATGTTTCATCGGAAAAGTCCGTCCAATTCGTGGGACAAGGCACAAAGACACTCCAGAAAGTGCCACCGACATGACCACGCTTCAGACGAGGTAAATCGACGTGAGCAGGGAGTGTGCCATTGAGAAAGGCGTCCGTGAAATTGGAGCTATGAATGTGATTATGGAAGACTGATCTGATAAAGATAGGGAAGTCATCATGGCCATCTAGCTGAATTAGCCATGACCCAGTAGTATCATGCGATATTTCATACCAATCAATGGGGTCTGAGTCAAGATGTTCTGCACTCTTTCCTCGATGCTAGCGATACGATGGACATGGTGGCAGTGCGGCCGAAGAAACCACCCACCAGCAATTACGCTGAAGAGCAGCAGAGCCCAGCGTCGTTTCTGGCATGATTTTGGCTTTGCGATCTTCAGGTTCTCTGGATCTTGAGCCAGTGCCTCGTAGTGTTTCTGCATTGATATCTTCTCCATGTCAGATAAGTGATGAGGAGAAGTTGGGGAAGCACGCGATAATCCCGATAAACCCGGTGTACTACTGCGATAAGCTCGATCTCCTATCAACCGGTATTAATTCGTTTCGTCCGAAAAGATTACAGCTAGATTTTCAAGTTTCTCGTATAAGCAATCCATCTGCCAGGTCTTTATAACCCCCCAGGTCTGATAAAAATGAAGGGGTTCAAGAATCCACCTAGAAACCTACTATGCACAAAGAAACTTGGAAGTGCCAAGTAGTAATCCACATAAGAACAAAATAATTGAACAATGTCTGCTTCAATAGCTATTAAGACTTACTAGTCAATATGTTACTTGTGTATAAAGACGATGGCTTGTCACATAACTATATATATCTTGCAATCCAAGTATAATCTGTGTTATACCCTGTTGAGGGTCAACATGTCTAGATGTTAATCCGTCGACGCTCATTTGCTCCATTTGTTGCGGATCCACTTTTATTTTTCCCTCTCAAGTTTGAACTTGAACCCCACCGTCGAAGTTGAAACACTTCACAGTCAATTTATCAGGTTTGATATAATGGCTGGTGATAGAGCCATGGCCGACGGTATGTTTCTGTTATCCTTTGATCCCAATACTTTCAGTAGTTCCACGCGCTCACATTCCTGGGACAGGCCTCGTCGCCGCGTGGCATGCCTACCGGCTTCCTATCCTCATCGCACTCTCGGCATTTTTCTTCGCTATCCGTGCCTATCGCACATTTTCGAGATCCAAGACCCCGGCCTCGGCCTCCGTGCCGTCTTCCCCACGCAGCAAGTCACCCGAGAAACTCGAGAAACTCAACCCCGCAACAGAGAAGCAACATGAACCTGTCTCAGAGGTCAAAAATGCCAAACCCGTCCAGAAGCAAGCCACAGCTAAACCTTCCGGTCCCAAGCGTGTCCAGGGCAAGAAGCCCGCAAAGACAATCGGTCGCCGTGATTCCAACGAGGAGCCCCAGCTATTCACCCATATCCAACCGATCATTTTCTTTGCTTCTTTGACTACAAACACCGAACGGTATGCGAATATTCTTTTGGAGGATTTGCGCGTCGCTGCTCAGGAGCGATCCAAGCAGGCGAACTCGGAACGGGGTCTTTTACCCCCACAGATCCATGACATCTCGTACATTGATTTCGACGACTTTTTTGTCTCCGCTCCGAAACCACCTTCAACCTCTCCCGGAACTCGCTACGTTTACTGCATCTTGGTCCCGACCTACAACATTGACACAGTTTTGAGCACCTTCTTGGGTGACCTGGAAGAAACACACAATGATTTCCGAATTGACACTGGATCGCTGCATCAATTGGCAGGCTACTCGGTCTTTGGATTTGGTGACAAGGAAGAATGGCCGACGGAGGAGGAAGGTTTCTGCACACAGGCTAAGGAAATTGATCGATGGATGTCCAAACTCACAGGCCGCAAGCGGGCGTACCCTCTGGGTATGGGTGATGTCAAGAGCGATGTCGACGCATCTTTGAAAGAGTGGTCTCGGGGACTCCAGGAGACCTTCTCGGATATCTTGGAGAACGGCGGCTTGGGTGAAGGTGTTGTCGGTAGTGGTGATGCCGTGGAGAGTGACGAAGAGGACGTTGACGAGGATGACGACAAAGAAAAGAAAACATCAATGGTGGATCTCGAGGATATCAAGATGGGTGGTGACTCCGCGCCTCTGCCCGTTGATTTCACCACTGTGGGCAAAGTTATATCTTCCGAGGCCAGTGCCAAGGAGATGGTCCCCAAGACCTCGCCAACCTACGCCTCTTTGACGAAACAAGGTTACACGATTGTGGGTTCGCACTCTGGAGTCAAGATCTGCCGATGGACCAAGTCAGCGCTACGAGGACGGGGCTCCTGCTACAAGTTCTCTTTCTATGGTATCCGATCACACCTGTGCATGGAGGCGACACCATCTCTCTCCTGTAGCAACAAGTGCATTTTCTGCTGGCGCCACGGTACTAACCCGGTCGGAACGACTTGGCGATGGAAGGTTGATGAACCTGAGCTCATCTTCCAAGGAGTTAAAGAAGGCCACTACAAGAAGATCAAAATGATGAAGGGTGTGCCCGGTGTCCGAGCTGAACGATTCGCCGAGGCCATGCGCATCCGCCACTGTGCCTTGAGTCTGGTCGGTGAGCCGATTTTCTACCCTCACATCAACCGCTTTTTGGAAATGCTTCATGCAGAGCACATCTCTAGTTTCATGGTCTGTAACGCCCAGCATCCCGACCAGCTTGAGAACCTGCACCGCGTCACTCAGCTGTACGTCTCCATTGACGCGAGCAACCGTGAGAGTCTGCGCAAGATTGATCGCCCATTGCACCGTGATTTCTGGGAGCGATTCCAGCGTTGTCTCGATATTCTACGAGAAAAGCGACACGTCCAACGAACCGTTTTCAGATTGACCTTGGTCAAGGGCTTCAACGTTGACGACGAGGTGATCGGATACGCAGACCTGGTTGAAAAGGCTTTGCCATGTCTGATCGAGGTCAAGGGCGTCACATACTGTGGAACCAGCACGAGCGCCGGCGCCGGCTTGACCATGCAGAACGTGCCATTCTATGAAGAGATCCAAACTTTTGTTATCGCTCTTGATGCAGAGCTCGAACGTCGCGGTCTCGGATACGGTCTTGCTGCAGAGCATGCCCACAGTTGTTGTGTGCTGCTAGCCTCCAACCGTTTCCATGTGAATGGTAAATGGCACACTCGAATCGACTATCCTCGATTCTTCGAGTTGTTGGAAAAAGAGAAGGCCGACGGAACCTCTTTCACCCCGGAGGATTATATGCAAGAGACCGAGGAGTGGGCCCTCTGGGGTAATGGTGGATTTAACCCCGAGGATGAGCGCGTGCATCGCAAGGGTAAGAACAGAGATAGAGCCATTGAGGCTGCTCCTGCTGAGGATGTTTCGACGTCATGAGCAATGCATCGTTGCATAGGTGGCTTACCCTTATCCCGAATCATTTCGGACGGCACTTCGAATTGGCTCTTGGGCTTCCAACTCGTCCCATGGTAACTGTCTAATATCGGTTTATCGATGTCTGTGCCTGAATTTCGATCATAGCGTTAAGTGTTTCACTGGGAGTGTCTCCCAGAACAAAAGTATTGCTGCGACCATCATTGAGGCTGCATGGTTGCAGTCCAGGATTTTTCGCGTGAGATTTCAATGTTGGCTCTTAAAATGCGATATCAAGATCCATGAGCTATATATGTGTATAGCAAACTCTCCATGGCAAGATGGAATAGCCAACTTCCCCCGAACAGAAACTCATTTCAACAATTCAGTCATTTTCTTCCAAAGGTGCCAGAATACAGAGATTTTCACAGGCCAAGCAGAAGATCTTCGGAGTGAAGAGGTGTCAAAAATTAGACCTCCCTGGCATTCCATAGTAGGCTTCCGATAGTCTTAAAGAGGAGCTGCACAGCATCCCTCGAGCTGCAGTAATCCACAAGCTCTTTTCTAAGATACTATGGGATCTACTGAGGCGTAGTTCCAAACCAATCTCGAATCCATAAGGATACAGACATACCATGATAGAACGTACTCTAACTGACTCTTTAACTAGTATGTTGGTTGACTTTTGTTAAGGTCTATTACGTAAGCTGGACTGAGGGGAAATTATGACTCAGCGATATATCCCGAACCTATCTGTGACGGTTGTACAAACATCTCAAGCTCTTGATCTTTGTGAGGGGAGTTTAATCTCATGCCGTGACCCTCTGGCTCTTTCTAACCATCTCACAATTTCTTTTCACCTGCCACTCTTCCTATTACCACACCGACATGGCCCAACCAGACAAGCCCACTGCGGGCTTGCTTCAGATCCCTGGCTCAGCCACACAGAAGTCACCTGCACCAGCAAGGAAGGCTCACAAGCCTCCAGCTCCTCGACTCAAACTAATTATTCGTCGCCTTCCACCAGGGCTGACCCAAAGTGAACTCGAAGGAGCTTTAGGCGCAGAATGGAAAGTTGGTGCTGGAAAAGTGGATTGGCTTCAGTACAAGGCTGGCAAGGTGTCTAAAGAGTAGGACAGCAATTGACTCGATCCTTTTCCAGAAGCTGACCGAACCGATTAATCTAGCCCCGCTAAGCCTTCTCGTCCCTCCCGGGCCTATATTCACGTTGTATCGAGCGAACATGTCACCCTGCTATCGGATCAAGTGCGACAAGCCTCGTTTCAAGACGCTCGCGCCACCTCTAACGACCCGATTCTGCTTGGCCCTCCAAGCTTGGAGTTCGCCCCCTACGCTAAAATTCCTGGGAGTCGTGTGCGGAAGGATGCTCGCCAGGGTACAATTGACCAGGACCAGGACTTTATTGCTTTCCTTGAGAGTTTGACACAACCCATCACGAAGTCGGTGGGATTAGACCACGACAGTGAGGATAAGAAGAAAGAGGCAGTGCTCACTACGCCGTTGGTCCAGTTCATCAAGGACAAGAAGGCAAGCAAGGCCAAGGAGGCTGCGACAGCTAAATCCTCCAAGCACGGTCGATCGGAGAAAGAGCCGAAGGAGAAAGTACAGGCCAAGAAACTACTACAACGCACCGACAAGGAAAACAGTGCGCCACTTACAGAGAAGAGGACTAGGGGCGACAAGGCTAAGGAGTCTACAAAGGCCGCCAAGCAAGGTGCCACAGGCAAGTCTGGTAAGGCGAGCACCTCAGCAACACCCAAAGAGGTTACTGCAGCCCCGGAGAGGAAACGAGAACGAGGAAATGTCACCGCAGCGACCAAGATCCTCCAGCGCGATCTTGGAATCTCTCCGGCTGGAGGTCGGCGACGAGGAAAGGGAGCCAATGACACCGGGTCATCGAAGAACGAGAGTTCTCGAGACTCATCCGCCCCAGCAGAGGCAACCAAGAAAGAACCAGCAGCCAAGCCAGCCAAGAACGCCCAATCCAAAGCGAAGAAGGATACCGACTCTACAACCAAAGCGACCGATCCGCCAGCTTCTTCCAGTCCCGCACCTACGAAAGCAACCAAGGGTCCCAAACCCAAGCCGTCTGCTCCTCCCGCCTCCACTGCCACCCAGGCATTCCTCAAACACGCAAACCCCTCCCAAGGTGTGACCGAAGCACTACTGGAAACGGCGTTCGGGGTATTTGGTGCCGTGAACAAGGTGGAGATCGATAAGAAGAAAGGATTTGGATATGTGGATTTCGCAGACCCCGGGGGCCTACAGAAGGCGATGGCCGCTAGCCCTGTGACAGTTGCTCAGAGCCAGGTGGTTGTGCTGGAGCGCAAGGCGAACCCTGGTGGAGAGAAGTCGCGCAAGGGTCGAGGTGATTCACAACAAGCGCCGCCCAGTGGAAACACTGAAAAAACCGGAAACACGGCGAATGCTGGAAACGCCGCGAGCGCTGGAAACGCGACCGGGTCGTCTGCACGGGGATCTCGAGGTGGTCGTGGATCACGGAACAAAGCGAAAGGTGGAGCAGGAGGGAACGAGAAGACGGAGAAGACGGAGAAGACAGAGAAGGGTGGAAGTTCTGGCAAGTGAGGGTGATGTAGCTTTACAATTCAACGACTGCATGAGATACCCAATAGCAATGATATGAGACACGAATCCGAGAAGCTGCGTGACAGTATACGAATAACTAGTCCGTATGACGGCTTCTAATAGGAGCGTCGAAGAATAGCATTAAGAATTTATATTTAACAGAATTTTACAAAGTAGATCATACGGTAAAAATCAAGTCCCCTCCAAACGCCCGGCACTGCCGAACCAAATGATGGGAAGCTTACCACTCACATCTTCATCCAAAATAACCACCAATTCTCAAAAAGAAAAAATGGAGGTCAAAACCTTTCAGACCTCCTCGACACCCACCAGGTCCAGCCGACCGAAGTCAGACACCAAACCAGGTCAAGATCATCACCACTCCCTGGATAAGAAACGCAGACACTGCAAGCAGCACGCGTGACCCATCGAGGCGGGAGTAAAAGGCTTCACTTTAGGGCATCGAGGACATAGTAGTCATCAGCAAGGGTGGAGATTCTGTGGCTCTTTTAAAGAGCTTAGAAGTGGGACGTCTACTCTAAAGTGATTCTTTGAACTGGGAGGCTGTTAGTGACATGTTCCAATGCAAGGAATCCGAGGATTGGATCCTTTAGGGGAGGGGGTACTAACGTAGAGTCGCTTGAAGAAAAGAAAATCCATGGGGCGACAGATGCGTTTTATACCTTGAGTGGGGACGTGATTTGCTAAGCGAATGAATCTGTCGTTTGTTCTGTTTGCTTTCATTGATGGGGCTAATTGAGAAGCTGACCAATAAGAGAGCCTAAGTGGGGCCATAGGTGCAGAGACTTTTCTGCGCTAATTTCATCTAGCTCTGATTGGCTCTATCGCTTGTATGTAGTGGAGTTCTTGTGTTTTGGTATGTCCGTTATGAGTAATAGAATCATTAAGCACCCACTACTGCCATTTTGTATGGATTTTAAGAGTTCATGGTTGCGGAGGTTGACCGATACTTCGGCTGGTTCAGCCTCTAACTGCCGAAGGCCATTATTCTGCAGAAAAGAAGAAAGAGATGAATGCTGTGTATATAATTGGAATCTATCAATCCTATCAATTGACTAGTTGGGACGCAAGCCACTTAGTATCAATAAAACAATATTATATCTTTAAGATCAAGGGCCATCATCCTGGATTTGTGAACTACTTCCGTTATCGAGGCCTCTCATTATGCTGTCAAAGAAAGCCATATCAACACCCTGGAATGCCCAGTCGTCCACCCCGGCGGTTAGCCCAGGATCCTGGTAGCTTTGCAGGAGGGTATCAGAAACGGTATCCTGGTATCGCAATGTGAGCTGTGCAGGCGGACCATCGATAGAATTAGAATCCACTTCGGTCATTGACCTAGGAATGGCATCTCCATCGAAGCGACCAGGGCCAAAATCACACACTGCAGCTTCCGAGCTCTCGGTGTTATGCGTACCAATCACCGGAGCATAGGGTTGGCCCTCATCTAAAGAAGGTTGTGCGTTGGCCATTTCCCTGGTAACAACGCCCTGACGGGCAATCTTGACGATGCCAAAGTAAGGTATTTGCACCCGAACAACGCCGTTGTCGTTTCCGTTTGACTGCAACACTGCACTTTCTGGTGTTTGAACGCTGACGCTCTCCGTACTGATGCCATTTGCTGCTTCGGAATCGATAGCCAGCAACTTTTGCAATAAGTCCGCACTTTGGGCACTTAGAGTATCTCCGTTAACACGAATGACTTGTTCCATGTTCACCTGCGCCTGCTCTATCATCGCACGATCACTAAGATATTGGTGCGCTAAGAGGTTACTGGTGGGTGGAAAACGGTGGCTGTCGAGATGTGCCAGAAGAAGTGTAATGGCGGCCATGAGTGCAAAAAAGTCGACTGTCCGACAGCAGAAACTACTCCGGTTGTAGCCACGGAACATGATAAATCGCAAGAGAACTTCCCTTGAGGCATTCACACAGGTCATTCTGGAATATTCGTCCTTTCGTTCAGGTGATGAACGAAGCATGTAAGGCAGATGGAGCTGATTGAGCAAGTTATAATGATACAACTGGTTGAACAACCGTCCCATATCAAAAAAGAGAGCCTGTGGGTCATCCGTGACACTATCTAGGTTTGGCATAAGCCACCATTTGCTAGACATGCTTCGAGCCGCTTTCTGTAGCTCCAAGTCGAGGTTTTGTGTCACGGCAAAGTCATTAGCGCATGGCTCAGACTCGTTGCGCTCCAATATACGAGACGCGAGAGTACAGTGCATCCGCTCGAGGCGGCCCATAGGGATGTCATCTCTGAATGCTGTGCCAGTGGCCATGCTCTGATCAAGGGAGCCTTGCGTAAGACCCAGCATGAGACACAAATTACGGTCGAGGGAGACAATTCGAAACCACATGAACTGTGGATGAGCTTTCGTTGTGTGGTCAAGAACCTTGTATTTTGCTCGGCTTTCACTTTGGTGGAGGTTCATCATTTGCGCAATAGCCATAGCCCTCCGGTTAGCTATCCAGCTTCTTCGTAGATTTCCACCATTTTGGTAGTACGTGCTTTCCAACATGACACACTGCAGTCCTTCGATGCTGCCAAAAAACTCGTCCTTTGTCGTGACCAGATCAATAGCGGTTCTTGCTAATCGTCCCATCAGGGAAGGGAGTGGTTCTGGCAAACCATTTATCTCTCCAAGAAAACTAGGGTGGAGATGCTGCAGGTAAATAGCAATGTGAAGCATATTTCTTGCGATCAGCACTGGATGCGAATTCGGACTAGGTAGTTCGAGTAAACTATCTGGCAACTTGAGGCCGTTCTGCTCGAGGACGGCATATGGAGTGTTTATCATCTCAAAAAAAAGTATGTCTTTGCTACCGCGGGCATTGTGTATCATCTGCATAACTTGCCGGGAGGGTAAGGACTCATGCAATCTTTGAGATAGCTTCTCATATCTCCCCTCAGGTTCAGCCGGGCCATGGTCCTGATAGAATAAGTGGCAGTTCATTATACACTGGATTTCAAAAAGCTATACGTACATCCGGAGGCTTGCATAAAGACAAGAAACGTGAAGATTCTTGGTCTAAGGTTGATGCACATGCAACATCTATAGTAGGGATTCCATGACGAGGTGTCGGAATTTCGCTAGTTGTAGGTAATCCTACTTCCCCATGACGGTCCACCTTCCTGATTAGTTGCTCGACCAAGGCCTCAACCCTCGCGACACGGTCTTTATTTTTACCGTTAGTTTGGTATTGGCCCTTCCTCTCGAGATGTCCTGCGCTCTCTTTTCCATCAACAAACTCAAACTCCTGGCTCACACATTTGAACCCTCGCCGCTGGCAGCCAATACAGATGGCATCGGCTTCGGCATCGGCTGGAGAGCTTGGGTCTGCATACACACATTTCATCTTGCGCTTTTTGCACTCCCAGCAACTCTTAGTCCCTTTGCGAATCTTCCTCCGCTTTGCCTCTGATTCGGCAATGATTTCGTTTTCCATATCCGTTTCCATGCATACAGTTTGCCAATCAGTCCGTCACGGTGTTTTTGCTGCGGAGGCCGTGAAAGATGATGGAAGGTGAACAGAGCGATCGGACAGGGGGCGGCTGACTCAGTGGATGTCATTCGACCGCCGCGAATGCAACATACGGCGGACAAACGCCCCTCTCTGTTTACATTAGTATTACATCTTACATATGCACATGGAGTGTGGAATATGAAACAGATAAGGATTCTTATTTGGATATATCCACTGTCCCAACTCCAACAAGATGACCAACCGAACTTAATACAATCACTTTCATCTCAGCATCCTCTATTAATTATTTTATCATATACTGAATAAGAATATATTGCCATCCGTTCTATCGCAGTGACCAATATACACTCATGAATCATATATTCGCCGATGCCCCTGCATTCAAGAATGTGCCCAGGCTGTTACGCATATTGTCATAGACACCGTAGATTTGTTAACGAGTTTCACAAAGCCATTTGAGTCTATCCGCCGATGTAGGTACCAACATGGGAGCTCAAATCTCCACATGCTGAGACACTCTCATAGTTTTTCCCGAATCCGGCAACTTTAGTGATAGAGCGGAAGTACATAAAGGCTTGACCGGACGTCCTCGCCCACCTGAAAATTTGCCCATGGCCCGCCTGGGCGTAGTGCTCCCAACTATAGGTAAAATTTCAGGCAGCTCCCGTAAAGTCGTTGGACGTGTAACTGATCGCATAATGCGTGAGAACAATTTTGACCCCGGGTCCATCGTGACGTTTTTGGAGAGAGGAATCACTGCTGGGCCCAGGAAGGCGCAAGTGTGCCGTACCATCTTCAAAGTGATAAACATCATAATTGCGGGAAACAGTAGATTTAGATTCTCTAACACCGATCAGTCGATAGTGATAAGCCAGAGCGGGTGTCCCATCATCTGATCGAGCTCCAATAGTGGGATTCTCGACCGTATAATGAGAATCAAAGGTGTAGTTGCTTGAGAGCTTCTATGTAGTACGGGTCGCTTGGGAGAGACCGGGGGTTGAGGTTCAATAAATTAACATTCGCGTAGGCGAGAGCAATAGCAGTCTCAGCTTTCCGAAGGAGCTTCAAGGCCAGGTCAAATGCAGCTCTGACCTCTGTGAGGATGGAAGCACAATATTGTTTATTTTGTCTTTCACAGACACCCTTGACATAATCATCGACATCGGTGTAGAAATAGTCACTAAGATTAGCGGGTCAGAATCCACATTAACCGTTCATGATTGGAGTCAGGACTTACACGACCTCGAGAGTCTTCTGACCGATCCAAACGTATTTCGCGATGGTTGAGCATGTTGACCGGAGTTTTCTTTTGTTGAGTTGCGCCTCAGCTATTCCGGCTCTGATCAGGAGCATAAGGCTGTTGTAAATCGGAAGCAGGAGCAGAAGTAGGAGCAGCGAAAGCAATATTGCAGATGACAGATAAAGCCAGAAAGCCCGAAGAGAGCTTCATTATAGGTGAATTATGGAGACTTCTTGGGATGGAATGAGAGACAAGACCATGGTCCTTTGCCTAGGTATTCATATCCATAGGGCCGGCTTCAAGACATCGCTTACCGTAGAATCGCAGCTTGTCTGCCATCACAAGACCACAGCACGATTGGGTACTCATTTGAGCGCTTTTAACCGTATCAACATCGTTGACTCCACATTTTCGAGTGATCATCGAATTGTTTCCTGTGTTTTGGTGCAAAAGCACCGGATTTCATGCAACAAGCAGCCCCTTGTGGATATCTCATCTGTGGGTGGCCCATTATGCCAGGATCTCTGTCTTTCCCTATGTGGAGAATGCCCAGCATTATGCCGAGTACGGAGAAAAATGTTCAAGCTTTAGACTTAACAAGGTTATCAACGACTACATATGTACCAAGAATCTTCAAAGCTGCAAATAGGCATAGCTGATTATAAGTGGAGCATTTGGATGCTGTACAACACAATACTACAGCCAAATTCATGATTTGACCTAAACCTCATGCAAATGGAAAAAGCACAACCATAAGTTCCAAATATCATCGACTGACGAACTAAGGAAGCGTACGGGGGCGAGTAGCCGCCATGAGGACAGAACCTTTAAAGTCACATAATAAATGGCTGAAATTCATATATACTACTAACCTAATCTACCCCTTTATCAGGGTATACCGCAGACCTTTTGAACGTACGTTTGAAACCTTTAGTCTTTCCTTCCTTTCACCTTTTCCTTCCACTTCACTTCTTTTCTACTTGGAGAGCCCTTTGACCATTGGTACGAAAGAAGGAGGAATACCGGATAGGAGACTAAGTAGGAGACTAAGTATGATACCAAGTAGGATACCAAGTGGGAGACTGAGTAGGAGATATAGTAGGAGATATAATATAATACCAAGTACTAGGCGCTACGCTAAAAGGTTCTGCCCTCATGGCCGCTACTCACCCCCGGAAATAGCGGCCAATTACCGCTATGACCTTCTGGATAGGCTTGTTCAACGCTCACATTGAGATCTGGAAGGTGAAGAAGATGATGAGCTCTACCTTCTAATCTAAGTCATGTGCCTCGGTGCTCCGGCGACGGAAAGTTAGTAAAATCCAAAGAGGGGGATGTGAGCATTAATTGCCGCCAGGGGAGCCGTATTCCGAGTCTCATTGTCTGGCGGTCGAAAGGTGCTGCGGCGGGCCAGTGACTGCTTACTCCTCCGTACGGACAAACATCTGGAAGTGCTCCGCCGGGAACAAGCTCAACTTCGGGCGACATTTGTGATACATGCTTTCCAAAATTATTTAACAAGTTCTGAAAAGCCTCGTCTCCATGTGAAAGTATTATTATTTACTTCAAATTTCCCTGTTGTATTGAGGAAATTATTCCTTCGCAATTATCGACTGGTAATATCTCATTACTATCAGCAGAAATGGCTTCAACATTCGCCGTGGAAAAGGAGTGGCAGAATACAGAACCGAGCGTGCAGTCATCAATGGCCAACGCTCCTTCTGCGGCCGGTTTAGAAAGCCAGAATCGGAATGCTCCAAACAACCAAGAGACTTCCTACCTACCGGAAAAGGTAGATGCTGAAAAACTGGACCTGGACGACGAAGCACAATATCCTCATGGTTTCAAGCTACTACTAATTGTCGTGGCTCTTGGATTAAGTATCTTTTTGGTTGCCCACGACATGGTATGTCTCAAAATCCTTTAGTGAGGAGGACAGCCTCTCTTCAAAGTGCCATCATTATTTAATATTGATGTCACATAAATAGACAATCGTAGCAACGGCTATTCCAAGAATCACCGATCAGTTCCACAGCCTTGATGACGCCAGTTGGTATGGTTCGGCTTTCTTGATGACTACTGGAGGCTTCCAGTCAACCTGGGGTAAAGTATACAAATTTTTCCATCTGAAAACCTCGTTCCTACTTGCGGTTTTCATCTTCGAGCTTGGAAGCTTGATTGGTGGCGTGGCTCCAAATTCCGTGGCATTGATCATCGGTCGTGCAATTGCTGGAATCGGTGCAGCTGGTATTGGGTGTGGAGTCTTCATTATCATCGCTTCCATTGCCAGTCCAAGAAGGCGGCCAGTCTTCATCGGTATTGTCGGAATGTCTTATGGTATAGCGTCGGTTGTTGGCCCCCTTGTTGGTGGTGCATTCGCTGATAAAGTGACTTGGAGGTGGTGTGAGTACTTCTGCTACTCACCTGATCAACTAAAGTAGTTGTTCTTCGCTGGACGCTGGACTTCGCTGACTTTTCTGCCTTTCATCTAGGCTTTTATATCAATTTACCCGTTGGCGGCATCGCAGCCACTTCCATTTTCTTCTTCTTTCATACACCTGATAACGCTTCGACGGCCAAGGGTACGTTAAAGGAGAAGCTCCTGCAGATGGATCCTATCGGAACGATCCTTCTAATCTGTACCATCATTTCATACATCTTGCCACTGCAGTCTGGTGGACAAACGAAGGCCTGGAATTCCAGTACTGTGATCGGTCTTCTTGTTGGCTTCCCTCTCATGATTATTGCTTTTGTGGCGTGGGAACGGTTCCAAGGAGAACGGGCTGCCTTTCCGCCGCGCTTGATGTCGAACCGACTCATCCTTGTGAATTCAATCTACGCTTTTCTTTTCGCAGGTTCGTACTTTATCATAGTTTATTATCTTCCTTACTACTTCCAGAGTGTTCAAAACGTCAATCCTACTATGTCTGGTGTACGAAACCTTCCTTTGATTATCTCGATGTCGTTAGCTATCATTATCTCTGGTGGCAGCATCACCAAAACTGGTCATACTGCTCCTCTTATGGTTGTTGGTGGGTTTCTTGCAACCATCGGTGCGGGGCTGTTGTTCTCGCTGGATATAGGTACAAGCACAGCCAAGTGGATTGGATACCAAATTGTCGGCGGAGTTGGATGGGGGTTAGCCTACCAGGTACCCATCAATGTGGTGCATGGTACAGTGGTTCCCAGGGATATTGCAACCGTGACGGGTGTTATCGTCTGTGAGTAATTTGCCTGCTACTATTTGATGATTCGAAAAGAAGCTGCTGACACACCTCATCTCTCAGTCTTCCAAACTGTCGGAGGTGCAGTCTTTGTGGCTGCAGCACAAGCTGCCTTCGTCAACCAGATTATCATCAAACTTGCCGCCACCGCACCGAGCATCAACTCAGCATTAGTGGTCTCGACTGGTGCGAGCGAGCTGCGAGACGTCTTTACAGCTGAGCAGATGACTGCTATTTTGCCTTCTTACATGACCGGTCTCAAGGTCGCTTACGCCATTTCGATCGCTGCGGCAGGAATCGCTTTCTGTCTCAGCCCATTCAACAACTTCAAGAAAATTGACACCCATACAGCAGCAGAATTTTCTGAGAATGCCCCCATCGGTCCAGCTGTGTGATTGTCCTGCCCTTGTCAAGGTCAAGTCAGCCTAGGAGCGGGCCACATTAGCGCTGCAGGGCTGTGCAGGATATTCGGGTGTAAAATAGACCTGTTCAAGGCATTCAGATGAAGACATCACAAAAACCCTTCACTCCACATTATATCGATAGAGAATCCAGGTCTCGAAGTCTTTTCTGTTTTTTCCACAGCTTCAGGTCAAATTGTCCTTCCTGAAGTTCATCTTCTTCGCCATTTCATATGAATGTGACTCCATCAACAGTACTTCTCACACTATCATTGTGATTGAGAATATCGATTAGGCAAGGCTGGAGCTGATAATTGTCCGTCTCATAGGACACAAGTCGATCAGGTTGTGTTTTTGACAAGATTTTGAATGCCATACCCTCGACCGGTCGGAGTGGCTCGCCATCAATAAGGGCAGGGTAGGGGCCCCAGAGCTTAACATCGGAGCCTATCACTCTAGCACGGCTCATGACAGGAAGGGAGTCTGACTTTCTCGAGACTTGAGAAAGTGTTTCTGGTTCCATTAATGCCCCGTAGAAAAAACAGTATTGTCTTTCAAAGGAAGAAGTAGGAGGTGTTGACATGCTTTGAGTCGAATCGTGTCCTGATGCGCTGTGATTCAGGAACTTGCGCATCATGGGAGATGGGGGTGAGAGTGTTCTGCACATTGTGTCGGTGATTAGATCCTGCAACATATCAGTAATGCCTCTAGTGCTTCATTTGTCTGAATTTGGCGTGGCTCTGGGTGTAGGGACTAATATCATCACGTACCAAGGTAATCCAAAGAGACGTTGTGGTGCAGTAAAGCAAAACACGATTGATAGGACCTCTGATGGCGAGGCTGAAGATACTGCTGGGCGGATTGAATAGACCTGGTTTCAACTAGCTCGCTTCCAGAGATTCTCAAGGCAGACACAGAGTTTGGAGTATGGTTCTCCTCGGTTGGACAAGAAGCTAACAGTATAGTATACAGCATGGGGGCTGTCTGGGGAACAGGGCGCTAAGCCTAATTTGGATTGCGCCTACTGTCATTCCTACCACACGACTGTTGAACCCGAAATCAAATGATTTCCATTCTACTGCTGGATCAATATCCGTAAGAGGGTATTTAGGGCGTTCGCATGATGAATAGAGGGCGTTCAGGGCGTTCAGGTGAAGGGGGCTGAATAGGCTGAAGAGTAGGGCGGCAAGGGCAGTTTCCTCGATAAATAAAACACACTCAAATACAAAAAAAAACAAAAACATACAACAGTCAGGATTCGCATGTGGTCACCCACCATACTACTAACTAACCGGCGTGTGGCTTAAGTACGGCTGAGCGGACGGGAAGCCCTGTTCTCCACACCCTATGGTCGTATGTGTTAGCTTCTCATTCAACTGAAAATATGTAGTGCAAAAATAGAGACGTATATGCCATCGCATCGCGCGACTAGGGGTGAGAAGCAGGGTGAGAGTGAGTGAAAGATCACTCTCAGCTGAGCGAAATTAGAACATCATTGGGCCACAATTTCCTTTCTGAAATGGCGAGTATCTTGGCATCTGCACAGCCCTTAATGAAGTACAGTAAGGTCCGCTTGGGGACTAAATGAAGTGATTTTCGAATCAATTACTATTTCGAGCACCCTCTGCCTCATCTTTCCATTTTTCTTTTTAACTTGCCATCCCACCGAATAGTTAGCATCTTTAGCTTCTTCCTATTCTAATGTCCTTTAAGTTAATATCGGTTAACTGATTGGGGTGGTTATTTGTGGTTTCTTTTGGTTAGACATGGACTATACAATTAGGACGTCAGAGGCTGACAGAAGCCAGGTAAGGCGTGCTTCGGGTACCGAGATCCTAACTGAGCTAGTAAAGAAGCTTAAGGGAGGTCAAAATTTTCCTTTAAATTTTACTATAGACTAGAGTTTATGTAGTGTGCTTTGATATTTTCAGGGAGTGTTTAGGGACTCTCCCTTTGGTGAGTCGTATCTGACATTAAACTCCAATCCAGTTCCAATCTCCAAAAACCGTAAGGAATTAGGAGAACTGACATTAAGTTGAAGTTAATTCTACTCTGAAGAAGCCTCTGTCCGCTTAAACAGTGTGAGATTGAACGAACCTGGACCGGGTAGCGGGGTGGATAATGTGGAGTCGGCCATAGGTACTATTTAAAATGAATGGAGACTTTCAAGGTTGACTAGTAATCGAAAATTTGGTCGCCACCTTAACCGATGTAATTAGATCAAATAGATGCAAGTGCGATGAAGGTTCTCGTGGATTTATTTTCCACAACAAAAGCTACCCTCGTCACAATCCAGAATACTCTCAATATTTATTTTGCCTACCCTCCTATTTGACTCTTAAGTCATGCTCCGGCCTCGACTGGCATGTTTCTTCCTGGTGCTCTGCTGGGCTTTGGGTGTAACTGCATACACACCATGTTCTTACGATGCCTGGGTGGACGGATTCCAAAGTTGCATGCAGCCATGTTATGGGGAACAGTACTATGATGCAATCTTCAATACCTCTAAGTGTGGGAACTATTCTGCAGGGGCGTCTAGTACAAAGCCGTCTTTGGTGAAGTGCTTATGTAAGCACGTCTCATTCACGCTCAAAACTACGAATCAATCGGAGATTTGTAAGGTTAAAAACAATTGCTACAACTCGACTTATTATAACGCTACACTTTACGAGGACGTTTTGGTTAACTTCGAAAATATGTGTTCATGGGCAATAGGGGGTAGGTGGCCTCTTGAGACTTGACTTCGGGAAAGTTCGCTAATATTAGATTATTTTAGACATTGCAAAGTGCTCAGTAGCTACATCATTTTTCCCGGTGCAATCGATCATGTTAACTGGGCTGGTTATGGTAGTTGGGCTTATGGTGTTCTAGAACACACAATACAACCTCTCCGGGTGGCATAAATAGGAGGATGTATTGAGGCAAAGCGTAGGATATTTAACCAACGTCAGCAGTTGGCATGGCATGTTCATCACTAAAACAATCAAGTTACAAAACCCCTTGATGGGCGGCCGAGATGTAGGCCCTATACATATCCGTCCCTACATTGAGAGTCCCCTTTGGTTTTGAAATCTTTATCATTCACTCCCTCTGTTCTTTCCCTTTTCCTTTTTTCTCCTTGACTTTAGATCTTATGGTTTATGACCGATGAATCTTTTATTCGTGAATTTTATTGCGATATAAGCTCTGGTAACTGGGCCTAGCATGCCAACGAAAGTCTAGCAATACGCTTGAAAATGAATCTATTGCTACTAGATACATATAACTTCTTGGTATTAACATACCGTAAAGCTTTATCGCAGATTGGTTGAAAATTCTAGCGCCTTCGGCCTTCCTAGGTTTCCGGCTTCTAATCCTTTAATGTTCTATAGTAGACTGCGGCAGGCCCGTAGGCATGCCCGTGTGGACGGCCCGCGGGCCTGTCCAGGTGGACAAAAAGTGATTTGTCCATGGACAGGAAGCCCGTGAAAAGCCCGTAAGGCCCGTGAAAGTGGATCTTTATTTTTGGCATAATTTATGAAAAATATGCTGTATTCTTAGTATTCTAGCTGTTAAATACCATAAATAAATTACATACTTTTACTACTGAGAGATGGGGTTTTGTGCACAAAACCCCTACTGCCTGAAATTTCAGGAGTTAATCATTTCTGCAAGAATTGGTAACCCTTATTGACCTGAGAATATTTGATAGATGAATGATAATGAATAATAGCCAAAAACACCTAATTAATTACATGAAAGCCAATTGGCTGGTTAGGGCGCTTCCGTATACGACCAGAGACTTCGCTGGTAATATTTTTGTGTGTCCACGAGAGATTCAAATCACGCATGCGAGTTCGATGTCATAGCGTGTGTACTGTAGTCCAAAGGTAGCAAATGTTATTTATTATTTGGGAGACATGCGGCCATATATATATACTGTAACGAGAAGATCAAGCGAATCTCCAACTGTATTCTTTGTGTAGATACTTCGAAATTGATGACGATGATCCAGCTTTCTTCCTGGTCATTACCAGCCGTATGCCACGACTGTATTATTTGTCAATAAGGACTTGACAACTGCTGTTGGCCTATGAGAAAATATACAGTGATGTGGGTGGGGTCTTCTCTGAGTCGGACGAAAAGGTGCGCTAGGGGTGATAAAATTGACCAGTAATATACATACATTATACTTACATACAAAAAAAGTGCATAAGATATTATTTGACTTGTTTGCTCACCCGTGGGTAACCCGCGGGTAACCCTTTGCGGGTGAGTATAACACTAGAACCGACCCGCGGGTAGGAGGTCAGGACCCGTCACCCGCGGGTCATGGCGAGGTCTAACTATGAGGACATTGATAGAGAGGGGGGAACGAGCATCTTATAGGCGCCCAGCTAGGCAGGGCGAGGAGGGAGGGACCCTAGATAGGACTGAAAGAGGGAAGCCATTTTCGGCGTCGTTTCGGTCGCAAGTGGAATCTAAGGGAATGAATGTCGAACAAGTTCCAAACATCAGAGCCGGTTGATGATGACTAAAGACGCTAGGTGGGTGCAAAATAGTGATGGTGCTGGACAGGGGCGGTGAAGCGCTGGCTCCCCTGCTAATGTTACGGGTGGAAAGAAGGCCGTTTCTGGCGTCGAAAGCTGTCATTTTCGGCTTCGATTTCACAGGTCCCCATATTCTATTTGTAAATATCCCTTAACAAATGAACACCTGGATTAAGAGATATCTGATCCCGAGTCAGACACAATAAATTTGACCTCACTCCCTTTTCGATTCTGCGTTCCTGTTCAATTTCCCCATCTCCAACCAGGTTCCGATCACCACCATAGTGAGTAGTATTCCACAAATATAGACTTGAGGTTTCCCGTCACCGAATTCGGGATCCATGGCCTTTGAACCGGGATAAAATAGGGCACTCAATTGAGTAATCCAATAAAGGCTTGCTAGCCATGCCCCTGTAGCGAGGGAGTCTCTTTCAAATGTCTGTTGAACGGCAGGAGGTGATGCAAACAGAGACTGAGGTTTTGGTCGATACAGGAAGTACAGAGTCGTGAGACCGAGAATCATGCCCATAGACATAGTTTGTCCATTGTGAAATTTCGCGTGAGGGGGCCATCGAGGGTTGAAAACATGAGTTTCATTCCAGTCGGCGAGATATCCACCGATCGACGTCGTCAATGCAACGAGAGTTAGGAGGATGCGACCAGCCATAGTGAATGAGAACAAGAGTTTTGCTTGCTTTGGAAGACAGAATTTCGCAACTCTTTCAATTCAAAGAAGTTTCCCCGTCGGAGTTATCTTGCCGCCGCAGCGCGCTCGGCATGCTTCGGATGCCGAAAGCTTCTTGAACCTGGGTTGCAAGCTATTATAGTTTTTTTTCGGCTTCAAAGAACTCCGAAGCTCCGCACGTCCGAGTCATGTGCAGTTACGAATTCAAATGCGGCTTATATACAAAAAATAAGACGCAAATCGCCAATACTGTAAATAAGTCTGATCAAAACTCGCTTTGGTTCATTGATTTTCGAGTTTATCAGTTGTCATCGTATCTCTTGGATATGCTACAGCCTACTCAAGGGTATGGTTTGTAATATAAACTTAATTCCGGAATCCACCATCAGCGACTTCATATAATATTGGTGCGTAAAAGCCGCTCACGATATTTACTTCGAGCGCTATTTAGAACGACTCTAATATGCGCAAAAGGTCACTAGAGAGAATCCTAATCTTGACCCTCTAATATCTCTTTCAGGCCTACAAGACCTTTGATGTATAGATCTTCACGAGACAAAATATTAACGCCTATTTTTATCTAGCTCTTCTCGCCCAGTCCCAAAACTGTAATATGTAATAGAGTTCTCCCAAGCCGGACCACAATTTTTAAATAATCTTCCTTGGAAACTCTAAAACATGACACTTCCTTTCCCACGACTTTACCCTATAAATCAGAAATGCCCTGTAGTGTTAGTGCCTCGTTATCTTGAGATATTTATTTCCTGAAAGCGTTAGTTACGGTTTTACCAATATAGTAGTTATGAAAAGACCCGTATTGCAAGGAACTACTAGCCGCCGATAATGGTATACTTAGATCATAAGGTTGGTGCTAAAAAAATTCCCCGTCACGGTAGGTTTGCAGAGTATAAAAGGTAGGGCTTCCCGTAAGGTAGTACCATAGTACCTAACCCATAGGAATATCGTCTGTTATTTTCTAACTGCGGATGAGAATCGAGAATTTATTGATCGACTCTTGCTTTAATTTCCATATATGGAACATGAAATTTTCATTTAGAGATTTCTGAAGGCGAGTTAAGGGTGCTCTATATAAAGTGTGAAAGAGAAAAAATTCCGGGGGCTGCGTCAACCATGTTTCTTTCCGTGTTCGTATCTTTATACAACTTACCCCGTCTCTACAGGCAAGGCGCTTATCCAGCCGACCGTATAATCGTTGTGGGATGGGGGGAGATAGGGGGATCTTAGCTCCCATAATGGACTATTTTACGATCAAATTGTTTCGTGGGAAACATAGGAGGAACAAAGATATTCTGACCCAAGCCCACGCTTGGCGAGGCGATCCTGACTACGGTGATGACTTTCTTTTAAGCCGGGCCATGCACTTTCTATGGACCCCCGCGTGATTGCGAAAAGTTTACCGTACAGAGGCAGTAGCTAGATGTAGTTCTGCTGACTTGACAGACTCTCTTATCTAGACTCACTAGGCGCTCTGCATTAGAAACGCCGGCGCCTTGGCAGCTTATTGCCCTCTCGGGTCGATATTATTCCCGAGCTTACTAGTTAGCTTGGCTTCCCCATTCCCTTTTTCGTTCTCCGGCGCCCAGCGCTGGTTCCTTGCGGATTTCGCTACGATCGAAGTCCGAACATGCTATTTTAATATTTCTTTCAAAATTCGAGGGGCCGAAATACAGCTGCCTGAGCTATAAGCCTCGTAAATAACCATTGACCATGCGTCGTACCTTTGTACTGAAGACGCAGGCCATACTCTTTTTTTCATCTCCATGAATTCATTCAATATGTCAAGCATCACTGCTTCTGGTCTCCTAGGCCCTATCGCCGCCTTAAATGGCTGGACCTTAGTCATGGAAGTATGGATGTACGCCGTCTGCATTCCGGTTTATAACAGAAACAAAGCTACAAACCAGATCACCAAGAGCCAAATGGACTCACAGATGCCTGCCCCTGTGCGCTGGAAGCGAGACAACCATAACCATCTATTTGAACAGCCAACGCAATTCTACGCGATTGCTTTAGCCCTGGTGGTTGCCTGTGGAGGCAAGATTGCCCAACTGGATTCGATTCTTGCCTGGACATACGTTAGCGTCCGTGTTTTGCATAGCCTGGTTCAATCCACGACAAATACTCTTATGGCGCGATTTTTCCTGTTTGGCTTCTCATCGAGCATTCTGGCAGTTATGACTGGAAGACCGGCCATGCCTGTTCTCTAAATCATGGCAGAGGTGGCCTAAAGAGCTTTGTTCATCGAGCTTGCTATAGGAACCAGATGACCCCGGGACGTGGGTCCACTCAGGTCGTAGGTCACTGAGCTTGAGCCAAAATTGGTTGTGCATCACTGAGTTGCTCGGTGGATCGGATCGGGTAGGGGATGAAGATGTCACTTTTACAGGTGGAATTGATTCATCACAGTCCGAGGTGCGGATCTTGGATGCATTGGGCAGTAAAACAAACACAAGTAACTTTGTGTTACTCCAGGAAGATATCAATGGAATGAAAGCCCGAGTAGGTTTTGTAAATCTGCGTTAATTTCCCTTTATTTCTCCGTTCAATCGTATTGCTCTCACCATAACACCTTTGGTCCATTTCTCCGTCTTCATGCTAATCTATCTCTTGCATATCATGGTTGGTGGTACCATCCACACTGATGACAAGATGAATGGATATCTACATGCAAAGAACTATGTTACGGCCATTCTAGAGATCAAGACTGCCATTGCGGTATACGCGTATCTCGCAAATGTGGAGGTTAAACAAGGATGCAGCGAATCATCTATGACGTTCGTCCTCACGTTCGTCAGCAGCTTGCACTCGCAGACGCGGCCTTGGCTACCAAGTACCCAGAAGAAGAAATCGATCTGGCTGCTGCCTGGGATGAATATCGCATCGACCTTCTTGAGTATATCTCGACAATGTCAAAACTGTTCATCAAAACTTGACTTGATAAAATTTTGGGCAAAGCCTGGGCAGAAGAGGAGGAACAAGTAGCGCAGCTGATTGGGGAAATTTGCACTGCCCCCCAGGAACAGGCCACCAGTATTGTCAAGCTTAAAGCGACGGATAATGTCATTGATATACTGGGGACGAAGATGGCGATGATATGGTACTGATGATGACGCCATGGATATTGATTAGTATCTAGATTGACAGGTGTGAAAAGAGACGGAGAGACTGCATACAGGTACATCACAAGCAAGTAGATGAATTTCCTTCCCTACGTTGCTCATGTACGCTAAATTTTACCTGATTAACCTTGGAAGTACCATGTGTGTTTAAAAAGAGAATCAAAAAGGAAGGGAAAAAAGAAAAAGCCGAGCCACATGCCAACTACAGTATACTTAAGTATTATAAATCTTTCCAGGGACGATGCTAAGATATTTCATTGACATATAAAACCCCAATAGAAAACTCAATCTGAAGTCGTGTCCAATGCAAGCATAATATCGGGATCTGAATCTAACAATGACCGGCCTTGAATAAGTTGACGGCGAGCCTCTGCACTTGGTGCGCCAAGCAACATGACAGGTGAGAGGAACGTAGCATCCTGGATCTCTTTGTTTGCTCCGGCCGCAAGTAATAGGCGAATCATCGCCTCGTTGCTTTTCAATGCAGCCTTTAACAAAGGTGTCCGGGAACGCGAGCGGCCAGTCAGGTCTGGATTGACCCGCTTATCTGTAAGCAGTATTTCGACCAGGTACTCTTCATTTACGTCGACCGCGATCTCCAAAGGCGTACGACCCGAAGAGAGCGCGTTGGGATCAACGTCTTTCCGATTCACAAGAAGATGAACTAACTCAGGCTGTTTATGCACGATAGCGCTATGAATAGGACCCTGTCTGTCTTCTCTGTACACAAATCCTGCATGAGCACCAGAAGATAGTAACATCTTCACAATTTCAGCATGGCCGTTTCGTGCAGCAAAGCATATTGGAGTAATTCGGTCCTTGTCGTAAGCATTCACTTTGATTTACGGCTGTGCCAAGAGTGTCTCAACTACCGCTGTATGCCCACGTCCACTCGCCTCGTAAAGAGGCGTGCGCTTTACCCGGTCCCAAACATTTGGATTGACTCCATAGTCCAAGAGCATCTTTACCGCGGCTAAATTGCCTTTTATTGCAGCGAGAAACAAAGGCGTGTATTTTTCGCGGTCAGATGTAGTCGGTAATTCGGCGGGACTCTTTGCATATCTCCAGGCTTGAAGGGCTCGCCTCAAAGTGGAACAATTTCCTGACTTGGCTGCAAAGAGAATAGCTGATCCGCCTGAATCCTCTGCATTGCGTAGGTAGAGTTGTGAAATGAGTGTTTGGTATGCACCACGATTGACTTGGACGAAAGAAGCAAGATCAGATTCTCTTTCAATCGTGGACGCAATTTGAAGCAGTATTTCTGATGGAAGTTGTGTTAAATGACATGACTTCGAGATGTAAGAAAATACCCGTGCACTGGCCCAGGATGTATCATGTTATGTAGCTGCTGCCAAGAGATCCAGACCATGTAATATTTCACGGTAATTACTAGTAATATTTCCAGGTTTCCGGCTTCAACCTCCTAGCTAATACCTACTTAGTGGCGGCCCACCTAGCTGTACTAACTTAAGGGAGTACGCGTATCCACCTGAATTTTGGATTCTTGGCAAAGTTCTAGGAACCTTGGAACCGGTCATTACCGATGTATTTTGAAAAGAGAGCCTCAATCGTCGCCCAGGCCCTATTACTTTGGGTCTGGCGAATGAAATAATTTCCCGATGCTACCAAAAGCTTCCACCTATGCAAAATCTAACACTTAGGTATCATGAAATCCTCAACAATCTACAGGTTAGACAAGAATTTCAAGATCAAATACAGATCTAAAAAACTTAGATTGGTAGATTGCATCACAATAAGACTTGACAACAACATCAACATCAAGCAAACCCTCCGTGTAGTATGATCCAAGAAGGTGGAAACACAATCAATAACATACAGTCCACTAAAGTGTCCAATTTTCACGATGCAAATGTAACAAGGCACCGAAATGGGCAAGAATAATAGTGCTTCAGGCTGTTTCTCTGCCAAGAGATCTATATTGAACTGAGATATACTTTCGATTCATCAAGATAACAGAGTAACGATCAGGAGTCGAGGATGTTTGATCAAAATGGTATTTCTGTGGGAGTTGTTTATGAAGTTGTGAGCGGGCGAGAAACAAATTTGAAATTGACGTCTTCAAAGATGACCTTCCAACTGATGGTCGAGTGACCTGGCTGTGGAGAGACTTCTTTCCCAGTATCTAGCACTTTTGGCTTGGCCAGATCATTGAAGGCTCCTTGGTCGACAGAGGATCTCAAAAGGCTCGAAGCCTGCCACAGATTTCGGATTGAGCCCCCTTATATTCGCGAGTCCCCTGGTCTCTGATTCAGCAACCGTCTTTCATGTTAGAAAATTCGATAGGCACAAAAGTGGCGCGGGAGGTTGCTGCAAGATAGACATGGTACTAAAGGTCGAGGAATTTGATTTCTTTAACCCATATGGAGGGTTACTTATTATTAAACAATTAGCAACGAAATTCTATCGTCATCAGCTCTTATGATTTTCGGCGTTTGTGCCGAACTTGCTTGGCTTTGATGGCACATACTTTGACCTGAGTACCTATTGTATATACTAATTCTTTATTAATACAGGTCCTTGCTCGAAAAGATATTGGTTTTCTTGAGAAGGATTCGACTCAGCCGAACTGAATAAGCTACCTAGGTAGTAGCTCACCGTTTGTCGCCATAGGTTGGGCCCAAAAACTGGCCCCATTGATACAATTGGCCTACATCCCCGTGTACCCAACAAGGCCAGTCGTTAGTCTCGGCGTTACTTAGTAGAGCCATGTCCGCTGCCTCCCATAATGTCTGACGAGTAGAGCGGATCGTTCTTCCGCACTCATCATACCATACGACCAGGACTTTTCCTACGTCGGGTCCCTCGGATGTAGATGCAAAGGTAGTTGCATCGGCCACGTACATGCGGCCCATGATTAGCTCAAAATGATACTCCTCGAAGGAGATCTCCCACGGGAGCACCTTCACCTTCATATTCCTGGTCCTCAATTCCTTCCTGGAGGGTCCTTTGTGTCTCTTCTTCGTAATCGGCAACACTCTTTGCAGATTCTAGTAGTTGTGGTATGCAAAGAGAGATTCTTTCATACTCAGCACCAAAGCTATATAAGGTTGAATCACTGAATAATGAAGGATGGTCTCACTTCACCTCCATCGCGGAATACTGTTGTTGTAATTGGGTTTTAATAGTCAACCAAGTATTCTCTGATGATGGTTCATAGCAGGTCCGGAGCCATATAGGAGGTTCACCAATTTCTTCGCATTCTGCACTTGGCGGATGTATACGATTCAAAACCTCTTCTTCAGAGGCTAAGAGATCCTGCGCGAATCTAATCCGACGTTCTCTCATTTGGTTCGCGTAAGGCTATTATAAAAAAAATGAGCGCTTTATCACAGGGTTGGTGGGAACCAGAATAATATACCTCACGGCCACGAACTCCGAGTTTTATAAATTCAGAGAAAAGATATTCGCGTTGGGCCTCCGTAGATAGGGGCTAATATTCTTGCCATCGCTCCTAAGATGTTATTAGATTCGTGCGGGCACTTAAAAAAAAAAGCGCTGGCTGAGCATAATGGTCTACCAAGAGAAAGAGATCCGCTTCCCAAACACCTAGATCGGTCATTCTAGGTCCGAATTAGTGACCACGAGGGCTAGTAGGCGTTTGTTGGGTAAACTGTGAGGAATTTTGGGATACGGTCCACCTTTTGTTGTTACAAGACCTGTGGTAATGCTTATCGGTTCTTATCTCCAGCAGTGCCAGTGTTGGAAGTGGACAATGTCTACGGAGGCGAACAGGGACCAGTTTATCAAAACCCCTAAAACCAGGCAGAAATATTGTTGAGTTTCAGCAGTCTTCAAAGCCGCTGAGGTTTTGATGGCTATCTGGCTATCCCTGAAATGCACTGAACCCTATATGGTATAGTGGATAGTTGGGAATTGTGTATAGCCCACTTTCTCTCAAGGGTGATAGTCGACAGACATCTTCAATAATACTCAATTGCTGGCATATACTATCGCTCCTCCTAGATCCTATCCCTCATCTCAACAGTGGGCAAGAGCCGATATGGTGTTTGAGAAAGCGGGATTAATATAATCACAAATCAAGAGAGATAAATGGGTCTTGGAGTGAGTAGAGACAGCACCCAAGTGATGCTCTTGGAATGAGTAGAGACAGCACCCAAGTGATGCACTCGGGCTCATAACTTGTTGTCTTGCAAAGGGAAGCTTGTTAATCATCTTTGGAGGAATACTCGAGGCTATATATACAACATGAAGTTCAAGTTGATTTCGAATCAACTTGGCGCTTCCTAAACATAGAGCAGGAATGATTCCGATGTTGCGGCTTTATTCCTGAGCAGCAACGAACCCGTAACCTCCCAAAAAATCAGGGAGGCCAATCCCGCTTTTCTAAAGGCTAGCCTCGGAGCGCTTACCCCTACGCTATCGCTATGGCCCCTAGGGTGGATATAGGTCCCATTCCAGCTCCTCGCCTTGACTATTCAACCACGGCAAGCAAGCATCCCACAAAGCCCTAACTTCCTCATGTTCCCCAACACTCAGTAGTTCCTCCCAAACCTCCCGATCCGCTCTCTCACACCACCCCAAAAATGAAACAACGATGAAATCCGCAAACCCCGGCTGATCACCCTCAAAGAATGGCCCAGGTCTCCTCTGGTTCTCGTCCTCCCCGCGTCCTCTAAGCATGCGTACGATCACCGCAAACTCCTTCCTCAAGTCATCCACCATTGCTCTAATACTCGCTTGATCCAGTGGCCTGACCTCGTCTAACGGCTTCCCAAATTTCGCCGAGCGAGTTTGAACAAAGTACTCGCGGCCCTTGGGATCCAAGAACGCTGCCACAGGAGGCACGAGAACGCGTAGACCCGGTGCAATGACATGAGTAATAAGCCGATCCACAGCCTGGGCAAGCGCGTAGCTCGCAGCACCGGAAGGAAATAATGTTGGGGTTGGCGCGATCGCGTCTAGGTGGTCGGCAATCGCGAACGAATCCATTAGTGCACCGTGTGGGTTTGATGGGGAGATGAGCGAGGGGTGGCGGATTGCTGGGAGGGTGTGTGTGAAGGGACTATCCTTCGGACTGTTCGGCGGGACTTCCAAAAAGGAGAGGACGGGGGCAATATCGGGGTATGAGATCCAGGACTCGGTGTATGGGATGTTCTTAAAGTTTAGGACGAGGCGGGTTTTGAGGGTGTTTGGGGACCAGGATCTTGAAGGGCCTGGGAGGGTGGAGTCTATGTCGAAAAAGTTTACCTTGGGAGTTGCTTTGCCCATGTCGGTGGAGGATATAAGAGGATTGAATGAGGATAGAAAATGCCAGCGTGGACGACTGCAGTTGGTAGAAGGGGTGATGTGTGATCATGAGTGGGAGCATACCCTTTATACCCATCGTTTTGGAAGTGGTGTTCATACCACCTCGTGTACCCCATATGTACCATGTTGCAGTAATCTATAAAAGTGGACGTTACATTCTTGATCGTATGTAATTTTAGGGTGCCAACTGCCAGTAGAGTTTCATTTACCGGGGACCTATGCGTTGTTACATTCCTTTCATGAGCCCTAGATCTTGACCTCAACTCTGAATCGAAAATCGCCACGTTCATGTCGTCTGCTGCTTTTCCAGTGTATTCCGCATTGCCGTCCTCCACTCCGTAAATAAGCCACAATAATCATTCATCCCATGAGGCTGCATCCAATGAGCCCAGAAACCTGCTTTTCGGCGCGTTGAGATCCCGAGGTCCCTCAAAAGTAGATCAAGGTAGGGTAGAATATCAAAGACAAAGTTCGGATAGCGGTGGCCCCCAGTTGCTCGAGGAGACCGCCATCTGCCGAACTCTGTATGCTTCGTCGTCTCCAACATCCAGTCTGCGATAGTCATCGTCGTAAGCGGACTTGAGGCTGGAAACTCGTTATTGAGAAAGGCCGCTGCCCAAAGAGCCTGTACTTCCGCTAGAAGCGTGGTGTTGAGCGTCATTGCATACCCAAGAAACACGATGGATCTGTCAGGGAACATAGCCGGTGGAACCATGAACCGTGCTAGACGGAGGGGGTTCCGGTCTGGGGCATGTCCTCGCTTTGAGGGTGGGTGCTCTCGAAGCTTCGGAAATTGGTGGTTTATGAGCTGATTGACCTCCTCACGGAGGTGCTTTGGTATGACGTCTGGGTTTCCTGGAAAACCAAGTTTGGTGGAGATATCCTCAGGCAGAAACCTGATTCCCGACTTCTCTTCCCATCCCGTGCAGCAAATCAATATGTCTGCATCCAGCTCCTCCTGGTTTGAGAGGTGAACTCGTTTCCTGGACAACCTATCGATATCTGCGATGTGCACTCTGACCTTGCCCTCCCGAACCAGGTCAAAGAAATCGGTGGAATAATTGAGAATGCCCAAAGAAGTCGCCACCCAAAACGGTGACACTGACGGCCTCAGCTTTTGCGTCTCCAAATGCTCACGATATCTGTTGGTCCTTTCGAGACTGAGTTGCATCATGTCCCAGAACGCATCCATTATCTTACGACCAAGCCATGAAGATTGAAGCCATGTGTAGAATGTACCAGCCTCCTGGTTCCAGGCGCATGGGCTGAATAGTGAACAGAACCGGGTCACTGGGAAGCTTTCCAGCATCCTCTTGAAGGGCCACCCAACATATGCTGGCGCCATCCACGTCGGCCCGTAGCCGGATTCACGGATTACCCAGTCTACAGCGAGTCCCCGCGTTGCACACGAATAAACAACGTCCCAGGCCGATTTGGAACCTCCAAGCACAGTAACCCGTGTTTTGTACTCGAGTATATCGGCTTCATGCGATGCAAAATCATGAAAATGTAACAAATGTGAGTCTGATCTGAAATCATCCACCCCGGCAAACTGCGGCATAAACGGCCGAGACGTCAGGCCAGCTGCAACAATCAGTTTAGAGGTCTTGAGAATATTTTCCCGTGCCTTTGGAGAGCCCTCGATAATACTAAGTGTCCACCTGCGGTCGGACGCATATTCAGCGCTCTCGACCCGGCAGTTCAAGCGGAGCTTATCCCCAAGCCCAAACTTCTTGACAGAAGCCTCAAAGTATGCACACACCACGTCTCCTGGGATATGCTGACCCTGTCGAACCGCAAAATATTCCTCGGACATTGGAAAGTCGCTGAACTCATAGGATCCCAATAGATTGTTGGTTTTCAGTCCATGGTATATTCGCTCCTTGGCCCAGACGCCTCCGACCGAGGATGCACCATCTAGGATCACCATTTTCTGGGATGGATAGGCAGCATGATAAGTCTTTGCAGCAGCAATCCCGTGCCATCCTGCGATCTTTCAATGAGTGGATATTCTACCTAGGGAGAGGTACGGCTCACCGGCACCGATAATGGCCACGTCGACCTGTTCCATCGGGAGCTGTGGGGTGTTAAAGATGAGATCTCCTTTGACTCGCGTCGGTTTGTGCTCTGAAGTAAGCTCTATGAAGAGTCAATGCTGCGTCTGAATTATATTGCAGGATGTCGCGCCACTCATCCGGTCTTTTGCAACATGCGGCCTACTGTGACGTGACCCGTGCATGATATCTGACAAACAGAAACAATAGGCATTACTTGAGACTGCAACATAGATATGTAACTCTCTGCATTCGGGTGTCTTTACTGGAGCGGGCGTGCTTCTATGATCTCATATCTCACATCTGACTCTGAAACGGGAGACAGTCTCCCTTGGTACTTCAGTAGTGCACGACTACGCTGAGATAGACCATACTCTGTCCAAATGCAGTTGCCAAGTGCTCTTCCGTTGATGTAACCTATTGGCCGCATGAGTTCTAGTTGGCTATGATGATATGATGCTATCATCGATCCATGGCCTATCTGCCTAGTCCCGAAGTGCTCCTTCGACGCCGAATGATACGGCTACAGTACCGATCATTCAATCACTCCACCGGAATACTAATGTATGACGGCAATGACTAGCGAGAATAGTGACGAATGAACCAGGAGTGCACAGATAGTGGCGCTCTGTAGACGGCGCACCGCCCCAGAGTCTGGCCGAACGCGACCGTTTCTGAACCCAAGAGGTCTATAAATACCGGGCATTACCTTACCCTGCGCAATATACAGGACTATCCTAAGCTGAATCCTACTTGTTAATATGTCTGTCCCTCATTCCTGCACGGTTCTCGTCATCGGTGGCGGGCCCGCGGGCTCCTACGCGGCGTCCGTGTTGGCTCGAGAGGGCATCGACTGCGTGGTGCTTGAAGCCGAGAAGTTCCCTAGATACCATATCGGGGAGAGTCTGTTGCCCTCTGTGAGGTATTTTCTCGATTTTATTGATCTGTACGATACCTTCAACGGCCATGGGTTCTTACGCAAGGTATGGCGGTCGAGACATATCTCTCATGGATGTACAATAATTGACTTTGGCTGTGACTGACTGAGCGCAAACAGAATGGGGCAACGTTCAAATTCAACTCCAAGCAACCTGGATGTAAGTCCCTTATTTGCTAAGACCAGAAAACATCATCCCTCTAATTAGCCGTGCAATAGACACTGATTTCGTCGGCGCCGGAGGCGCAGGCAATCACGCGTGGAACGTCCTTCGCTCCGAGGCAGACGAAATCCTGTTCCGGCACGCCGAGAAGAGCGGAGCGAATGTATTTGATGGGGTGAAAGTGCAGAGTCTCTCCTTCACGAAGACAATCAGCAGCACAAGCACAAGGGTCGGCAGCGGCAGCAGCGAAGAAAGGCCAGGAAAACCAGTCTCTGCATCCTGGATCCGCAAGAGCGACGACAGTTCCGGTACGATCCAGTTCGATTACTTGGTCGACGCCTCGGGGCGCGCGGGCCTGGTGAGCACAAAGTATATGAAGACGCGGATCCCCAATAAGCAATTGCAGAGTATGGCCGTTTGGGGATACTGGAAGGGCGCAGGGACGTATGGGCCTGGTGCCGGTGATCCATTCTCTGAAGCCCTCACTGACGGGAGCGGGTGGGCGTGGTTCATCCCCCTGCACAATGGCATGGTCTCGGTAGGGGTCACGATTAAGCAGGAGCGAGTCGTGGCGAAGAAGAGAGCATACGGATCCAGCGCGGATAGGGAGTTTTATCTGGCGTGTCTCAAGGATACGCCGGGAATCGCGAAGCTACTTTGTAATGCTGAACTGGAGACATCGGATATCAAGTCAGCCGCGGATTGGTCATATAATGCTAGTGAATATGCGCATCCGCACGTACGCATTGCTGGGGACGCGGGATGCTTCATCGACCCGTTGTTCTCCTCAGGAGTACACCTCGCCATGACCGGGGGCCTCTCAGCAGCTGTGACCATCTGCGCCAGCCTGCGGGGGAACTGCACGGAGGAAGAGGCAATCAGATGGCATTCGGCCAAAATAGCCGAAGCGTACACACGCTTCCTACTCGTGGTGCGCAGCGCGATGGAGCAAATTCACGGGAAAGAAAAGGCCGTGCTGAATGGGCTGAACGAGAACAATTTCAACGCGGCATTTGACCACTTCCGTCCGATTATCCAGGGAACGGTCGATGCAGGTGGAAAGCTCCCCAAAGCGGAAGTGGACAAGTCGGTGGAGTTTTGCACGAAGGTTATTCACAAGGTGGAGAGTGGGTGTTTGGCGGATCTGGATAGTACGCCTGGTGCTAAGTTCACTGCTAGGGGCGCCGCTGCTACTTTCTCGGGTAGCAGTCAGTGTGATGAGGTTATGATGAAGATGGTCCGCATGAATCGGATTTTAGACCTGAACAGCTTCAAGGCGGATATTGTCAATGGGATGGCGCCTAACATGGAGCGGGGGACATTGGGGCTGGTGAAGCAGGTACCTGCCTAACCTACTGGGAGCTAGATGCTGGGTATCTATCAGCATTGCCATCAGTTGACAAGAGGTATATTCTTGATTTTCAGTCTCTTGCCACTTGGGGCCTTGAGGAACAATGCGATTGTTATATCCACACCTGCTGCTCGCCCGGGCATTATACAGTCAAAACTCTCCAAACCCGTTCATTGCCAAGTCTCTGTGATAGTCAAATCGTACTATATTTTAGAAATTTGTTCTAAGCCTCGCTTATCGCCTGATCTCGAAATCAATAAGGCACACTACATCCCGGTCCACAATCAGTGTTGCAGCATATAAATGTAGCCCGCACGCATACAAAAACCGCACCTCAAGCTTTGGAAAGTCATAGCAACGCATTTCGTGCTGCCGTACAAATGTACTATGACCCTGTCCTCAAGACTTCGAGGAAGGGTGATCTTCCTCTTCCGCAATGACTCCAACACCGTCGCGGAACTATCAAATCCTCGCCCAACTCCTTACGTTGACGAAAGGTCGTAAATCCTGGCCACAGCCACAAATGTCTGGATCTGCGGTACCCCCATCATAGTCTGGGACACTAGCGCCCAGACACCGGAAAGGACAGATGTCGATTAGCGTGCCGGGATTGAAGTCGAAGCCGCATTGTGGGTCGAAGAAATCGACGTATCGCTCTAAGAATGTTGAGAGTCGTCCGTGGGCTTGGGCCCGGCTGGCGAATTTAGTTACTTCCATATTTGGGTGTTCACCTGTATCAATGCTATAGACGGCGAATTCTCCACGCGCGGATCTCGCAGCAAGATTCGCAAACCTCTCCAGGTTCATATGGATCCTTTGGACGATCCCCTCGGTCTCTCAATATATGCTGTGAGATCTGCTTGAGTCTGCCATTTAAGCTCAGGGTTGTCGAACTGTCCCAAACGTTCACATATTTCCAGGTAAGGCCTGCTTATCATTAAAATGGATGATCTGGTGCTCGAAGACGTCAGAGACCAGTAGATGTCTTCGACCTGATCCAAAAGGGTCTTTTGCGACTCCCATTCACATTCGTCCACAGCATCGACTATAAAGTACTACCACCCGCCCGTGCTGTGGATCCTAATATCTATTAGGATCCGCTATAGAGCGTCAAATGATTCAAAAGGCTCATCGTTCCGCAAACTTTATTCTTTCGCTAGCCAAGACCTGGGCTTTCGGTGATTTTAGACCAGCTGATATAGCAAAACGTCAACTCCATCAAGGTCTTATGCTCTGAAGGTATCACGTGCAACATTGTCTCCTCGGCACTCAGCAGGAGAATAGTCAACGAAATCCCAAAGAAGATCACAAGCTAGGTGAAACACCACGCCCACCCTTGCTCCACAATATAGCCGGCTGCAATGGAAGGAAGAAAATTGCCCGCAATTAGTATAATTCCGAAGAGTGCCAAAACCCTTCCGCGTTGGTGAACAAAATGAACGCCCATTAATGACGTGATCATGGTTGACTAGGCAGGTGCAGAGCCAAACCCAGCAATAGTCTGGTATGCAAAAAAGAGGCGAGAGCTGGTCCTAAATCAGCCACATAAGAGACCACATATAATCAAGCCGAGGATATAGGGGATTCATCGACCGTACTTAGTCGCCCACGGCTGAATGATAAACACCCCGAAACCGCACATGACACCGAGCAATGCTTGGCCGTACGTCAATATTGTGTAGCTTGTGTCAAGTTCCAATGTTCAAACCATCCACGCTGGCGAAGTCCATGCAATGCTTTCAATATTCAAAATGTATTTTGATTCAGTGAAGGTATACAGCAAAAAAATTCAAAATTGGCTACATGGGTGATATCCTCATGCGCCGGATGAAGGATCCACGATTTTCACTTCGCATTCCAGTTGAGAAATTTGTACTCAACGAAAGTCATCTGGCTGCTATTCTAAATTAGAAAGGTTAAAGCTCGGAAGTGGCTTTTCGTTGATGATAAAGTACAGCTCCAACCTCCCACACCCCTCCTCAAGCCTCAGAACTAACTGCAAATTCCCAGATTTGCCATGTGCCTTGTTGGATTCAAGCTGGAAAACATATGCTACGAAGCTTTCTACTCGCCAAAGATCGCGACCCCCACTTTTCATACGATTGACCTTTCTGGTGCAACGATTTTTACGGTTCAGACAAGGAAACTTGCATGGCAGTGCAGGAACCCATGGCTCTATCAGTACTATGGTGGCCTAGATGACCCGGAAGAGTGGATCGATGAAGAGTACTTTACCTCCTGAATAAATCTTTTGCAACTTGCGAATCCATGCAGTAAAATATTAGCACAACACACTAGCTCCGTAGATTACTGGTACCCTATAGAGAGATTCGAAATAGCCCTCCCTCAGACACATGTCTTCTTCCACACAGACGCAAATCGCGGGGTGTCAGACTAATAGACCCGCTACATGTACCGCTTCCTTAGTGCCCTTGTTATTCATTCGATTATCTATTAATTGGGAGTGAACTCAATTGTCTGGCTGAAGACCTGTGAAGGAGTCTATGTTCAGCTGCACAAGCCGTTGAGAAGTAATTAGCGACCGTTATTAAATCATATCATGAATAAGCGGTAGCTTGATAGGTGTAATACAGTATCCACATACTAATTGTACACAATTAACATTTTGACCTCTGGCACAATGTTGGTCGGGTTGGAACAAGTTTGAAACCCCCTCCTCCTCCTCCAATTTTGTCCTCATCAGTACGATCTCTTCGGGATCCATTTACACCTATGTTCGCAATATCGCGAGCGAAGTACGCGAATGGAAATGAACACCATCTATCAAACTTATAAGCAAAAGGTCCCATGCACTCTTGGCTCTTTGAGCAACTTCTGCCACAGATCATTAGCAAAGTGCCACAGGCTCGCGTTTCGTTACTCATATTTGTATCTGTCAATGGGTCTTGTCAGATGAACACCAAGTGCCAATTTGTTCTTTTCTAAAGGCCAACACATTCAGTGTGAATCTGGGAAACACTTAGCATCCTCAGTATCAGCACAGTATGGAAAGCTCTGAAAGAACTTCACATAGTTTGGTACCATAGTGTCCACTTAGAATCACATCGTGCACGGCGCCCAGCCTTTGGCGATCATGGCTGGCTTTTCCCCGCACAATGCATAACCGAGCTGAATGGCATGGCAATGGGCGAGTCTTGTAGCAGTCTGCCGTGGAGAGCTTTACCGTAATATCAACAATAATGAATGATCGGTGGGAACAGACGAGAATGAGACAAGTGTAGACTCAATTTGGTCCACACTGACGCCATGAATCTTGCCAAGCAAATTCGCATACTGGGGGCACGCTCTGGTATTTCGATCAACGTTCCTGTCTTTAGCGGGATCAGGCACTCGGTACCTCCACTGAACAGAGGATTCGACACGCACGGGACTTCAATTACAAATTATACATGCCATCCTCGACCCAACCGTAGCGATTTTTGGGCCTGGTCACGCCTCGTACAGTATCAGAAGCAGCGAAGAGCCTCTAACACGCCCACCCTCCATAAACGGCGGACTCTTCTGGCACCCATGGTCGGAGGTGGAAGGCGAGGAGCCTCATTGATCTTTCTGTGTTAATTTGAGCCGGAATATCTTCAAACTACTCTCATAACCGACAATTTAATGGTAAACTTGGGCTCTAGAACAGGCTCACCAACACAGAATTATCATGTAAGCCATCATCGGCTTGCCATGAATCAAGACCTTCACTCATAAGTTATACTACTTCCTAATTCAAAAGAACTGGGCGGATACTTGAGCAAAATGGAAAGTCAAACGCCAGTTTAAAGAGATGGAGTCTCAACCTGAGATATTACATCTCTCAGCAATTTCAATGCTTCCCGCGCAAACACAACCATATTCGCCGCTCGATCATTACTTCCCGTCTCAAATTCCCGCGTAAACTTCCCCTGGGCACTCGATACAGCCAACGCTACATATCCACTAGATATTGTTAAAGATATGCCGAATTATAGACATAAATCAATTAATCACTTACGGCGTCCGGTTCTTCGTCGTCCCACCCGTCGGTCCAGCCGTGCCACTCTCGCTAATCGCATAAGTCGAACCCAGGGTAAGTCGGCTATGGTCAGCCAAGCCAGCGACAATCTCAGTAGTGGGTCCTGTGTAGCCATTCACGCTTTCAGATGTCCAGCCGCCAAAACTCAGGCGGGATTCTAGTGTGTACACTGTGGTTCCGCCTTTGTATATGGCTGATGCTCCCGGGGCGGAAATGAGACAGGCCGAGATGAGGCCACCTGCGGCCTATAGTAATATTAGAATCTTTATCTAGGGTTCTTGGTAATGAGGTGATACACCAGTGATGTACCTACCGTCTCAGCAACAGAAATGGTTTCATTTCGGGCTCTGAGGAGGTCGAACACTTCCTGAATGAGGGGTTGGAGACTCGGTGGAGGAAACTCTGCCATTTTATTAGATACTCAGAGGGAGTCACTCTGCTTGCTGGTGAGGTCAATTGATTCAACATTTAACAAGAAATAATCTAATGATTACAAATAATGGCCCGAGATGATTAATAATGGCGTGAATCAGTCTGGCGCGCGGGGACCAGCGGGGTAATTCAGGATGTTGACTAAGCGCCTTTATTTGACCAGGAACTATTTATTTATACAGCAAACAATCTCGAAAATATCTGATTGTATTTTTTTCTTCAGTCACCAATGGTCCAAAGCGTCGGTGAATTCAAATCGGAAGCTCAAATCACCCTTCTTCTTTCCCGGTGCGGCAGCAATCATAGACCTCACTAGTGGCTCTTGGAAAAATATTGCTTAGATTGTCCAGTGAGGAATAAGGAATCAGACTGATCACTCGAGCGTAGGGTCCAGAGCCATGATAAAGAGGCATCTTGATCAATTGCATTGGATGCGCTGCCGGAGAAGATAGTCGTACGGTTCGTATCGACCCTACCATGCTCAAAGTACTCAGAATCCTCGTTCAGGTTTAGTATTATTGTTAGTTCAATGCATCCCGTAAACTTTGGGAAGGTAGCTACATGACATACTCGTGCCAGCGGCGAGGCGCCTCGATGTTTTTATTAGTCATCTCCGCCCGAATCCAGCTGGTCGCCGACTCGCTGTTATCAACCCAGTGTTGCCGATTACTTCCTACGGTCAGTTTGATTTACCCATGATGCCAGCTCCCTACCCAAGGGCATGTATACTCTGCGCAAAATCAAAGAGAAGATGCGATATGGCTTCTCCCCGCTGTTATCGCTGTAAAGTTCGGTCTCTGGAGTGTCAATACCACCATATATCGACCATCAATCCACAACCTGATTCAGAACTCAAATCTGATCCGCAAATTTTGGCGAACCCTGTCGACATCGATGAGCCATCTGTAGATAGTTCTCTTTCGCAAATCGCGTCGAATGGTGACCTTTCTCTCCAAGATCCACAGATAAACATCACACTCCCAGCTTTCCCCGACTATAATCTCGACTGGCAGGATATAATGGGAAGCATCCAGGACTTCTCGGTGCCTGATCAAATAGGTATCATTGAATCCCCCAGCAAAAGTGTGCTGGCAGGTGAAATCTACCAAGAACGAATTGTTTACTCTGTTGAACGACTGAAGTCTATGCCAAGGCTTTTCGCTATCGAAGGTCAAACGCCTTTTATACACAAAAATCTATATGAGATACATCCACCTTGCGCTATCACGGATGCTCTAGCCGCTTGCGCGCTATATACTCAGAAAAATGAGGCGAATCAGGGGCTTGTCTATCGTAGTCTCAGTCAACAGGCGGACCGCCTAGTGAAAAACTATGCGAGTTTCTCTGCAATAGAGCAGCTCGCCTCTGTGCAAGCCATGGCTCTTTTACAAATCATTCGGTTTTTTGATGGAGATATCCGTCAGCGAGCTGATGCCGAAAAGATTGAACCTCTTTTCGTTGAGTGGATACGCCATCTGCAGAATCGATTACAGCAACTCGGGGACAGTGAAAGTGACAGCAGTGGAAATACCATGCGGCTGGATTTGAGTCAAACGGCAGATACGTGGCAAAACTGGCTATATATGGAAAGCCTCCGCCGAACCATCATTGTGGGATATACTTTGCAGGGGCTTTATTGCTTTCTCAAGAACGGATGGGACGAATCGCATCATGAGTTCAATAGTCTATCTTTTTATGCGCAAAAAGCACTGTGGAGTGCAACATCAGAGTTCCAGTGGAAGTTGTCTTTGAAGGAATATCTCGCTCTCCCGATTCGATTCAATCAATGGGATGCAGATATATCAAATGTCACGCCAATGGATATTGATGAGCTTGGTATGATAATGATGGCTTTAGTCAAAGGCGTTGACTACTGTTCTCAGTGGGCTGGGGTCAGTTTTGTTGAGACATTTGGCCTGGTGTCATAAGCAATAGTCGAAAATCGAGTCTCATGTGTTATTTGTTAAGACCAGGGTCTTAGGGGGTTGGATGGATGGGAGTGATAACACGGCACAGCGTACTCCTGTACTGCTGCTGTCTGGATTGATGGTAATATAATCACTGGAGAGCTGTTATGCAGCTCTCCCGCCGTGCTACTTCTGTTGTGCGGCTTAGCTAAGCGGATCACCGGCATACCGGGTCAACCCTTCTCCGGCCCAACTCCGTTAGGGCCCTTCGCATGTAGAAGTATACTCCTCTGCCTATACTCTTGGGTTCTGGCCCCTCTCGTATAGGTCTTCCTAGACGTGTCGTAACATTATTGTTTTCGGATTTTCTAGAACGTTCATTTGGTCAATCTTTGTTCTGCGAAAATCTTCCATATTCGGAGGTCGATAATGTCAATTCGTCGAACACTAATTGGTATAAAGCAGTTCAGAATATCTGTCACCTTCTTCACTTTTGATATATTCTCAGACTGGCTTGTCATGGCCTACTTATGTGAGGGGGGCCAAGAGACATCATTTCCCGTATTGATTCAGTGGAGATAACAAGGAGCGGAAGACTAGCCCTTTTGGGTCTAAATTTCTATAACATGATTGGCTGCGGAAGCTTGGTGGGTCGAGTTCCGCACCCCATACCTGTATGCGACGGAATCGTTGAATGTCTCTCAATGAGAAGCCTCCGAATAGAGGGATTCAAGTACAAGGAACATTTGCTGCTTCAGGTGCCAGCTGGTGCTATAGTATGCCCTTAACAAATAAGTCCCGCCCAAGAGTGAGCCATTTGTAAGCCCAGCCCCCAGCAACATTACGTATAAATACTAGATCGTTCTCGATGGATTGGCATATTTTTAAACATATCCTTGACAACCATCTAATAAATTCTTTCCCCGCTTCCTCGACCGATCCATTGCCGTCACCTACGACCTGATCATGTCTGAGCCCAATATTTCGATAGGACCATGGCTAGTCCAGCTGTTTACAAAAATATTTTTCCAGCCAGATGATGGCGTGTCTAGTCAGGCCTTCGATCACGGTGTCAGTCCCGATCTTGTGGTCAGGTAAGATGTCGCCTCTTTGCCCGCTATTTGAGCCTCACTAACTCTACAGAATTAACGGAAAACATCTGGGCTACCATGAATTTCGAAGCGTAATCCAAGATACTCGTGCCAAAAAATACATATCGGAGCAAAGTAACGACGAATTACTTGCGTCGCAGGCTGATCCAGAAGGCAAAGGGGGATCCGTTGCTCAGCTCTCTCATTTCACTTTTAAGGATAAGGTCACTGGACATGAGATCTATTCATCAACTGTGATTCTAGCCACTATAGAATGGTCAGAAGGGACACGGCTTCTAACACAGTTGACGGAAGTGACACATTAACAGATGGTTTAAATGTCCAATGTTGCTTCAAATGTTGAATCACACATGTGCTTGTAATAGTTTGTCTTGAAAACATACACAATACCTGTCCAGATCAACATACTATGTACTAGTTCCCTGGGTAGCTACCTAGTTCATAAATCCACGAACCAGGTCAAATTTCTGAGTCCAACCAGTTCCTAAGATGCTTGAGCGACCGGCGGATGTGGTTTCAAGCTCCTGACTCCAGCGGAAACGTCCATTTAGCTTATCGCACGTAAATACACTAGAATTAATTAACGATATAATATAATTTTTCCTACTGTCTCATCATTACTGGTCGCATGACAATCAGATTATAATTTGTCTCTATGTATGGACTATCAAAGGCTTTTGTTCTGGGTAGCAATGGTATGATTTAAACGTAGATAAGTCCCGGGTGCGCGGCCCGACCACCTCCGATGCAACCCGTGGGAAACCCCGCAAAGTCCCATCTCCTCTCCGCATCACCGACTCTATGGGGCGCCCAAAGATTAACCCTGAAAACCGCCTACGGGCCAATACAGCATGCACTAAATGCAGAGCCTCCAAGAAGCGATGCAGTGGCTCATTCCCATGTACCAACTGCATTCGCAAGGGACAAGCCCGCTCCTGCATTCCTTTTAAATCTACACCAGAGAGTTCTAGCAGGCACGGGGAACAAACTCTTAGTTCCAGATTGAATACGATTACAGCATGGGATGAACCAAATCAGCCGTTCGAAACTCCTCTACCTTCTCAGATCCGTGCTACTAGTCCGTCGGATCGTCTGCTGGAGCGCCCGGCTGCGGGCTCGCGCTCGCCCGAGGCAACGCACCGGACGCATCCGCGGATGCTGCGCAATTTACAGGGAGAAAGAGGTATGACAAGCGATCCATTCTATACACGGTTGTTGAGAAAACTCAAATTAAGAATTCCTTCAACAGTATATGTTGGCAAGGCAGCGTCCTTGTCATTTCTGCAGCTCCTTCGAGAGACAGTGTATCAGCACATCGGACCGTCGCAATTCTCTCAAAATTGGAATGATAATATGCTGGAAAACGAAGCTCAACATGACACACTGAGCTTCTCCGAAGAAAGCTGCAGTGTAGAAGATAAGCGCCGCTTTATCTCCAACTTTAATGCGGTGGTCAGTATGACCCGACCCGACTCGCTGCTCATCTTTTAACCAATCAATAGACTAGTGGATTTCTTTACTTGGGATACGAAACCGAAGCATTGCTGGCGGAAACCAGAGAGCCCAAGACCGAGCGGGAAAAGACTCGTGCAGCCATTGTGGACCTGATGACTGCCATCGGCGCCCAGTCATGTTTGAACGAGCCCGACACAGTACAGATTGAGCGCTTTTTCTTTACTCGTGGGCAACGCAGGACGTTTGCCAACTTCCTAGAAGATCCAAGTATGGATATAGCTCGGGCATTTCTGCTCATGTCATTCTATATGCTCGGGGCGTGCCGTCGGAATGCCGCATTCATGTATCTGGGTGTCGCGGCTCGATCCGCTGTCGCTCTGGGACTTCACGAGGATTCATCGGGACTGGGCCAACATGAACAAGAAGAAAGGTTTGTCAATTTGATGAAAGCTTATGGTGGCTGTTAACCAGTGGATAGGTCAAGATTATGGATGAGTCTATGTGTGCTTGATCTTGTCACGAGCTCGATTCTGGGTCGGCCAGCAGCCACCTCGGCACTTTTACCAGATCGGCAACGCAGTCGACAAACCAACACAGCTGGCGAAGCTGGCTTATTTGCTTCATACCGACTGTCTTTTGTTTTAAGTGAGATAATTGGCCGCTTATATGGCGACCAGACCGCCTCCATTGAAAAGGCCGAGATCTTGCTTGCTAAGCTCAATCGATGGAGTCAACAACTGCCTGATTCTTTGCGCACCCCGGCTGAGAATGAAAACTCTGACGACGCACAGAAGCGTGTTATCGGAAACATGCATGTGGCATGCTTATACCACTTTGCGGTTATTCTTCTTACCCGTCCTTTTCTAATCTCTACGTTGAGCATACGCTTAGCAAGGTTACACCAGAGCGTCTCTACGAATGGAGTGAGTGATGTCCCTGAAGAAGATCCAGCACACTCCCGACTAGCAGCTGCTTGCATTGATTCTGCAGTCTATATGCTGCAAACATGTCTTGAACTGCACCAGTCTGATCTTCTCATGCGTAATATGTGCATCCTTAAGTAAGATCTACTATCCTACATCCTTACAGCCGATAAAAGATAACGACTAATCAAATTCACAAAGAGCTTTTGTCTTCGCTGCAGCCTTAGTCTTAGGATTTTCAATGTTTGCCCACCGTGCTGTTGACTCTGAAATCGACAGCGCATTCACAGGTGCCCTAACGATTCTGAAAATGCTGGCACGGCAATCTGCACAAGCGGCCCACTACCTAGAAATATTGACTTTGCTCGAAACTGCCGTCACCCAGCAGCGTCAACGCCTAGCTTCACAGGCCCGTCAACGTCGCAGCCAGTATGTGAGTCGGATATTCAGCTTGAATGATAGCCCCGACATGCCCCGTGAACAGAACCAGAATGAGATCCGACCCGACAGAGTAACCCCGCTCTTATCGCAAGGCCCATTGTTTCCCTGGACTCCACAAGGGGACGGCCCGAATACATTTACACCCCCAGTGTTAGATGGCACGTTTTTAGATTGGGAGGGTATGGAGTTGCCTTTATGGGATAGTTTTCCTTTCACCGAGCCAGGCTCATGTGCTCTATGATGTATATAAATTTAGCATAATGCATGTGAACAACATTAGAAAATAGCCGCTACAATCCTATCTGTGAATAAGACTCCTCTTTTTCTATCGCCAGAAAGGCTTGAGCTATGATAACAGTGTATCTCTTGGACGAATCAGACATTGCGTTGCCGCCCGACAATAAGCGGGTCCCGCGCAACGATGCGACCCGACGGTGCATTATCCGACATTAGTCTACGCAATGAGATACGACCAGAACAAGATAAATAGCAAAAGCATGTGTTATCTTTTCTTCTTTAGACCTACAAATATTACTTCTCCTCGTATCCCTCTTTGATCTTCAAATTTATCAAACGAAGCTTGCGACCCCTCTTCAAAAAACGCACATCTGCAAACTTATCTCCTTTGGTAGAAACTCAAAACTCTTCCAACGACAAGCATCTTTCAAAACAATATAAAATCATTTCAAGCAGCATGACTTGGCTACCAGGTTGGCAACGTTTGAACGTGGCCGTCGTGGGTGGTGGCATCGGTGGCATGTCAGTTGCGACTGCTCTACGCCGTGCAGGTCATGAGGTGACGATCTATGAAAGAAACGACTTTGCTGGTGAAGTGGGAGCTTCAGTCTCCTGTGCTGCTAATGGGACCCGCTGGCTGCATGAGTGGGAAGTAGACATTGCCAAAGGTGACCCCGTTACCCTTCGAGGTCTTATCAACCGGGACTGGAAGACCGGCGAGCCTGTCAGTGAGGTTAGCCTGGATGATTATGAAGAAAAATGGGGATATGTGTACTACATGTTCCACCGACAGCAGATGCACTCCATGCTGAAGGATGCAGCGTTGGGTGAAGGCAAGGGTACCCCAGCTAAGTTGATGGTGAACTACCGAGTGAGTTACAACTGAATTCCGATCCCCAAGCTGGAGGGTGGGCTTTTAACAAATGCTTCTAGTGCCGAGACGTTGATCTAGAGACCAACACTATTACTTTTGAAAACGGAGTCACTGTGAAACACGATCTGATCATCGGCGCCGACGGTATCGGATCGGCAGTTCGGGGCATTCTGGGTATTCACCCCGAAAAGCGTCTCTCAGACCAGACATGCTTGCACGCCAACGTTGATGCCGATGAAGCCGAGAAACTCGGACTCGTCAACTACTCCGAGCACAGTGCACTAGAATACTGGGGTGGCCAGGAAGGAAAGTGGGACAAGATCGTACTGTCGCCTTGCAATGGCGGAAAGCTCCTTTCGTACTACTGTTTCTTTCCTCGCGAGGAAGGCGATGTTTCCAACCAGGCATGGGGCTCAGAGGGCCGACCCGTTGAAGATCTCCTGAAGCACTACCCTCAGCTTGACAGGCAGGTTTTCAAGCACCTCGCCATCGGCAAGGAGATTCAGCCTTGGCGTCTCTGGGTCCACGATCCGTATCCTTACCTCCGACAAGGTAAAGTCTGTCTATTGGGCGATGCTGGACACCCGATGATGCCGCACCAAAGCCAGGGCGCTTGTATGGCTATCGAAGATGCGGCGGCGTTGGGGATTCTCTTCAGCAAGGAGTATTTCAATGGGAGAATTGAGGAGTCTCTTGCCGTTTACCAGGCGATTCGCCTTCCCCGTGTCACTCGGGTGCAGGCTGCTGCTGCGAAAGCAGCCTACAACATCAATGAGAGAATTGGTGAGTCCACACATTAGAAGGCAAACTTTGTATCAATTCCTGACTGTTACGTTCCAGGGTTCTCTGCAAACAAGAACATCGCCACTTACAAGGTTGAGGATCCGAAGAAGATCCTCACTCTTGAAGAGATGAACGCGTGAGTTACTCTGATATCAGTTGCCTCCCACTTTTGATACTAATGAGGTATGCAGCTATGATATGTATCGCGACATCGAGGAAAAGATAGCGGAAATGAAGGGTCTCAAATATGAGGACCGTTTCATCTGTGGACTGCCGATTGGTCTGAAGCTGGCAAGTGGGGTTATCGTCGGGGAATAATCTCAGGGCATTGAATGTAATTGTACGACTTCACGATCGACTCGACTGAGTCCAGTTTATTTCCAACGATCAAATCATACCTATGGCTCACAATTCATGATAAATAATATCTTTAATTATTATCTAGCATTGAAGAAAACCAAGGCCTAAGATGATTCATATCTAGACAGACTTGAGTTTAGTTGAGCTGTGCACCGGGTTGTATTGTCCCTCACAGGTGGATGCGATAGACTCAACCACCAATTAGTTAAAATTCAATTAAAAAGCACGATAATTAACAAGAATTCGAACATTCCAAGAAAACTGCCTAAGTGCCTAAATCCGATCGTACATGAATTTCCAGAAGTCTCTACTTCGTACACATCCACACCTCGGGGATAAATGCACCGAGAGACCGGGAACAGTTGACCCGGCCCTACCACAACGGTTATAGTGGCATATCGCAACGAACCCCGGAGCACCCGACCTGCAACCCATGGTCCAGCTTCGTATATTGTTCTCCCGAACTTGATGGCTTGCATTTGTGACGCGTCTCAATACCATACTGCCTAGTGTAACTACGATCGGAAATACATAGGAAAGTAGAGCTCAAAAAGTTCGATAAGATCAAATCCGAGATTTTGGATTATATACATAGAAAAAGCTGAATTTCATTTCTCGTCATTTTCAGGGTGCGTTTACGCGAACAGAGCATCGCCCAGACGGTAGTGGACGGTCTTGATCTGGGTGTAGTTCTCCAGGGCGTAGGAGCCGAGCTCACGGCCAATACCGGAAGACTTGAAGCCTCCGAATGGAGCCTGGTAGGAGATCATGTTGTAGTTATTGATCCAAACGGTACTGCGTGACATTAGTGATTGATTGATTCGGATGGGATTGGAGAATAGCTTACCCAGCCTTGAGGGCGTTGGAGACACGGATGGCAGTGTTGACGTTCTTGGTGTGGACACCAGCGGCGAGACCTGTAGCTGGAGTTAGTGCGGTGCTTCTTTTATTGGAGAGGTTTGGGCTGCATACCGTAGGTAGAGTCATTGCCGATCTTGATGGCCTCGGCCTCATCCTTGAACTTCTGGACAACGATGACGGGACCGAAGATCTCCTCCTGGGCGATCTTCATGTCGTTTGTGACATCAGTGAAGATGGTAGGCTGGATGAAGTAGCCCTCGGTACCGTGACGCTCACCACCCAGAGCAACGGTGGCACCCTCGTTCTTGCCGTGGTTGATGTACTCCATGATACGGTCGAACTGGAGCTGGGAAACCTGAGGACCCTGGAAAGTAGACTGCTCGAAGGGGTTGCCGAGCTGGTTCTTGGCGGCACGCTCCTTGAAGCGAGCGACGAACTTGTCGTGAATACCCTCCTGGACCAGCAGGCGGGAACCGGCACAGCAGCACTGGCCGTGGTTGTAGAAGATACCGAAGTTAGCCCAGGAGATGGCGTTGTCGATATCGGCATCGTCGAAGACAATGTTGGGAGACTTGCCGCCGAGCTCCAGAGTAACCTTCTTCAGGTTACTCTTGGCAGCAGCTTGGAGGATCATACGGCCGACAAGGGTGGAGCCGGTGAAAGCAACCTTGTCGATGTCCATGTGGCTGGAGATGGCGGCACCGGCAGTGCGTCCGAAGCCGGAGACGACGTTGATGACACCAGGGGGGAAGCCAGCCTCAACGATCAGCTTAGCGGCGTACAGACCAGACAGAGGAGTCTGCTCGGCAGTCTTAATAATGACGGTGTTACCGGCGGCGATGGCGGGACCGATCTTCCAGGCCCACATGAGGATGGGGAAGTTCCAAGGGATGATCTGACCGCAGACACCGATGGGCTCATGGCGGGTGTAGGAAAGAGTCTGGTTGTTGGTGTCGATGGTTTGACCGGTGATCTTGTCAGCCCAGCCACCGTAGTAGCGGAGGCAGTTAGCGGCGTTGGTGACATCGCCTTTGCCCAACATGATGGCCTTGCCGTTGTCGATGGCCTCGATAGCAGCCAGGGTCTCAATATCACGCTCGAAAAGGTCGGCAAGCTTGACAAGCATGCGGCCACGCTCGGAGGGAGTCACATCGTGCCAGGCACCCTCGAAGGCGGTACGGGCAGCTTTGACAGCAATGTCGATATCCTTCTCAGTGGCCTCGTGGACGGAGGTAATGACCTTCTCGTCAGTGGGGTTGATGGTCTCGAAGGTCTTGCCCTCGACACTCTTAACAAACTCGTTGTTGATGAACCTAAATTGACAAGCGGTTAGTTATATTTCGAAAAGATTGACGATAACAATGGGAAGAAAAGGAGCAAAAGGAGGTGAGGGGTAGTGAGGGGCACATACAAGCCCAAGGGCTGCTCGTAGGAGAGGTTGGGGGTCTTGATAGTAGTAGACAACGCCATAGTGAAGAATATGAGGTTAAAATGGGTATCTCGAATGGAAAGTAAAACGCGAAGGGAATTTGGGCGGGGGGGAAGCCTCTTATAAATCGACCAAACCCCTTCCCTTCATGCGGGGTTCGCAAAAAACGCCACTGTAACCCAGTGACTTGTCGGGTACGAGCGGGGCACGGCACAATACAGCATCGTCGTAAGTACCGTCTAAGTACTGCATACTCTGTCTATCAATGCAGCTAATCTTCTTTACTCCAGTACTTTGTTGCTTTTTAATTCCCTTAATTCCTGACCTTGTATCTAGCCCCACATAGTTACCTTTCCCCCCCTTCTTCTACCTTTCCTAAAATTAGGTTGCATCTTTCGAACCGAGGCACCCCTCACCTAGACCAGAGCATCGAATACCCTTCCGCGAATGAAAATGATATTGTAAGCCATGACTGCATTGAAACCTTGGTCACTCGGCATGTCGGTGGGTTAATGGAGGGGTGAGTGGGCCAGATATGATCATCGTGATGTTATTTGCCTGCGGACCAACATCTGTCCGGTTCCAGTGGGGAAAGCAATTTGTCTCCGGTATTCGTTCCGCCCTGCAGAGAGCTCGGGTGGAGCTAACACGAATTTTCGGTTCTTTCGATTTCACTGATTCACTGATCGGCCGAGAAAAGTCAGCTGATCTTCAATTGAACCCTTTTGAACCCTTTTGTATTCCGTGAATATGCGCAGAGATCAAGTTACGGCAGACTTGTCCCACCGCCTACCTAATACAGTGATTAGGTCAACTTAGTAATCCATTTTGAATCTTTGCCACTTTGTGGCCTTCGCTACTATTATGTACTTCCACAAGAGCAATCAAGCGCCTGATATCTTTCAATGTTTGCTAGCGAAATAATTCTCTCATTGTTGATACCATTTCAGTAGTGCCATCAAATGACCGATTGAAACGTCAACCTACTTGTCTTTTGAATGCCATCTAGTATAGTCACTCGATCTGTCTTTGATCAAAGATACTTTAACTATACCACAAATCGGGAAACATCCACACCTTAACATTCGCCGGTTTATTCAGCCAAATTGTCTACAGCTTTCCACGATTCAGGAAACGGGTGGGCAGATCGACATGCCGTGACCGAAGGTATTCCGCCACATTCTTCCCCAAAAAGTCCACTGTGGTCGTGACCCCAACACCCCGGTCGAGCAGGTTGCGGAAGAGAAAATGGACCGCTTGAAGTCCGGGAAGCTCAAAACGCTCGATGGCCAGCTGCGGCTGCTGACGGGCGTCATCCCCAAGAAGCTCACGTGCTGCGTCTATCGACAACAGAGTTCGCAACCATAAATATTCATCACGATGACGGACCCAGAGGCCACAGTTGGCATCAGAGCCTTTGTCTCCTGAGCGGGCATGAACAATCCATCCAAGTGGACCACGGACCGTCGGGCCGAACTCCTTCGATTCCACACCTTTATTGGAAATTGTGACAGCCTGTGAAGGTTGACGGGAAGGGTATGTCTTAGTCCTTGATGGAGGCGGGATGTCAAGTACTTGGGTGCTTGCAGTTGGTTTCCAGGGCAAGTGGACTTGATGCTGAACAGACGTTTGCGGAAGAAGAGTTACGTAATATTCAAAGACTGGCCTGGGGAAGCCCTGGCGCATGTCCAGGTGGAAAGTGGCTCCTGGGTAGCCCTGCATGATGTTGTCTGACACAAGTTTTATAAAATTCTTCGGCCCGAGAGCGTCCGCATCTCGTGCTTGTGCCACGATTCGAAGGGGCACAGTGGCGCGATTTTGGGTACTTGCATCTGGCAGATTCGAACCAAGCAAGTCAAATTTGAGAGATGTGAATCGATTGGCAGAGGGGGCAAGCAGTCTTCGGATCTGGGTCTCGAGCATTCGAGCCTTGTCTTCGATATCAAGCCCAGTCAAGAACCACCATACTTCAGCTTGGAATCCTCCGCGGGCTGTGATGCCAACTTTTGTGGTGGGAGGGGGTGGTCCTGATCGGACACCTCGTACAGCAACTCGATTGATACCTCGCTGCTCGAAGTGAATGCCATCTATGATGGCGGTTACATCTGAGTTGTAGTACCACGGCCCTTGAATCTCATACAATAATTGAGAAGTGCAAGTATCCACAGTAACGATACCACCGGTCGCATGGGCCTGCTTGGTGATCACGACATCGCCCTCGGCGGAGATCTCAGCGATCGGATATCCGATATCCGCCCAGCCATCACCATCACCATCATGCTCCAAAACTTTGAAGCCAGTGAAATTACCACCGCAGACATAATTGCTGCATTCAATGAGATGACCTGCAACGAAAGCATTCGCTAACTTGTCCAAATCATCACGCTGCCAGCCATGGTACCAGTAGGCAGCACCGATCACAGGCGAGGCATCCGATACTCGACCACAGAGCACAATATCAGCCCCTTCGGCGAGAGCAGCAGCAATCCCCAGTCCACCGAGATAACACTGCGCATATATAGGCTCAAAATTCCAATCAGCCAAACGCTCATTCGTATAGATGTTCCGAAATTCAGATTGGCCACCAGAAAGAGCCGTCTGGATAGTAGGCAATACCTCATCGCCAGTGACGTAAGCTACCTGTAGTGCCTAATTAATACCAAAGTCAACAAGGGAATCATTATTCTCACCTTCAAATCAAGACCTTTCGAATGCACCATTTGCGAAACAGCATCAAAGAGACCTTTCGTGTCACACACACCCGCATTCACAGCGACTTTGATGCCATATTTGGCTATATCGCCCAAAGCCGGTTCCAATGCCTCAAGGAACGACAAATCGTACGCTGGCATTGCATTCAAATCCTGATCCATCCGCCGACCTGCGAAAGTAGCCATATTGAATTCGCTCATGAAATCAGCGATAATCACATCCACCGGATCGGTTGGATACTGTCGGGCAAATTCAGCGATGGCATGGCGCCGGTCTGAAGCAGAGCCTGAGGCACCTGAGATGGTTCAGCTTATGTTGTATGGATTGTCGAGAGATTTAGTAATTTACCTGCAATTCGAATGGGTCTACCAGTGAATGTCATGGTGATGGGGAATTATTGGCCTTCAATTAGGCGTTGGTAGGGATAAAGAAATACATTATCAAGGAGATGGATGATCGCCGGTGTTGCACGGCCGAGGCAACTCGGTCCTGATAATGCGGGGTTAGGATCTGATAATGAATGTAGGTGCATATACTTCACGCTTGCCCAGGTGGGGATCGGTTTTTTTTTTTTGCATTGATTCCGAGAATGAAGGGTACTATTGTTGTGACTTCATAATTGATGACCTTAAATTTGCAAGGCTGATCAAACCAACATCTGTCTTCACCCTCGGTATGCATGGATACAAACAAACTTCGTCTACAATTGAGTCAACTAGATTTTAGTCACTTCCAAGCTTGCAAAGCTAATTCAGAACAACTTTAAATTTGCAAGTCATTGGCTTATGAAGTTCATTTCTTAATTATGCAGTCGTAAGAGTCATATCAGAACGGTAAAGAAAGTCACCGCTAGCTTAATAAAGGATGTATTACTCACGCCGGCTCAAAGGCAGAGTCCGAGTCATCGTCCTCACTGATACTCAGCTTGCGCGTTGTGCGCGTGGACCGAGCAGACCGGGGTAGACTGGCCTGCGAGCCAACAAAATCGAGGGTGGTTTGGGTCTGTTGTGTTGGCTTGGAGGATTTAGCAGCTGCTCGACGGGAAGCAGAGGCACCAACAGTAGCGGAAGATGGAGCCGGCGAGGCTGCTATACGTCCACCACGGCCACGAGCAGGGGCTCTCGCTCCACGTGCCCGCCCTCTTGTAGTCGTTACGCGAGGCTGCTTGACAAACAAAGCTTGCGAGTCATCATCATCTGAAATAACATGGGCTGGCTCCTCGTCGTCATCTAACATGATAACATCGTCGGCCGATTCCTCGTCAGAGATGGCCTGTGCTTTACGCGCTCTGGATGGGGCAGCAGCTTTGGCGGCGCCTCGTGTACTGGTGGTTGCACCTCGGCCACGACCCCTTCCCTTGCCACGGGTTGAGTTTGCTGCAGCACGACTGCGAGCTGAGGCGGGACCATCCTCGCCCGCTTCCTCTTCGACTGGATCCACTTCATGATCCGAATGAATAAGAGCGCCAGGCTGATCCTCCCATGAGCCGTCAAACTCGCTGTCCCAGCCATCCGGCTTGGGCTTGAACCGCTTTTTACCACGGTTGGTGCGTTTTTTCACGCCTTTGGAGAAAAGGTCTTCCATCTGAGTGCGGTACTTTTCCATGGCTGTAACCAAAGAGCTCTGGACCCCTTCTTCATCATCCATCTCATCGTCATCCTGGTCCAAAGCCATTAGATGTTTGACTTGGTTCTCCAAGGACTCATTCACAAACATTTCCATGGCGTGCTTGTCATCCTTGTCAATAAATTGAGCAACGGCATCGCCAAATGTATTTTGTGGGAGGATACTTAGTGACTGTGATGCGAGGAATTCTTTGACAAGTTGATCCACCTTGACGGTATCCAGACCGGTTAGGTGCGACACAGTTGCTTCATCAGTCGCACCGGCCTTTCGCGTAGAGGCACCCTTCTTCTTGCGGTGGAACTGCACCACGTCATTAACATTGGCAACCTTTCCCACAAATCGATTAGAAAACCTCTGCGGATTCTCACACTCGTAGCTCCCGCCCTCCGGCGTAGAGATCTCGACACGGAGTCGGACGAGCGGAAGGGGCATCTCTTTAACCTCGCCGTCTTCGTCAGTTTCGCCATTCACTTCTAGCCAGGCTTCCTTGGCTTCTTCTATCAATTCTTCAACGATCTCCATGAGAAGCCGAGTCACCTCGGTTCGATTGTTCTCTTTGCGGGCCAACTTTTGGGCCCCCTTTTCTTCGGACAACACAATCTCTCGCATCACAAATGGCCGCACGGTTTTCAACGGAATTGGCTCACATTTGAATTCCCGACCAGTGATACTCATGATGGAGACTTGTTTTGTTACTGCCTCCCCGATTGCCAGGGATGTAGCAACAGAAGATCCCGGCTGCATAACATGAAAATTCATATCTGGATTAAGTCGGGGATTGATCAGACATTCGTGCTCGTGGCCCCAGAGGATGAAGTCCATGAACCCAGGCAGGAATGTTTCTGGTAAGTAACCAGTCTCAGTGTATTTGTGGTGGTTTTGATGTACGGACATCAGATTGAACCAGTCGCCCTTTTGGACAGATGGTTGGAAAAATTTCACTTTGCCATCACGGAAAGTGCGGTGCAAGCGCTCATCACGAACATTACTCATTCCGTACAAAGCCAGCTTAGTTCGTCCCTTCTGAAGGAGAACTGGCTTGATCTCGATGTTATCCGCCTCTGGTGTCCTTCCGTAGTAGTTGAGGAGACCAGAAACCTGCAAAAGATCAAGAGCTGCGAGATGACCCTCACCCGATGGATCATCATGGTTGCCGTGGATGGAGAAAATAGGAATGGCGATGTTCATATCCAAGTCTTCGTAATTGACATGATTGAAGGCGCCTTCGAAATTCTCACTTGCATCACTGAGCAACTCCAGCTCACAGGGTTTATCTCCAAAGCAGTTCATTCGGATTGATCGCATCACTTGGTACATGGACTTTCTTGATGGCTTGTTCTCGTGGAATAAGTCTCCCGCCAACAACACCATGTCCACATCGCGTTCCTTAGCAAGACACATAATTTCGTGAAAGGTCTTCCAGCTGTCATCACCCCGGATAGGATCTCTCTCATTGTAACCGACATGATTATCAGTCGAGATGAGAATGCGGATAGTATCCGCATCTACGTAGATCAGTAAATTGAACTATTCGGCAATCTTTCTGGACAGGCTTACCATTAATCCCTGGCATTTTGTATAAATCCCAGGTAACTTCCTTGGTCAACAAAACCGATATCACAATGTATTGGAAGTGAGGTCATGGCGAAGATGCAAGATCAAAGACACGTAAAAGCGCGTCATCACGTGATACGACGCGTTGGTTGCCTGCAGCAAATGAAACTCATACTTTGGAGTCGCAGAAGTGGATAATTAAGGGGATATTTATGAGTCATTATGTTTCAATCAGATCGTAAGAAAGCTGAAATTCTATTAAACCAAGAACTGTAGTATTTATCAATATAATTTGAAAATTCTATTCACTCGAGATTATTAACTTTGCTGATTGGCCGCTCCCGGTCGCTTTTCGCCTCCATTCGGTCCTTGTACTTCTTCTCCTCCGCAACGCCTCACTTCGCACGTTCTACTCTCTTCAACTCGCAATACAACGCCTCGACTGATCCAGGTTTGTTGCTGGCTCAGTCGCTTTACTCCGATTTCATCCCAAGTCCTTTTTATGCACTCCGAGCCCACTGCCGTATCAGAAAAGACATCTTTCCGTGATTCACCCCCCTCGAATCTTAGTTTTACCCAGCATGGAAATGATCCTGAAGTCGGCCCAGTCTCTGGTCTTCTCCAAGAAGAGAAGTCTGGAGACTCGGCAGTGCCGGACTTGGCGGCTCTCGCAGAGAACTACGCGCCCTTGAGCGATGTAGGCGATGCGGCTTCAACCCCGCCCTCGGCCCAACGGGTGAGCGAGTATGAGAATGCTGGGACTTCAGGAAGGAAATGTGCAGAGCTTGGATCTTCGATTCTGACCAGTCGTCACTCTCAAATTCCACTGGAAACACTACCAAATGGTATGCAAACACCACCCAGATCATTATCTTCTACAACCTTGTCTAACAACTACGTGAAGAGGTTCTTACCCACATCTTGTCGCATTTGCCCCCGCAATCTCTCTCGGCGATCACCTTGGTATCTCATCGGTTCCATGCACTCGTGACGACCCCACATGCCTGGAGGATCGCCTTCTCTCGTTTCTTCCCAGGCCCCCAAAGCCTGGTGGATGCGCACCTGGCCAACCAAGATGATTTGGCTTCGGATAGACGGTATTTCGCGCGGCTGACGGCGCTCGCATCCTGGCGCAGTGAGTATATTCTACGTACACGTCTGATGCGATCGTTGTCGCGAGGCAAACCCGCGGATTTCCAGCCATCTAAAAAGCAGGGCACCGTTCGCACGACAACCGCGCGTAATGGTAGTGCTGTCGCAACCTATACTTCGCAGTTGGTGCTCCCAGTGAGCCATATCCATGGATCCTTCAACACTTCCAAAAAGGAACCGAGTTTCATCCATGGCTCATCTGAGCAGGGCATCGCCTCGTCCAGTAACCCGTCCAATGTGAAAGTGGGCACTTGGGGATTGTCAGATCACCAGATGTTCCGGCACTTTGCCGACATGTTTCCTGGAGATGCACCGTATGGTCTTGGGGCTGGGGATATGGTCGGCACCTCCAATTCCATGGATGTGAGCCAACCTTACGGCATGATCTATGGCGAGGGATGCCCGCTAGGTCGCAGCTACTTCATCTCATCCACGGAGCAGCGCGGCCGGTTCTTGGGGATTTCAGATTTGAGTTCTCAGCCCAAGCTTGGTATCCCCGCTATGAACACGATCCCCCATGCCGTCTGCTCAGTGTGGATTGCCAAATCGGCTTCGATCCTCAAGACGACTGGAGGTCTTATTGCCATGATGTCAGGTTCTTCTGCCGGAGTACTCACATCGTACGCGCTGGGCCCTCATCCAACATACGAGAGGCGGTACGAGATAGGGCAGGTAACTGCTAGATGGGTACTGTGCCCAGGTGTACCTATCATCGCAATTGCTGTCGATGATAGTTACTCCCCGAGACGTCACTCCCGCCGGCGGATCTGGGCTGTTGCTCTGAACGCGCTTGGTGAAATCTATTATCTCACTGACATTCCACGGCAACAAGATATCCCGGCAACGACTAAATTGAACGCCGAAGAGCTTGACGAACTCGCCTGGAAGACTGGTCGTACGGTGCGCTGGGAACTTGTTGAAGAGAGTCGGCGCACCGCTCGTCCAGACCCTTTTAACCGGGAGCTCGTCGATGGGAGCTACACTCCGCGATCTTCGTCGAATTCCATGCATCTCGATGAGCATCAAATTGCCGCAGAAACCAAGGAAATTGAAAATTTCATGTCCTTCAGACCGAAGCATTTCCGTAAGGTTTGCGAAGGCTGGAATATGCGGCGTGACCTGCAAGTTGATTTTGCTGGTGATGATGGATGTGGATCTGGAGAGTCGGTGATTGTTGTCGCCCGAGGCACCGATGAAACCGAGAAAGCATCCGTTCGAAGATATGTTCGAGCTCCGTCCAAATTTGCCTTGAAATCATCACCAGGAACGCCAGGTCAGGAGCAGCCTCGCTCTCTCTTTGGTGGGCCAGTTGGTGCTTCAACTCCGACAAGCGCTCCAGCCTCTCGATCGTCGGGTTGCCTGAACGATGTGTCTGGAAAGACTGATTGGAGAATCTCGAATTTTGTGTTTGATGATCGCAAGTCTATTGAGGTGACCACTACCGCGTTGGATAGCTCTCTGTTTGCGACCATAACCGCCGATGAAGATCCTTTGCTAGCCATGTCCGGGAGCTCATTTTCATCCGCAACATCCTCGCCCATGTTGCCACATATGGATCAACCGCGGACAAGCCTCGAGGTTCCTGGACAGAGGGCAAGATACCTAGCTGTGGGAACAGCGACCGGCACGGTGTATGTCTGGAATATTCGCGCATTGCCAGCGAATAACCCAGGTGTCATAAACTCCGTTTCTCCACTCAGAATTATCCAGACCGACTCGCCTCAAATCTCTTGCGTGGCACTGACATCGTTATACTTGGTTCACGGTGGCAATGACGGCCTCGTTCAGGCTTGGGATCCCTTGGCTTCTTCCACGCGCCCAATTCGTACGATCAACTCTCGTTTTTCATCTCGGGCTCGCCGCCGACTGGTTCAGGCGGAAGCCACAACGCTCGGCGTAGGGAATAACTTCTTCGCTACGGGTGCCATCTGTTTGGACCCCGACCCAACGGTCCTCCGAGGTATGGTATCCCTTGGTACCCATCTTCGATACTGGTCGTACAGTTCATCTAGTGCCGATCAGTATAAGGGCACCAAGCGCCAGCTTCGGCGCGGTCTTCGCGGTAGCAACGGGGCCGGTAGTGGGCAACGTTTCACTCCCAGTGGAAGGGGAGCAATCTATGACTTTATTGAAGACGAACAAATGGAAATCAAGCGACAGGAAATTGAAGATGCCAAGGAACGAGCCCATCTCAGTGCACGTTTCGGAATCGATCTCCTCGGGCCCGACATTGATGAAGAGCAACTTCTCCTCTACGCTCAACTTTTGAGCCAGGAAACTCACAGTGGAGCCGATACGCAAAAGCGCGACGAGACCGCTATTGCAAGCTCTGTAGGTACTTCTATTAGTGATCCAACCGGACCTAATTCCTGTGCTTTCGACGTGTCGTCTTCTTCATCACCATATCAAGATCCCGCAGACGATATCGATGATGATTTGGCTGAAGCTATTCGTTTGAGTCTTCTCGATGAAACGGCTACTACTACACCTCCGATTGACCTTACGCCGTCTATCCCGATTAAATACGCTAAGGGCGTAAGGCGACGCTCTTTCTCCCCGTCTTCGCCGATGGCGGGTCCCGAGAGTAGTCAGCAGAAAGAGATGGATGATCTTGAGTTTGCAATTCAACTCAGCTTGGCTGAGGATCAAAGTCGCGATGCGCAAGAGTGGGAGGAATTCCCTGCTCTTGCTTCGGGGCACATGCCCTCTTCCCAATCTTCTGGCAAGGGAAAGGGCAAAGCGAGGGCGATTTAACATCGTGTTTTCGCTAAAGAAATTCGGACTGGTGTATATCTGCACATGTCGCATTTTTGTCACATTTTGTCATTTCGTTTGTATTTCTTCCGGAGGGGTTTTTTTTGCTGGGTTAGATTTAGACTCGAATATATTTTGTTTCAACTACACAACCTGCAAGATAGAATGAAAGAAAGGACTCGGAAAATACGGTAATGTATTTCAGTCATGGAAAAAGACATTCATTGTTCAACACACCAATCATGTGCAAGAAACTATAAAAAAAAACAGAACCAATCATTCACAAGAATCCGGCCAAAGAAGGAAAAACAGGCGTTGAAGGGAAGCCAATATATCTATACTCTTTCATCTATCCTCGCCACACCTTACATCAAAGAAGCAAGCAGCATGAAGAAGCCGCTGATACCACCAAGAGCAACGGGAGCGCTGTTGACCATTGCGGCGTTCTTCGTAGAGGAAGAAGTTGCAGTGGACGACGAAGACGAAGAGGTACCACTAGGACCAGCAGACTCGCCGTCACTCAGAACCTTGAATGCGAGACCAGTAATCTTGGCACCAGTGTAGTCGTACACGGTTTGGGAGAGAGTGGTGCTGGTGACAGACACGACAGAGCCGGTGGGGGCGTCGGGCAGACCGCTCTTAATGTAGTCGGAGACCTTGGAGGGAGCCTCGGGCAGGTCCCAAGCATTGTAGAAGGATCCGGAGGTAATGAGGCTAGCAGCACAGTTAGGAGCCTCAGCGCTAGTCTGGGTCTTGTTAGCAGTCTGGATGCGGTCCATATCGATCTTGGCGAACTGTTTCTTGAGGTTGTCGAAATCGACCAGGGTGGTGACGACGGAGGAGCTGTTAATGTTGACAAGACCGTACTCGTTATCCTCCTCAGTCCACTCGTACACGAGACCACCGGAGAAAGCTTGGGTCATGTCCTCGCCGTACAGAGCCTGGACCTCGGTGAAGGTACGGGGCTTGACCTCGTTACATCCGTACTCGGAGAAGAAGACGGGCAGGGTGGCGTTGGAGAAGTCCTCGGTCAGAACATTGTATCCGGACGAGGTGTAAGAAGCATCACCACACCAGGAGTAAGAGTTCAGACCGAAGAAGTCGAGAGTAGACTCAGTTGAGTTGCTGAGGTTGCACTCAAAATAGGCGGCAGTGTCCATGAGGATATCACGGATATCAGCAGCAGAGTAACCAACAGGGATGGTGCGGTCGACATTGTTCTTGATGTACTCCTTCATATCACGAACAACAGCACGAACGTAGGCGGGAGCGCTCCAGGTAGCATCCTCGTTGATGACCTCGTTACCAGCAAAGAAACCGAGGACGTTATCGAAAGCCTTAAAGGCCTCGATAACACCGAACACCTGCTTGTAGTAACCGGCGTTGTAGCTGTTCCAGGGCTCTGCTCGGTTCAGCGAGCCAGTGGAATAGGGGGAGTTGACATCGAGGATCATATAGATGCCGGCCGCATTGAAGATGGAAGCGCACTCGTTGTGGTCGAGGGTGGGTTCAATGTTGTAAACACGGATAGTGTTCACCTGGCAGGAATTAATACGAGCGCATTTTCGTTCGCAAGTCTGCACTTACACCCAGTTGCTGCATAAGAGTAGCATCACGGAGACAGGCATCGGGCTGGCTCAGGGGATCCTGCTTGCCGTTGAAGGCGGATTGACCACCGGGCTGGTAGCTGTGCGGGTGTCAGTTGGGGTCTTGATGAGACTTGATGGGTAGATATCGTACTCTACGCCAATGATCTGGAAACGCTCCTTGGTTTCAGAATTGACAAAGTCCTTGCCATCCACCTCAAGAGTGGTGACAGCGGCGGCGGTACCCATCAGGGCACAGGCAGCCGTAAGCACACGGCCGTAAGACTGTATAGCGTCAGCGTCAAAAATTCCATCCACATCCAGATTCATATAGGTTTTTCTATAAGTTTCTCTCTTTCTGGGCATCGGGCTGCACGTACGAAAACCATAATGATGCGATCGAAGAGTATATATGTATCGAAAACAAGGAAACCTGGAAACGATTGGGAAGTATAGATTGGGGAGAGCGAATGACAGCGCAAAACGGAAAGAACGAACGTCAGGCGATATAGACCACCAAAGGGATTAAATGTTTAGAGTAAAGAGAAGATATGAATACGGATAGATGCGAGGGAAAAGGAGAATCGAAGGTTTAAAAGCAGGCGGATTGTGATCGGCGGGGGTAAGCCCTTCAGCGTGTGGAGCCCACAAGTGGCTTAGTATCCAGTGAGATTGAGCTGATGGAATTGACGGGTCCAAAAGTCCCCTAAAAACCCTGAGAGTCCCTGATACCGATGCGGGTCCAATGAAGTCACAAGAATCTGTGGGAGATTGATTGGCTTCTTTTCCCCAGTCAGTTTCAGCCACATTTTCTATTTTCAAAAATCCAGTGGATCAATGCTTCTTTCTAAAATACATTCTGTATATGATCTTCCCTTTTCACCTCAATTCCCAAAATGCACAATCTCAAAATGGAAAACCAAAACCAAAAAACAAACAAAAGGGGGTGGAAAACTCATCCAATACCTGGCGCCGAGAAATACCAAGGCTGGGCCAAGCCCAATACATATACACAGTGAGCGCGACAAGGCAAAAAAAAGAGAGAAATAGTGGAGAGTGAGAGGGCTGTGAGGGAAAGCGACAAAAATAATACAGCCAAGGTCAAGCCAAGGAAATGAAATGGTGTAAGTTCTCAGAAACGAGTTTACTCGACACCGTGGTTGTCAGAGCTCTCGCCAGTGAAAGAGCCGAGCTTGAGACCGGCATCCATGGCGACCATCTCAGCCAAGATCTCCAGGACCTCCTTGGGGACGGTCTTGTCGTAGATGGAGATCAAGTCCTTGGGCTGAGGGTAGACCTTGAGGGCCTTGTAGAAGGCGATAGCCGCCTCGATCTGGCTGTCACCTGTTACAGATTGTCAGCATCTTGTCCAATGGTAGGTCTGTCTCCAGTTCAGTCAAAATACATACCATCCTGGCACAGTCCTTCACCAGTGGCAACCTGGGTCATGAAGTAGGACTCCTTCTCCTCGAGATCGGTGGGGAAGCCCTCCTCCTTGGCGCGCTGCACGGCCTGCTTGATCACTTCGCGCTGCTGAGCACCCTGGGCCTCAACCTCCTCCTTCACGGCCTTGGCGAGGCGCTTGTTGTTGCGCTTCAGGGACTTGCGGAACTCGGCGTCGGTCTGGCGCTTGTGATCGAAGTATGCGGCATAGGCTGGATTGAGATGGAAATTAATCATTGAACGAGTATTGTTGCCGGGGAGGTCCGATCCTTACCGAGCAAACCGGCGAAGATAGTGCCGGCCGAGGCGGCAACCAGAACAGATGTGCGCATTATGAAGGAAGAAAGGGTTTAAGGTGGGAATGAATGACGCGACCGGGGGGAAAACAGCGATGGGGTGGAAGGTGACGAAGCTACAGACGTGTTTCGAGGATAAATTTGAATTGGACAGGAACTTTGTTGTTCCGGTACGAGTTCGGGTCGACGTCACGGAGCTAAACACATAAGAGTACAGAGTACATAGTACAGAACATTGGACATTCTATATTAAATTTGAATTGATTATTATGGTACATATATCAAGTCAAACATTTTACTTGGCTTCAAGTTCGTATTATCAAGCGAAACTCGAGGGTCATTGACTAGATTGCCTAATGCTACGTCATGCACATCAACTAAGTTATGATCAATTGCATCAAGTGAAGACATGTTTAGTAGTGATACCGATTGAATTTAAGCAATGTAATTATTTTGTTCATGGAAATAATTTCCGTCCTTGATCATACATCACTGTCGCATAGCTGAATAGCTGACACCTACCGCTAGCCCGTTACGGGATCCTCCCAACTTCCCTTTCTCCAATCTCCGATCCCATCCCATCCCCAATCTCAACCATGGAAGGCCGAGGATTGACTCTCCGGAGTAAATCTCGTCGTCAACGCCCTCAAATCAGTGCTCCGAAACCAATCTCAAGTCCCTTGCCGCCCAACACCAGAGCCCCCGATGCCGGCCAGAACAGTATCCCCGCTGGCAAGGACCGAGCTCAGAGCGATGCCACCGCCGATTTGGTAAAAAGACGATACTCTACCAGATTCAATAACCCAGGAGATATCGATGTTAGTGCGCCTCCAGTCCCTGCACTCCCCTCGTCAGTGCCTGGGGGTGGATATGGTGGGCTGCCGGCGCCCACTGCCCAGAGGGGACCATCGCCAGCGAATGGGGCCCCCTCCTCATCACCCAAAGTAGATTTGAATGCCCTACGAGACCCCAGTCTACCGGTGGAACGATGTATGTCTATTTTCGCATTACCGCCCGACCCAAGCTGACCTCATCCAGACGTGGCCAGTCTCCTTGCGAACGCGTCCGAGGAAGAGATCCAAAGTTACCAGCAGAGCCTTCGCAAGGTCAAAAACCGAACCTCCACCGACCTCCAACAGAATGTCTACCAGAATCGCACGCAGTTTATCAAGATTAGTAAAGAGGCCGAGAAGCTCAAGGACGAGATGCGGACCCTTCGGACCCTCATGGCGGAACTCACCAATGCGCTCGGACAGACGACCGTGGGAAACAGTCCGAATCCCATGTCTCCAGTTGACGACCAGTTCCCGAAGCGAAACGCGAACCGCAGTTCTGTCGCCAATTTGGAAAGCATGTGGAGTGTCCAGCTGCAGACATTGTGGAAAAGTGTGGAGGGCTCCCAGAAGTTCCTGCCTGCTGTGCCTGGGCGACACATTGTGCTGGAGACGGGCCACTGGGCCGAGCTGGACTCGGCCACTTGGAAGCCGAAACGACCGGTTCATATCGTCTTGTTGAACGACCACTTACTGGTGGCCGCCAAGAAGCGCAAGCGTATGGACCAAAGCCACCCTGCTCACCAGGGACCAATCCCCACCAAACTGGTTGCGGAAGAGTGCTGGCCGCTGCAAGATATAGACATGATCGATTTAGCAGCCAACCTGGGAACTGGCGCCGCGCGCGAGGAGGCCCTGGATCGTGGTATTGCCAATGCTATTAGCATCCGCGTGGGATCTAAGCCATTTACCTATCGCCAGGACAAACGTGATACATCTACCAAGAACGAACTGCTTGCGACGTTCCGTAAGACTGTGGAGGATCTGCGACGGAACTTGCGTTCTGAGACTGAAGCTGCGAGCAAGCCTCTGGAAGCCTTTGGATACCTCACCGGACGACACACATCATATTCTCCAAAGGTTGATCAGTTTGAGTTGACGGATGGTCCACGCGACAAGTCAGATGTGCGCATTGATGTGGATGGGAAGCAACAGAACCTCCGCTGGGTGGAGGGACAAGTTGACGAGCTTGATATTGATATCGCGCTACAACGGTTCGAGGCCGCGGTGTCTAGTATCGAACGACTTCGAAAGCTGGCAAAGGGACTGAAGGGAAATTCCATTGCCCAGGATGTGATCAATCTGAAGGTTGATGGACGTGCAACTCGACTCGCCGGAATCCTCTCTCGTGCGCTGGTTGACACTCATTCGTTCCCCACTGCGACCAAGACCAATGTCTCCTGGCTGAGTCGTTTAGGATTTGAGGACCAGGCCCGTGAAACCTACCTAAAGGCTCGAACTGACATTATTGGCAAGCGTATTCGGTGAGTCACATTAATCACAGCATCCCGAACCTTCTAACATTCAATAGGGCTTGCGTATTTGAGGGTGACCTTCCCCTCTATATCTTCCAGATCTCATACGTATACTTCAGCCTCATTAAGAACACCGTTGGAATTTATCAGCAGTGCTTCCCTAGCTCAATTTCCAGCTCATCTATCCGCTGGGCGAAGCAGCATTTGGACGGATTCAACGCCTTGCTCAGTCGCCAGCTTAGCAGTGTGCAGCGGGGGACATCAATCTATGATAAGTGCCAGGATATTGTGCATGAACATGCTGCACAATTGAACAGTGTGGGTATCGACTTTACAGACTTAGTGGGTCAAGGTCTGGAGGATCCAAATGAGAGCAGTCCACGGGCTATCCAGCCGGGTGAGCTTGCCGCGGTATCTACTCTGGCCAATCTATAGTGGCGCTTGGGAGATAAGAGATGGATGGGAGATTTTAACGAGAACCCTAGGTGAATTGAATCAAGATTACAACGGAATTGAATATGTCTATTCGTGTCTTTTGCAGCAAATATCGCGATATTTCAAATGGAAACATGTATCATGCACCACACAATTACTACTTGTCGGTGCTGATATCCCAGGCCTAAAGAGTTTTCCAGCGGGTTTTTTTTGTTAGAGCCTTATACTTCTAGCTTCAATAGTAGATCCCAGGCCCAGTGCTTGTTGATTGGCTAAAATTTGCTGTTGTCCCCATCGGCAATAGCTCTTGCCGATTCTAGATAGTAGTAGAGTCCTTCTTCTCTCCATACTGCCCTTCAGTGCGAAGTATCATCCTTTCTCTATGATCTTTCTTTTCTGCGTATTCAGTAGGTTCTCTTTAAGAACTTCTTCATACGAGCCCTTAACATATTTACCGCATGACCTCATCCAGGCCGAGAGCCTTCGGGAAACCTGTCACCGTCTTCGGAAGGATTTATTCTAGAAAGCCTGTTTCCTAATGACGTACAGTTTGAAAGAGATTACAGCCATCCTGTTGATTCGCTCTAGGTCCGGTTAATCCGGCATTCTGATTCATTGGCCTGCAGGATGACTGCACGTAAGCAACGCCATCCGCTGGATGGTGGGGTTTTCGGAAGCTGATTGGCACAATATATCAGACTTCCGGTCAGCACTAACGAAAACTATACCACATACAGACAAGAAGCCCTGACGAAGCTATTCAGAAAAAGAAAGATGTAGCAAAGTTTGCTAATGCGGGTGCCCGGTGCATACGGATGATCGCCCGGGAGGGGCCATTATCTTGCAACGCTTCGGAAGGGTCATTCATGCAAGACTCTCAACACTCCGAAGTTCTAAGCGCACCTATACGATGGATCGGGTGGCCATTTTTTCTTTAGAGGATAGGCCGATGTCTTTCGACAGTTAAATAGCCTGCTTGAGAACACCGACCTTCATTCCATTCTCCATCACATCACATCTGTAGTATTCAACAAGCCAAGCTATCTAAAGCCAAGCCAGTTCATCATCAAGATTATCCTTCAGAAAGTCAAAATTCCCCGTCCATAACAATGGGCTTCCAGAACAAACGAGTTGTTGTTATCGGCGGTGGCCTCGGCGGCATGGCCTTCATGAACGCCGCCCAATACGCTGGCCTGAAGAATATCCAATGCTACGAACAAGCCCACCAATTCAGCGAGGTTGGCGCTGGAGTCGACCTCTCCGCCAACGCAAACCGTATCCTTGACGCATTCGGTCTGCAGGAATCCCTGCTAAGCCGCTCCTCGCCCCAACTCCCTTACTATATGCAATACCACAACTACAAATCCGGCGAGTACCTCGGTCACATCGAAGAATTCTCCCAGCCCCACGCCCGTCTAATCCACCGAGCTCACCTCCTCGACTCGCTTAAAGAGCCGGTACCAGAAGAGCTTCTTCATCTACAGAAGCGCCTCGCTCGACTCGACCGCAATACCGGCCCTGACGCGGCTCCATATACTCTACACTTCGAGGACGGTACCAGCACGGACGCTGATATCGTGATCGGATGCGATGGTATCAAATCCCGTGTTCGCCGTGAGCTAGGCTTCGAAGACTCGCCAAATTACTCCGGCCAGGTTGTTTACCGTGGTTTCGTCGATTACAAGGATCTACCTGAAGACACTGCAAAGCTGCTCCACAATGTTGTCAACTTCCGCGGCCCGAAGCGGCATATTCTATGCCTCCCCATTGGCAACCCGACTACGCAGACTGACCGTGTTGGCGTGATCGGATTTATGTCCGAGCCGCTTGAATCCTGGGATTCGGAGAACTGGATGGCTCGTTCGGAAATCGGATCTTTGCACGAGCACGTTACGGCCTGGTGTCCCCAGGTGCAGGATATAATTAAGGGTCTCAATGCAGGATCACCAGACGGGCGGATGATGAAGCAAGCACTATACGTACGTGAGCCGATTGCCAAATGGTTCGAGATGAAGGATGGGCAGAAAGATGCGGGAATCGTTCTGCTCGGTGATGCTGTCCACTCCACACTCCCTCACCAGGGTGAGTTCCTATCCGAACTTTGATAATATCATGACTAACTGTGATAATAGGTCAGGGTGTCTGTATGGCAATCGAATCTGGCATTGCATTGGCTACGATTCTTACGCACTGGAAGAATGACGATTTGCAGGCTGCATTCCAGTTTTATCAGGATCTGCGCAAGCCTCGCACCGATCGGGTTACGAGAACTAGTTTTGAAGCTGGAAAACTTGCTAGCTCGGATGATCCTGATCACCTGAGTGATAAGTTTAACCCTGAAGCACTTATGGAGCGCATGAAGTGGATTATGGAGTACAATGTGCTTGATGACTTGAAGGCTAAGGGGGCCGAGTCTATGGACTTCAGTGGACAGAAGGTTTAATGATAAAAGAGGACCAGGTGTGCAGGGATTCGAATTCTGACATTAATGAACCCGTGGACTGCAAATGCATTTGATTCCAATGTTCTATTTCCTTTTGTTGCAAGATTGATGCATATAGATTGTTTTTTTGGCTTCATGTTTATGTTGCGTTCAATATACTATCAGTCTATAGAATTTTCTTTCTCAGCTCAATTGATTCATTCTACTTCAAATTTTGGTCACAATGCCTATTTTATACATGTCATCAAACACATACTCTATATTCTCCTGCCACCACACGGTCCTACCACCGCACGGCATACAGGACAAGTATCATTATCCCCCAACCACGAAGTAGCACATGCGCACAAAACCAATGGGCACAAGGAAGAACAATAACTAAAGCATCAACCTCAAGCTCATCCATACAAATAGCGCAAGTACCCTGCTCACCCTGAAGAACAGTCTCACTTACCGTCTGCCGAGGCAACGAGGCAAAAGTCGCAGCATCAGTAGGATTCCCGTACTGGATATCCGACGGAGGAAGCGCAATATGAACTCTAAAATGCGCCGGATTCAAAGTTTCCGGATCTACCATCCTTGCCAATCTCTCATAAGCTCCAGCAGCAGAAGTAACAGTAGAAAGCTGAACATACCGAGCAAGATCCCGAGCATCCAAAGTAGCATCCAGCATTCGTGTATGTGGAAGTTGAAAGACTTCCTCCCTGGTCAAATTAGTAGTGATCCCTTGTCCGGAAGGGGCAGCTTCAATCCCAATAGTTCGTGGACCTGCATAGTAAATGTTGCGATCTGTACCCAGTAGACCATCTTCTCGGAGGATTTGAATGCTCTGGTGGAAATCGTTAGCCTGTCCAGTTAGTGAAAGGTGAATAATTGTGTCTTCTGTGGCTTCTTGATGGGTGCGTCCGTTCTGAACTCTATCGGACCATCGTAGAGTAAGTAGGCTCTTTAAAAGATCCAGCATTTCGGGCCTGATTGTGTCACTGAATGAGGTACTCATGTTTTCTGAAACTTTATAATATTGATCATGGAAAGAGATACTACGTAAGGATGTGAAAATCGAATTTTATGCTTGGAAGTAGCATCTTTGAGGTCTTTATAGTAGTTGGATTCCACAATCTCGTTTTAGTCAGTGCCGGACGCATCATTTAGTGGATTTCTTTTGTTATTTGAGGACAAAGGAAAAATGGCATTGAGTGATCATTCATGGCCGTGGGTATAACAACAATGCTTTGTCAATTGGCATCATTATACTGATCCTAGGTACAAAGACTATATAGTGTTCTTTGTGTAATTTCAAAGGTCTGAAGAATGGGAAATGCAAACGAAACATATAATTGTAGAACAAAGTGAATTTTGTAAGGTTCTCATAATAACTAATGTTTCTACTATATCTGTTACGGTAGCACAGACATCTTGAAAGAATATGATACTTGGCCCTCTAACAGTGCTTGAATACATAAGCAAGATGAATCCGATATAGAATCGAATACAAAAACCTCATAGTAAGATATGTTTGATCTCTTGGGCAAGATTGAATGGGCGCGAACATGAATCAAAAATCACGTGCCAAGACTCGAAAGCAAGATGGGATTATATAAGCACACTGAAATAGGAAACCACCCACATTATCCATGATATGTATAGATGTTGAATGCCATCTGGAAGAGTATATGTGATAAATGTGAAATCAAATTGGTATATAGATGTGAAACCCTCGAGATGCAAGCCCAAAACACCTCCAAAACCCCCAAAAAGAAACAATGCCCCAAAACAGACCGAACGCAACGCACGCCACGCCAAAACACACAAAACGTAACACGACACGACACGACACACGACACGACACATAACACATAACACATAACACATAATAAAATACACATACATATACCACGTGGGCTTCAAGTTCATAAAACGGAGATTGGTCTAGTCTATACAGCTCTTCTTATAGATATTGATAGCTGCACACCTACATATCACAGATATCCAGATAACAACACTTTTGAAATCAAAAACAGAGAAAGAGAAACATGTCATGCGTGAGAAAAATCAAAGGCGCTTTTTGTTTGCACATTAGGAAGAGCCAAGATTTAAGGGGCCAAAATCAAAGCCAGGAGGGCCATGCGGCAGTAAAGGCCATATCTCATCTAGAGGATGTTAGTCAGGATTCCATTGTAATATAGGGCTGGGGGGTAAACATACCTGGCGGAAGTAAGCAGCCCGCTGGTCAAAGTCAACCTCCTCGGTGACCTCGGCGTTGCGAGGCAGAGGGTGCATGACGACCATGTGGCTCTTGGCATGCTTGAGCAGAGCGTTGTCAATGACAAAGCTGTTCTTGAGACGCTCGTACTGGGTGAGGTCGGTGAAGCGCTCCTTCTGCACCCGGGTGGAGTACAGGACGTCGGAGCGGGCGACGATCTCGGGAGTGAGGACATCGGTCTCGAGGCGGAGCTGGCCGGAGGCGATGAGCTGCTTGCGAACCTCCTCGGGAAGAGCAAGCTCCTTGGGTGAGACAAGCTGGACCTGGACATCGTAGAAGCGGAGCAACTTGATCAAGGAGTGGACGGTGCGGCCGTAGCGGAGATCACCAGTGAAGGTGATGGTCAGACCGGCGACGGTACCCAGCTCCTCACGGATGGTGAAGAGGTCCAGGAAGGCCTGGGTAGGGTGCTCGACGGCGCCGTTTCCACCGTTGATGATGGGAACGGGAGAGAACTTGGCGGCAACATCGGTGCTGGTGGGGCTAGGGTGGCGGAGGACCACGGCATCACCGTAGCAGCCGAGGGTGCGGATGGTGTCCTGGAGAGACTCGCCCTTCTGAGTGGATGAGTGCTCAGTGGAGACGGAGACAACGCGGCCACCAAGACGCTGCATAGCAGCATCGAAAGAGGCCGAGGTGCGGGTGGAGGGCTCGTAGAACAGAGTGCACAGAACACGACCCTTGAGGACATCAAGGACACCCTGACGCTGAACACCGAGGCGCATCTCCTGGGCAACAGTGAAGAGCAGGTGCAGGTCCGCGCGAGTGAACTGGTCCACGGACAGGACGTGCTTGCCACGGAACTGAGAGCGGGAGAGCATCTCGTTCAGGGGAGAGGCCTGGGAGGAGGGGGTGTACAAAGGAGGGCCAAGCTCACCAACAGGGATGTTGGCGTCCAGAGCACGGGCACGGCGGCCAGGAGTGCCAGCGACGGAAGTATGGCGCTCCAGAGAGCTCTCAGGACGGACCATAGGGGTGGTCGGCTTCTGGATGGGAGAGGTGGGAATGATCCGGTGGGAAGACATGTCCACACCCTTGCCAGCCACGGTGACGATCTCACCGTCAAGGCAGCAGGTCTTACCCTGGAAGACGACACGCTGAACAGAGCCGCGCATTGTCTTGCCGTTGAAGGGAGACCAAGCCTCAGTGTTCTGGAACACGTAGGGACGATCAATCTCAATCTCAAGCGAGGAATCAGCCTGGTCGTGGAGCTCGAAGATGCTCTTGGGGTTCTCGTAGAGGCGAGCAGTGATGTCCTCAACAGTAAGGCGACCCTCAGCCACAGCAGTGAAGAGCAGGGGCAGAGACTCGGCCAGACCGACCGCAGGAGAAGCGTCCTTACCAGCAAGCTGGAAAGGAATGCTGCCGATGGAGAAGACGTCGATAGTGCTCATGTGTTCCCACAGTGCCTTCTGGTCCTCGGCAGAGGGAAGAGTGCTGCAGGCAGGGAACTCCTCACGCGAGAGGAACAGGCAGAAGATGGAGACATCGCAGGTCACCTTCAGGCCCTTGGCCTTGCTCAGAGCAATGAGCTTGATGTCCTCCTTAGAGGTCACGCTCATCACGTGGATGTTGCGACTGTGCAGGCTGGCCAGGAGCAGGATCGATGCCAGGTCGGTACCCTTGGCATCAGTGATCAAGGGCTTGCTGGAGGGCCAGGAAGCAAAGTGGTCGGTCACAGTAGCCACCCGGTTGATGTTGCCGGACAGGTGGTTGAAGGGGATGAAGAGCGAGCCAACGTCGCCAGTAATGCGAGTGATCTCGTCAGAGTTAGAGGAAGTGGCAACAACCGAGAAGTTGAAGTCACAGTACGACTTGCCCTCGGCATTCTGCTGAACGATCTTCAGATCACGAGCATTGGTGACCGAGCTGTCAACACCGACAGGCATGACACGAACCATGCTGAAACCAGCGGAGATAGAGGCCTTGGTGACAGCCTCGATGTCCTTCGAGCCAGGAGTGGCAAGACCAGGGACGAAAGCAGCAATGTTGATCAGGCCAGGCAGAACCACAGTGCGGTGGCTGGTCTGGAAGTCAGAAGGAATGATCTCCAGAGGGAAGTGGCGAGCGATAGCCTCGATCAGGATCTTAGCGTTCTTAACGTTGGTGACAAGAGGAGTCTGGTAGTCAACAGCCATACGACGAGTGCGGTAACCCTTGGACATGTAGTTGGCCGGACGGCGGAAGCGGTTGCTGGATGGCAAGTTGATGTACAGATCGATGAGGTTGTTGGACAAGTGCTGAGTCAGAGAGTATTCCGACTTGATGTCGTCCTCCTCACCAGCCAGGACCTCAAGGTACTTCACGGGAACACCGTTCTCCTTGAGGAAGTCGGCGGTACCGGAGGTGGCGAACAAGTTGTACTTGAGGTCGTGGAGCTTCTTGATAGAAGGCAGCATCTCAAGCTTCTCCTTGTACGAACCAATGGAGAACAAAATGTTCCGCTTGGGGAGCTTGAAGCCAGTGGACAGCAGACCCTTGAGGTAGGCCTCGTACTTGTCACGACCAAAGGAGGCAACCTCACCAGTGGAGGCCATCTCAACACCGAGGACGGGATCAGCACCGGAGAGACGCGAGAAGGAGAACTGAGGAACCTTGACACCGACGTAGTCCTTGGGAATGGTGACGGGGGGGTACTCCTGGAAGGGAGCACCGATCATGGCCTTAGTAGCCATCTCGATCAGGTCAACACCCATAACCTTGGACACGAAGGGGAAGGAACGAGAGGCACGGACGTTGCACTCAATAACCTTGATGTCGTTGTCTTTGGCAATGAACTGAATGTTGTAGGGACCGGTGACATTCAGGGCGTTACCAATCTTGCGAGTGGCCTCCTCAATGCGGCGAATAGTCTCGGCACTCAGATCCTGCGGGGGCAGAACCAGGGTAGCATCACCAGAGTGCACACCGGCGTTCTCGACGTGCTCAGAGATGAAGTGACCAACCATGACACCGTTAAGGGCAACAGCGTCCATCTCGATCTCCTTGGCATTCTCAATGTACTTGGTAATGACAACAGGGTGGTCGCGAGACACATCAGCGGCTTGGTTAAGGTAGTTGGCCAAGTCGTCCTCCGAGTAAACAGTGTTCATGGCAGCACCAGAAAGCACGTAGGAGGGGCGGACAAGCACAGGGTAGCTGACCTTGTTGCAGAACTCGCGGGCCTCCTCGATGCTAGTCAACTCCTTCCAGGCAGGTTGGTCGACACCAATACGGTCCAACATGCGAGAGAACTTGTAACGGTTCTCAGCGCCGTCAATCATCTCGGGAGAGGTACCCAAGATCTTAACATTCAGGCGGTGCAGAGGCAGGGCGATGTTGTTGGGGGTCTGACCACCCATGGACATGATAACACCGCTGGAAGTCTCCAGCTGGTAGATGTCGAGAACAGTCTCAAGGTTAATGTTCTCGAAGTAAAGACGGTCGGCCTCGTCGTAGTCGGTACTAACGGTCTCCGGGTTGTAGTTGACCATGATGGTCTTGTGACCCTGTTCGCGAAGAGTGCGGATGGTGCGCACGGAACACCAGTCGAACTCGACAGAAGAACCAATACGGTAGACACCGGAACCAAGAACCATAATACCGTGGTCATCGAACTTCAAGTCGTGCTCAGAGGCATTGTAAGTGAGGTAAAGGTAGTTGGTGTGAGCAGGGAACTCAGCAGCGACGGTATCGATCTGCTTGACAATGGGTGTAATACCAGCCTCGACACGCATACGGCGCACAGCCAGCTCGTTAGAGCCAAGGAAGTTAGCCAGCTGGGCATCAGAGAAACCAAGCTGCTTAGCCTGGCGAATCATAGGCACAGGGACAGTAGAGGCGTTGAACGCGGACATGGACTTTCCAAAGTCATTCAGGCCCTTCAGGCGGGTCAGGAACCACTTATCAATGTTGGTCAGCTTCCAGATATCATCGACAGTGTAGCCGGAAGCCATAGCGTTAGCAATGGCAAACAGACGCTGGTCGGAGGGAGTCTGAAGCTCGCCCTTAATAGACATAAGGGCATCCTTCGCGCTGAAACCAATGTTGTGGAAGTCAACAGAGCGAATGGCCTTCTGGATAGCTTCTTCGAAGGTTCGGCCAATGCTCATGACTTCACCGACACTCTTCATAGAGGAACCCAGCTCGGTCGAGACACGAGTGAACTTCTTCAAATCCCATCGAGGAATCTTGACCACACAGTAATCGAGCGAGGGCTCAAAGCAGGCGCAAGTGGACTGAGTGACGGAGTTCTTGATCTCATTCAGGGGAATACCCAGACCCAACTTGGCAGCAATGAACGCCAGAGGGTAACCAGTGGCCTTGGAGGCCAGAGCGGAAGATCGAGAGAGACGGGCGTTGACCTCAATGATGCAGTACTGCTTGGAGAAGGGGTTCAGGGCGTACTGAATGTTACATTCACCAACGACACCAAGGTGACGAATGACATTGACGGCAGTGGTACGGAGCATGTTGTAGTCCTCGTCAGAGAGGGTCTGGGAGGGGGCAACGACAATTGAGTCACCGGTATGAATACCAAGGGGATCGAAGTTCTCCATGTTGCAGACAGTGATACAGTTGTCCTGAGCATCACGAACAACCTCGTACTCGATCTCCTTCCAGCCCTTCATACTGCGCTCGATCAGTACCTGGGGACTGACAGCCAGAGCCTTGACACAGAGCTCCTTCAGCTCCTCCATGTTGTAAGCGAAACCACTGCCGAGACCACCCAGAGCATAGGCAGCGCGCACAATGACAGGGAAGCCGATGTTCTCAACAACTTCCATACACTCCTCAATAGTCGAGGCAGAAGCGGACTTGGCGCACTTCTCGTTGATGGAGTCCATGCTGCGAGCGAACAGCTCACGGTCCTCGGTGGTAATGATGGTATCGATGGGAGTACCAAGGACCTTGACACCAAGTCCCTCGAACTCATCCTTGAGCTGGATACCAACTGAGAGAGCGGTCTGACCACCGAAGGTGACGTAGATGGCATCCGGACGCTCGTGCTTGATGACCTTGCGAACGAAGTCGGCGTTGACAGGCAAGAAGTAGACCTTGTCAGCCAGACCCTTGGAGGTCTGAATGGTGGCAATGTTGGGGTTGATCAGGATGGTGTAAATTCCCTCCTCCTTCAAAGCCTTGATGGCCTGACTACCAGAGTAATCAAACTCACCGGCCTGACCAATGCTCAGACCACCACTACCAAGGACCAAGACCTTCTTAACAGAGACGCGAGGGTGAGCCTTGCGGTTGTCCTCAATGAGACCGCCGGGGAACTCAACGGGCTTGGTGAGCGCATCAGCAGATGCAATGGAGTTCTGGATGGTCTTGATGAATACATCAAACAAGTACTCGGTATCGCGAGGACCGGGGGTGCTCTCCGGGTGGAACTGGACACTGAAGAAGGGACGGCTAGTGTGACGGATACCTTCGTTACTGCCATCGTTGGCGTTGACGAACAGCTCCTCCCAGCCATCCTGGAGGCTGGAGGCATCAACAGCATAACCGTGGTTCTGAGAGGTGATGTGGCACTTTCCGGAGATCATGCTTGTGCAAGGAATGTTGTGACCACGGTTACCGAACTTCATCTTGGTAGTGGTAGCTCCGACTGAACGAGCAATCAGCTGGTGACCCAGACAGATACCGAACACGGGTGTCCGGGCATCCTTCAATGTCTTGGACAGGTTGGCGATGGTAGTGGTCAGGGTCGCAGGGTCACCGGGACCGTTGGACACAAACAGACCGTCGTAATCCTTGCCGGCCAAGGTGGGGAAGTCGTAGTCCCAAGGCACGACCAGGACCTCAACGCCGCGAGAGAGCAAGCAGCGCAGCTGGTTGTACTTCATACCGACATCCAAACACAGGACGCGGACGGGGCGACCCGAGGGGTGCATAAGAGCAACATCGGCGGGGGGAGAGTACAGGCGAGGCTCGCGGATGGAAACTAGAAATCTGTCAGAAAAGAAGCATTGGAAAGGATCCACATTATCACTCACCCTCAGCGACCAGGTTAGTGGCGTTGGGGTCAACCCATTCGATCTCCTCGAACTGTGAGTTCCAGGTAGCAGCCTCGACAACAGCGGAGGCGCCGTTGGCATCTCCGGCCTTCTGCAGGCGCAGGCGACCCAGCATGCTACCAGTCTCACGAAGGCGCTTGGTCAGAGCACGGGTGTCGACACCGTGGATGGCAGGAACGCCCTGCTCCTTGAGCCAGTCACCGAGGGAAGACTTTGCCAAGAAGTGCGAGTAGTCCTCGCCGGCGTAGGCTGCCACCACCAACGCCGCAACGTGAATCTGATTTGACTCAAAGTGCTTGGGCAGGCTCAGTAGCACTTCGTCCATCTCCTCCCGCGAGGGAACACCGTAGTTTCCGACGAGCGGGAAGGTGACAACCAGGATCTGTCCGCGGTAGGAGGGATCGGTAACTGACTCAGGGTATCCAACCATACCAGTCTGGAAGACCAATTCACCAGACACACTCTTCTCCGCACCAAAGTTGTAACCCTGGTACACAGTACCATCCGCCAATTCGAGGGCCATGAGACGGTCACAACCACCCCGGACGGGGATGGTGGCCGGGGCAATCAAAGCACCAGTAGTAGCCATTGTGAGTAGCTTCGGTCTTTTTTGGTCTTTTGAGGTTCTTCTCCGCCCGATTGCGGACTCGGTTCGACCGATTCCTTGGGAGGAAAGCGGACTAGGATAACTGAATTGGAGGGGAAATTTGAGTGGACAGTCCTCTCGAGGACGAATCTGAGCGAGGGCAGGTCACTCTAACACAGCATCCACCAGAAGATTCCTGTTTCCCTCTTCGTGGGTGTTTTCGGGGCTGGTTATTAAATGAGGTAGGAGGGGGGTAATTTGTGCAGCAGCTGCATTGAGCTGGGATATGAAAAAAGAAGAAAATTGAGGGCCGTGGCAGAAAATTTTCATCGTCGAAAGACCCACCGGTTTCGGTGGGTGGGATTTGACCGCCCTCAGAGTTTTTCTCAAAGCTTCTCATAGTGGATCTTTTCTGCAAAAAAAAAAAAAAAAGTGGAAACAAGAAGAACCGAATAGTTTACAAGGAATATCTGGAGGGTTCGAATATTTTATCTGCAAGTTATATAGACTATGTTGATCCTTTCATCTGCATGTCTAACTCTAGTAGGATTACTACATACGTATAATGTAGAGATTAAATTCCCCTGCAGAGCGCAGGCGGTCAGTCCTGATAAGCATGATAACTCCCGGCAACCGGATTCACTTTAGTTACAGCCCTACATATACCATATTGAGTACTATTCTCTACTTTTATAACAAAAACAAAAAAAATGAAAGAACCAATAATAGACATGAGCATTATCCATATGGGTTGTACAGTTTGTGATCAAAGTTTTGATCACATCCAAAACCTGGTTATACCTAGGTTGTTGAAATGTGCGGTCAGGCGTACCCTGGGGAATCTGCACAATGACGTAGTAATCCTCTCTGAGATCTGCCGAAGCTCGGGCGTTCTTAATAGAACGCCCCCAAGTCGCTAACCAAACGGCTAATTTTTCTTTCCAAACATCGTAGAAATGGTATTTTATACACCAGACTTTAGATATATCAATAGCAGTACCTCAAAATATGACGATAAGCGATAGTAGTATACTAATCATAGTGCTTACTAGTATGCTTCACTCTGTGAGATCGTAGATTAAGAAATTCAGGAGGATAGAGACTACACTATCCCTAACTCGGCCATTAGTCCCGTTCATGTTGGAAATACAGATACAGCACTATGCCGGATACAGTAAGCAGGGCGTCTCAATACCAGTAGGGTTGTCTTCTTAACAGGCGCAAGCTTGGACTAACAGAATGCTGGATCTGAATAATCGCGCGCCATTAGCTTGTGCTTTTGTAGATAATTTAAAGTTCTCTAGACGTGGGATTGGTGAAGTAGGTCATTTAATGCCTGTTCTCGCCGTCTTGGTTCACTTATCTTTCTCTATTTCTCCGATCTACCTCCGTATTTATTCCAATACGATGCGCTAAATACAAAATACAAACAACCACTTTCGACAGCATGCAGATTACGAGGCCCATGTGAAGATCCGACCCGACATGTTGGCCTCTCTTCTTCGCCCGAGAGCGCGTCGCGGGCAGATCGACCAGTCGCAATTTTCCTCCCCTTTTAATGGGACAGATAATTCAGCATGGTTCGGCGCACGACGCGCTCCGCGACAGACGCGCGGGGCAGACTCTAGCGACGATGATGAGCCAGAACTGGAAGATATCGATGAGGATATGGATGGACACTGGGAAAATGATGATGGAGAGGATGATGGTCCTATGGAGTCAACTCCTCTACTCCCGATATTTTCATCTTCACATTTAGGTACGTTAGCTGTACTTAGACAGGCCGTATCGCGACAGGCTGTATCACTAACAATTTGCACTCAGATGCGCTTCCTGTTTACGATATCACCCATGCCATTCGTACCCTTATTGCCTCACGATGCGAGACTACCCTGACTTGGGACCAGCTCCGTTCCCCCCAAGTGTCGCAGTTCCTTATCAAGCCTATCCAACAACAGATCATGTCCGAACATTTTTCGCGCGCCACTCTCTATGCGCTTATGGCCAACTGCTTGCAGTTCGAGAAGGAAATTCAGGTCAATCCGGGAAATAGCGGAGCAAGTCAAACCCGCGCGATGGTTAGCGAGCTACTTGCGATCAAGTTATTGCGGGAATACACTACTCGCGAATTGATTGATGCGCTATCGTATGACTATTATCCACTTCAAGGCCAGGATGCTCCCGCATGGACAAACGGGCCCCGAGGAAAAGTGACGGGTACTACTCGGATCTCTTGTCTGGAAGTGGCCATTCGCGCGCAGGCGAAACGCTTTCTCGCACACCCTGTAGTGGTGCAGCAGTTGGAAGCTATCTGGGCAGGAACAATTGTCTTTCACTCTGCTGCCGATCATCTGCATCGACCCTTAAATCGAAGGGATCAAAATTATGGAACAACCACACATCAAGACGGAATCCCGATCCCGACTGAAAATACCCCTTTTAGGCGATCAGTGACGCTGTACAACCCCCGGAATGCATCCTTGTTCAAACTGTCGCGCTTACGTGTGCCTCGTTATCGTCAATTCCTATCTACCATCTCTTTTGCGGTCTTGCTGGGATTGTTCCTGGCAGTTCTCGAATCGCGCAGTGGGCGAATCACCTCTTTGGAGATTGTATTTTGGTTTTGGAGTGCGGGATTCATGCTCGACGAAATTGTCGGTTTCAACGAGCAGGGCTTCAGCCTTTATTTAATGAGCTTCTGGAATATTTTTGACCTCGGAATCTTGCTGCTTCTCTTTTGTTACTATTGCTTGCGTGTCTATGGCGCCTTCTTGACCTATCCACGGAGCAACCAGATGGCAGATCAAGCATACGATATTCTAGCGGCTAGCTCTGTTCTTCTCTTTCCACGTCTCTTCTCGATTCTTGATCATTACCGATACTTCTCCCAACTCTTGGTTGCGTTCCGAATCATGGCAGCGGATCTGATCGCTGTCTTTGTGCTTATTGTGATTGCATGCAGTGGCTTTTTCGTCGCGTTCTTATCATTTGGAAACAATAATTCTCCCAAAAGCGTCGCGTATGGTTTGTTCCAACTGGTGATGGGCTTCACGCCGACTGCATGGGCCATGTGGGATGAATACAACTTCCTTGGCAGGGCTATTCTCACAATATTTTTGTTCATCTGTCACTTTGTGATCGTCACTATTCTGGTTTCCGTGCTGTCAAACAGCTTCATGCGAATTGTGAACAACGCGAATTCTGAGCATCAATTCTTGTTTGCTGTCAACACAATATCTATGGTCAAGTCAGATGCACTGTTTAGCTATGTGGCCCCGACAAACATCATCGCTTGGCTTGTCACGCCTTTTCGATACCTCTTACCCTTCCGCCAGTACATCAAGCTCAATCGGACTATCATCAAGGTTACTCACTTGCCAATACTGTTCACCATCTGCCTCTATGAAAAGACTATTCTCAGTGCCCGCGTGATGGAGCCAACGGACCTCGTTGACACAACATCCCAGAAGCCATTGGTCCAGACCCGACCTAGTCGCTTCCAGGCATTTAGCACGAGGGCACATCGCTTAATGCGCGAGCCTTCCATAGCTACCTACCATAAGGATCAGGCACTGGAAGAGGTATTCCGACAGCATACAGATGACAACCGAGATCGGGAAGGTCCGGACAGCATGCGCAAACGCCAAACCAATAACGTCATCAAGGATTGGATGCAAGAGGTTGGTTCGGGTCCAGCTCATACTCCAGACGAGCAAGACCCGGCCATCGTGAATCAGCTTGAGATGCCATTTAGACGACCTCGATTCCCTGTGCGGAAGGAAATGGCAAACCCTGAGCGCAACTTCACGGAAACCACCCGATCTCTGGCAGCATCCAATCCCGAAGATCGGGCCCCTCCAACGTTCTATCCCCAGCGGAGAGATTCAAACTCGCCCACGCGAACCCGCCAACTCTCCCAACACACTGACATGGAAGGAGATGATGAGCTAGAGACTGATGATGGCCTTGAAGAGCATTCAGAAAAGGGATCAGCCAGTGATGGCGCCAATCCTATTGGCAGTGCCGGGAAGAGTACACCCAGATTCTACAGCTCCCGGCCATCTACCGCTCGAGTTATTTCTCGACGTGGAAGCCCCGTGCGCCGCCCCGGACATAGGCGTAATATGTCAGGGGCTACCATCTTGTACAATCCTGTTGAGTCTCCCAATGAAGAAACCGAGGGACACACGACACCCCCACGAACCCACGAGGATTCCTCGGATGACGATCATCTTCTTGGCATATCATCTTCTGCGAATGTTGGCACGGTGCGACGACACGCTTTCAACTCCATCCCCTCCCGCAATCCTTCACTCGGTTTCAACCACATGTCAGTTCCTGAGATCGAAGGACTTTACATGACCGATCGTCAGGCCTTGCGACGCCCCCAACGCTCCTTGATGTTTGACCTCGGATCCGACCTAGGTGATAACAGGGCAGTGGCCGGTGGATTAACGGGTGTAGTTCCATCCAGCTTCAACACCCAAATGGCATTCGCTACTGGAGATCTCCGCGGACACGGACGCAGCCAGAGCCATGAAATGCTCAGCAAATTAGTACTTGCGCGCATCAACAATCTTGAAGGGGGACTCCGTGAGGTAATGGAAGAGGTTAAAAAGGTTGGTCGCAACGAATCTAGTGGCAGTCTCATACCGGAAAAGAAGAAGCGAGAGCAGAAGGATACGAAGAGGAGAAAAACACAATCGGATGGAAGTGGGCAGGGTCGGGGTCGGGATAGGCAACGATCTACCGAGGATGATGCCCGGAGATCGGGCTAGTCCTCCACTACCCCATTCTCCCAGCCTCTAGCTTGTAGATTATTTCCAACACTGTACACGAATTAGGCGGGAAATTCTGGGATTTGCATGCATGGCGCTTTGATTCTTTTCTTTAGCAGATACCATAATGAACCGCATTTCACAATTCATCACACACAATTCTTTCCCAGTCTACCCTGTCGCTTATATTATGAAGCACCCACCTCCATTAGGTGCTTTAGTAGAGGCATTGAACAATTCATGTTGATCTAAGGTTTCAATGTTTTTATGGTTTTGTGGGATGACATGACCATGAACGCATTATTGCCATGGAAAGAAAGATTCTGGTTGACGAACCATGGGCCATGGACTAGAAAATAAATAACATCTTTTATTAAATCAATAAAATCAATTAATCTATCTCCAGTGGGTAAGAACCTTGGATAAATGGTATTGACTGACCCACCCTTTATGCTTCTAAAGTGGAGACTTGACACTTGACATATTCCACATACTACGTAAATTTACTGCTGATCACCTTTGGAACAAATGTACCTTGGCAAATATAACGTTCACAGATTTATTTTTTGACTCACTGTGTTCACTGTGCCACCAAGCTGTGGCGAAACATATCAGCAACTTTGTTCTGATTGGTCTGTTTGACAAGGCAACGGACTTGAGCCTCACTACTCCGCCCCTCCACGTTTGACGCCCTTAACCTCTACACAGATCATCGACCGCGTCTCTTCACATTCTCATTTGAAACTTCACACCTTCACATCTAATCACCCTTGATGACTGTCTACCATGACTTCAACGACTGGACCTGTCTTCACTATACCGCCAGCCATGTCGCCGGGAGTATCTTCAGGGAGATCAGCTCAATCTCGCCAGAGCCTCCCGCAAAAATACCATTTGACAATTCCGCTTCTTCTTTTCCATGATGCAGATACCCTGCTTTATATCGACCCCGCACCCCAAGACGGGCTCAATAATCCAACTACAACACCGACCATTCCCCTTCGCGTACACAGCGAGAAGCTGTTGACAACGGGCTCTGCACAGTTTGTTAAGCTTTTCATACCCCGATACCAAAAACGTGTTCGAAAGCAGCGGGGTTTCGCTGAGAAGTTACCTGATGGTATCAAGTATGTGTTGGATTTGACACCAGCAACTCACGAGGAAGATGCTGTCATAGCTTTGACGGAGGTATCATGTCCAATGGCCATTCGAAAATGGGCCTCACTGCAGGACCGATGGAACCTTCCAAAGGCTTGTGTTGGAGGTGAGGATGAATATCAAATATTGGAGCACCCAGATCCAACGAGCGTCTTCGATCCACTAGTGGTCAATGATCTGGAAGAATCGGGAGAAAGAACGCACGATGCAGAAGAGCATGGGATGACTTCGGATAAGCCCTCACAAGAATATGCAGAGCCAGCGCTTAACATGGTTTTTCGGAAAGGGCTACCTGTGGAGTATTCCGCTGCCCGCCACCGCGAGGGGATCGAATATGTCCTGCACGTCCTGGAAGGACTGAGCATAACCCTCGATACACCTTGCAAGCTATGGACATTTTTCGCTGTTGCCAAGCTTTTTGATGTCGCTACGCTCCCAAATATCAACACTTACATCATCTCTTGGTTTTACGACCAAACCAACACGCGATTCATTGAAATCCACCCAGAGATCGCCTATCGTGTCGGTTGTGGCATCAAATCTAGTGAACTTTGTTGGCATGCATTTCAGGGCCTGGTCAGTGACGAAGCACTTCTCTACCTCATACGGACCGCGAAACTGACGCCACTGAAAATGTGGCGGTCGGCATACACAACATCTCGGCTTAATGAGAATCTCGATGACACCGAGATTCAACGAATCGAGTACGCTAGTAAGAGCTTCATGGATACTGTTTTAAGACACTTCATTCACTTGGCCGGAACGCAAATGTCTTGGCTTAAAGATATCCCGGAATTTGCAAAGTTCATCCGACACGTCCATTTTTATCCCGAAGACGCTGAAAAAGTTCGACCGATCATTGAAACCGTGAAGGAATGCGCTAGAGCTTCAATTTACCGGAAGCTAGCATTCGCCGGGGACCCCCAACGCTCTTGCAATGCAATGCAACCAAGAAAAGAACAAACAAAGTCATTTGCTCGCACATTCGAGTCACGAGATGCTCTGGTTAGATTAATGAGCAGAAAGTTTTGGACTGACCTGTCAAGTGTCAGAATTGGTCATACTTACGACTCCTTGACTTCGCCCCGTTATTCTCACTTCGGTATTCACGACTCGATCGGCGAGATTGGATGTGGTCTTCTTGCATTTCAAGACCAGGAGGATGCAAAAATAAGGAACATCCAGAAAGAAACTTTGGATGAGCGACTGGCGGAATTCAATGAACTGGCCGAGCGTCGGGCAAAGGAGTTACATGAAACCCTGGCGAGTCAGTTAAAAGCACAGACTGCAAGTGAAAATAACCAGTGGAATCTTACGATCAATCTACGTCCCAAGACTCCATCAGCAAGCGAGCCAGTCGTCTCATCTTCAAACGAAGTTTCTTCTACTACTACGGAGATGAACCAATCCCTTCCAATGAGAACAGAATTAGCTGAATCTCCAGCGGAACAGGCGAGGCATTTCATTTCACAGCAACCATGTCAGCGACCAGCATTCAGTCTCAATGACTCGCAGGTGCACAAGACCGCTTTGGATATCTCACAGAATCCTAGATTTACTCTCAATATCTCGAAAATGGACTTGAGTGATCCTGTCTCTCCCTCGAACAATCATCCCGAGCCCTCCCATCGGAAAGTGTGCTTTGACTTGGATCTGTTCATTGTATCAGCTTCCGCATATGTCTCCCAGTATTCTCACACGATATTGCATCCATTTGGCCAAGTTCCTTTCCAATACGCGATTGGAGATCTCTTGACTTGTCTGAGTGATAAGGAATATCAATACTTGCCTCTCTGGGCCGGCGGTGATGACGACGAAACGGGCGGCGTATTTTCAGACCACGAAATCCCAATGATGGTCACTGGCGGCTTTTCCGCCCCGGGCCCTCAGGTTCATACAGGGAGTGTTGCATCCACTGATGACTCCTTCAGCGAGATCAACCCTAGTGATTCTCAAAGTACTATCCAAGGCGCCTCCCACCGCGCAACCAACTCTCAGACTTCAGAGATTTTGTCAGTGGACTCTTACGATGAGATTGAAATTCCAGGATTGATTGAGAACGAAGTGCATATGGTAGATACGATGCGAGCTAACTGTGTCTCATCCGTGAATTCCGACGAGGGAGATTCTGATACAAAGAGCGTTGGAGGCAGCACCATTATCATGGGCTCGCCTAATTTGTCTGGCTTTTCAGATGATGATATGGATATGGTGGGAAATGAGGACGATGAGTTCGACATGGTGGAGGATCTTAAGTGACTGAATATTTCTTTTGGAGAGTATGAGTAAGGAGAACTTTATTGAATAGGGCAATCAAAAACTTGCTGTGGGTATCAATTATTTTGCGTGTTTAAATGAGTTCTTGAGACAGCACCCATCATCTATAGTTGGCTTCTCCACCAGTCTACTGAGTTGCACATGATAATTTCAGCGATAAGGATCATTCACATTTTCTGGAGCCTTTGACTGTTCATTTCCCGGATTAATTTAAATAGGCGTTAAATGGAAGTACATGTATACCATCCAGTCGCCGATGAAGGTTAGAAGAAACTAATGGACTTCACAAGTGCACCATTCAGCGAAGCCATCCGACATTCACGATACTTCCACGACTAGCATGCTTGAAGATTCTATGTAAATCAAACAAGATAAGAACCTGTATTCCCTCTGAGACTTGACGACAATTCATGCTTTCAAAGTCATAATTCAAATCAAAAGATAGTTATATAATGTCGAAAGCAGATGATAACGGTCTTTACCGTCAATTTAACTGATATGATATATGAAGAATTTGATACAGAAATATTACCTTGAACATGTATTAATTTTCGTACGATCCAAATATTACAACTGCCCAGCCCACTTTATCAATTCCCGGAAAATGTGTATCAAAGTACCACTGGGTCATATAAGACCGGAATGATCTCGCCTGCGTTTCCACATCAGTTTTGAACTCAGTGTTCGTCTCTATTTTTGGCTCATCAACTAAAATAGAATTTCTCATGCCACTCTCTCTGTCAGTATGTATCCGACTCTCCTCCATCGTACTCTCTCACACACTGGTTAATTCAACCTCAAACTGACTGCCACAAATTGACAGTCCAAAATGTACAGCGGAAAAATCGCAATGTTTACACCCGAGGGACTCATACAGATCATTGAAGAAAAGAGTCCCGACCCGAACCCCGACGAGATTCTAGTGCGCCTACACCTGGCCGGTGTGTGCGGCAGTGATGTCCACCGAGTGGCCGGTGACATCCCACGTCCGAATCACCCGATCTGCTTCGGACACGAGGCCGTCGGAATCATCCAGAAGATAGGTCAGAATATTAAAACAGACAGAGGAGGAGCACCGATCATTGAAGGTGACTTCCTGTATTGGTGTCCTTCCACACCATGCAGAAACTGTCAGGAATGTATCCCGAAAAACCCTCTGCAATGCAAGTTTCTTAACTGGCCAGTTACGGCAGGGGGTCAAATGCTGCTGGATTCCGAGAGTATGCTACTTTGAAGAAAAATTGCACTTTTATTCGAATTCCATACCCAAGCGCTGCTATGAGCAACATAGCCTTTGGCTGCGCGATGCCCACTGCTCTACGAGGGTTTCGGAGACTCCCAGAAGGGGCCTTTACGTCCGCAACGGATGTTGTGATTCAGGGTTGTGGGCCTGTAGGTCTTGCATGTGCCCTGTTATCTAAACTTGCGGGCGCCCGCACGATCACCATCATCGGCGATCCTGAACATCGGCTTGACGCTGCACGGGCACTTGGTGCGACTGCTACACTTCCTTTTTCTCGATCGACTCTCGCCGACAGGACTACACAGGTTAGATGCATTGCGGAAGGTCGCGGAGCTTCTCTAGTTGTGGAGGCAGCGGGAGCACCTGCGGCATTCACGGAAGGTCTTGACTTTCTTGGAATGAATGGTGTTGACCTGGTTTTTGCATCTATTCGGGCAATGCAAAATTTTCTATTGATCCAGTGCGATACCCAAAGTAGTTGCAATGACCGAGCCCACATAAGAGTATGATATAGCTCCCCAGGAAATTCCTGCGATTGTCCAGGCAAGCTTGGTTTGAAATTGTCGTTTCTCCATGATTATTTCAACAGAGGTAGATGAGGGCCTTGAATTGAAATAATCTTCGGTCGCCAAAATCGAGAGAAAGCAATTAAATATCTCCTAGCGGCTCCTTGGGCCTAGGTATAAATAAATGGAATCAAGGGAAGCACGTGGGGGGCCAAGCTCCTCACCAGATCCAATGGTCCAGGTTATGGAAGATAATATTCCGAAAATGCTCTCTCTAGTGGCTTTTCTGGTGGTTCCCGGGAGTAAATTCCTTGACTCTTGAATGCCGAGACTGGCTAGAAGTACGCTGGTTTTCAGTTTGTAAAATCCAGAATGCAAATAGGCAAATATGTCAAAAGATTAGTGAAAGCCTTTTCAAAGCTCAAGGCATGATGTATTTGTCATCTTGTAGTTACATTGAGTTTCTGTCGGAATCTCCATGCCTCCACCTTTACCGTATGGCTAGAGGATGTTTACTTACTCCACTGTCTAAAGACCAATCGAATTAACCTTCTACAGTTTGTTATGACGGAGCACTTTTAGTTCGAGCCTTTGCAATCTAGATAGATCTCAATTTACAAACTACTGTATATCTGGAACATGAATGTATGCCATGCAAACAATATTCAGTTTTTTCCATCATGGAATTCCTAAGCCTACTGGTCAATTTACACCAGTGATCTTCGAGGATTCCTCCGACAAGAGGAATACCATTGCTCGCGCAATATCCACTGGCTCAAGAAGTTCCATCCCAAGGTTCTCAAGTGCTTGGTCCTGTATATCTGCAGCAAAGAATTGCCTCATCATTGGCGTCATAGTAGAACCTATCAATGTCAGAGAAGTGAAAGTGTAAAATGAAGTGAGATACTTACTAGGAGAAACAGTATTGACTCTGATACCGAAAGAAGAGGCATCCTTTGCTACTCAGGTTGTGAAAGAAGCACATGCCCTTTTAGAAGCACCATAGGCATATGCATCCGGAGAATGCATCACAGAAGCCAAACTGGACACGTTGGCAATTGCACGTGGTGACTTTGGAATAGGCACCATGGCCCTAACTTGTTCCCTTGTGCAAAACATAATGCCATCTAGATTGACACTCATCGTCTTCTTCCACGTTTCATCAGTTTCTTCGAGGATTGTGGGGTTCTTCCGTGCTCCGACGGCCTGGAGCACGCCAGCTACATTGGCGCATCCATCGATGGTTCCAAATGTAGTTATGACTGACTGAATCAATGATTTGACTGCAGAAGAAGACGATACATCGACTTTTGTTGTCAACACCTTGGTTTTTGGATAGTTGATTTCGATTTCACTCTTGATGGAGGCAAGGTTCTGTTTCTGGAGATCCGCAATGGCAATAGCTGCAGCTGATCGCTGGGCGAGAAGCTTGGCAGTCGCTGCACTCATTCCCGATGCACCTCCTGTAATGGTTAAAACCTTGCCCAAAAGGTTCGAAGTCATGTTGATTCAATGAAGGTCAAAGTATTTGGAAAACAAAACATTCCAATGGGCTATCAATTATACATCTTTACATGCAATACTTGCATAATATATTCCGGGTCAGCGCGTGAAGGCTTAAACCATTCCATTGAAGTGCGGGGAAAGCTATGATATTCAACAAGTAATGGTTCCGGAATTTGTCAACTTTCTCGTTGATGTGATTAACATACCCCACCGACACACAAAATTTGACCTGTAACAAAGCTCGCCAAGTCACCGAGGAAGAAATTTATAGTATTGGCGATCTCCACGGGGCTTCCAATTCGCTTCATTGCAATCGTCTGGGTATAAATTTCTAACAGTTCCTCTTCCGTCTTGTCCAGGCCATATTTTGGTCCCATCACTGTCTTCAAAGGGCTTCGAACCATATCCGTATCGGTAGGCCCTACCAGAGTTAAACCTAAACCTGAATAGAGGAGAAAATATACCAACCTGGTGCGACGCAGTTCACCCGTACTTCATATGAAGCAAAATAAAGAGCCCACGTTCGAGTTAAGCCTAGAACTGCATGTTTTGTAGCAAAGTACGCAGGCAAACGGGACTCTCCAACTAACCACGCCAGGCTGCCGATATTGACAATGCTGCCAAATCCTTGCTTCTTCATTTGTTCTAACGCAGCTGATCCCACATTCCATACACCTCTGAAATTGATATCAATCACTGTGTCAACCATAGAGTCACTCGGCATTTCTCCTTCCAGGGGACATATTCCGGCATTATTCACCACTCCATCCAGATGACCATGCTTTTCAAGCATCGAATCGATAGTGGCCTGACATGCAGCTTTGTTACGGACGTCGGGGAAGGTGTATTTTAAATTATCATTGGCGATGATCGTGAACTCCGGAGAAGGAGTAGCTGGTACATCCAGGACATAAATATGAGCGCCATAGTCAAGCAACTGTTTGGTAACAGCGAGACCAATCCCTAGATTTCCGCCCGTCACCAAATACGTCTTGCCGGAAAATAATGATGGATCCATGAAAACAGTCAATGTCGAAGTTTAGATTATTTTGATACTTGGCTTATCTATTGTCTCTCAGTACATTGAATTGAAGCTATTTATATGTCGATGTGTTTATACTCGGATTTGACAATATCATGGTCCTTGGATCTAGTGCCGCCTTGCCGGACGGAACATCTGAAATTAGGCGGAATTAATAGTTGATGGGCAGTGTTGGAGCCGCAGGCATTGATTTGCTAGCTTTGTTGCTATCAACCTAATCGGGACTAGCTTCACTTTCACTGAGACTAAGCAACACTAACGGGTCCTGAGGCCGAAATACGACTACTACTATGAATGCAGTAAAGAAGCAGGGAAATTACCGGAGAGATAAAAGCAACGGAAGATGGGAAATAGAGGTTGCGGATGGAATCTGGGGAAAGGTGGGGAAGACTCACCCCCCACAATCGGAAAGGTAAAAACTTGAAACCACATATAGCCCGTCGTAATCCTTTCCTGATATGTCCTATCTTCTTTCCCGCCGCATTTGAAAATAACTTAAGTCTTCTCTAATTGGGCTTTTCAAAGTGACAAGCAGCGAACTGGAAAGAAAAAGAAAAGAAAAACCTGAAGGTTGGGGGTTTCGAGCGTGTGTCCACAAAGACCATGGTGTGCCCAAGTGATAGAGGGATTTATAGGTGTCTGACGGTCTTCATTTGTGTCATCGGATGGTTAATCATCTTAAACCTAGTTATCATTCCATGCTCCCTGAATCCAGCTCTACTAAAAACAACTTGAGCAGCAAATTTAGGTATAATAGTGGACATAGTATTCAATTCGGGGCGGTGTCGACGAAATAAATGAATGATTCCTGTGATTATATGGATATCCATAATTTTTAATAGCAGTCCGCTCTAGCCATTCCATTATTTCACTTGTTATGTTTTATGTGTTATGTGTGATTTTGACGACGAGCTGGCATGGATGACTGAACATGTAAGGAATGACTAAGCGACCCACTTGGAAATGGGGAGCGCGGCGAGCTCCTTACACCGTCACTGTCCGAAGACAGCGGCCTTCTCTTGCTTTCAGTCCGGATCTAACCCTACCCGTGCTTCTCACTATCTGAAGATTTTCGAGCTATAGCCCGCCATGGCTTCCTCCTCAAAGCCCCAGAGTTCCTTGCTTTAGTGAGTGTCCCCGATACATTAGTACCAACCTTGAACTTGATGAATACCAGCATCAGGCATTCTAACAACTCCTCACCACCAGCACCTGTATCGCACACCGCAACACCATCCTGGCGGAGCACTCCTCTCCAGGATCATCATCCACATCCGCATCCTCACTCGCATCCCTCATCCTCCCCAAAATCACCCACGACAAGCCCCGGAAGTTAACATACACCCATGAACGCCTGTTCGTACACTACATTGCCGACTCGCCAACCGGCGGGTCGGCAGACGATCAAAGTGGACGTTCCGAGCCCAACTCCTACGCACCTATAAGCTACCTAGTAGTAGCATCCGCCGAACAAGGACGCCGCATCCCCTTCGCCTACCTCCTAGAAATGAAGCGCAATTTCCTCTCCAGCTACCCACCATCCAGCACAGACTTTTCCTCGCTGCCAGCATACGGCTGCGCAGCCTTCAATACAGAACTCCGCAGCCTGCTTCAGACATACAACACTGCTCCACCCGCAGACTCCTTGGCGTCTGCCCGCCGCGAGATTGACAATGTACGCGACATCATGACGGAGAATATTGAGCGCGTACTGGAACGCGGCGAGCGCATTGATCTACTAGTTGACAAGACTGATCGGCTTGGTGGGAGTGCGCATGATTTTCGCATCCGCAGTCGGGGGTTGCGTCGGCGCATGTGGTGGAAGAATACTAAGCTCATGGTGCTCCTCGGCTTCGTAGTGATCTTCCTTCTGTACCTGTTTATTGGGTTTGGATGTGGACTGCCAGCTTGGTCGTCATGTGTAGGACACAAGAGCCAGTGATCTACTGCTGGTCCGCACATATGGAATGGGAGGCATTCAACCCATGCTAGCTGAGCAAGCCTGGCTCTTGTTTATATGTCCTTTGTCTTGATTCATTTGCCAAGTTTAACGCACGACATGATGGTTTTTTCTCGGCCTTTCGTTTGCATGAAGCGTCTGTATATTAACTGAATACTTGATCTTTGACAGCTTGGTTACAGTGCCTGGATTTTCGTTTATGTAACTTAGTGTCAACAGAGTCTAGTTACCTGACTGACTGTTATGAAATACGAAAGTGACACTTCAATGTTTTTGGACTTTTAATTTGCATCTGTATTTTGAGAGTCTGTTTATCCACGCCGACGTCATCCACCCCGCATTCCTGTTTATACTTCTCTCGGCAATGCATTATTCTCCAACCAGAAGACAAGTCAAAATCTATGAAGAGGTTGCTGATGATGTTCTTCAAAAGGTGTACGATAATGTATATCTGGAAACGTGCCTGTATCGTTACTAAATCAATTTCAGAGACTTGAGTACAGTATATGTATCTAGGCTCGGTCTGGCAATGATGCCTCATACTCTTCCCAGACCTTTCCAATGTCGTTCTTGTAAATGAAATCCTTGTCACCATAAAGGAAATTGTCAATCTTTGCTTGTAAGCAATGATCAAAGTCTTTGTTCTCTTCCTTGAACTTCTGCATTTTGGCACCCATCTCATCCAGGTGCTCGTACCTTTTGCAATCAGTTATCAAGTCCAAAAATATATCAGAGCTGGGCCAACTCACATTCTGGCATAGTATGGTGACCTGATTACATTGAATATTTCAAGAGCATCCTTAACAGGATGAGAAGAATACTGTGCATACTCGAGTGCTCGAGCGAGAATCCATCCATCCTCCATGGCAAACGTCGCACCAGATCCGAACGCACCTGAAAAACTGTCAGTACCGTTTCTTGTTTAATACATGAGACGGAATGAATTACCTGAGAGTGGGTGACTAGCATCACCTATCAAAGCGATCTTATCCCAGCCAATGATCCTGTCCAAACGAGGTCCAGCAAATGTAGCGAACTCCCCCCATTCGCCTTCCTGAACCACATCCACTGCGTCCCGTACTCGCTGATCAAATGTCTAGTGAAAGTATCAACACATGTATCTTCCAATATGTAGATCGATATCATCTCACCAAAACCCGAGACGCCACTTTCTCATTGGTAGCGGGGATACCCCAGACAACAGTCTTCCCCGGGATCTCAGGCTCCTTATAAGATCGCACGGTGATTTCAAAGAATGGATCATCGCTTTCGCCCTCATCATCCACATCTGAGAAGTAAACATGGCCAGCTTCACCCCACCACCAAGCTGTCGTGGATGCAACATCTGGGATGTGAGCCAGACGTGACCTGGGCACAATCGTGCGGAATGCAGTGTTTCCAGTGAACCGAAGCTGATGTTCGGGAAACAAAACACGTCGAACAATCCATTTTTGAGTCCAGTTAGTCGCAGATAAGTTGAATGGGGAATATGACAAACCGAGTGTATACCATCTGCACCGACGACTAGATCTGCATGTGCGTCTGTCAAATCATCGAATATCAGGCGTACGCCTCCATTGGAACGATCCTCAAGAGAAACAAGCTTTTTATTAAACTGGATCAGACCATCTGGCACCTTATCCAGAAGGGCAGATTGGAGTCGTGTTCTGCGAGCGCGAATAGCCCCACGAGAATCCGCATCGGAGTTTTCGGGGTGCGGGGTGATGCTCAGAATCTTGCCAGTGTGGCCATTTCTGAGCGGATTTCGTCAGCATATGAAGCAGACGCATCAAATCCAACTTCTCATTAGTATTGCTTACCTTTGATGTGTGTTAGACTTGGATCCTCCCTTCACCCCATCACTCGCCCCAAGCAAGTCCAGAACTTTCCACGCATTCGTACTTAGACTGATTCCAGCACCGGCTTCTCGAGGCTCGGGATTCTTTTCGTAAAGTGTTACTTGGAGGAATGGAAGTTGGGATAGAGCAATGGCGGTTCCTAGCCCACCGGGGCCTCCACCAACGATGGCAACGGAAAGTAATGTACGGCCGACCATTTTATTTGATTCAAAATTGAGCTACTATTTGCCGGGGTCTTTGGTAGGCTTATATAACTCAATGGCTCGGTAGTTATTTATATTATTGCTTATCAATGATCACGATGTGCGGAATGTTGTATGATCAAATAGCACGCCATAATAAGTCCGAATGTGTCATGATACGGACTCTGCTGGCTATTGGCTACATATCGGATTGTTTGAGCAGTTATGCTGAGCAATATAATTCGTTCTAGGGACTAGGAGGTTTACGATTTCTAAAAATGGGAGGCTTAGACTAACCAGGAGTAGGAATTCTGATCACTTCGCAAGTTTTCATGCTACCAATCGACGGTGAACCTACCAAATCAAGGATATCATGGCTACGGAGCTTGCTATATGCTATACAACCAAAATTACTACTAATAAGGAAGCATTGATCCTGATATCCCAACTGATCCTTGGATGTATTGGAGGCTGAGGATTGTATGTAGCGCTTGCTCCAGTTTGATTGCCGTTGTTCTAACCAGGATTAGGCTATATATGTAGTTAAGCTTCCCTCCACTTTTCCCTCACCTTTTCCCTCTCTATCTCGCCTGCCAGGAGAGATTATCATATTATTCTCTTTTGCTTCTTTTCCTTGCTATGTACTACATAGTCTTTTCACGAGTGCCCCTCAATAAATAATGATGTGGTACTGTCTGCCGAACATGTTTTTAGTGGGGCATTTTGTCATCATCCGATCCGGAGAAGGCACTCCGACGGCTGAATATTGGAACACCATTCACCACCATTGTGCACTTCAAGCTGGCATCTAAAGATCTTCATTATTAGTCGGCCTTCGGCCTCAATTTAAAAATTAACCTTACCTTATTTCCGAAATTTTTGGCGTCTATGGCCAACGCTGGCATTGCTTGTGGAAGGCCGAGCTCGAAGGGAATTTTTTCATGTCAGAGATGTCGTCGGCGAAAACAAAAGGTATAGTCAAGTGACAGATTTCTTTATCTATTGAGATATCAAGCTTATTCTCTCATAGTGCAATCAAGAGCGGCCATGTGAGAATTGTGTTCAAGCCCAAACAGGTACATAATAATCCTTCGTTTCCTGGGGATTATATGTTCAAAGTGTTAACGACAATCGAAAAACGATTTAGTTTGTGTGCCATCGGAACGATCAAAAAGGAGATCGCAATTTAATCCTCAGTAAGGCTGCCTTCAATCTGGGTTTTGTGTCATCAACTTAGACAAGTACATCTGTTGAGCTAACCTATTCAGATATACGCGGTCCTTAGAAAATCGTCTCTTTGAGTTAGAGGCACAAGCTGGAACACACGAACAAGTATCGAATCCACATGTTCTAAGACCTGAATCAATTGAGAGCTCTACAGTCGCTTCAGGAAGAAGAAATGAGACCAGGTCTCCCACACTAGAGCCTACTCAGCCATCGGTCCTTCGTTTTCCTCCAATGCGAGTAGATATTCAAACTCCGATAACTATTCAAGCATCATCGCCAATCTTCCTCAATACACCTGATATTCACAAGCAGAGATACAGGGCTGGCTTTAGGTCAGAATTCGAAGGCTCAGAATCAACTGTGAAAGAAACGACGGTGAAAGAAATACGATTCTCAGATCAAGAAGAACGGGATTTAATCCAAACCTACATGGAACGAGTCAACCCTCGCTATCCCTTCATCTACGAAGAAAGCTTCCTGGAATGGTACTCTTCCTGGAAAAATTTAAAACAATCTGGGGATGACTTACCGGTTGGTGAGCAATGGAAGTCATTTTTCGTTCAGATGGCGTTTGCAGTTAGCCTTCTCATCGCTGCTCAAGTATCGCCCGAAGAGAGAAACCTATCCAATGTTAGTGAGCTTCAATTCTGAATATGTCTAATAACTAACATTCTAGACTTTATACTCGATTGCCCTTCTGTCTCTCAGCGCCGTGTTTGAGAGACCAGACCCAGTTCTTCATGTTCAAGCTTACTTGATGTGCACGATACATGCACTTCACTCTCCTTCTTCTCAAACCGTTCTGACAATGATATCAACTACAATGCGATGTTGTGTCATCTCTCAACTACATCATCGACCTGCGGATGAGCTTCTGATCCTCGATGCTTCAACTCTGCTGCAAGTTCAAATACGCCGCCGAGTCTTCTGGTCCGCCTATTCAATAGATCGGTTAATTAGTTGGATCTACCATGTTCCATGCAGTGTTGTAGACGAAAACATTCAAACTCAGGTACGTTGACCCAGTCTCCCTCTTTTTGCTCCAGCTAATAGCTCAGCTCTTTGATAACATAAGTGACCATGAAATCCGAACCTGGGAGGTGCGACAGGCGGTTATTGAATCTACCCCTAGACAAACCAGTGTCTCTTCCGCCCTTCACCTGATCCGTGTGAGAAGAATACAGTCACGTATACTTGCAATCATGATGCGCGTCGATTACAATCGAGCATTTGCAACACATTATGGCTGGAGGTTACACATGCTGGAGGAGTTAGGTCAATGGAGGAATCAACTACAGCCTCACAGTGACCCTGAAGCTAGAGGTTATACCAGCCAAGGATGGGTTGGAATGGCGTACAATTATACAATCTTACTTTTACACCGACCGACCAAGGACAACGTTCGAGGGCTAGTTGGGGAAAAGTGCCTACAGGCCTGCGCAGAGATTTTATCTGTTTTCCGCCAGTATCAGAAGGACCGCCAGACAGCCCAGCTTTGGCCAGGGGTGAGAGATATCCTCATTGCGATGCGAACATCATTCCGCTAACAATCATCTAAATGAAGCTTCTGAGTCAATTTGGCATCGGGATTACCCTTCTCTATTGCTTTTGGGCAACGCATCCGTCCAGTCGAACCGATATATACCGATCTTCGGAGACACTCGCAGCAATACAGACATGTTCTGTCATTCTTGCTGTGTTTGCAGAACATTGGAGAGAGGCTGAGCCATTGCGTGATGTATTCGACACACTCTCTGCATCTATTCCATACCATCCTCTTATCTCCGCTGAGAGTGCGGAAAATCGGATATCTAAGGATGCAGCAGATTCAATCATGCGGAATATGCCTCAGATCGTCTCACTTGTCGTGAATAACGATATTTGTAGAATGATCAACGAGATGGTGACCCAGCACTATCCGTGGAAGTTTTCCAGATACAATGATAAGTTCCTCGTCTGGTCCTCGGAAATACATGTTCCTGAAACCTGTTCTCTCTGTCAAGACATGGCCGGGACCAAAAGTGCTGCTTGGTCAGACGACCTTGACCTTCACGAGCCCAGTGTTCACGATCACGAGTTTTTAGATTTTCCCGGCTTGTTTGAATTTTAAGTAGAAAAACTCGGAATGGCATCGATATAATTCGACGACAGATGTTCTGTCTTTTATTGCTTTATTTTAAATTAAGAACCAACCCATAGGATACTGCATGAATTATTTAGTGTAATCATTGGTTGGTCGGCATACATGATGTGGGGCTTACCGTTCGGAGTTTCAGCGCCGAAAAGAAGTGAAGTAGTCATTATCGGAGATTCAACCTCCGATGACTCCAATTCCATTTAATTCTTTTCAAACCAGTTTTTCCTTTCTTCCTTTCTGATTAATCGAAACGGATAATCGCAAGGGAAACTCTGCCATTCCGAACGAAATGTCTCAGAAATTAACGGTCGCCGTGGCCCAGGCCCGCACTCGTTCTGACCTACCCTCCACCCTCGCCGCATTGAAGCGCATCACAGCTCAAGCTGCGTCACGCGGGGTCCAACTCATTCTATTCCCTGAAGCATATCTGGGCGGATATCCCCGTACATGTGACTTCGGCACCGCAGTGGGCGCACGCGGAGCTCATGGCCGTGAACAATTTCTACAATATTTCAAGTCGGCCGTGGATCTAGGTGATACTCCAAGTGGAGCCGGTGACGATTGGGTAGAGCGGAAACTCCCCACAGCCCCGGGGAAGAAGTACCGTGGAGATGGTACAAGAGAGTACCTTGAGCAGGTGGCTCAAGAGACTGGTGTCTTTATTGCCACTGGGCTGATTGAGAAGGCTGCCGGTACCTTGTACTGTTCGATGGTCTTTGTGGATCCCTCGCGAGGTATACTTGGCAAGAGAAGAAAGGTCATGCCAGTGAGTTTGTTTCATAAGCGTTCATCAAGATAAGGATAAGGTGGCTAACATTTTCCTGATTTTTGTGGGAAAGACTGCCTCTGAGCGTCTGATTTGGGGACAGGGCTCGGCGGCGAGTCTGAAAGCTATCACTACTGAGATTAATGGCGTTAAGCTTACGATTGGTGGAGCTATTTGCTGGGAGAACTTCATGCCTCTTCTTCGACAGAGTCTGTATTCGCAGAATGTGAATCTTTATCTTGCGCCAACCGCTGATGCGCGAGATACCTGGCTTCCGCTTTTGCGAACTATTGGTGGTGAAGGACGCACCTTTGTCCTCTCGTCGAACCAATGTGTCCGCTACAATGAGCTTCCATCTTGGATCACTGACCATGCGCCTACACAAGAAGACGGTATTTATTCCTTTCTGATTTTGATTATCTATCTGTTAGACAGCTGCTAACATGGAATGACCAGGGGATCGCTATATCTGCCGAGGTGGGTCGTCTATTGTCGGACCCCTGGGAGAGGTTCTGGCTGGTCCAATCTGGGAAGTTTGTATCGACGATGCCATTGATGCCTCAGATGCCATCTCCAAAGATCACGACGGATTGGTCATCTCGGAGATTGACCTTGAAGATTGTGAGCGGGGTAGACTTGATCTGGATGTCGCTGGGAGCTATTCTCGGTCTGATGCGTTCAAGCTCACAGTGGAGGGGCTTGATTTGAACCCTCCCCCCTTTTAGAATCAGAGCGTGAGAGCTTGATCGTATGATCTACCTAGCTCATCATTACACACCAGATGCACACAGCACTGCAAAGAATATCTCAATTTTTGAAAAGTCGGCACAAAACAAATGCGCAGACTGTTCATCCAAGAGGCATGGATTACTTACTACTTACTACTCCGTACATAAATTGACAAATTTAGTCAAGCTTTGTAAATGGAAGATAAATTATGTTTTTAAGGTAAGTTGTTCATATAGCTGCCAAGTTCTATTCTACCTAGACCAATTTTGGTGTTGTGATGTCCCTCACTTTCAAACCAACAACATCCTAGTCCGAAGACATCAGCGCCGGTCTGCAAGTGAGACAGAACCATTCCGTAGAATAACCCTGCGATTCGTTATGCGCCATTCGTTTACCATACCAACCATCATGTCCGTCAAGCGGGGTTGGTACGGAGATAATTTGGCGGGAGATCAAGAAGGGGAGAGCCCTCAGTTCGACAAGAGGGTCATTTAAGGCTTATGTTAGTGAAGAGCAGGCTTTCTTTCATGAGTCACAAGATACGCATCATCAGCGTAAATTGCAAACATAGTAACATGTTCGTTGGAAGACAGGTCGCAGGAGTCGGATGTGGTGTGCACTAGATGTTCTAGCCAGCATAACCTGAACGCTGCACGATCCCATTGAATTACGTCACATGTTGATTGTCTTGTTGTGGAACATGGCCCATTGAATGGAGTTGCTGACTCCTATCTCATGGTGGTCCATATCGATCATTTTGAAAGGACCACATAAGGTGACTAGCTGAAGAAATAACAAGTAAAGTTTGGCTTTTGTAGCCGAAAATTGTGCGGCATCACGTGATACTGACTGCCCCACCTCGATTGCTGTTTTGTAATTGGCTACAGCTGCAGACTTCCTGGACGCGTCCAGCGCATCGCGAAACGCCGCTGAATGAGGCCCTTAATTCCTCTTTCTTCAGACTCGTCAGACTGGGCTCAATAGCAAGGCTTTAACCGCAGCCGAAAATTTACCAGATACGATCCGCCTATTGTCGAATCAGTGCTAGCGCAATAACGCGTCCCAAATCACCTTTCGCCTTTGACCCGCCAAAGCCAAGTCCTTTGTCCCCAATTTGTTCCTTGAATCTGCGAACAAATATGGGATTATAGCCTCCAGCTGGTATTCCTCTCTCTATGGAAGACGGAGATGACGAACACGATCCTGCCGGATGGCTAGGACGCTTTGTCAATCCAGGGAGTTCTCCTTCATGGACACACCCTGCGTTCGTGGATCCTGCAAAGGCTGCGCATGAAGCAAAGATGCATTATATAAATGATGCTGCTCGCTACCACAATATGTCACTGCGTCAACAGCGAGTGCAAGCACAAGCGAGGGATATTGAGGAGAGACTGTTGCAAGAGAGGAGAAAGGACGAAGTGGCGCGACGGCAAACCAGAGAACCAGAGGAGGGACTGGCTCAGTGGAAAGCAACGAAGACACAGGACGAGATGGCGATAGACAACCTGAGACGACAGCAATACAATCAGCTTCAAAGGGAGCAAGACAGACTACGGCAGCAGCAACGACAGCTAGGCCCAGCGCCAGGTACACAACGAGAATTTGATGGGGACTCGGTCTGGACTCAATACGGCCAAAGCCGACCGGTGATAGCTGGAGAGCTAATGAGACAGTCCTCGCGACTACCAGACAGAGAAACCCATAGCCAGCAGTCCGTGAGGCCGGCAGATATCGGACCATCCCCATATTACCCACCCAATCCTTCCTGTCGCGCCGACGCCCCTTTTCCTGCCTCACCACAGCCATCAGCAGGTGCCAGGCAGCCTTCGAGGCCAGTGACAAACCAGCAGAGAACTTCCAATGGTTCTGCGTCTTGGTCGATGTCACGCTATGATATCTCACAAAGATCCTCAATATCTACTTCTAGTCCTGCAGACCAAGTACAAGGATCGATGGCTTCACAGCGTGCGCAGACAGGCCGACCAGCATTAGTACCAAATGGACTCCCACTCCCGGATCCGCAGTTTGGAAATTACCAGCGCCAGGGCCGAGATTCTGCGAAGACTGTCGATCAGCTAGAAGCAGCTTCCAAGTCTCCACCTGAAGAACTCCAAGGCTTATCCATTGAACCCAGCATTCCTCCAACAACATCTTCAGAAAAAGATGTATGCACTTCCGCAGCTCGGAGCACGCTTGGCCCTAATTCCACAAACCAGACCCGGTCCAATGTGATAGAGCCTGCCTTAGTCTATTGGCATCCATCTCAGAAACCGCCACCCATCCCCCCTGCACCAGTTTCATCAGTCTTGGGCTCAACGGTCCAAGCGCCAGTTGATTACGCCAATCAGGGGACCCAGAACAACGCTTCAGTCACTTCGTACATGATCCACAAACCGGCTCCCGGGTCTCAGAAAGCGGCGCCTGTGGCACATTCGAAAAGTAGGCTCAGCAGTATGGAAGGGCAAGAACCTCCAAATAAGATACGAAGAATTCAAGATGGCTCTAAGCAGTCAAGCGGCCCCAATACCGAAGAGCATATGCTACCTAGGAAGCAGACAAAGTCAAGCATCGCTCGGCTATTAGGGCGGCTTGATCTTGTTGAACCACTGGATGTGAATGAGATGGACGTGAAGAAAACGTACGATGCGACCACTATTGCCCGGGATGTATTGATTGCTGCTGCAAAACACCCAACAGAGAAGGGTTTGAATCATCACTTGCTTATTCTCAAACATTCACTTGCTTCGTTGGATTACTCGGCAGACCTGGCTACACTGAGGTGGGATCTACTCGATCCACTCTTATCTTCACGTGAGGACTCGACATTCACGCGTCCACCGATCCAACCAATTAACGCGACCGGCGCGACGGTGGTTTCTGCTCAGCTCAATCCCCGTTCATCTGGACCTTCTTCATTACCTTCAAATGCTTTGCCTCTTACTTCATATCCCTTAACATCCGGTCCTCCACCCCCACCACCATTGCCACAACCTTCCCATCCGATCCCCGCGCCCGAGCCGGCGCCATTGAAATCCGAGTTGCCAGCAAGAAATCCAAATATCGGATCGCGCTCACCTTCACGCTCAAATATTGCCGCCCAAGAATCAGTCGTACCCGCCAAATCGCCGCGGACCAAACAAACTCTTCAACCTGCGGTTGTAGTTCATTCATCTCCCCAGAAAATGCAAACTACGAAGAAGAGGGGCCGCCCAAGGAAGGATGAAGTGGATAAGACTATCATTGACCGTATTTCAACTCCAACTGAAGCAGTCGAGTACCCAGTCTACAAGTGTTATTGGGAAAAATGCCAAGCCGAGCTTCACACCTTGCTCTTACTTCAGCGCCACGTTTTGAAGGCACATGTTCCTCACAATCTTACTTGTGGCTGGTATGGGTGTGAGAATTCAACGCATATGGCAGCTTCGACACTGTGGGAGCACATGAGAGATACTCATGTTAAGGATTATGCTTGGAACCTAGGGGATGGTCCTGTGGTGCCTTCACCTGGTGAGCAAATTGATACGTGCATCTGATAGTCCCATGCTGGACTTTCAGCTTTCATTTGTACCTTGAGAATATTCTAACAAGAACGACTTCTATCAGGTGAGGATGACGTTGATAAAACGCCTAAAATTCCCCACTTCAACCTGTTTGACCGCCAAGCACGCCCGGGAACTCTGATTCTCCCAGCTGATCGTGACTTGGTCGAAATATTCAACCGATCTCGCGGCATTTCGAACTCGAAACAGAAGGCGGAGGCATTCATAGATGGAGCATGTCGCTGGAAAGAGGAGGTTGGGCCTGATATTGACATCAGCGATCGCCGACTGTCAACCCCTCCACGACAAATGTCGAGTCAACTTACCGAAACTGCGTATACTCTCCCGGGGGCTGTCTAATCACCTCAATCTTTTGCCTCGACTTTCTTTCCATCTCATCAGCGGGCCTGATCCCCAGGAGGAAATGTTATCTGGACCTTTGGAAGTCCCGTTACAGCGCGCCATTATCCATTTACATTATCTAGTCACATGAAATAGCATAGAAAATGCATTGCTCTAATTGAGCACATGGAAACCAATTGGTATCTTGCTGTTCAGAATAGAACGATAAAACAAAACAAATCGGCCTTTCGCGTTGGTCGTGGGGTATTGTACATGCACTCCTATCTCATCCCAGGTGGCCGCTCTTCCACTGCCCAAATAGGATTTCTGTCCAGGCTTTCACTTTGATGTGGTCTTAATTGCCATTCCGCTTATTTCGCTTGGGTTGTTGATCCGACATTGTCTGATGACACGGGGGATTCGGTGCTTTTGATTGACTCGGTGGTAGTTTCTTCGTCATCGCGAGCATTGACATCGAGAAAGTGGTAGAGGACAATCATCATCATAGCACACGAGCCTAGGAAGATGGCAAGGCGGTAGAGGTCGTTGTCGGAAATCATGGTAAAGGTTGATTTCGGAGAGGAGTTGAGTAGTTGACCAGGTACGGAGTAGTCAGGAGGTAAACCGGTCACTGCCCAGGTGGGGAGGGACACGTCAATTGATATTGGTGTAAGACAAGGCGTAAACTGAGTACTGAGTAACGTGAAAGTTACAATGAACAAGGATTGTTGAAATTGAAGTTCGCAAGCTGGTGGTTTAACATCCAACGTGTCATGAAAGTAAGTTAGCGTCGATCTGGGTTACATAACCAAGTTTATTTAACTACATGACTAATCCATACATTCCAACGGTAAGCATAATTTCTTTGATTTTCCCCCTCTCCCCCCGGATTTTCTTCCTTATACAGGAATGTTTTGATCATCATGGCCGAACCACCTGTTCAACAGTTTCCACATTCCGAGCTTCAACCAAAACCTTCCCCTTCTTTACTGGCTTGTTTGCTCTGTCGCAGAAAACATCTCAAATGTGATGGACAAACGCCTATCTGTGGCCGTTGTGTTTCAACAGGCTCCGAATGTGAATATACCAAATCTCGTCGAGGTTTTCAGGGTCAGTCTAAAAAACGTCGTGCTCGAGAATCCTCCAATGGGGTTCTCAATATAAGCAACCCCTCCGCGGAGTGGCAAGTTCAGGAATCTTTCCAGTATACTCCTGCCATCCCAGTTTCATCATCTGGATCTTTAAGTCCTGGTATGAACAACACGTCTGTCACAATGGCACCGCCTGTTTCGCGCTCTTTGACGGGGCCGGGGCCGCTCACTCCGGAATCGGTCTCGTCGATCGCTGGTGATGGGTACCTGCTGGATATCTACTATACCTATTTTCACTCAGCTCACCCGATCCTTCCGCCCCTGCGGTTCCTTTTTCGCGCTGCTTTTCCGCCGTTTTTGGAACATGTAATGAAATTTATTGCTTCTCACTTTACCCCAGCTGCTTCAAGTGAGACATATCGTCCCAATGTCGTTACTGGAGTTCACGAGCAAGAGTCATCCGTCGAAAAGGTGCAGGCACTTCTTCTGCTGGCAATTGTGCTGCATTCACGCAATGAACGGAGCGAAGCCGGCGTTTGTCTGGCTACCGCTGTGGACGTGGCATTCGAACTGGGAATGCACCAAGCAACGTTCTCTGAGCTTGCCAGCAATGGCGACCCAATTCGTGCCGAGTGTTTACGCCGAACATGGTGGGAACTTTTCGTAATCGAAGGCCTGCTTACGGCTTTGGGGGTACAGCAGGTCTACCGTACCAATTTAGTTCCGCCTGTTGTGCCGCTTCCTTGTGAGGAACGCATCTATCAGGACGGTCTCACCCCACCCCCGGCTCCAACAATCACTCAGTTTGACGAGCGCGTGTTTGCAGACGATGAGCGGGATTTTTCGTCTTACTGTTATCGCATTGAGGCAGTGCGTGTTCTTGGCCGAGTAGTGGCGACGCAGGATATGGTGGAAGGGCAGCAGGACCAGGTTGAAGCCATTGACGCGCGAATTGCTAGCTGGTTCCACCACCTTCCCGATTCTAAGTTAGAGTTGATTCGGCCCGATGGCTCCGTCGATGAGATCATGTTCCAGGCAACTATGATCATCAACGGCGCTTCTATTTATTTGAATTTCCCGCGGTCAGATCTGTTGTCGTCCCCCGCCGTCGCCTCGGAGGTGATTTGTGGCCACCACGGTCCCATTAGTGTTCCCGCCTTCTCTCATCACGTCCATGCCATGAAGGCCGTCAGGGCGGCAAGTGAACTGTCATCGCTCGCAGCCATTCGTCTCCCAGTTGAGCGCCACACCCCATTCTTCATCTGCGCGCTCACACTCAGTTCCATTGTTCAGCTGGCCGCATGCTCCGTCAAGGCAGGCAGCATGCCCGACCCCAGCCGTGATCGCATCGGTCTTACCATCGGCGTATTCAAGTCTCTGGCGAAGACTTGGGCCATTTCACAATCCATCATGCGCCAAATCAAGGCCGTATCGCGGGACGTATTGGAACTCGGTGTGCGACCAAACATGGATCACATCGATCTTACCTCGATGCTTGATGGTGGGCTTTTCTGGCCACAGGAAGGCCCCAGCTGAAGCGACCATATAGAGTAGTGTCCAAAATTATGTTACCAGCATGGGGATCGCATGGTCTGAAGATACGTGGCCTCAATGAAGTCGGGCCGAACGATTAAATGAAGAGAGGACCGAGGGAACTCTTGAGAGTGGGGGCCACTCACTTCCGGGCAACTCTCCACCCATTTAACCTGGGTGGATGTGTGTTCAAAGCGCCCAAACCCCGCTCTCTGCAAGCTTGGCGATTCCGGATTTGACGAATGTCGGGCTAGTGAATAGCCTACAACTGGCCAAAAGACAAAATGCCGTTAAGGCCACCTAACATCATGTTTGACTGGAAGCCAAATGTTGACAAGGGTCATTTGTACAAAGAGAAAGGTGGATGAACGGCAAGCCAAATTAGTGTATCAATGGAAGGAAGGTTGCAGTAGGATTTAAGGAAGCGAGATTAAGGTTTTAGTCCCTTTGATGGACTCATTGTGGATTCTCTCAGCCATTTTCTGTCTCAAACTCTCGCATGTTATACCTCACATTGGCATTGCATTTCTGCATTGATGACTCAGAATTTACACATCACATCATATCCGACTTCTACGGCGATCTAGGCACTGTCGATCCTTGGTGGAGCGCCTTGGCTTTGTGCCAAATGAATGAGGCAGAAGCTATATCCACCCATACGTAAAGATAAGTCCGATACGTATGATGAGAAAACATTCAAAAACCAAATACACCTACTATCAGATGACTTGCTTAAAGGGCTAATTTAATAATAATAAGACGTCCCTACACTATTTTTTGATCTGCCGAGGCCCGTCCAATATTGCTATCGATATACTCCAAAGGCCTCAAGACAAATGTTATTCGCATAAAGCCGGGAAATGACGGGTAGTACGCTTCATAATAGGCCGGTAGCAGTGCAATATTTTAGGTGAAGCTTGGGACCTGAGCACATACATACATCAATATTGGATTCCAAGGTTCTACTTCACATCTTCATTTCAAGTGAACATGGCGTTGCCTGGCGCTGGTAACCCTTGTAAACGACCTCGAGCCGCTACGTGATAAGATACTGGCAAGGGACCCCTGACAGATCTTAGAGCCAAATGGGTGTTTGGTATGCTAGTTTATGAGGTCGGCATTTATGACTGGGCAATGCACAAAACTCAGTACCGACGAATTAGGCAGTAGTCCTGATTTGTTAGCTGACAACCAATCACACATTACGTCTAAACAAATTCATTTGATCACAATTCTGAGCGAAGATGGATCCACGACCGCACGCTCGGCCATGGTGGGGGTAGTCCAACGCTCGAACGATCTAGTGGAAGTTGCATCTGGTTCGACTGCTCATCCTCTGAGTCTAGGACCTCGATGCGCTGCGGAGTGTCGGGTAGAGCCATGCCGGTTCTAAATACCGCGACCGTACCATGAATTTCGGACCGACATTTTTTTGCAGGCGGGCCTGGAAAGAGAGCTTGTGCGGTTCTCGTTGGAAGTGAGAGGTCTACGCTGGACGCTTTGAGATAACGGAAGATTGCCTCGCTTTGCGGAGAGCGCACGACCACCACTTGAACTTGAGATCGGACTGGCACTGTAGCCGATCCTACTACCTTGTCTACTCTTGCGGGAATATTTTCGGTCGGGATCGCTTCGGTGGGAATCACAGGGGATCATAGGGATCACGGGGACCACTTCGGGGATCACTTCGGGGATCGCTTCGGTTGTTTCGATCACTTCCGTGACTTCAGGAGTCGCCGCCACCTACACGGCGTCGATGGGAGCCTGGATAGATCAGCATACGCTGCCAAAGTGGAAGAGAACATACCTGCTGCGCCGTTCCAGTCGATTCTGAACCGAATCCCGACCCATCCCTCACAGTATCCGGAGGGGACTCTGTTGGGACCCGCCAGCGAGTATTGGGTTCCCTCTGGTGCAACTGCTGCATCCAGACTTCGCGCCACGGTCGGTCTGCTCCCGAATTCCTTTTCCAGCCAAGTTGGTCGCCACAATGCTTCCGGATGGCCTTTTCGTTGCTCAGCAGGATCTCACATAGCTTACAGAGGAAGCCATCCACTACGGAAATCCCAGGCAGCCGACTCTGCTCCCCCAGAATCCTGGGCGCCGAACGGAATGTCCGGTGACGAAATTGGTGCCGCTTGAACCACTTCATGATCTCCCCAACTGTCATTTGTCTTGGTACGTTATCCCGATGATCGTTGGTGTGGATGTGGTAACTGATCCCCTTGTCCACCACGGCCTCTTCACACACGGTGCAGAACATTAAGCGCACTCGGGGGATGTAGATGAAAACCTCCTGCAAATCCCGTGGGATGTTCATTATGTTGACTGACATTAGGAATTGATGATCTGACGCTTGAGAAGATAAGAAAAGATGATTATGAGAAGGTGAGAAGACAAAATAAGAGATTCATAGGGAGGTAATAATGAATGTCTTTAAGACGGATATCGTTTATATAGATTACCAAGTCAAATATAGGATATTCCGATTGATCTTGATGGAGATCGAAATAATGTTCTGATAGGCCTATCAGTGTAAACACATCCGATCGCCCGCATCGCCCCTTTAACTACCTTTACCATAGACAGGTCGTAAGTTCATAACCCTATAGATAACTGCCTCGTATCCTCTCTATCATATAGATATAATATATTTACCCCACCGCAGCGATTCCGAAATTCATTAGTCTTATTGATAGATCTTTATCAGCCTTGTCTACTCTACTCAGCCTTAAACAACGCTTTTCTCACTCGATTACCTACGTGGGATCCCATAATGTGCGGGATCGGTTTTCCTATAGCGCTATTGCCTTATACTAATATATCGACTATTGAAGAATCTCCCCCCTGATTAGACTCAAGATGGCATCCGATTATTAGTCTCCTACGATACGGTCGCGTCGCGCCGCGCGAGTCGGACGAGCTGATGTCGACATAAAGCGAGTTCAAACTCCCTGTCCGTCGTGCATCTCACTTCTGACCATGAACGCCCAGTTCAAACAGCAAGTGTCTGATTCTCAATACTGCACCGGCTAATGATGTCTAGTACGGCCGCTGGATGCTTTATCCGTGATCTGACCTATCATGTTCTTATTTATCGAAAATGCTAATACGCCGTGCTAGCCTCTACCGTCACTAGCCACCTGATAAAGTTGCATCATCTGAAACGAGCTGAGGCAAGCCAAGTTCAGCAGCGCATTTTAACCGATGATCGGTGGGTTGGCTGCTTTGTCTGGATCGATTATGGTTTTGCCTATCCTGTTAAGAATCTATGGAGCTCGCATTCGGACCTGGAGTCGTTTTTCAAGTTAGACAAGTTAAAACAGAGAGCATATATAGAACGAAAATCTATATGAATGAGTTGAATATGTCGTCATTTGAAATTGAATATCTATGGTTTTCCCAATGCAATAGCCAGGGGTATCTCGAAATGCCTTAGCAAGATATGAAAGAACGGGGTTAATTTGGAACCACAGTTCCAAAGGAAATGAAAGGACGCCAAGGAATGAAGCTAGTGGGATATCAAAGAAATGTTTAGCAAGGTAAAGAAAAAAACTCCTCGCCCAATGCGTCGTTTCGGCATCGTCTCAAAATCTAAATGAAGAGTAAAGGCAAAAATATGAAAGTGAAAATCGAATTCAAGGTTACAACTTGTGCATCTCAGTTGCTGCCGCGCATCTCGTGAAGGGCGATGGCGCGACGAGCAACAACTTCTTCTCGGCGTACCATGTTGCGCAGCGCCTCGCTTGCTTGAATCAGTCCATCGATGCTGATGGCGTGGTTGGTCATTTGGTGATTGATGTAGGTGTATAGGGCAGCAGGAGTCGAGCAGGTAGTGAGTAGCTGTGGCTCATTGAGCTTCAGCAGTGCCAAGGCGACCTGGAACAGGAACGTGCTACCTCCCCCACTACCTGAGGCAAGTTCTTCGGGTGTCGGAGCAGCCTTTTCATTTCCATCCTTGACACCACTGGGAGTAAAAGAGCTCGTCACGTTAAGACAGAGAACTACATCCCAGACACGGTACAGAGCTTCCGCAGAGAGACAGTCCGTAAACACAGACAAGAACCATTGGAAAGTCAGTGCTTCCAATTCGATGCCCAGATTCTCCAGGTGATCTGAGAGCTTAGGCAACAGTTCAGAAATGTACTGCCGCAACACAACTTGATCCGCACGAGACGCCAGTAGACCGTGATCATAGTAATGCTGGGGGAGAATGATCTCGATCATCGATACCAATATCCAGAATGCATCTTCAGCCGTAGGCATTATAAGCAAAAGGGATGCGGCAATAAGATTCATACCCTGACAGTACCCGACCTCGGCATTGCGGCGTGAGTATGCTAAAAGGACCTCCTTGAGTTTAGCGACCCCAGGCCCTTTACGGAAGAAGACGTTGTCCGTTAAGGTGCGCCGAATATCCATGTCGATTTGAGCCACAACTGACGAGTCTGGCTCAATCCCCCCGACACCGCGGACAAGATCATCGTAATATCCTGGAATGCGCATAGCAGAGGCCCCACTGCATTCAGACCACACTTTGGCCCGAAGAGCGACAGGAATACCACCAAGAACAAGCATACGGAGTTCGCGCCACTTAGCTCGTCCGACCTTGCCTTTATTTCCCAGGCCGGCAATCCCGACAAGCTCACCATCGGTGAGAGTTGCCTCTGGTGTGTCGACTGTTGTGGCGGTTCGATCAGAGGATGCTGCGGCTGCGGCTTCGCCTGCCTTTCGACGCTCCGCGCGGACTTTGCGCAGGAATTCATTCCACCGTACAGTACGGTCTCGTTGCAGTGTATCATGGAGGTCGGTGAGCTGCTCCAACAATAATTTAACAGGCTCGGTCTCAGCAGGACCGGCCCTGCTCATAGACAGCGTCGCAGGGTCATTGGAAACAGTTCCAGCAAACTCGGGACGATCAGCAGTGACAGCTGAGGTGCTTGCAGATGGCCGTGGACTGGGGTTCACCGACAAGCCTTTATCAGTTGAGACGGAAGCACTGTGCAGACGACCTTCTGCTGCATCAGTCAAAGAAACAATCGGAGCGGCTGAAGGCGTATGAGAGAGAAGTTCTGTTGGGCGAGATGGGATTTTCAGGTAGTCCTGCCACCGGCGCAGTCCGACCGATCCACTGTCAGGGTCATCAGGGGAGAATGTGGGAGAGGTCGGGATTTTGGTGGATTCGGATTTTCGGTTGCGAAGATCATCATCCTCGTCCGATGAATCACTGCGAAGGTTGCCGAGTGTCTCAGCAATGCTCAAGGTAGGTTTGGTGGGCTTTGCCGTGGTAGCTTCTCTTTGGCGTCGCTTTCGACGCTGGTCATAGATAAACCCAAATCTGTCCGTGAGAAATTCGCCAGACTGAGATTTATTGTAAATAGGCGCTAGGGTAGGAGGTCGGGATTCCATGGGCAGAATGGCATCCATCTCGACGGGGCCGAGATTGGTCGAGTTCCCTGCACCATCGGGTGTTGCACTTTGTGATACAGTTCCGGACGCGACGCTTCTTCGTGCGTTTGGAGGAGTCAGCTTGCTGATGCTATTCCCCCCACCATTAGATCTAACTGATGGAACATTGGTATTGCTGTTGATTCGCTTTAACGCGGCAACTGCAGTCATTCCTCCCTTGGAATGGGCAAAAGGCACATTCTGCTCTGACGAAGGCTTCGTACGGCTGCCTTCGGAGTCGCTGTTGTCCTTTGCTTGCGAATTGCCGGCGAACAGTTTCACCGTCCACGAGCCGATAGAACGGGAAGACTTGCGCGAATGAATGCTGGCATCGTCACCGTTTGTAGAGGCACTGACAATGCGCTTTCCAGTAGCATCGCTCACCGCAGACCCGGGAGGCTGGAATAATTGATCATCAAGCCCTTTGCGTCGCAGTGTAGGGTTACTTGGCGCTCGAAAGCCCCCAGTGTTGTTTTCTTCGTCCACTTCTATCATGTCGCCCATGATGCTGCTAGCCCGGCTCGTATTCCGGCTGGCGTTGGTTGAACCAAACAAGTACTCTTGCCACCCACGAAGAGACCCTTGTCGTTTTCGGTTGGGACCCAGCTCATTTGGACGGGCTTCACTCTCAGACCGTTGCGCACGAATGGTAGCCTGGTATTCAGATGGCATTGGCGTGGCCTCATCCACCTGGGACCCTACCGCATCTGTCATAGCTTGAGACATGAGTCCATTCAGCCCTGATGATTGCTGGGAGCTCTGATCCCCGCTGTGACTGCTTTCTGCATCCGAGATGCGATCGTCTAGTGAGTTTTCCGATTGATACAGACGACGTTCAATGTCCTGGTTGGATACTGACACTTCACGAAGCATGCGTTTCAACTCCCGCTCCCTGGCATCAGCGCGCTGTCTCAGAGCCGAGATCTCGGCATCCCGTTGAGCTAGATCGCGAGCGAACTGTCTCACTATTTTCACGGCTCCAATATTCGCGATTAATCTCTCTATGGGTGCATCGTCCGCCAAATGAAGGGCACCGGGGATATCGTGCGTTGGAACCGAATCGTCAAACAGAGCTGCACGGCCTGCGTGAGTTACCCCAGTTGTCAACTTTGCCAACGTTGCCTTGCGTCCGCGACCTGTATCGTGTGGCTTGTCTCCGTCATCGCCCTCCATCAAGGTGTTCGTCAAGCCTCGTGTCAAGGTGGGGGAGCGGTCGGGTGGAGAAAGTGAGGGAAAAGACGTGAGGTCGGTCGTTGTATTCGAGGAAGTTGAGTGTCGTTTGTGTGCTTGAGGACGTAATGTTCTAGCCCTTTGGCTTCTGCTGGACCCAGAAGAAGCCAGGGACGAGGAGCGTCGTGGGAGAGAATCGGGCTCCGCCATGACTCAACGACTGGTGAATGGCATAGAAGTCGGAATGGGCAGTAGCGACCTTCATGAATGCTTGCTAGAGGTCCAAAAATAACAAATGAGTAGCAATAATTTGGCCCGTAAGCGCAGCCCCTGGTCTTGAACTTCTTCAAAGGTCCTTAATGTTTTTTCGTGGTCTTTGTTGCGCGCCCTTGGCGATCATGCGCGATCTGTGTGGATCTATGGAATGCAGGGCTATCAACCGCAAGCTTGTAGCGACCAACAAAAACTATGACGGTAAATTGTGACCTGGTGGAAGGCGTTGAAAAAATTAGAAAAAAACAAAAGCCCCCAAAGCTCTTCACGGCAGGCCTCCCTGTGCCTAAAACACGCCCGGGCACATGACGTTATTGGTCACGTGATATATGAGTTATCTAATTGGTCACGTGGTGTCGGTTGACCTGGGCCTCGGCTTCTCCGCATTAACCGAGTGGGGAAAGCTGCTCGCCTGCTATTTATTGTCCCTGCATCGATCACCCTTTTTGGATTGAATTTTCATATTTTTCAATCTGATCAATTTAGTTGGCTCTCAATATTTCATTATGTCTGCCGCAGCACGACAACGTCTTCAGGCTTTAAGCCAACACCTTGTGGAGGGCATTCCAGATGAGGGGACTTTTGAGGGAATACCCCGGATTCGACATGTTGCTTCAGACTCGGCTGGTCCGTACGTGATACTGTCTTTCTCTTTATGCAAATATAGAGTGCATAGCGTACCGTGCTTCAATTTCGAATATCTAAATCTAACTACTACATGCACATATAGTCGAACAAAGGACAAGGTAGTGATCGTAACCGGTATGATTATCCGACCATCCACTCATTGGAACACTCCAACTAACCACTCAACAGGTGCCAACTCTCCAAATGGTATTGGCCGGGCTAGTGCACACCAATTCGCCAATAATGGTGCCAAAGCAGTCTATATCTGCGATTACAGCGACACCCACCTCGCAACCCATAAGCTGGAAATGGAATCTCTCTACCCTGAAGTAGACGTGCATGTACGACAGTTCGATGCAGCGGATGAAAAGGCTCTGGTAGCCGTCATCGACGAGGTGATAGCTAAATATGGTCGCTTGGATATTTTTTTCGCAAACGCTGGCGTCGTGGGACAACCAAAAATGTTTACAGATATTGACGGCGATGGGTTCATGAACACCATGAAGACCAATGCTCTTGGGTATGCAAGATCAAAAATAACCATTCCATCCACAAAACTAACTTCCTGGTAGTGTTTTCCTTGCCGCCAAGCATGCTGCCCCGGCAATGAAAGTCACTTCCGCGTCGAAGCCACACCCGAGCGGTTCGATTATTTGCACCGCATCAGTCGCTGGGTTGCGATCCAACGCCGGATCCACCGATTACTCCGCCTCTAAGGCTGCAGTCATTTCCATCGCACAAACATGCTCGTTCCAACTTGCTGGTACCGGGATTCGGATCAATGCCATCTGTCCCGGTCTGATCGAGACAGGTATGACACAAAGTGTCTTTGACCATGCACGGAAACGTGGTACAGAGCGCAAGATTGGGCAGCTGAATCCCACACAGCGTGGTGCAGTTGCCGACGAGGTTGCACGCGTGGCACTGTTCCTTGGCAGTGACGAGAGCAGCTACGTGAATGGGCAGGCATGGGCTGTGTGTGGTGGGTTGAGTGCTGGACACCCTTTTGTTCCTGGAAAGCTAGCATAAATCGCAAATTGCATGTCTTCCTTACTCTCCAAGTCATTTCATACTATACACATAAAAGCAAGAACTATGAACTCAAAGTTTCAGGCCTGAAATATCATCAACATTGCTATGCCTATCCCACTAGGCGATGGCAGTTGTCAAGTTTGATTCCTTTGGTGTTATCAATATCTTGAGATGCCGGTCTCTTTGGTTGAGAAGCTCTTGAAATGCCTCATCGGTGTGTTCTAGAGATATTCGCGCAGTGACCATCTGTGCAATGAAGGGATATTTCCCTGTTCAAAATTTTAGGAAGTAAGTATGATCCACAAACTTGATAAGGTCTGCCGAAAAATACAAGATATTGGAGTAGACATACCTTGAGACATGAGATAAACAGCTTGTTGGAAATCGCCGGCACTGTAGGCCATGGATGAACGACACGTTATCTCTTTTCTGAAAAATTCCATGAACGGAATAGTTATCTGCGTCCGAGTTGTCAGTTTCAGAAGCTTCATCGAACTCATGGATGACTCTACCGACATTTGCACCCCAAAATGCCACATTGATGTAAGTTGCCTGGGGGCGCAGAGTTGCCATCGCTGTTGCAGCAGACTGAGTCACCCCAGCGCAATCAAAGGCGATATCAAACCCCTCGCCTTGAGTGAGCTCCTGGGAAAACTTCCCAACGTCGTCCTTTTCTGGTGATACAACATGAACACCGAGGGTCTTCAGCCCATTCCGCCTTAGTTCTGTGGGCTCACTGACTATGATTCGGTCAGGGTCAGCCCCAAAAGCAAGCAAATTCAGTAGCACTGCGTATCCAACTGGGCCACCTCCAATCACCACGATTGTCTGCTGCGGCCAATTTTCATCAGGCAATTCAGCCTTTCGCATGGCATGGAGACCAACCGCCAGAGGCTCAGCCAGTGCTGCATCTTTGAACGCAATGTTGTCAGGTAGTTTGAGTAATTTAGATTCCTCAACTGTGACAAGCTCATTAAGGCTACCACCACCTTTCCCGCTTGGAAATCTGATGAATGATAGCTTTGGGCATTGTGGACCCCAGCCATTCAAACAACAGAAGCATGTTTCACACGTTTGGGTTGGATCAACAATAACTTTGTCACCAATCTTCAGACTTGATCCTTTCACCACATCCTTCACAGTTCCACAGAACTCATGATCCATAACGAAAGATTCCATAGCGCGATGGGAGTTTAATTAAAAAGATATTAGCTGACACAACTTGATTCTCAGGTGGCTTTGAAATCTCATACTATATGTATATAGACGTAGGTCACTCCCACAAATCCCACACCATTCGACGTCGACAAGCACGCTTGTTTCAGAGTCATTGAGCTGGGGTGTCTCAATCTGTTCCACTCGCAAATCCCTGGGCCCGTAAAATTTAACAGCTCGCATTATTAGCACGAACAACACAAAATTGGCCAAACGTAGATGGACGAAGTAGTATTTGCCGCAGGAAGATAAATTCAGGCCAGCCTTGTAATCAATATTCCATGGAGTAATATCTATGTTCGCAGTGATCGGAATGGTCACTGGGATATACCCGGAGAAGACAGAAAATAGACGGAATTCGATATTCCCAGCAGATAAAGTCGTTTCTGAAAAAAGGCTCTCCACTAATTTTGTACCTTAGTCCTTCGGGATAAAGTGACAACTTGTCCAGGAAACGGAAGTAGCCCTGAAGAATGGAATCCCGGTGACCACCTTGTCTTGGGCGGAAGTCTTAAGAAAGGCAGATGGGAGAATTACCATACATTTGCGTAGCCCTCGATGTTTAGTACTTCCTTTCGGGAACACCTGATTATTCGAGGCTATAACATTGTCGTATTGTGCAAAGAATTTGGTCTGTTGGAATGGAAAAACATCAAAATACTCAGCTTTGACCCCGAAGGAAACTTTAGGAATTGGTATATGTCTTTAATTTTGTCTTAGATTAGAAGAAATTCAACGGTTATGTTCGAACATTCAATGCTCGGAGTTTTGAATGCAATTGAAGCTTCTACTCCCGATGGTTGAAGAACAGACAAAATATTGAAGGCATGCGCTCTCGGAGCCGCCAATTAATGATCTGAATGTGAGTATTCTGGACCTAACATCTCGCTGATATTGGGACTTCGAATACTCCATCTAATAAACTCTCTGCGATGTATTTGACTCAAACCGGAATTCCCGATTACAGCACTTGATCTGATATCCTACACCCTAGTCAAGTAAAAATAATAATTCCCAGCCCCAGGCATCAACTGCGTATCCATCACTCCTGCAACCATGGAGTCATTCACTTTCCGAAGATGATCAATAATGGGTTGCTTATTGTGAATCATGGCCGAGGACACGATTCCGTTGTACTTAATTTCACGGACCGACATATATTGAGGTTAATATGAGTTTTTGTAAACATTTCCAGGTCAATTTACTTACACGCGCGCCACCAATATCTTCTCTCCATACTCTGTTCCCTCTTTCATCAAAGTCCATCATTGGTTTGATATCATCTACAGAGACGAAGGTTTTCCCTGCCCATCTGGTTTCCTTGTTGGCTTCAACTCCAGGGTGACCGGTATCCAAGTCGGCTCCCCGCCACTCGCCAAGTAACGAGTCGGGATGCACAGGTGGAAGATCGTTGACTATGGCCGCAACTTCGTCTTAGGTGATCTTGCCCTTTTTCTGGGTGAACACTACCCATTGATCACTAGCACTGTGTATTACATATATCAGCGCCTCATTTAACACTCACGTCAGAGCTAGCATTTATTGTGAGGGAACTTGCCTGGAAGCCATGTTTCGTATTAATATGCTCAATGATGTCTGTGCGGAAAAGTACAATAGAGCTTGTTATCGAAATAGCTATCAGTTCCCAAGTTCACCACCTGGTTCATACCTAAAAGAATAATACCAAATTTCACAGTGAGTGGATACACTGACTCAGATGTAGGCGACAGCTATTATGCAACCTATTATATGTATGTTATACTCAAAGTAAAGGTTAAGGAAGAATGTCGGAAATCCTCGGAATTCGTTCACTGCAGCCTTCTGTTTTCAAATTTTCCAACCTTGGAACTTCCAAGGTTTCCGGAAGTTTTAAAATATTTTACTGATACTGGATTTCCATCTACTGTTCTTACCCCACATTCTTCCCCGAAAAATATATCTAAATATATGCACAGTCAATTATCTCTGGGCAGAGTGTGACCCAAATTACCATACAAAAGTATACAACTCACGGACTATTGTTCCGCTAAGCTCGACTCGTTACCAGTCATTTATCATGGTACGTGCCCAAGATCCCCCTATCTTTGCTGCAAGTCTACGACTTATAAGGCTACTGTCCAGTTGTCCAAAACGTTTTCACCCGGCATTGCCTTTATTACTGGCGGGGCACGTGGATTAGGAAGTGCTGTTGCAGCCTCATTCGCTAAGGCAGGTGCTAGAGGCATTGCCCTTGTGGATATTCAATCTCAAGAAGTTTTCGCTGAAGCAGCAAAAGAGGTGGAGAGTCACGGTGCAGAAGTAAATTTTCGAAACTTTACAAGGAAGTGGAAGAGCAATAGCGTACTAACTCCCTTACCATCTCCAGTGTCTGACGATTAGTGCCGATGTAACTAAGGAAGAGGAAGTAAAGAATGCGATCTCACAGGCCGTGGCCAAGTTTGGGCGGATTGACTATGCAGCGTACATCTTGACCTTTCATATACATCTTCTTCCTCTTTGATTTCCTTTTTTAATTCTCCATAACATGGTCTAATATATACTGACATTGATTACAGGAATTTTGCTGGCATTGGTGGCTCCAGGGCTCCGATTGCAGACGGTGATGTGGAAAACTTCAAGCAGGTCATAGAAGTCAACGTGGTTGGCACATTCCTCTGCACGAAATATCAAATGAAGCAGATGCAATTACAGGAGTCCATCATAGTGTAAGTACACTTTTCTAACGAAGAGCAACCCAATGATGTCTCACACCTGAGCAGGGAAGCAGGAAGAATTCCCCAGCGCGGTTCGATCGTAAACTGTGCTTCAGTAAATTCAATTGTGGCATCCGCTTACTCTGCCGCATATACGACCTCAAAGCATGCAGTGGCTGGACTGACCAAAGTGGTAAGTCATTTTGTCGACATATGCCATACCACCTTTCAATTTGAGGCAAACAATAACACGTCAATTTCAGGCTGCACTAGAGGGTCGCAAAACCGACATCCGGGTGAATGCTATTTCTCCAGGCTTCATTTACACTAAGCTCATTGAAATTGGACTGGCATCTAAAGGGGAATCAGCGGCGGCCAAATGGAAGGAGTTCGAAAATCGGCAGGGGCGAGTCGCCGCAGTTGAGGAAATTGGAGATGCAGTAGTCCTGATGAGCTCACCGGCAATGAGTCTTTTGAACGCTCATAATTTAATGGTTGACAAGTAAGTGGATCTGTCAGAGTCTTTTCAACTTGCACTTACCAAGAGCTGTAGTGGTTTTACCGTCAATGAGCAGGCTGATTGAAGAAATATCATACTCAGCTTCTTGAGAGGGGATAACGTCGCTAGGTCGGTATATTCATAATGCTACTTTCACTTAAATATCAAGCCGTTGTATACCAATACCAAAAGTAATGGCCTTTTTCAAGTAAATCTGCTCATGATTGAGATTGCTCAAGCGGTTAATAGGAAAGGACGTACTTTACACCTTCTAGCCACTGTATTGATGATGCATTTCTGGACATGGAGCTGTGCAAAGAGCTACCTGAATATACACGGAAACTTACTTTGCTATGGCAAAAGCACAAGAAAGCAGTGTACCGGCACTGGGAAGGATTGCTGCCTACTATGCTGCATGGCGACTCCCACCTTGGCAACGTGCTTGAATACCCAGGCGGCACAGCGGAATGCTTTGATTGGCAATGTGTGTTACGAGGCAACGGCTATCGTGACCTGGCGTATTTCGTGATAACGGCTCTCAGCCTTGAAGATCGCCGGGCCCATGAAAGGCTCATCTTCGAAACTTACACCGATACCATGAAACAAAATGGCATTGATGTGTACCAGGAGCGGGCCTGGAAGGACTGCTGCCTGTTTGCTTTGGACAGCCTGGACGCTACCATAGCATCCTTCACCAATTGTTTGTACGGACACTCAATCAAAGTCTTTAAGGATCAGCTTCAGACCTTTTCAGATGCAGCCCAGGAGAATGACATAATCTCGCTACTTTTGAATATTGTACAGAACGACAAGGCACAAAACAGCTAGTGCCTTAAGCCGGCCATCACAAAGGGAATGAAATCATGATCAAATAAAAAACCATTTTGGAAATTTGTGTTCCAAGTTTGGCACTATGGTGGCAAGTCAAAGAAATTTTGAGTTCAGGTCAACGAAGTAAACTAGCGCAGAGAGGAACTCGCCCAAAAAGGAAGTATATGTACATGTAGCTCGACATACTGATCTGGATGTGGTAATAGTTGGCGTGAGGATTCAGGACTTAACAGTTTCCGGAACTAGAAACTATCAATGCTCTGAAATGGCCTATGGCCTGACTTGTGGCATTAATGGAATCCGATTTAGAACCTGAATATGAACAGCAAAGCTCTCAAAAATCTCCATCGCCGGGTCGTCGGTGGCTAGTGTAGAAATTGTAGCTTCTTTTCATTTTCATTATTTGTTCATGGCGTGGAAATCTCTGAGGTCTCAAAACTCACTTCGAGATGGACGTATCAGTACTAGGATCTTACTTCAATCACACTAGTACAACCAATTAGAATCCATTTTTAAATACAGCAGGGATGGAAATTTCCCCTCAAGCAATCGAATAAGTCCAGTTCTCCGACTGTAGACAAAAGGGAAAAAAGAATGTGGAACAACACAGATTAGGAAAACCCAAGACTCCATCTGCAAGGGATGACGGGACTATGTATCACCCACAGACAGAGAAACGGTAAGTACAGCAGAGTGAAGCGCCTTCTCCGCGCAAAGTCTATCAACGACGTAGCGGAGAAAGGGCAGGAAACTAGCAGAAAACAGGAAAAAGAAAACAGAAAACTTTCAAGTCGGTCCATCTCAGAAGGGCACGACGGTAGAGGTAGATATAGGTGGTAGCAGATTCCCAGGAAGATGGTGTATGAGAAGGGGAAGGGGAAGAGGGATGGATGGGGAAGAAATGGTCAGATTCTCTGGGAAACAAGAAACAAATTTCAAGACGGACAAGAATTGACGAGGATGGTATAAGGGAGTATCATAGGACACGACGAAGCGAAATTGGAAAAGAAAAAAAATGAAGAATTCAAGACTACGCCATAACCAATTGAGCGTGTCGGTCACGGAAATACGACGCCATATTGCAGAAGAATGAAAGAATAAAAGGCAAGATCGTCTCAGTCAAGCGTTGCATCATCCTAGACTTGGGCCAGTCTACGAGATCACACGGGCAGTCTGGGGCCGCATGATGTCTTCACTGGCCTGCTTGGACAATGTGCCTGTCTCAGTCCGGTCATCCATACCGTCGGTCTCGTGGGTGTGCTCATCGTCATCCTCCACGATGCGGGTCGGGATATCGCCGGGACCATACTGCTGGCTTGATCGCTCGGGGAAAGTTGAGCTGCTGACCATGGACATGGAGGTGCTGGAGCGGTTGTGGACCAGGTCGGGGGTGGGAGGAATGCTCGAGTGGCGGTTGTCAGGGTGGAGCGAGTTGTGGTCAACGTCGCTGATTTCGCTAGTGGCGCGGGTAGTGCGACCATCTTCGCTCTCGTAGTCGGAGCGTTCGTGGGTCTGGGAGATGATGGATTCCTCGTCCGCGGCGTCCTGGGCGAGGTGGAGGCCTTCGACGGCAGCAGCACATTGGTCGCTGATGCTGCGGATAATGTCTGCAATGGCATCTGTCTTGTCGCGGAGGTATCGGTCCGCAACATCTGTGATGCTGAGACGGGCAAGGGACTTGTGATCCTTGTTGAGGTTCAGCAGGGACTGCTCCAGCGCGGGGCTCATTTGATTTACCGAAGACTTTCGACCGATATTCCTGCTCGACTTCTTCCCCACCACGCTCCTCTCGCTCTTGTTGTCCGCGGGCTCTTCGGGCGCATCTTCGTAGCCCTGCTCGATAATCTCAGTAATTTCCGCGGAATTGCCCATGGAGCGGACGATGTGATCCATGTGGTGGCTCTGGCCGCTGATGAGGCTGCGCAGGTGCACAACCACGCGGTGGGCATCGTCACGCTGGCGAGAGAGTGTAGCGTTAGCATGCGTCAGTCCAGAGATCTGCTTCTGGTTGCGCTTGCGCTCACGCTCCAGCTCCTCGGCAATCTCTTGCTGCAGAACCAGAGCCTCCAGGGCATCATCGCGCTGCTTCTCAGTACCAGACAGGCGGAGAGTCAGACGAGCAACATCATCCTTCTGCTGGTCAATGAGACCAGTGAGGCGACGGTTCTCGCGCTTGTGGTTCTCAATCTTAACCTTGAGCTCAGAGGTCTCCTTGGTCAGCTGCTCAGCAAAGGCCTGGAACTTGAGGAACTGCTGCTTCCAGGTCTCGAGCTCCTCGACAAGGAAGTTGTTGCGCTTGGTGACCTTGCTGAGCTCGGTGTCCATGCGTCCCTTGAGGTTGATGAAGTCCTGCCAGGCCTCCATGGCATCCCGGGAGTACTGATTGCGCTCACGAACAATCTCGTTCAGGTGACGCATCGAGACCTTGGTCATAAGGGGCTTCTTGACAGCGCCACCGAAGATGGCCTTCATACCAGTGTTGCGACCGAGCTTCTCGCAGACGTGGTCCATGACTCCCATGACAGCATCCTGGTTCCACCAGTTGGGGTCCTGAACGCTCTCAACCTCGCCGCGCATGACGATAATCTGACCAGCAGGGATCAACTTGCCGCCAGCGTAAGCCGAACGCAGATGAGCGGGGACACCAGAGGGCGAGACATCCCCGTTCAGGGACTGGGTCAATCGGGTGATGAACTTGGTCCGCTGGCCCTGGTTGAGGACGTTGGGTGGGCTGGAAGTCAGAACGAAGTTGCGGTCGAGATCCACAACCAGCGCATCGGAGGGAGCATTGAATAGAGTACGGCACTCAGCGGTGATACCCAGGATGTAAGGACCTGGTTCCTGAACAAGCTCCTTGACATGGCGAGCGTGCACCACAGGCACGTAAAGACCGCTCCACTCGTACACGCGAACACAGTAACGGATAGTCTCAGCGGCCACAGTCAACATAGCCGGGTAGTGGCTGACAAAAATGATACGGCGGGTGGGCGAAACGGCGGCCTCGATAACACCGACGATGTTGGGGATTGAAAGACAATTAAAGAGCGGCCACATGGCGAAGTTCTGGAAGCCGGTTGGCGAGGATGGGAATTGGTAACACAGGGCATAATCCTTCATATCAATGCGAACCAAGTCGTTCAGACGAGGAGCTGGGAAGCTGAGAATCCGAGAGACTTCCTCGGCGTGGAACAAGTTTGTGGCCTTGTTCCAATGAATCCACATACCCCGGAGGTAGTCACCTAGCAGGTCATACAACGGATATCGGGACAGGAAACTCAAGCAATAGGGGATCCAGTAGGTCTCATCAGGGTTGTCATAAAAGTCGGGCTCGGTTTTCTTGCGCAATTCGCGGATGGTCTCAGCCCGCTTCTCATCAGCACGGGACCAGACGCGCAGCGCGATACCGTACAGAGTGTGAGAAGAATCTTGTTGCAAAACGAAAGCGTGGTGGGCACAGTGAGGCTGGCTCTTGCCTGTGCAGATTTCGACATCGTGAGGGAAACAAGCCTAGAAGACACCAGTTAGTCTATATGCTTTCCTCCTATACCATTCTCCTCTTTGATATATCTTACCCGCATGGCAGCGTGCAGGGCGCGAGCAATCTCATTGTCCTGCTCTAATCTGGGGCTACTGCCCAGAATCTCGGGAAGCCAGAATTGGCCAACGGCGCCTTTCATGTGGCCAATCTTTCCCTGATCTGGGGGAGGAGCCTTGACCCATTGCGATGGCTCACGGCCAACACCACAGACCATATAGGCGTGGGTCAAAGTTTTGGGTGTCCGCTGAGCGGGCTTCATGTTGAGACTTGAAGGAATGGGTTGGGTGATACGGGAGTGTAGCGATGATGTGCGACTGGGGACGACCAGCGAATTTTCCCCCTCTCCACGAGTCGACGGGCGGTCTCGAGTCGACGGCCGCACAAAAGACGAATGTTCTCTCAGAGATGCTCCCATTATGGCGATGATATGTATAAAGTCCCCGTGTCGAAAGTCGAGGTACTTACACTATCTGTGCCGGAGTATAAGAGAGAAAAAAAAACGGGGGGTTGACAAGGAAAGACCAAAGATTTGGAGTCGAATGATAGGTCACAAAAAGAGTGTTGATCAGAGTCGATATGAGGTACCCCAAGCCATGTGTGAAGGGCGTACAACGAAGAATGTTCTACACACCTAAACCAAAGAAGCCGGAGAAAGGGTTTAGGGGGGGAAGAATAGGAGAAGAAGCTGAGACCGAAGCTAAAGCCAAAAGGGGTTCGTCCGAAGCCAGTCACGAACCACTGGAACCACTCGCGTGCGCCGGTTTGGATCCACCTTCGAATCCGTTAATTAAAAAGCGGAGATTCTGAAATTGGAGCTGTTCCTGGTTCCTGGTTAGGGGGGAAGAGAGTTATAAGAATAAATTGACCTGTTTTCTTATGAGTTGAAAGGCAAGCTGAAGGGATTCATGCAATATGCGGTGTATATGTAAGAGTACCCTGCGTCTAGGTCTGGGAACAATTTCACTGGAGTTACAATCCATCAGACTGGAACCTCCTTTCTGCTCAAGTTGCTGAATACTACACTGAATGTGATATGTATGTCTGCTCAATACATCCTGCAGCTGCAGCGTTTCGAACCCATTGACCGCTGCTTTTTTAACCTTCTTTTTTATCCAAAACACCACATTGAAAAGTTGATGGATCACGCCCAAATAGAACAATTAACAACTCACCTTTATCCTCCTTTTACCCACTTTGGAAGATTCGAAAATTTAACTTGTGCGACTGACTGTCTCGCCTGCGCCCTGCGAGGAGAAAGAGCCGGGGACAAAGCACATTATGGAAGGATTCAGTACAAATACACCTCCAATACCAACGAATACTAAAATATAATACTCAAATACTATGTAAGTTCCCGATCGGTCTAACAAGATCGACGAAGCGAAACACTTGATACAGTACAGTACGCACCCGTGGGTACTTTGTCTTTTGCTTTTTATTTCTGTCTGTGTCCTGATATCCAAAGCCAATTATCAACGCCTTGAATTACGTGCATCTTATAATACTCCGACTCCGAGACAAAGCCTAGTTACTGAACCCTCTTTTTCCCCTCTTTGTCAGCCCTCCAATATTGACGAAATTTACCGAGCCGGAAGTCGAAACGGAGATCTCCATCGGCCCAATCGTCTCAATCCGTGCTGGTGGACAACCTTGTCTGAATTGGCGTCTGTCATTCGCGTGCAAACCTTGGTACACGGGACGCAGCTCCAGTTAGTGGGGAACTGACCGATTTAGAATTCTGAGTGGAGGGAAAATTTTTAATTAAAAATACAGTACATGGAAAATTGAAATAAAATCATCCTACAGATTCTACCACAGCAACAAGGATTATGGATCTTGACCATGTCGTCGGGTCGAATTGAGGTCAACAGAGTAAGCCGTAATCCATTCGATGTACGGAGTACTCCGTACACATGGGTACAGTAGTTAAAGCACACTCTATTCCGTACACTACTAGTAGTTGCTTCATACTCCATCGAACAAGAGTACTCCGTAAGAGAAAGAACCGAGTCCTCGTACCTGCATCAACCCATAGCCAGGGCTGGTACTTACAGTACACAGATCCTGTCTAGACTAATTTCAGTCATAGCCTCTGCCGATCATCCACCAGTGTTTCGTCTGCGTGGGCCGTGGTCCACATTCCAGCTCCCGATTGCCGGCTCTCGTGTACCTGCATGGTACGTAACCGCTACCTCGGGTGTGGCGGAGTACCCGTCGTGTCGGAGGTACCGTTGACGCTGTTGGAATGTATCTGTGGGGACTTATGCCGCTCTGGACCCATTCCGATCGAGCAAAGATTTTGGAGATGAGATTTTTAGTTGGATTTGGAAGTGTAATCTGATGTGATTTTGGTTTTTTGGCTGGATTTTGCTCGTTGTGGGTGGGTGGGTGGTTGGTAGTGGAAGTTGGGATGTTTGTGGGGGCTATATCCAACCTCGCAATGCCCAGATCAGATCTCCTCTACCCAGTTGAGATTGAAACAAAAACACAAAGTTCAGTGCCGCCATTTTTAAGGTAGTACGTCTTGTAGACATGTAATTTGTAGAGCAATTGATTGCCCCTCTATTGCTATTGAAATTAAGAAAGCAAACTGAAGCTTCTAATACTGTACAGCTCATCGAAAGACATAGATCATACCCGCCCGGTCAACACTAACAATCATTCCGTACGGCTGTCGCAGTACAGCAACATCTTGGATAATATCCAAATGACTCTTCAAAAGCATCTGTTGCTGGAGACTGATAACCGTGCTGCGGGGAGGACGTGAGCTTTGCCCCTTCCGAGACCCTCCCGCATGCCCAGGTGCACTGGGCAGGTGCTCGGTCGTCACCACGAGATTCGGCCCCGGTTGAGAAAGTTCATAGCGCGGCTTGCCAGCGTTAGCGCCCTCCGACACGGCGTCCATCCCACTGACTATCATCGACAGTTCAGGGCGTGCAAGGTCCCAGAACCGGATTTTCCGGTCGCACCCCGCAGACACGATGAACCCGCATCGGCTGCTAGAAGCTTTGTCGTCATCAGGGGCATTCAGACCCACTGCAAATGCCCAGGTCCCAAGCCGATCCCCAGAAGGTGTGTTGGGTGGTGATGCGGAGCCATTTTGTCCGATCGGCATGCCTGCCGCAGGACTTGCGGTCGCAAAGCGACTGAGCATCCCCTCTGGTCGGTCTTCGTCCACGGGCCATGCTTCAAAGTCCCTCGCCATTGTTCGTTGCCCACGGGCATTGGCGGGACGTGAGGCACGATTGGTTCCATTGGGGCTGTTCTCATGCGTGTCTAGTGGCGTTGCTTGGTAGACCTCGCGGCAGCGGAATCGTTCAATATCCCACACTGTAATTTCATTGCCGTGGCTGCCGCTACTGGATACACAAACCCAGCGTCCTCGTGGCTTCGTAGGGTGTAATTGAATTCGCTGAATGGATCCCCAGCCGGGGAGACCCCATGCCTTGAGTCGGACTCGGAAACGGAGATCCCACAGATCCAAGATGCCATGGGTCGTGCCCACGAGAAGCCAAGTGTGCCGGCGATCACAGCAGAACGTGGTCGGGGTTCCGTGATGCACGGGATTATCAAGTGTGTAAATCGGCAGCATGGTCTTCATGTCTATCGCGAGAATACGACAGGCGTTGGTTGCAACGAGAATTGTTGACTGACCTTCATCTCTAAAGTGTTCCATCCAGACAGCATACTCGGGTGACCCGTTCTCCATGGGAGGCAGTTGATACTCGCGGACAAGTTGGAGCTTCCCGTAGCGTGCAGTTTCGTTGACTTTGTGGTAGTCCACTCGAACAGCATGAATACTGCCATCTGTGGCCCCGCTCACGAAGGTGTATGTGTTTTCAACGAATGTCAATGCCTGTACCCGTGCTCCGGTCGCATGACGATGGGTCTGGCGGGAGCGAGGGGTCAAGTTTCTCTCCAAGCGCGTCGTATCCCATATTTTGACGGTGCTGTCATCGGATGCAGTGACAAAGAAAGAATGATCTGGTGGTACGGCAATACGATTCACCGGACCGCTATGCTCTCCAAAGGTCGCCACCAAGTTCCCATCGGGCCTCCATATCTTATTAGGATCGTGTGTGTTTGCTTTGCGGATTGGTAATCGTAGATCTAGCTCCTTGACATATGGTCCTAGGTCGAATAAATCGGTCGGGTAGTTTTCAGCAAAGACATTATCCAACAGTCGCAACACTGCAGGGTCATCGCCTGTATACGAGTGGTTGGCACGATACCGCCGCGCTGCTGCTTGAACTGGCATGCGTTCATATGCCTGAGTGAGACCTGATGGCTGGGGGGTCCCTGCTCTTTGGACGGGAGCATCCACCTTTCCAAACGCATTGGCAGAGTTCGTGCTTGTTTCCGCATGCGTTTTCGCGGTCTCGTTGCGACCGAGAAGGTTTATTGCGCTAGATTTCTTTTGAACTCTGTCACTTTTAAGCGACATGTTGTCTGTATTAGTTGGCGTTGTCGACAAGCTCTCTTGGCCAATGCTCAGTCGACGATAGGGGATATGAGAGGTTGGTGGAGAGAACTGTCTAGCCCCCTGCCCCCCACCAGGAGATGAAGCCGCAGGAGAAGATGAAGAGGAATCCACTGCAATTTCCGGGAGACCTGGGCGTGCGATTTCTATCTCCTTGTGGAGCTGGCTCCTTGATCGAATGTGCTTGTGAGAGTGAGGAGCCCGCTCAATAGTCGTAGAGGCATCGAGCAGCGCATCAGCAATAGTTCGCGGCCTCAAATCTTCGGGCCTTGGGCTTTCGGGGCGACCCTGAGATGTACTTTGTGGTTTATCGTTCACGTTCTTATCAAAGAAAACGGTTTGGGGTGTAAGGCCGTGATGTGACAAACTGATGATGTCGTTCCATGGTAGGGTAGGCTGGGCGTCAACGTCCCTTGCTTGTCTCAGCGAGACCCTCCAGATATAATCTTTGAGTGCAAGAAGCTTGAATTCATCTTCAGAGCTCATTCCAAGGTTCCGCAGCCTGGTAAGCCATTGTTCGTCTTCTTCATTTTTTGAATGTGCACTCAAAGAAAAGGAACGCCCAGCTCGAACTCCGTGTGCATCAGGCTCGGATAGACTGAATGCTCCATCGCGACTCGCCGACTTCCAGAATATACCTTTTTCTGATTTTGAGGCCCAGAGAAATGCCATCTCGTACACGCTCCTTGACATTGGGCTCTTGAGAGCATCGAGAATTTCAACCGCAGAAAAACCGACTATCCTTACCTTGAGAAAAGGTCGAACGAGGGGAGTCAAAATGGAGTAAATATCAGCCACGGCCAAGAACTTGGTTGACTTTACTACGAGGTTCACCGCAGCCTCTCGAATCCAGATATTGGGATGGACCAAGAATCCGATGGTAATATGAAGCAGATCCCATATTGTAGATCGCTGGAATAACCCCAGGTCAGCCATAGCTGCTAGGCATCGAATCACCTTTTCCACCACAAATTCCTCGGGCTCAGTCATAGACTGGATCATCAAGGGCAGAATGTACTGCTCTAAGCTGGTGCTTCCCACGTACGCAGCAACGCCAACGACAGCCTCAAAAAATGCACACTTTAAAATCCAGTCCCGATCGTTGAGATAGGTATTCAGATGACTGAGGACAACCTCGTTTGCCTTCAGATTACCAAAGAAAACGCAAAGCCTGGACACAGAACCCAAAAATGCTCGGCGGACTGAGGCATCAGTATCGGTCAAGAGTGCTTTTGTGTGGACCTCGAAGTATTCTAGAAGATCAATTCGAGCCACGTCATAAAGGTTGTGGTATGTGGCATCTTCGGTCCATCGTGGTTCAAACCCGACAGGGATCAATGCAGTCAACCGGGTATCGGAGCGCAGCGCTTGGATCATGTCCAGGAACCTCAACGAAGACTGCGCCAAAGATGCGATACACGAGGCATATGCAGCACGAACCATGGCACTTGGATTGCTCTTGGAGGAAATGACAAAATGCTGGAGTCGCGGGAAAATGTACTCGGGAAAGAGATATGCGTTTACTGGAGATACTACGTGGACCATCTCCAGTAACTGTGTTAAGGTGCGGATGGCTGCAACCTTCACAATGTCTGTAGGGTCGGCCAAGAGAATCATTATATATGGCAGGACACGGTCGAGTTTGGCCTCATCTGACAGTCTTTCCGCAAAGGCCAGAAGAATATCACAGGCCTTGATTCGGGCTGAAGCTTTGGAAGTTGTCCGAAGGTTGGAAACAACAAGGGTCAGAAAAATCAGAACACCCTCATCCGTCTGTGCGCCCGAGGATTGATTGTTCCCTCCATCCGGTAGATCAAGCTTTACGGGGAGGACATCCCCCGTTAGTCGTGAAACACCGGAGCTGGGTGCACTCTGGGTCCCTCGAGATGGGGCGCCAAGAAAGTAGGAGATTTTGTCGAAGTCCAGACAGACTCGCTCTATCCTATCGTCTGTCTCACCTCTGTTGGCTGACTCTGCATCGACCTTCGTTCTTCCTGAGGATGGATCCGTCATGAGGGACATGTATTGATGGAGAAAGCTGTAAAAGTACTCCGGGAAGGCTTTGTTCTTCCAGAAATTCAGATACTCCTCTGCAGAATACCGAGACTCGGGTTCCAGTTGAATCATATGCAAAATCAACTCCCGAATCTCGGGGTCCTCGATTTTCGCAAGTTGGCCATGCTCCGGGCTGTATTCACCTTTTCGATATTTGTACATTTGACTGAGAGTAAAAATTGGCGATTCGAGGAAGAGCTCGGCAATGACGCAGCCGGCACTGAAGATATCCATGGCCCAATTAACATGACGGTTGCCCGGCTCCTCGCCAGCAACAAGGAATCTCTCTGGAGCCAGGTAACAGGTTCGTCTACCAGAAATGTCAAAATAAAAAGAAAAGTCTGCCGGGTTATCCTCAGGAAGGAAGGTAGGCTTGAACGAAGAAGAAAAGTCAGACAAATATAGCCAATTCCATGACGTGACCAGAATATTTTCTGTTTTGATATCGCCGTGGAAGACATCCATAGAGTGACAGTCTCGTAGGGCGCCCAAAAGCTGGAACGCGATCCATTTCTTCTCAATGTCCTCGAGAAATGGACGGGTGCTGTATAACAGTCAATATTGGGCCCTGTGGGTCGAATGTATCCTAACTCATCATACGTACCTCATTCGATCATACAAAGAGCTATGAATGTATTGGCGAACTAGGTATCCACTGGTACTGGTTTCCAGAATTCTTTCATAGCTCAATGCATTAGGCACATCAGATAAGAGCTTGCGTTCCCCTGTATAAGATCAGCTCAAATCCAACCCATTATCGGATGGTACACGTACGGATAATAGCTTTCACATAGGGCTCCAGTTCCATGGTCGGATAGGGCTTCATGATCACCTTCACAAAAACCAGGCCATTCTGTTGCCTAGCACGGATGCTCTTCATGAATCTGCCCCCACCCATGGACCTCTCATACACCAAGTCTGAGAGCTCCGGCACGTCGATCCCCGCTGACCCTGCAGACAGGGTTGTGAGGGAGTAACCTTGTCCCATGATGTATCATGTATTTCATCTCTCTCTTTCTCTCTTCTCTTGAAGTTGGAGAATAGGGAAATAGAAAGCAAACGATAACGCGAGTGAGGTCACTTGACACCGCCCCACGTGATGGTGATAGGGAAGGCGGTGAGAGAATGCCAACACATTGTTAGACCTGAATTTCATCGTTTCAGTCACGGCGATTTCTGTCTCTTGAATATTCTCGAGCTAGCTATGGCCTTGTGATTTGACTTTGTTTTACCTTTGATCTACTACAAGCTTCATTATGCGTGGTCGTGGGTAGTAAAACCTGGATTCCAGGACACGGCAAGCTAGGTAAACAAACATTTCAGGGGAATAAGCCTTAGTGGTTAAGTTTTCTGCGGGTGTGAGGCATTTTCATAATAAAAGTGATTTGGATCTGATCAAAGTTCATTTCGGTGCGTTTTTGGCGTCTCTCTGCAGCTTTACTCCTAACCCAATCTGACATGGACCCGCCCGCAGCTAAATACGGGGCTTGCAGCAGGCTGCTTCCCGATTTCCCCACTAGGATCTCGATATCTAGTACATTCACGATGGATTCTAGCATCATGGATGATTTCGGGATCCCCGTTATTGACACGGATGAGTCTCTGTTCTCTATCATCCCAAAACTCTCTCAGTAGGCGCCAGCCTGGCTTTTATTCCACTTAACTGAGGCAGTGCTAACTAACAGGTGTAGATTTATCAGCATGGCAATTGGTGACGTCGCGTTCTCATTTGAGGACATGAGCCATGAATCTCGAGGCCATCGCCTTCGTCAACTGGTACACGCGTTGGCCGAGGATAGCCACAATCCCTTCATCATTGTGGCCTTGATGATTCTCAAGTGGGAATTTATGAGTGTTGCCGATGATGACTGGGGATTGAATGAAAGTCGAGGTGCAGCATGCGAGTTTGTAGCATGGCAGTTTCTATGTCATCTGAATCAGATTGAGGCTATCGACTTCCTTTTGGAAGAGCTCCCGATCCCTCGTCGCAACTCAACAACTTCTGAGGTTGAAAGGAGTAATCCTGGATTTGAGCTTGCTGGCGAGACAGAAGCAACACCTCTCTTGTCCCGCTCGCCAACCCCTCTTAATCTCCTTGGATTCGGTAAGAGAAGCGCAGCGGCTCAGAAGAATCGAGATTATTCGGAGCTTTATGGCTCAGACCACGACAGGGAGGACTTTTCCCGATATTTTCAATTCTTTGGGCTAAATGCGTTGGAAATCGCTGCTGTCGCCCAAGCTAAAAGGTTTCTCAGTCAACGCGTGGTTCAGCGTATGGTCAATGATATCTGGAACGGAGAAATTGTCTTTTGGGACTCGCTTACTGTTCATTCGGCAAAGAAGCCACAGATATTCAACCGCAAGTCAGTATCGGCCCTTCCACCATCATAATACCTCTGACATAGGTTATCCAGAACGGCAGATCCGTATTCGCGATTACGAGTTCCTGTATATCGAAAGATGTTTGAAGCAGGATTCTTCCTTTCTCTGTTATTTCTGTACTATACAGTACTCGTCGAAAGATCACCAACATCAATTGGTCGTTTTGAAATTATGATGGACATTTGGATCATCGCCTTTGCCTACGACGAGCTGAGTGGACTCGTTGATGCGGGTGTACTCTTTTATCAAATGGATTTCTGGAGTCTATGGAACCTTGCCATTATAGGGGTCGGATTTGCATTCATTATCACCAGTAAGCCATATCCTCATGCCCTTTTGTGGCCATATATTGATCTTCAAACTCCTCTTGGCTTCGTGAGCTAAATCTAAGCATAGGGGGAGTCGGTCTGGTGAAACATGACGACTACATCTTAAACTTGGCATTCGATATTCTCTCATTAGAGGCGCTGTTTCTTGTCCCAAGGTGCGATTGTCTGCATTTACATTAGCTTTCACAATTTGGCAGCGCTAACACGAATGACCCCACAGGATATGCTCGCTTGTGAGCCTTAATGCATATTTCGGCAGTTTGGTAGGTTGAAACTATACCCAATCTGTTAGTGATTTTCTGACTGTGGAATGATAGATCCCCGTGATGAAAGAGATGGTAAGACTTCGACATGAAAATTCGCTGGGTACATGAGGCTGACCTGCCTTAGACGAAAGCATTTATGAGGTTTCTACCTGTAGTATTGGTCGTGTACACAGGTATGTGACTCAAGTATACGCCCTATGAACATTACTTACAGGTGGAGAATAGCATTTTTCACCACATTTTCGCTTCTTGCCCGTGACCGTTTTTCTCTTGGAGAAATGTCGTTCTTACTCTTGAAGGTCTTCTTTGGGTAAGTCTGGAAGAAAAATTTTCATCACTTTCAGAGTAACTAACTTGTAAACAGGTCTGGGACGCTTGGATTGGTGGGTGGTTTCATAACCTTTGATAGTGCTTTACTGACAGTTAATGGACTTGACAATAGGACAACGCAGAAAAGGTCCGCTCTCTACTACCCAAGCCGGCTATCACACCTTAATTACTAACTTACTGGACTTCAGATTTCTCCGATCTTCGGATATAGCTTGATGTGAGATTTTTTCGATCACCTTCGACATTGGTGACTAACGTCGACTACAGGTTGATATTCGTGCCAATGAGCAACTTCTTGATTCTTGCATGCCTCATCAGTTTAATGGGCATGAGTCTAGAAGGAGTAGGTCTTCTGTGTCAGACTTATATCAAGCGCCACGCTAAATCTCTTTGTTTCTAGGTCATGGCTCACGCCCGTGAGGAGTATCTATTCCAGTGAGTATAATTCTATACCAGAATGCACTTCAGTACAAGGTATTCCCCATTGTGTATCGCTAACATACGACACAGACTATCTATCTACGTGCTAGAAAGTAGCAACTCCCGGCGCCTAACATATTTCCTACCACCCCTGGTTCGAAACTCCATCTTCAGCTCTCCAAAATCTAGAGACCCTCAATGCTAACATGAGATAGAACCTGATTCCACTCCTATGCATCCGCCCCTTACGACTCTTCCTGTCCGCAGAGACAGTCCGCCGAGTACGCATCGTCTTACTTCGAGCAACTCACCTTCCATATGTGATGATGATCTGGATCTACGAGTCAAGTCGTCGAAATTCGGAAAAATCATCTTCTCGATCGATAGCAGGACGACCACCTAGTACTTCTACAAGCGATCCGAGTATTTCGAGATTCCAGGCCCCAATGCATCCATCCGTGGTTGAAGTGAATCGTATAAGACTTGGTCACGAGCAACTCAGTGCGGATTTGCAGAATGCGAGTGGGTTTCACCCAGCGCGGCCTGGGCAGACACAGACACAGCTCGCGGATGTGATGGATGCTGTGGAGCGGCTCCGAGTACAGGTGGAGCGTGTCAGCATGGCGCTTGCTGCGCAGCAAAGAGGTAACTAATGCCTTTTGGTGATCTTGCTGGGTTCATATACTTTCAAGAAATCGTTCATAAGACAAGACAACCCACTAGCAAAAAAGATATAAGAATACCAGTTGATGGACCTTGTTACTATTTTCATAGTTTCAATTAACACACCCCTGTATTGAAATAGAAAGAATAACTAATATCGATATCGATTAACATACTCAGCTGTTTGGTAATGTATCAGCTTCCAGTCATTCACTCCTGCTATTCATAAAACTCGTAAACACTAAGAGGACTCGTCTGGGCTCCCCAATACTGCCTCGGCCATTTTTATACCTGCCACTCGTCCCGAAAAAATGCATCCCCCTAAGAAAGTACCTTCAAGAGCGCTATATCCGTGAAGTCCACCTCCGCCAAATCCGGAGACTTCACCCGCAGCGTACAATCCCGGGAAAGGTGATCCATCTGGACGAAGAACATTTCCATCCAGGTTTGTCTCCAGTCCACCTAGGGTCTTTCGAGTCAGAAGATTCAATCGAACTGCGATGAGAGGACCATAGCTAGGATCGGTGAGCTTGTGGAGCTTGACTACTCGGGACCATCGCTCAGGCCAGTAAGCGCGCGCATTTTGGATCAGCATAATTTGTGCATCTTTGCTGAATGGATTGTCGCATTGACTATCGCGAAGATGAATCTCGTGCTCGATGTGTTCAACGTCAAGTTCTGGTCCGCCCCGTTCCTTCGCGAGTTTGTTCATGCCAGCAACCAATTCGGGAAGTGTCTTCTCGACCACGAAATCAACTCCTTTATCCATGAATGCTTGAACGGGTCCGGTGGGGGACCAGCCGAGGAGACGTTTCAGAGCTTGGAAATAGCTCATCCCGGTGATATCTGGGTTTTGTTCGGAACCTGAAAGAGCAAACTCTTTGCTGATGATGGTCCTGTTGAGAATGAACCACGTGTAGTCCTGGCCACTGTTGCAGATGTGCTTTAGCGTTGCCAGAGTATCAGTTCCAGGGTACAGCATTGGAGGAAGTCGACGACCCGTGGCATCCAGCCAGAGTGAGGATGGACCAGGAATGATTCTAATCCCGTGGTTTGGCCAAATCGAATCCCAATTCATGATGCCCTCGGTGTAGTGCCACATGCGGTCGCTGTTGATTACATTGGCACCCGCAGCCTGAGCGATTCCGATCATACGTCCATCTACATGGGCCGGAACACCAACGACAAAGTTGGATGGAATAGCACCGAGTCGATCAACGGGCCAGTTCTTCTTGACCAGCTCAATGTTGGCACCGATTCCTCCGCTTGATATGAGGACTTTGCTTCCATGTATCTCGAATGTCTCAACACTCTTACGACTGCTTGCAATTCCCCGGGCAGTGTCAGATGGCTCGAGAACTTGGCCCCGAACACCGATAGCTGCACCGTGCTCATCGACCACAATAGAGTCAACTTGATGGCGAAATTTGAACTTCACCAGCCCTTTCTTTACAGCTGCTCTGACTGGCTTCTCAAAAATTTCAACCACTGCAGGACCGGTGCCCCATGACAAATGAAATCTCGGTACCTGTGTCCTGTAATCAGTGGCGTTGTTTCAGTGCAATGGGGGCCGAGCTCACCGAGTTTCCATGGCCCCCAGCGTCTCCGCTGCCTCGTTCCGCCCAACCGACACTGACAATGCTCAAGCCAAGTGACTTTACATAGCTCTCAAGCTCCCCTGAAGTGAAGTCGACGAAAGCTTCTGCCCATTTCTTCGGCCAGTAGTCGCAGTCCCGATCAAAACGTGCTGTCCCCAACCAGTCCTGCAGCGCGAGTTCACGGCTGTCCTTGATACCCACCCGGCGCTGTTCCGCAGAGTTCACAATAAAAAGGCCACCGAGAGACCAGAATGCCTGTCCACCAAGGTTTTCTTCATTCTCTTGGTCGATGATGATGCTGTGGACTTCACGTTTCGAGAGCTCGTAGGCAGCCACCAGACCCGCAAGGCCGCCGCCGATGATAATTACAGGATTGTCACTCGTCATTTCTCTGAGTTTGGTTCATGCGGTGGATTGAAACTGCTTCTGCTGGTCCCAGAATCGCTTCTGGTTGGATTTTGGTTGACTGAAGGGGGTGAAAGTAAGTTACTCAAACGACTCGTGGAACTTTCAAGCCTGATATGTCCACGTCACTTGGAAGTTGGGGGCTATTTTTATCAATGGCGATTTAAATGGAATGTCCCGTTCGTATGCCGAGGCTGTTTCTTTGAACGTGTAGTCTTGACGGTCAGATCAAGTGGAGACAATGTCTCTCGGCTCATTCGCGGAATGGGAGTAAGAACCGCCGGTTGCACCTGCATGGACAACAGGATAGGCTAACCTAATCAACAATCCCTGTCTAGTCTCCACAACTATTTATTCATATATTGTCTCTGGGGGAAAGGATCGCCCTAGCTCAGCTCAATTTACCGAATGCTCAGGTTATCTATATTAACAAATTCCAGGCCTGACTCCGACATGTCTATAGAATGTCGGGTCCGATGCGGATGAATACAATGATGCTTCAACCATTTCAGCTCATCAGGCTCAACAGATTTGCTATCAAGGATCATGACTAAACCCGAACCTCCGCTAATCGTACCTCGTGTTTCGTACAACTCGTGATTCGCACTAAAGAATTACAATATAATGGTCTTGGGAGGAAATAAGGAGAAACGCAAAGAATACAGTAACTTGACAGGTTCCGGGGTTTCTGATAACCATTCCGTATTCTGTAATACGAAGTGTTATCCTTTAATAAAAGTCACAGTGGCTCGGAGACTCTCAATCTCATATGGAACCCCGAAGGGAACCCCTCAAGGCTCCAATATTACCTGGGAAACTCCCTTTAAGATTGTTATTGAAGATGAGAAATATGAGATGTGCGCTAGGCAGGGTCGCCGAATGAAATACAGTGTTCCCAGCCAGTTTAACCATAGAAAGATATTAGTAAATTGGTACCTCATCATATCGGCGACGAGTTACTAGTTATGCGGCATGGTAAAGCAAGTTATGAAGCTTGCTCTGCCCCACTTCCACTGACCGCCTTCACGCACAAAACAGCCAAGACTTCGCGTCTTGAACAATTTTTTCTTTTCTTCTCCTCCAGTCCTCCGAACTCCATGGGCTGAACACTTTCTCGTTCTCCGGTCCATGGAATTTCCAAACTTACTTGTGGAAATTGTTCAACTATCACTCAATCTTATGAGCATTGGGCCTGCACCTGTAATCTGCACTTACCTGCTACAGCTCGGACCTCGAGTCTGGTGATTGACAATATGGACACCTTAGCAGAGACCTCGTGGGACGTGGTCATTGCAGGAACAGGGCTGGCTCAATCTCTATTAGCCTTGTAAGTATCATCGGTCGGCCTCAATATTTCATAACTGACGCTTTTTCTTCCAGGTCTCTCTCTCGCTCGGGAAAGAAGATTCTCCATTTGGACCAGAACCAATACTATGGAGGATCCGAAGCAGCTTTTAGTCTGGATGAGGCTCAGGAGTGGGTGAACAGTGTCAACCAACGTGGGTTGCCGCCGAGTGTGTTCTACATTCCGGCATGTTGCTGATTTCTGTTGATCCGGTAGATCCTGGCCAGTCTCCATTCGAAGATGCCAAGGTTTTCACTTATCCTCAAGACTGTCTGCAGTCCGCTTCCCAGCTCGGCTCTGAGGGTGGCGGTCGTTCATCGGCCGTTCGCCCCAAGCTAGCTGCGAGTCGCGCCTACACACTCTCTCTTTCCCCGCATTTCCTCTACACCCGCTCTGAACTAATTTCAGTCCTAATCTCTTCCAAGGTCTATCGTCAGCTGGAGTTCATGGCCGTAGGAAGCTGGTGGATTCATTCAGAACATTTCAATGCTGAGGATAGCGAGCCCGGGGCCACGAGAAGCTTTCACCGTGTGCCCGGCAACCGCGAAGATATTTTCGCTGATACTCATATCAGTATGAAGTCCAAGAGAACCCTGATGCGTTTCTTGCGACACATCAGCAAGCCAGAAGATGAAGACTCTGGGGAAGCAGAGGAGGACCTGTCGGCGCCTTTCGGTGACTATCTTTCTTCCAAGTTTGGTGTTCCCCAGGACCTCCAGGGCCCTTTGCTCTCCCTGTCGCTCTCCCAGCAAACACTCCAGAATACATCGGCTAGCCATGCCGTTCCTCGGATCAAGAGACACCTTGCATCAATCGGTGCTCTTGGTCCGGGATTTGGAGGAGTCATTTCCAAATATGGTGGTGGGTCGGAGATTCTTCAGGTCGCTTGCCGAGCCTCTGCAGTGGGCGGAGGTGTATATGCTCTCGACACGGGGATTCAATCACTTTCTGATGGCGAGTCAGGTGATTATCCCGTGGAGTTACAGCTCTCCAACGGTGAGTCGGTTCGGACCAAATATGTGATTGGTTCCGTATGGGATCTTTCTCCCACTCAGGAACGGACATTGTCCTGTGCCCAATTTACAAGGTCGATTACTGTGGTTGCCTCGAATTTCACATCGCTTTTCCCTGTCACAGTGGAAGGGGCTCCCGTGCCGGCCAGTGCTATCCTGATGTTTCCAGGAGAAACAATAGGCAGTCCTCAGTCGCCACCAGTGTATCTCCAGGTTCACTCGAGTGACACCGGCGACTGTCCCCGTCAGCAGAGTAAGTCTCCTTCCCAACATACTTGCCCACCCTCACCTCGCTCTTATGATGATTACCTTAACTTATCTACATTGCCTGTAATTGCATTGATGAAAACGTTACTATCAATAACTGATAAAGAGCAAAGCTACTTCACTGTGGTCTTATCCAAAATTTTGACTCGTTCATAAGGCTAATTCAGCGTCAACAGGTATCATCTATGGCAGTGTTTCTGTGACAGGTCTAGAAGGTCAAACTCTATTGGAGTCAGCCGTGGACCGACTCCTTCGTGCTGAAGGACCCGAGGCTGTGGTGCTTTGGTCCATGCGATACAACCAGCAAGGTCGCCTCAGTAACGATGGCTCATCCGCTACCATCCAAACTCATTCACCTAATGTCTACAGTTTCCCGCCCTCTGGCCTGGATCTTGCCTTCGAGGATGAAAACATTGACATGATCAAGCAAGCATGGTTGAAGGTTGCGGGTGATGTAGACCCTGATGACTTTATGATCTTTGACGATCGTGAGGGTACTGATGAATGATATGTAGCATAGTACGACTAGAGTCTGTACATAGCATAGTTTCCATGATACCAATGAACTTCTACAGGTCCTGATGACTTTCGTTCTCATTTCAATTTACATTTTAAGTATAAGCCACTTGGTCTTGATCAAATTAAACAAAAATTAGCCGATATTTAAGTAATTGCTCCTCGTGGCCCCCAAATTACTCTAATGCGTCTAACCTTCCAAGGTTGGCCTGCTGCCTGGTCACTATTGAAGAAAAACGCTCGTTGGAACTCTCTTCTCTTCTTCTTCTCTTCCTATCCTTCCATTCCTCTTTTGCCGTTTCCCTCTTCCATCTACTGTTTCTCTTTGTCTTTGACCCCTAGGTAGATTCGGTGTAAAAATGCGTGACAAAAAACAAACATTTGAAAAAAGTCAGGAAGTTTGAAACTGGAGCTGGAGTTGGAGCTGTTCTTGTTCCTGTTCCTTCACGTGTATGCGTGAGTGCGTAGTGAGTAGTCGTGGCTCTAGTATCTAATGTTGAGATGGATAATGAAGATCAGCTTTCGGTGGGTCATCGAAGTGGTACTTGTAGATTATGAAATTCGCAGAAAATCTACGTTTGAAATTAAAGGCACGTTGAGATGATATAAGAAAACGCATGTATCAATAAAAACAAGTATCGAGATCCAGTTCCCACTTCGATGACACGGGAATAGATGATCGGCATTCAGCTACAACCATCGTCCCCTGCAGGCAACCCTTCTCAAAACCCAATCAATACTCGCATAATAGATCCTCATTATCACTTGCAAAAGCTCACAGCCACTGCGAGGCTAGATCCGCAATATGCTTATGCGCACCCAACTTTCCCGCTGAAAGCGCCAATACCCCCAAGCCCAGTGCCCAGGTCGTGAAGCTTCTCTGAGAAATATCATTGCCATCGCGATCGAAAGGAGGCTTAACAGTTGGTGCGAAAGCTTCGGTCTTCTTCCTCGAATACGGCGGATACCTCGCATCCATTAAAGACTCCATCCAAGCCGGGAAAGCATTGACAACCGTGCGCAGGTAAGAGAATTCACGGAATCCATGGACGCCATGGTAATATCCGAAGCCCGACGATCCCGTGCCACCAAATGGGGCGCCATGGGCACCGGCATGGAGCATGCAATCGTTGAAAGTGACACCTCCGCTTTGGATCTCGTTGAGCAAGCGGTCCTTCTCGGCTTGGTCTTGGGTGAACACGTATGCGCTGAGAGGTTGGCCGGTTCCTCGGGTGAATGTGAGGGCAGTGTCGAGATCAGATTCCATGATTGGGAGGATGGGACCAAAGAGTTCTTCGGAGAGAAGACTGTCGCCTGGTTTCACGCCTGTTACGATGGTTGGTGCAAAGAATCGAGTTGAGCGGTCGCGTTGACCACCGTAGACGATTTGGCCGGATGTTGATTTAAGGAGGCGTTCTAGTCGGTCGAAGTTACGCTCGTTGATGATGTGTGTGTAGTACTCGGGTCGGTTATCTTGGCCGCCCATGAAGATGTTGAAGTGGTGGATTAAGGCTTTGACGAGAGCGTCGTGGACCTGAGGGTTGACAAGGATGTGGTTCACATTAAGACAGATCTAGTTTTGTGTGGTTAGCTCTGTTTCGATGCTCGAAATGTACGAAGTAAAAAATTAGATATCTCGATGGGGTCTTACCTGGCCTGCGTTTTGGAACTTGGTGGCCGCTATATGCTTTGCTGAAAGGTCGATGTTGGCTGTCGAGGTAACAATAGCTGGGCCCTGGCCGCCGAGTTCCAGTGTAACCGGCGTGAGATGCTTTGCAGCCGCAGCATATACTATCTTTGCGATATTCCCGGATCCAGTATAAAATATATGATCGAAGCGGTGCTCGAGAATGTGGCTCATCTCCTGTGGACCGGCAGAAATAATACGGATAGCATCAGAATCCAAGTATTTCGGGATAATCTCCATAAGAAGATCCTGGCACACGGGCGCCATATCCGATGGTTTAAGGATCACGGTGCAGCCAGCAGCGATGGCAGCGATCATGGGCTGCAAGAGCAGTAAGATTGGGAAGTTCCAAGCACCGATGATAAGGACCACGCCTTTGGGCTCCTTGCGAACGGTTGTGCCTCCCATAAAGTTGATGATGTTCCATCTGGTCGGCTTATCATCCTTGGTCCACTCATCTAGATCTTTGAGAGTGTGCAAGATATCATTCTGGACGCCGGAGCAGTCAGAGAATATTGACTCCTGACGGTGTCGGTGGAGGTCAGCGTGAAGCGCCTCTGCGATGCGCTCCTTGTTCTCCTCAATCATCCACCACGTCCGTTGCAACTGCTGGCGTCTCCATTCTTTGTTCTTGGATACCCCAGCGACAAACGTATCTTGCACGGTTTGGAAGGCCTGTTTCAGAAGGTCAGCGATTATATTCGCGCGTACGCCAACGGATGCACATGCGGGGGCCTTGCCTGGTGGAACTCGGCAGTAGTTGAGAAGCCCATTGCGAAGAATTGAGAATACGTATCACTGTTTCTCTCTCGAGCACATCAAATCCTCGCCGCATCAATGTTTGGCGGAGAATGTATATATTAATGTCGCGCACCGCACTGCCAAGACCCGATCCATGCAACTGTGGGGGAAGGCCGTGGTCCTCGGTAAAGCTCGACTTAGATTTCCGGTCCGTGCTTGTAAGATTTTTCTGACACCGATTTCTAGGTAGTCATATTTGACTGGCTGAAGGCTGTTGTGATAAGGATTTATGTGTGGGAATATTACGCCTTCGTTAATGGCAAAGGCGGGCAAGTTCCTTGGTGTACACTGTGACCTGTCCGACGCGTCAACTGTAGCCTTTATATGTACATATTATGTACTCTTCCTAGCTAGTACGTATAACATTGGAAGACTACCATCAGATATATCAATTATTTTAGACCGATCACTAGCCGTGAAGTCAGGACAAACATTTAATTTGAAAAAAAGGTGCCGAACATGCTAGTATGTAGCTATAGTGCAAGTTCTCCACGATAGGTACCACATAATGCTCATTGATCTCCGTCTGTCAACTTTGGAAGACACGCGATCAGCCTTAGCTTCGAATCATTAGAACTCCGCTTCAAATTTCAAATGTTGAATCTATTCACCTGGGATGCTCGGAAGTTTTTACTACTACATATGAGTTCTACTATCAACCTTTTCTGATAACATGAATTATGACGAAACCCTCGCATAGATACAAATGTATCCAAATTGTGAATGTGGGTTCATTGTTTGGGATATTCAAGGAATCTGACCATGAAACAACCGGGGGACGCCCTAATCCTCCCACTGGCCGTGTTTTCCAATGTTAAACATTGCCTCGTAATCATTGTTGACCATGGAAGGTTACTCAGCCAATGTATTGATTTATACAATTTCACTTTGGTTAGACCAGAGTTACGTGAGATGTGTCACGATTATCACTGAAGTCAAACTTGTACCTAAGGTCAGTATGTACTCTCATCAAGCTTGGAACCGCCAGAGGCTGGCATTGGTCTCTAGGCGTCAAATATATATTGATTCTCGAAGCTAATCCCCGAAATTTCTCATTTCAGCTTCATACCCTTGCAGTGGCTAAGAAATAGAGACGATCCCCGGAGGCCTGTCATACCCAGTGCAAGAGATTCATTAATATTGGATATGTCAGTTGATCTCCGTGCACACTACACATGAAACCTTGCGGAAAAAGGTAGCGGCGGTCTTCTCGTTGGCTTCCCCCACTTTCAGACACCCCCCGCTTTGAGCAGAGTTGCTAGATCCAATCTCGTATTTCCCATGTTCTCTGCAGAACATCGACGCCTCGGGAGCATCATGCAGGGTCTTTCTTGTGATGATCATTTTTGAGTTCCCCCATCCTCCGTGCTGGATGTGTACAAACCGAAAAAGCAGGAAATTTTACATAAATTAATTTTGGGCTAATCTTGTGGGGGGTGGAGAGGGGGCAGTGTACGGAATACAAAGAAATGAAAATGGGTGACCAGAACCAACCATATGGCCGGCAATAATACCGATATTTGAATGGACGAATTACCAAGAATAGTTAGATCCCGATAACAGGTACTGGTCGGGTTCAGACCCTTCGCTATCTGGATATGGTATGGCGATAGATGGCATCATTTTATAAAGCATTTTCACTTCGACCCAGGTAGGTGTAATTTTAATAATCCTTCTCTGAATAGGGGGTGTCCACACCTTCCTAGAACGTTCTAAGATAAAAGGGTTGCTTCGGCAAAAAGGGACTGACGATCAGGGGCGGATCCACTGAAGCTGACACTGGTTCCTTCATTTCAGGGTCTGTACTGTACTCCGTTAAATTACGACTCCGCTTGGATTTCCCCTAATTGGGGCTTGGATTAATTTTAATTTTTTTTGGAATGACAGCATTGCCCAGGTGCCAAGACGGCTAAGATCGAGCTTAATGTGAAACTTCAATGTGGTGCGATTTCGTCACGAAAACAATCATAGTATGCATACTCCGTATATAGTATTCTATTGCATTAATGTTATATTAAAAAATATATTACCATTCTACGATTGGTACTCCGTAGTCATAGCTTAAATGGTTGCCTACAACGGCCCCATACAGCAAGAACAGCCTCGCTTGTAAATTACACTCAACTTGAGTCCAATTATGTAATCCAAATCATCCTCATGTGCCCCAGGTGAAACACGCACCTTTACAGGTTAATATATATAGCACAGAGGGGACATGACGCAGCTGTCTTAAGGATCAAATTGGACCAGAATTTGTCCCTGCGTCCGTACCACAGGTCTGAGCCCAGGGTGAAAGTCTGAATGGTTCACCCGTCGATCTTGGCCCACTTGCCACTTGCCCTGAGAGAAGACCACGGCTGAAGGACATCAGCATCGCCACACTGCAGCTGCCAACCATCGAAGATAAGTTTTTATGGTCTGGTCCCAAACCTGCACAGAGGAAAAGAAGCCCAAATCAGGTATGAACTTACTGTACAAGTGATTTTGTTTCAAATGTCCACGAATTGGATGAGATGTGCCATAAGGTTATGATGCTTTGAATGGGTATGATTGGCGAGGTTAGAAAAGCCAAGATTAACGGCCACCGAGGACACGCGTCGGTGGGGCAGTTGGCCACCTGCGCGCCCCTCCGCTGCTTGCTGACTGGTCAGGGCGGCTGGACGCTAGGACGATCAACCTTTAGATCATTTCCTGTGGAAAGATGTGTAATTATACTTGATTGAAATAAATGTTTGTACAATTTTTTAACAGTGGATTTAAATCGATTTACAGAGTGTTCTAGTCTCAAATGCTTTTGGCTTTACATGTGTTGGTCCAAGCGCGTCCCGGTGACGTGATTTATACTCGATCTAATATCGCTTGCGGCATCATCATGATGGGATGGATATAAGGTTCTTTCGGAAGTCCAAGTATACTTTGTCGACAGAAGAAAGTACTCTCTAGTGCTACACGGCGCAGTAACTGTCCACAGATAAGCGATGTCAGGTTATATCAATACAGATGTATCTATAACAGGGTAACGACAGGGATGTATAGGGCATATGGTCCGGATATAGATTAGGGTCGTACATGGACTTATACCGTGTCTCTAATCAAGACCAAATTGATCGAGATAGAGACCTGGCGGACGATATTCCGACGGGGTTAGCAACCGTTGCAGACGTTCTGATGGGCGATGTACCCGGATTCGGATCTACAGGGACGAAAGCGATCATCCTTCCATGGTGCTCTGGTTATCACCTACCTTACACTATGGATAGCCTTTACTTCGTACTGTCCTTTGCCAAACCCAAACCAGCCAGAGGGACAGAAGAAAAAAAGCAGATAATCACACCAAAAGTTCATTTGCCGATCATCACTTTTTTGATATAGTGGATGGAACATTTGGATGATCTGTCCCGAAGGAGTCGCATTCCATTTCCCGTTATGATCGACGATGGATAGAGAAACAAAAAACACAAGGAACAAATGCATACAAGAATCATATATGCATCATGGGGAGGAAAGAGGCCCCAAGTCAGACTATCAATACGATCTCCGTTTTGGAAGGAATCCCACTGGTATACAGATAAATTTGATCTATACTAATGTTACATAGAATCCACCATGCGATACCATGTGTCTATTCAGATCTTAGTAATGAATCTCCTGCAAACAGCCCTGTAGCCCTGAAGTTGTGTATACAATAAAAATCCGGAAAATCGAAAAATCCTCAAATCCAAGTTGGAAATATTACAGGTAATACCAATACACGCATTCTCTCGCTCTCCCCCCGATCCTTTAAACCTACTTTACCTCTTCGCTCTCTCCCTTTTTTTTTCCCTTCGCACTCTCCACGCTCATCCCCTTCTCCATCGAACTTTTAGTCTCGCCCTGGACTCGTTGTCCAGCCGCGTTGGGTCACTTCTCTTTTCCCGCTTAAACCCCTTTTGACTCTCTACGCCGCCTCCCCCATTTGACGGTGTCGCGGGTCCCGACGCTGCCAGCCTCTCGTTGATTTCCGGCATTTGAAACTGCCTGTCTTTCCTTGAATACACATTAAAACCCATCTGTGGTCAACTTACCTTCACCTTATCCCAAGATCGTCTCGCTCTGTGGTCAGCTCCAGCTGTACGATTTATCACGGGACAGAACACACCGGAATTCTGCCCACGCCGAATTCGATAACCACCTAATTTTACAACCCCCAAGGGTTGCCGCATTGCCCCTGCCTCCCTCCTCATTTCGACTCCGCAGAAGATATTCACGTACATGTTCGAAAAATCGAGCCCTCCAATCGTCAAGATGCCCCTTTTCCGGCTGAAGACGGTCTTTCCGTTACTCGCGTTGCTTTCGATTGGTGTCTTTTTCTGGTGCATGGAACGCTATGACCGGTCATCTTTTCTCCGGTTCAAACACCCCATTGAGCAGGTGAACTTGGGCCAGTCCCAAATAGACATGTCCGCAGGCCAGTCCGACATGACGAACACCTGTGAGGTCGACCCGAAATTGGCCGCTCCCCTTGGCTTTTCCGACTGGCTTGCACGCAAGAACTACACCCGTGCCTACTTCCGCCCTCGTCTGGTTAGCCCTGATACCGAGTTCCACACCCTGGAGGAAATTCAGAAGCCCGTGCTCCCGCCCATGGTTGCCATGGAGCGCGGCATGGTCGTTTCCCCAGAAAACAAGGAAGATGTGTTTGTCTGCCCGGAGATCATTGACGTCGACGTCGCAGCCGATGACGATGTGGAGGAGACCTCAAAGCTCCTGTTCGGTCTGGCCACCACTGTGGATCGTCTCGATCGCCTGCTGCCGTCCCTGCTTTACACCTACGGAAACACCAAGGCCGGTCTGATTGTGCTGGTGCCCGAGTCGGATGATGACCTGGAGAAGCAGGAGACTTACTTCCGCAACCGCGGACTGGACCTGACTCTGATTGCCTCGCCTCTTGATTTCACCGCTCGCTACTTTGGTATGGTGGAGGCTTTCTCCGAGCACATTCGCAAGCACCGCCCACACACCTCCTGGGTTGGATTCAGCGATGACGATACCTTTTTCCTATCGCTGCCCACGTTTGCTAAGGAGCTGAAGCTCTTTGATGAGAAGAAGAAGCACTACATTGGATCTCTCTCCGAGGCTAGCTGGCAAGTGGATACCTTCGGTCACATCGCATTCGGTGGTGCCGGTGTTTTCGTCTCCCGACCCCTCCTGGATGTCCTCATGAAGTACTACGACGAATGTCAGTCCTGGGGCGAGCAGCCCGGTGACCAGAAGCTTGGCCAGTGTATCCAGCGCTTCGGCGACACTCAATTGACCCTGTGGCCTTCGCTTTACCAGATGGACATGACTGACCCCGTGGACGGCGTCTACGAATCTGGTCGCAAGATCGAGTCCATGCACCACTGGAACAGCTGGTACACCAAGGATGTTGTGAAAATGACCACTGTTGCCGCGGCCGCTGGCCGGAAGTCCGTGCTGCGCCGCTGGGTCTTTGACCAGGAGGAGACCGTTAACAACGCCACTGGGGAGACCAGCCGTCACTTCTGGGTTTTGACCAACGGCTACTCCATGGTCAAGTACACCTACGATGAGTCTGTGCCAGATGACGCTATTGACTTCGATGCTGTCGAGAAGACCTGGCCCGAAGATCCCCGTGGTTTCGAAGAGCGCCTGGGTCCCCTCCGTCCAGCGGAGGATGAGGGTGTTACCAAGGACCGCTGGCTGCTTCACGACGCCTACGTGGTGGGTGATAATGTGCACCAGTTCTACGTGCGCGAAGAAGATGAGGGCCGTAGTGTGATCGAAATTGTCTGGCTTGGCCCCAAGGGCGGCGGCGGTGGCGGTCTCAGCGATCACCAGCTTCGCGGTACCTACCAGCAATAAGCCCATTACTTTTGTCGTTGAAGCCCCCCAAGTGATTTTTTGAAGGCTGGTCCTTGGATGCTTCTTTCGATTGTCCACACCTTTCATTTCGCTGCACATGATTCTATTGCTTTTTCCCCTACCATCAACATCCAGCTTCCTTTATTCCCACTCATGACACCAATCTATTTTGCATCAACAACTTCTTTTCTTCACCGACCTTTTTCTTTTCTTTTTCCCGGATGAGACTCGTGATCGTGACTTGACCTCCGCGTCCTCCAGTTTCTGATTGTTCATTTATCCGGCGTTGGCATTGGCGGAGTCCCTTCTGGTGCAGGAACCATGGTGGCTTTCCGTGCTTTCTATATCCCGGCCTTTCTCGGGCGACCTTTTCTTCTTTCCCTCTAGCTACCTCCTTGCTGGGACCAAAAGTCTATGTACTTTCCCATGCCAATGAGCTTGCTCCGTCCTTCCCTCTATTCTTTATTTATTTTCTTTGTCGCGTTTCACTTTCACTGCTCCTGGAACTCCGTCGCGACTCGGGGTGAGGCTTCTATCCATGGCCATGCATATCGTGTTTGTAAAAATAGACTTGAACCGAAGACCGTGTTTGGGTCTCCGTTGGTGATTAGCGTTGAACAGATCGTTCATTATGCGAAGAATATGATGAGTTCTTATTTACGGTCGTTTTGTGGGTTGAAACGCCCACGCCCCAGTCCAAGATCATACATCTGCCTAGGTAGCTAGGTGGATTAAGCACAATGACTAGGCACCGTTTTATCTCAAGTTCCCATTCTCGGAGTAGTCCCGTAATTTAAGCTTCTTCGCTATCGACTTCCCGGCGCACGTCTGATCTTGGTTGAAGATAAAGTCATAGATCCAGACCATAGAAGCCGAGATTGGTGCCGCCCGAGGCCCTAATGCCGAGGCCCTAATCAATCCGAAAACGGATCCTAGGGAGTCTTGCGAGATTGTGCCTCCTGTAATACCTTCCTTCGGTATGTTTTGCAGGAATCCGACCGTGGGTCGAGGCAGGCGTACTGCATACCAGAGCATATCTGGGGAGGTACACCGCGAGTTACTGTACAACCGATGTACACATATGATCTTTATTTCAATAAATCCATACTCGCGAGCTCACATGTTAGATTCTGCCAGGTATGTGTTCGTCAATTTATTCAATTTATCCAGTTGAGATTCTGGAGTCCGGAGTAACTTTCTCTGGTATAGTCCCGAGGTATCCCCTAGCCGCCACATCTGGGGCCAATCCGAGTGCGGTGGAATGCAGGATCGAGCCTTATTATAATTATAGAGCGGCATGTATGGACTGACCGTTATGAACAGGTGAATCGTGTATATTTTTGAATGATCTTTTACATCCTTTTCTAATACAAGAGAGCTCGAAAAGAAAAGTGATGATCGACTAAAAACGACGGAAATAAAGTGGAAAGTCCAGACCAGAGTGACTTTGGGTTTACGCTTGACTCGATACGGATGCAAGCGGAGGCAAAGCGGGGCAAATGAGTTGGCCCCTTTGGGGTTCAACCAATCATAATTAGTCAAGGCGTGAGAGGGGGAGGCAAATACCAAGTTCAAACAGGATTGATACGGTTATTTAGGGGATCGGAAGAGGGGAGGTACTTATTTTCGACGATGTAATTGCATAGTGAATATCATGTACCTCTGGTTGATCCACTTTGTAATAATACGGTCTAAACCAGTCCCACACGTGACTGACCGCCTGCCACATCGCACCTCGCACTTTCCCTTCTTCGCTCTCTTCCCCCTTCCTTTCTCTCCCCTGCGATCCAAAAACGCGTTACTCGATTGGGTATCTACTGATTTCCTTCCCCTTTTGGTCATCTCCCATCACACTTCTTTACCTCTTTTTGAAACCACTTCTCCACCATTTCGTTCTCACTGCCTAACATGGCCGACATGACTGCTGTCGGCGAGGAGAAACTCTCTCCCAACCACGATGACCTGCAACAGGCCGGCAACGGCGCTGATGCCCGTGGCACCAAGCGCGGCCGCATGAGCGCCGAGGACGACGACGATGATGATGACAAGCCTGGCCGTGAGCGCCGCAAGATTGAGATCAAGTTTATTCAAGATAAGTCGCGTCGCCACATCACTTTCTCCAAACGGAAGGCTGGTATTATGAAGAAGGTTAGTCGCGACACCCACCCCTCTACCTTGAACCATCTTCCGGTTTCCTTGGCTCTTATAGAGCAACAAACTATTCAATCTCTATTATCGGGAACATTCCTTGCTCATTAGTATTGTTGTGATAGGCGTACGAACTGTCCGTCCTCACGGGTACTCAAGTACTCCTGCTGGTTGTCTCCGAAACCGGTCTCGTCTACACCTTCACCACTCCCAAGCTCCAGCCACTCGTTACCAAGCCCGAGGGCAAGAACCTCATTCAGGTGAGTCGCCCAATTGTTGACACGCGAAGAGCTCGTCGTTTCAGGTCACTAACCTTCGCGCCCGCAGGCCTGCCTCAACGCGCCCGACCCCACCACCAATGAAAACGGTGTGGATGCCCCCGATGTCCCTGCCGAAGCTCCCGAGGACGTCGCCCACAACAATGTCAATGCCTCGCAAGCCAACATGGGCCGTCCTGGCATGCACCCTGGCTACATGACCACCGAGCAGCAGCAGCAGATGGCCTACTACCAGAACCTCCAACAGCAACAGCAGGCCGGTGGGCAGTATCCCGGTATGCCCGTGGGTGGTCGCATGCCTCCGCAGCACCAACCCACCGCGTAAACATGCTTGACAGCCTGCGCGTCGCTGCGGACGGGGTCCTAACTGCGTCATCCCTTCTGTTTTCCATCTCTCGCGTTCATTTGATACCCGTCCAGCTCTGCTGATCCATCCCTCCCCCTTTTATCTTTCAAGTCTACCCTTCCTCCGTCAATATAACCGTCGATGCCTTTCCCTGGCAACCGTCGCGGTATGACGCTGAAGTGTACATTGTCAAACGCCACGCCGGAGCTCTCCCTGGTGTCTGTCTTTGATCCCGATTTTGATATGCTCTGGTCTTGCTTCCAAAACTCGCGAAAGTCACCAAGCAAAAATCCTTCCTCTGGTCCCATTTTTGCTATGCCTCATGGCTCTCCCAAATTCCTTCTCCCAAATTCCTTAACAAAATCTGATTAAAAAAATTTCAAAGAGAACAAAAGAGCGCAAGCACGCAAGGCTGGATTTTAACCCTTTTTCTGGCTGTTTCTGATTTGTCTCTTATCCCCTCTACCTAGATCAACTGGCGGAGGTTGGTGGTGTTCGTGGTGCATTGATTTGTCGGCGAAGTGGTTCTCTTACTTCTCTGTTCTGTTTATCTCATACGACCATTATTGATCCTGTTTCTCTATCTTCTTTTTCCAGTGTCTAATCTCAAACTGTGTTTCTATCTCTTCCACATCTTCCCGTATTGTTTTATTGACCTCGTACCTTTGCTACTTCAAACCTCGGAAAGGATACCCCGTATCCCTTATGGAAAGCTCAATGCTCTAAGTGTTCCCGATGTAGTCTATATATCCTATTAATGACTCCAGAAATCCACATTCGCGTTGCTCCTCTTCATTTTTCAAGGTTGAACTACATCTCTTCGCATGGATCTACAACCGTGACTATTTTGCCTCGTGGCATTGTGGGGCCGTTAACCCAAAACAAACATATAGTTCCTGTGATAGATCCAAACCATAACGGGAATAGATCCGTCGACTTCCAAGGTTCGACCTTCCAAACAAGGAATGTTACATCCATATCCAACTTGCACCCGCCATAAATCAGTTGACCTGCACAGATGTCAACTGGTAGATGACATCCGGTTGGATGGGAAATATTTGCACATGTGCAGCGATATATGTACATATGTACTATACAACCAGTAACTGGGAAATTTAGTTGTTGAAGGTTGAATCAGGTTTATTAATATATTTCAAATACACATATTCTTTCAAAGCTGGAATCACCAGGTAGCGGCGATTAGAGGTATATATCTTATGCACAACGCGGGCGCTCCTACCAGCACTGGCTAGGTTCAAGCGACTCAACTATTTAACAAAAAGGAAAAACTGGAATTGCCAACAGCAAAGTATGGTTGAAATGGTATGACAGTGTCAAGCGAAAGGAAAGAAAGAAAGCGAAAGGTATCGAGGATGAGATGGTATCTCGGGTATGAGTCCTTAGTCCCTACTATACATGGCGGAATGAAGAGACAAGGGAAAAATAAGAAGTTCGATGAGTTCTGTATCGGAGAGTTGGTTGAGAGGTAGATCTCTAGTGAAAAATGTGTTTTGACATGAATCTTAAAGTGAGGATGTTGAGGGACCTTTGGAATTTGGTTCGGCTGCTTCGTGCTCATCGCTTGGAGGATCTCTCACCCAGGGTAGATGTGTCTCGGAGCGCGGCAAAAGAGGAGAATAAGCACGGTCACGTTCCTGGGAGTCAGGTTGATTGCCCGCCTGCGGGCTTGTCCATTGAAACAAGTATTGTCGGCCTTGATGCCACGCGCCTCGCAGGGTTCTTCTCGGACCTGCGAGAAAGCCAGATGGTGGATCTGGGGCAGAGCTTTGGACTTCATGGCGCTCAACCCTGTCTTCTGAGATAGCTCCGTACCCGTTTGCTCCTGCTATGCTGGGCGAAGAGGGCTGGCCTCGTCGTTTGCGTTGAGAGCCCACGAGACCGGCCCAGGGCATTGAGGAGCGTCGCCAGGGGCTCTCCTGTGCAGATAAGCGACCTCGATGAGGGCCACGGACGCGTTGGTAGGAGATGGGGCCTATTGTTGAGTGGCGGGCGAGGCCGCGTGGTGGACCATGTAAGGCGGCGCTGGTGCTGGAACTGCGGGGGCGTTCAGTGGATGGATGCGTATGCGCCGTTGCGATATCGTAATCCGAGTCATCAAGTTCGGCCCATATGGAAGCCGCATTGAGATCTGCGGCCTCGTGTTGATCAAATGTTTGAAGGAGGGGGAGACTAGGAGCTCGGGCTCGTAGATTCGAAGGACGCCGTTGCGACCGGGAGAGAAGTGGCTCCCGTTCTCCAAGTGATTCTTCGTCGGCTAGACCATCCAGCAGCCCTGATGACGACGGTGAGTGTTCCTCGACGACCCCCAGGCCTGGCCCAAGCCCGGTCTGTGTGGGTCCTACCACTGTGACAGCAGTGTGAGCCTCAATATCTTCCAGTCGCCATGACAGACACAGCACACCACCCAGGAGGATGATAGTTCCCAGTGCGATAAGACCTGCATGAAACCCAGCCAGTTGGCCCGCCTGACGGAAGTAAATTAAACCATCGAGGATAGCGATAATGTTGTAAATGCAAAATACAAACGGATACAACACACTTGTGCTGCAAAGCTTGAGCCCGCGATGCAAGTAAAACAGTTGTGTCAATGCTAGAGTAATCATGGCCAGCACAATCACCCAGGACTGCCATCGGTTGAACTGATTCTCGCCATCGACAATGGTGCGCACCAATAATTCCACCGCCGACTTGGCAAGTAGCAGCGAGTGGGCCGATAATATTCCGCTCACTGATCCATAGCACATACCCCGGGCGAGCTTGATCCTGCCCTGAAGACGCAGGACATGCGGCGTAAGGTGGCCCGCCACAACTGGTTTCCCCCGCGCTCCAGGTAGCAAATACCTCAAGAGCTTGGAGCCCACTAGGATACTCACCACAACAAACAGTGTGGCTCCCATCCAGATGAGAAAGGGTCGGCCGTGGAGTAATTCTAACAGCTGGTTCAAGCTATGGGCGGGTTCTCCGATGGCGCCAAAGGTCGCGATCAACACCGCACCGATGCAGACGAGGCCGGTGCCCGCGAAGGAATACCGAGTGAAAGGTTCGCCGAGAATGAGGGTCGCGAAGATCGTATTAAACACTAGTCCCGACTGTTTAAAATATTAGTGACGTCTACATAATTGAGGGGGAACGAAAACAATGACTGACTGCTTGAAGTGTAGAAAGGACTGGTAGTGGTAGCGTGGTAATTTGAATGGTGCTGCCAACGATGTTGGAGATCACGAACATGCCCATGCCCAGTTGCCATCGGCGGCGCTTATATGGTGGTCGGCGCACATCATATGGGTGTTTTTCGTCCTCCAGCAGGTGGGATTTGCGCTGCAGCGTGAGTCCGATAGCCTGCAAGCTGGTTGAGACGAGACCGACAAGGATCCCAACCTGATAACTTCCATATTAGCCATTGAATTACGTTTTTTTTTTAACAATGTAAATATTTAAGAGCTCACCGCGACACTGCCTTGTGGCGATAAGTCACCTAGATTGCCCATCTTCAAGTCTTGTACATCGGGAAGAAGCGGTAGAAGGTGAGTTGACTATCGGAAGATAAAAGCCATGATTTCCAGCAGGGCCTTTTATTTCAAAAACCAAACTCTGCAGGGATAGCAGGAAGAATAGGGAGAAACAAGGGTTCAAAGTAGCGCAACAAGGTAATCAAAGGAGTAGAGGAGTGGGAGAGGAACGAGGGGAGAGTTGCGGAGCGTCTGGATGCGGACCGCCAAGGCGAAACAAGAGCTTAGTTGGACACTTGACTCTCCCTTTCCCATTCCCTCCCACCCCACGTCATTCACCAACTCTCCCTCCCACACTCGGAAGGATTCCAATTCCCATCATGTCGCAAAGTCATGCTCTATCAGATGATCAGGTGAGCATGTCTGATTTTGGTCTTTCGTGTCCTGTTGGAGCTGCATGCTAACCCCGGCCCCCTCATCATAGGTCGCGGGCGAGCTCCGCAAGATGACCGCGTTCATCCGGCAGGAAGCTCTGGAGAAGGCCCGAGAGATTCAGCTGAAGGCCGATGAGGAATTTGCCATCGAGAAGTCCAAGCTGGTGCGCCAGGAGACCGCCGCCATTGACACCCTCTACGAGAAGAAGTTCAAGCAGGCTGCCATGTCGCAGCAGATCACCAAATCGACTCTCGCCAACCGTACTCGTCTCCGGGTGCTCGGTGGCCGTCAGGAGCTCCTGGATGAGCTTTTTGAGAAGTCACGCGCCAAGGTGACTACTGTTGCCGACAACGACAAGACAAAGTACCAGGCCATGCTACAGGGGTTGGTCCTCGAGGGCTTGTACTATCTGAATGAGGATAAGGTCTCTATCCGCGCACGGAAGAAGGACTTTGATCAAGTGAAGAAGGCCATGGGGGAGGCTGCCAAGGAGTTCAAGGAGAATGTCGGCTCCGAGGTGGATGTGAGCTTGGATGAGTCGGAGCCACTGCCGGAGGGATCGTACGTATCTTCTGGTCCCGCTATTTATGATGTGAAAGTGATCAATGCTAATATTATGTTCGGTTTACAGGGCTGGTGGTGTGTTCATTGTCGGCGGACAGGGCAAGATCGAGATCAACAACACCTTCGAGGAGCGTTTGCGACTGCTGGAAATTGATGCTCTCCCCGCCGTTCGAGAGACACTGTTTGGAAAGAACGTGAACCGACGATTCTTTGACTAGAAGACATTTATTTGCTCTTTAAGTCCTTTTCGAAGGGTAGTTTCTTTCATGTTTTATAGTTCTCGGGCTCCTCCTGGTCCCTGGCCTTGGACATCTCTATAGAGAGGGGGGCTTGGTTTCTCTTTCTTCTTTTACCTTGCACACATATCGGACCTGGAATATGGTCAAACTCCCATGAGCGTTCGTCTGATTCATCTATGATTGCAGAAAATTTCGGTAGCAAATGCATGCAAATAAAATATCAATGCTCGCTCTGTCAAATATTCATGGTTGTCGTAATCGTAACAGTGGGTATCCAGATTAATCGAAAAGGTAGAATTCATACACCTCAGCTTCAAGGTGTTCCGTATCGACGGATCGGCATCGGAAGCTCGTCCGGACGGTCTATAGTCCTTGGCTTGAAGTGACTACTGATGGTTCCATTCGTCTGCTTCGCAGATGATTTGAACGCTGACTTTTTGGGTGGAGGCTTGGACCGAACAGAGTACAGCATGCGGTAATGTACTGACTCCAGGGTTTCTTTAGCTAACATCCGTTTCAGGTGAGATGCGCCTGTATCTTCGATCGAACTGAAGGTCCTCTTGATCTGCGCCGCGAGAATATCAATGGCCTCGTTGAACCTTTTGTCCGTATCCTCGCCCTGGTAGTTCAGATCAGAAAGAGCGGTATTGATGGCGATGTCGAGAAGTATGGCGTTCGCAGTCAACTCGCCGTAGTCATAATCACCTCTCGCCTTATATGCCTTTACTTGAAAGCGCTCATCACTGGCTAAAAAGTGAGTCAGCCGTCCCAAATCCAAAACATCTTGGATAGGTTCCGTCAACGCGGCGTCATTTCGAAGCAAAAATGCCACAGCGAGACGGTATCGTAGCCGCGAAATCCACATGGTGGTGGGGAGGATGTTCTGTAGCATGCGACTTTGAAATTGCGGCTCCCGAAAGGTATCATATACAATTTTGCAAATTCGATGTTCCTAACTCGCTTCGTTAGTAGCCATAATAAGAAGACATGAGATGTCTCGTACAGTCTGTTCGGCATCGGATGCGGGCACACTTTGAAAAAGTGCACCGATGCAGCTTTGAAGCTCCGAGCGGATCATATAGTCTTCTGTGAGCGCCGTGTCCAAAGAAATACGCAGAAGTATCTGAATTGCACGCTCTCGGGTGTCGTTGGCAAACCTATACGCACGTCAGTAAATTGGCCAAGATATGGATAAGCAATGGGAAGCACAATTTAGCCGCCTCCCTAAGCAAATCAAAAATAGAGAGTAAAATCGTTCGATCCTTCAAAGCTGACTGCTGGTAACTTTCTATACAGCTGTAAGATTTACATATAAAGAAAACGGCGGGAGACGAAGCTTACGATCATGATAATCTTCAACGATAGCCTTGGAAAAATCCAAAGCAGCTGGCTTCACTCTTAATGGTCGAAAAAGTTCATCGATGTGACCTGGGTAAAGAACAGATTTTATCTGTGCGCCATCGGGTTGCTAGTATCATATTTAGCCATGACTATACGAAGAGATTAGAAAGTGCTCACCTTGGGGGCAATCGTCAACACTCTAACATAAGCTTGTCTGAGCTCTTCCCGAGGCTCGTAGGGCACTAATCCATGGTCAGCTTTCAAACGCAAATGTAGAGGCAGGGATACAATGTACTAGAGCGGAAGAGCCACAGGATAAGCTCATCTGGTAGACGTTGCAATGACGCGGCAAATTCAAGAACGCCAGATTGAAAAGCACGTTCTCGAGATTCCGGCTCTGCCAGATATTTAGCTTGGATCGAAAGCAAAGTTCCTGGCCAGACATACCCCGCAGAACCGCTAGGTGTGAATCAGGGGCGAACCGATCCTTGGGGAATTCCACCGGAATCGGTGAATCCTGGGTCTGATCTAAGAACCGCCAGGTCTTGTCTAGATCAAGGGCCTCGGTTCTTCGGACGGCATCCAGTAAACGTTGAACACCTATCCCGTCATCATCATTTTCTTTTTCGCCCAAAGCTGATTTCAACATGTTTTCGTGTATGTTGGTCTTTTCACCTGAGTCGATTACCGTGCTATTGCGCTGATTGAAGATGGCCCTCGCCCTGGCGACATTAGCTTCTGTCTCATTATCGTCAACAGCCCCGTGTACAAGTGCATCAATGGTGTTCTTATATTTCTTCGGTGTCGTCGCAATATGTTTCGGCGCAGAAATGATTTTGGGCCTCGGCTTCTCGGCTGGCTTCGGTCTTGAGCCAATTAACAAAGCCGGATCTTCGAATATTGAGCTATCGGAATCCGTTTCTTCTCCATCGGAGCTGATGACCACTTCCTTGCCTCCTTTGACGATCCGCTGAGAATTTTGGAGATTCCCATTTTGCAAGGACGGCAGAGTATCAGTCGTGCTTTGGATGCTTTCGAAGCTTTGTGTTGGTGCGGGCGTGGGGCTTTGTGTTGGCGTTGGTGTCGAGATTCTATTGTTCACTGATTCAATGAGCGATGACTGCAACTCATCGTCGGGTTCTGGATCAACGGGGAGTGCCGGCTTTCTCAAAGGCACTTGGATGCTGAATGGGACCGGGTCATCGTATGCTTTGGAAGTGAGATCAATGGGGCATTCCGGCGAAGATGGTAGGTAGGTTTTTTGTTGCTTTTTCGGGGTAAGATGTTGGTTAGGTTTGGAGAATGCTGGTCGTTTAAAGAAATCATAAATACTTCTTGTCTGATCCTTCTCCTGTCGCTCCATGCTGGAAGTTGCTGAAGAGGAAACAAAAAGACCGCTAAATATCCATGATACCCATTGAAGAATCATCCCCGCGTCGCGTGAAAGACCGGCGCGAAGTCACATGACATCATCCTACCATATTCGGAAGTTTCTTTTGCTTCTTTTCTTTTATGATCAAAAGCAAGTTTCTTTTCTTTTCTATTCTTTCCTTTGATGCTTCAAAGCTTATGTATGATATAAACCTTGAAATTGTCGAACCATGGACGGTTTACAAAGGCATGGCATAACTAGGTCAGTACCTTGTATATGCAGCTTTTGCTATTTTTATAGGAAGTAAGTCGAGGTGACGGCGAAAAGACCACGATTGTGCGTGGTCTTCCCATTTAGCGCTCTTTTTGGAGCATCAAATGCAACACTGGCCAGGTCAGGTTTAGCACCCTTACAAGAGTCAGTATTCATCCCAAATCGACGCCCGCGGCGCGTTGACTGTAGAGAAAGATACAAAGATAGAAAGATAGTCTAAGTCCACACTGATGTCAGAGATCATGAGCCATGTCTTCCGGGAGAATCTCCATTCTATTTTCTGGCAAAAATGAGCTTCCCGGCCGCGAAAATGTTGAAAAGTCAAGCCAGGCGCATTGATACTGATTGGAACTTATTCATTCAACAAGTAGATCCCGAAGTTAACGCTGATCATGCCGATTCCACGAAGAGATTTGTGAAGCACATAGATCGCAACTTTAAACTCTAGGTCCGCTGAAAGATGCTGGTTTGAGGGTACATTGTTATTTAACAAGAAGTTAGAACTCAAAGCTTCGGATATTGTACGCGGAATAGTAATTAGAAATCCTTTCTCAGTAACACACTAATCCTTGACCAAAGGCTAAATATCTAATGTTCCTTTGCTCGACAAAGACGCCGAAATATATTGTATTGCGACCCTCAATTTAATGCGGCCCGCACTATGGATGATCTGCGCTACGGCCTTGGCGATGGGTTCCGCAAAGAGTAGCTCAGTTAATGGTCAAGCCGATTCCGAGAATCATTGTATGATGGTTTCAATAGTATTGGTATTCTGATACACCCACATTCACCCAGATTATACTTAATCGTCGCTTTAGGGTATGAATTATATTATATTGCTCAAACACCGAAAGTGCACTGAAGTACTAAGCCCTAGACAAAAAGGACAGATGAACCAAGAGAATTGAATTAAGACACTGGTACAGTGCTTTTCCGATCTGAGGTCAGCCTCACGGTGACGCATGCCTTTATCTCACCGAGTTTGTTGGACTGGTTGCCTTTTGCTCCGTCCACATTATAATGTTTGCGATCAGAGTGGTAGAGTCTTTGCAATAGGTCGTTTTTATCGTCTGCAAGTTCTCGATCTCGTGCGATCCCATCCCGGTCTACCAGATAGGGAGTTGCAAAAAGTCGAAGTCCACCTTCCCCTTTGCAAACTGTGGGAAACCAAAATTCTTTTGACTTTTCGTCCGCAGACTTCGGATGATGAAATGACACTCCATAGGTTTCTGTGCCATCAGATTTCATAACAGCGAACGTTCTGCAGTAAGAGGTTAATAAAGAGTGTTAATTGAAAAGTTGCATGCATAGCGACTTACGCAGCCTTCGTGCCCTTGGGCATATGTTCAGCTGCCGAGACACCCAGCTCTACCATGCGAGAATCGGGAAATAAGTACTTAATATAGTGCTTTGGACTTCCTCTTCGGTAAGTTCTGCCTTTACCTGAAGCGGGAGTCAGATATGCAGCATTGAACCAGATGAGACGTCCGAAAACATCGTAGCTGAAGATGTTTTTATCGACCTCGAGACCACCCCAAGGTGCGCTGATGTCGTAATCCTCCGAGTTGTTGGCCATGTAGATCCGGCCATCCTTTCCAGCCACTAAAGTCGAGGTCTGACCAGCATCTTGAATCAGGCGGAAGCCATTTGTCTTTGGCAGTTTTCTGAGCTTGTCTTTATCGGCTTCGCTGTTTTCTGACTCGAAGTGCTCGTCATCATGGATAATAGGGCCGGGCTTGTCTAGGCTAATGGTTTTGTTGGAAGCAAGGTTGCCTTCGCCACCAAACTTGTGTATCACTTGATTGAAGAGTGTGGAAGGCTCAACCCTCGTCTTATTCCAACCTTTGTTTCTGCCAAAGTCGTTAGCTAACTTTATTGTAAGACTGTGCTCATAAGTACCTACGAGATACAACCAAGCCCTGTCTCATAGAACGTTACTCCAAGCTCCTTAAACTCATACTCCCATATGCCAAGGGCGGAAGTATAGACTCGATTTTTAGCCCCAACACGAAGTTCAACTCCATTGTTACAGGCATGTCCTTCACCCGAGGATAAGCCCGCAGTAAAGTAAATAGAAGGCGCCGTATACACGCCGACAGACTTCTTCCAGGTGCCACCCAGTATATCCAATGCAACTTCAACTCCTACCGGCAAGGCGAGATCAGCGGTTGCCACGATACTTCCTTTTTTCATCTCAAAAATCGGCTTAAGGTCAGGTGTAAAGCCCGATGCTTTATTATTCTGAGGTTGCATAGCATCCAGGATTACCTCTCCTGCGGCGATAGTGAATCTTGCACCGGCTCGGAATTCTCCATGTGCATCAACATAGACACTGGCAGCGGCATTGACGACCGCCTGTGGTCCAATAGTGATGATCTTTGGGATCTTGATGGCGTAAAAAGGAATGGCGAACAGTTCCTCCTCAATTGTCGTTTTGATCCCAGATATTGAGCTTGCATCCTTAAATGCCTTCGCATCAATGGTTATACCGTATATAGCATCGAACACAAAGGCCTCGTGGTTGATAAAGGATACCTGTGCTTTGTAGATACCCTTGCTGATGCTAAACCCCAGTTCTCCACCGAAGCTGAAGTTGGCCTTGGCTCCACAGCTTTCACATTCAATTTGTACGGCTGCGCCCGGCTTGGAAAGAGCAAAGTTATTGTTAGTCCCTCCAGTCGCACTGCCCAGATCTGTCGCAAGCCTCAACCCGCCTGTTCTCTGATCGAAGTCAATATCTGCATGATACTCTTGCTCAAATGGAAAACCAAATGGAACCATCAACAATTTCAGGGTAACTGCTGCAACAGCGATTATAATCTTCACAGCAGTCTCAATAGCTTGGCGAGTCTTTTCGATTAGACTCACGACAGCCTAGATGATCATTTCTCATTAGCTGATCATGGACCGATAATTTCGATCTCATTTCTATAACATACCTTGATAATGGCGTTAATTCCTTCCACGATCCAGGAAAACAAGCCTCGTTTAGCGAACTGGTTGTATTCATCGTCCGAAAGATAGCCAAGGCCTATCTCGTACTGATCTGGAATGTCTGTGTTGATCAAGCTCGTACCGAAGAATGCTTTGACGGCAGTCGCATTCTTTGTGAGGTCGTTCATTCCTCTGAAAGTTCCATTTCCTGTACCGTTGAGTCCGCCGGAAGTCATCAAGTCCCGTATTTGCATCTGCGGGTCTGCTTTGGCAACTTTGACGTGTCCTAACACCGGCTCACGCTTGGTAATATCTGGATGTTGATATGTTCCCCACTTTAGCTTTCCCTCCTGTATCTCCTCTTGCTCGTCCGTGAGCTCGGCGAGGACAGTCACACAGTTGCCCTCAAAGGTGGGCTGGAAAGCAACGAAAATTGAGCGTTGCTCTCCTGTCAAGTGACCGCATCCGACATGATAGGTGATCAAATTGAATGGTTCACTACCATATTTCTTCCATTCTGTTTTAACAGTTGGGAAAGCCTCGGGAGCGAAGCAAACCTCGATCTTTCCGTCACCACAGTTGATGTCTTCGATATGACTTGAGTGGTCCAAGACAACTGTAGGTCTGGAAAAGGTTGCTTCCAACCGACCATGTTTTGCGCCATGCAAGGCAGCTAAGAAATTCATTGAGAATCTGACGCACGATTGAATCACATGCCTTGCAAATACTCACGTCGATGTCCTTCCTGGCTGTAGTAGAGCTCTTTGGAATCTTCGGGGATCAAATGGCGAAGGTCACTGGGGTCATGGTTGGGATGAAGAGCGGGATACATGTTGACTCCATCGTGTGCAAATGAAGGTGGGATTTGAAGAAGGCCATGATGTGCTTGGTGCAGGCCACTAAAGGCGGAAACTATAGCAACACAGCCTAAAAAGGCCAGTGATTGAATTGCCCTCATTGTTGATTTCATTCTTGGATGGACGATTTATCAGGACTTTAAGCTCTTTTATAGGTTCCCTCGCTTTTTTGCAAAAGAAAACCATTTCAGTGTATGAATTGAAAATAATTACTACTTTGCGCCACTATAATTTTTTCTGAAGTAGTTTCCCCTGTGAAACACAACATCAGAATCTATTGACATTTTTCAAAAAAGAAAAGAAAGAAAAAAAACCCCTCAATGCACGGGATTTACATACCTACCCCAAGTCGGCGCTCGAGATGGTCAAATGACTAGCAACGCTGTCTTCCACTCGACCATCCATATCTTATTCATATATCAGGCGATTATATATCTGCCTTTATGGAAGTATCTTGGATGATGAGATGATCAAAGAAGTGCCTGATTCAGCCGGAGGGGCTGTCACGAGGGTGTCAGCATAGGCCAACCCATACGTATCGAACCCGTGGTAACATTCTCTGCCTACACTATGCACCCTTCCCTCCAGTCTCTTCACCTTGCTCAGGTCTACCGAGGTAAGCTCTAACCTCGAAGATATTTCGAGATCACACCGCGTACTGGGATCAGTACTAACCCTGTACCTGAGCGGCAATGCAGTGCTACTCTTCCCCCAATAATTCATGCAAGGGGTATAACCATCTCCAGCTGTCGGTAGGTCCAAAAGCCATTATTCGACAATACACCTGCATTAGCGCTAGCTCCCTGAGATATGCACCCCAGATTGGCTACCTTGTGTCTCAAGGGTCTTTTAATCCCATGAAGTTATGTGCTCTCGGCCAATTCAGAATGTTTTTAGCCTGCAACAAAAACTATCTTGTCAATCATGACGCTTGCATCCGCTTTGTTCATACATAGATCTGGCCGAAACATGAACAAACTTGTCATTTCAGAGGCAACTTTATTAATGCTTGCAGAGAATAGCTCTTTTCTTGATTACCTACCACATCGCGTAAAGGAAAATCCGAAGATTGATAATTCTATGAGGACTGGAATCATGAATCTCTGCAACCGTATTGCTACCTGTCTATGGGGACTTATAATCCCCGTACCGGTGCAATAGAAGGCGGATCTTACAGAAATACATAAAAGAAGGGCTCACTAAAGAAGGAGTATCATTTATTGGTGAAATAATCCATAATAGTAGACATAAACGGAACCGAATAGATAGATAGAAGAAGAAGACACTATGCACTGAAGGTAAATATACAATTTGAATTAAATACTAGCTCGTGAACTCGAAGTACGAGACTTGAGTTACTTTATACCTCTTATCTAAGATAATACGCCTTCACTCCGCTCCATCACTCTTGCAACTGAAGTATATTTAGGTTGCCAGCCTGCCAGTCAATAACGACTATTGACCAATAAATCCTATATTCGCTACACTGTGCAGGATCACGCTGTAGGAATAAGTAGCCCATTCACCCGATCGATTCAATAGCCGTCGCATTGTATTGTTATTATTTTCGGGACGCCGCATAGCTATATATCGTCTGCTTCTCAAAGTTATCACCTAGTCAATCGAGCTCTACTTACCAGTCATTCCGTAACCAATAGCTACGTATAAGACGTTCATGACGTATTTAAAGAGATCAAACCTACCTAATCGTCTTCAGTCTAAATATAGCTCGTGTTAAAGGAATCACCCCTTATTGTCTGATCCGTTCATCTCAGTGTATCTACCACTAGATAGCCACGTCAAAGAGGTCGTCAAGGCTAAGGCATACTTAGCGGCTCAGACCTAAGCTCCACTTAGCTATTCCTGAAAATAGAACAACAATACGAAGGATCGAGGGGAGCGGAGGCATGCAAACAGTCTAGGGAGGTCGGCAAGCGATTTCAGAGATAATTAAAGCGCCTCAACATAGCCGCTATGGAAGCCTCCTATCATGATAGGGAAAGGAGGGTCAATCATATTATCCAGCTCTCACAAGTACTCGTATCTTTGGCTTACGCGAATTGTAGGTCGCGGTCAAATATGCAATTGATGCGTTTTAACCAACATCACCTTAGGTCCGAAATTGATTAGACACCATCGGCCAAGGTTTTCAGTGCTGTCATTCTAGACTATGCCCTGAAGACAGATTCGCGGATCCGCTACCCACGGGCGATTATCCAAAGAGGGTCTAGGGCAACTAAAAACAAACGGCGCAATGGATCGACGATAGACCGGCCGACTAACACGTCCGTGAGGTAGAGGAATAGGTCGGCGTGGCGGACCAAAGGCAAAAATGCCTCGTGTCGAACATATTCGGTGATTCTGCGCAGAAAAGTGAGATAAGTGAGGCAAAGCTACGCACAGTGCGCTTAAGAGGTCGAATGAGGGCGAAGGACTAGTCCGTTTGCGCTGGCGACCAAGGGGCGGTGAGGCTCGGCGAGCTGGATCAATGGCGAAATGCCTCGCTCAAGTGCTGACAGTGCGTGCACAAGTAGCAATAATCAGAAAGAAGTCTTAACATTTGAACGGGCGAAATGTCGGCGAGAAACAGTCGGGCCGATGGACGCGACTTTATAGACGCGCGCAATGCGATGCCACGACTCAGCGGCACGCTAGACACAACGGGGCACGCTAAACCGGGATGGGTAATTCGCCGTCACCGCAGAGTACAGAGTAACTGACTAGTATACTATAGTTAACTATTTATCGTCTAATATAATTTGACTAAGCTACGCTCCTTAAAAGAAGCCGCAATTATTAGCTTCCATTGGCTTTCCTAGGCAATGTTGCTTTTTGAGACTATTTCGTCTGTTGCAAGTCCAGTCAGGGGTGCCGATCCGATATATAAATTTTTGCCTAATCTGAGCGACGGCACAACAGACTCCACTATGGAGTTCTCAGTAGATCGCGCTGACGACGCCCTGTCATGTTTTGATTGACTTTTGCACGGTTCCTCGTCCTTTAATTTCGCAAGCTTGACTCCGCCTCGGTTGGGCAATGGATCAATCAAGTCGCTTGGGTGTACTTTGACGTGGACATCTGGATACATGGCACCTGGCATAGATATATATTCCCCACTAGTGGAAAGTAAACAAAGCACGGTTGTAAACTAGTCCGAGCGGGAAATCTCTCACCTAGGTGATCATCGGGGTCCGCCCGGACCACCAGTCAGAACAAATAGTGCGCTCTGAGTCCCAAGCGATGCCTGGACTCGTCCGTGAGCTTCCGGCCTAACAAGAAAAAAAAAAAGGGGGATCCTTCAATCCAAACTTGAAATATTGAGCCCACAGTAGAATGAAATATAGGTCTATTGTAAAAATTTGAGCACCTTTGGAATTGAACCCACACGAAACAATTGAAATGATTCCTCATCGGGGCCGTTTTTTAAATGTTCCAGAAATAGGAAATGGTTGTCTGACTAAGGTGGATCGGACGCTCGTGCCGTGTTAGTTTCAGGCTTCATGTTCCGACCAAAGTTGAAACTGTGAGTTGACTACATAATGTATGTAGTTACTTGATAAATGTATTAGAGCGATCTGTCTAGAACTGGTCTCAGGATCCGAATATGCTAGTGGAAAAAAAATGGAACACCATTGTAACACGGTGTCCAGATCTATATCTATGTGGGAAATGCATACATCGGGGTTTAAGCGGCCCCGTATACCCGGCCAATAATGGGACTGAAGTGGGAGATATACGGGGACTGCAGAACTGTATGACCACATATACCATATACGGCCCCCCCGGGCCAAGAACGCTGTATCCGTACGGAGTACTATTATCATAACAATTAATGCAGGCTGTGCTAGTTACTTACCGTAATACAGGAGGGGCAAAAAAGACCTAAACTTGCAAAATTTGTAAAAATCTTCGATCCGGATAACCTTAAATCATTAATCTTTTACTTCTTGGTCCCTGGATCTGCCATAGAGAACCCGAAGTATAACAGACCGACTGCCGAAGATCATCACCCGTCATAGTTGCCACAATCAGAGATTTAGGTGAACCAGACAAAAGGGCTGGGAAGCCGGAACGAGGCTGGCCGTGTATGGTAAGCCGCACTTGATTACATACCGGATTTATCAGCTTCACGCCGAGTCCGCCGGAGTCAAAATACAACTCTGTTCCGATATATTGTTACTTTCTTAGACAACTTATACCGAGCAATCTTCTATGGTCAAACCGTATGTTTAAAGACAATTGTAAAATTTTGTATCCTAACAGATCACTGTTGAAAATATCAAAATTTGGAATCAGATTCACAAAATAACAAAGAAAAGATCTAACTAACTATTGGCCCGCCAAGCCTTTGCTGACCAAGCGCGGCATGTTGTCGTACCGAATTGTAATTATACTGTAATCTCGGTGTAAGCAGGGAGAACGGGCGAAACGGTGCGCGAAGTGGAAATTCCCCAAGCTGGTCCGGTTCCTCCCAAAGCATCTTCATCCTGTCTTTCTTACAAAAAGGAAAAAAAAAGATTAAACTTCAATCCATTCGCCCCCCTTTCACTATATTTTACATGGACCCTCGTGGGTGAAACTTCCCCCCCTTTTCAAGTCGATCTCGTCCATCACTCGAACCATCCCTTACCGTCGATATCGGATCCCGCTGGAAGCCTGCGCGCGTCTGTCCCTGTCCTTCACGATTCGATCTACCCCCAAATGCAATTGCTAGTGTCCACCCTGTGATCTTCCCCTTTATTCGCGACGCTAGTTCGAATCGACAAGCGTCCGCCACAGACGATATTGGACTCCGGCTCCAAGACACCGGTCGTTATCCCGTCTATCCCCAGCATCTTGTCAAGTTATATGCCCTACCTGGGCGCACCCGTGGCCTAAATGGCTTCCGTGCGCTTCCCCGGAGAGGATTATGCCGAGGCCACCAGTGACATTGGTGAGGTTCCCAGCAACGTCTCAAAACCGACACAGCGACAGCGATGGGCCACCACACGTCAAACCGGCAGTGGCGGAGTGCGGAAACGTGTTTCCATCATCGATCGTTTCCACAAGCGACATGAGATGAGAGATGAGAAGCGTAAATCTACAAACAGTACCCTTCCCAACGACAATGCATCCACCAACGGCGCCGTAAATCCCGGTGGTGATAATCGAACCATCTACTTCAACGTCCCGATCCCTGAATCCGAGCGCGATGAAGAAGGCCAGCTGAAATTCACCTACCCTCGAAACAAGATCCGGACCGCCAAGTATACCGCGTTGACCTTTGTGCCGAAAAACATCTTTCTGCAGTTCCACAATATCGCCAACATCTATTTCCTCTTCGTCATTATTCTCAACGTACGTCGACCCAATCATTACCCCATGGATGAACAAATGGAAATGGAGCGCAATATAGTGAGTGTAAAGCTGACTTGTATCTAGTTTTTCTCCATTTTCGGTGCCAACAACCCTGGTCTGAACGCTGTTCCCCTGATCGTCATTATCGTCGTGACCGCCATCAAGGACGCCATCGAGGATTCGGGCCGAACGGTATCGGATAACCAAGTCAACAACTCGCCGGTATATCGTCTGGTCGAATGGAATAACGTGAACTCGACCGAGGACAGCGTTTCGGCTTGGCGTCGATTCAAGAAGTCCTGCACCCGAGGCATGATGAAGGCTTACGTCGCCACCGTGGCCATGTTCTCGAAGAAGGCCGAGGAAGAAGATGAAGGCCAAGGCGATCAACGGCGAGAATCATTCATGACCAACCGGGCATCTATATACTCCAACCGCGACTCGCTGGCTGTTGATGTTGCCATCCCGATGACGAATGTGCAGTCGCCCCAGCCCGAGGCTCGTGAAGACTGGGGTAACCCCGAAAACAAATATCTTTCTCCCAACAGCGCTGTCAGGGACAGTATGGCAGCACCGGCGTCAGACAAGAAAACTGGAAGTGTACTGGACAACTCGAAGCAAACGCCCGGCACCGCTCGATTCTCGCGAGACTATTGGAAGAACCTGCAAGTGGGTGACTTTGTTCGATTGTACAATGAAGACCCGATCCCAGCCGATATTGTGATTCTGTCGACCTCGGATCCAGACGGAGCTTGCTATGTTGAAACTATGGGCCTGGATGGCGAGACGAATCTGAAGGTTCGCCAAGCACTTCACTGTGGTCGTCAGGTTCGACATGCCCGCGACTGTGAAAAGGCCGAGTTCACCATTGAGAGTGAGGCTCCTCACCCCAACCTCTACTCCTACAATGGTGCCATTCGGTGGGATCAAAGGGACCCGAACTTTCCAGAAGACGGTCGCAAAGAAATGGTCGAACCAATCACTATCAACAACATGCTCCTTCGAGGTTGCTCTCTGCGCAGTACTGAATGGGTTCTCGGTGTCGTCGTATTCACCGGTGGAGACAGCAAGATCATGCTCAACTCGGGCGCGACTCCCGCGAAACGTGCTCGCTTGGCTAAGGATCTCAACTGGAACGTTGTTTACAACTTCGTCATTTTGTTCTTGATGTGTCTCGTTGCAGGTATCGTCAACGGTCTTGCGTGGGGACGTAAAGACGAATCCTTGGACTACTTTGATTACGGTTCCTATGGAGGTACCCCTCCAGTGACCGGTATCGTCACTTTCTGGACGGCCGTGATTCTGTTCCAGAATTTGGTTCCTATCTCGCTATACATCTCTCTTGAAATTGTTCGGACCATCCAGGCTGTCTTCATCCACAGTGACATTTACATGTATTACGAGAAACTGGGTCTTTACTGTGTGCCCAAATCATGGAACATCTCTGACGATGTGGGGCAGGTGGAGTACATCTTCTCCGACAAGACTGGTACCTTGACACAAAATGTCATGGAGTTCAAAAAGAGTACAATCAATGGTGTATCCTACGGTGAAGCCTATACCGAGGCACAGATAGGCATGAGGCGTCGCGAGGGAGCCAACGCCGACGAGGAAGCTGCTGAGGCTCGTAAGCAGATCGCGGCTGATGGAAAGAAAATGCTTGAAGGGCTGCGCCGCATCCATGACAACCCATACCTGCGTGATGAAAACCTGACTTTCATTGCACCGAATTTTGTCGACGATATCGACGGTCAATCTGGAGAAGAACAGAAAGCGGCTGTCGAGCATTTCATGCTTGCCCTGGCTCTGTGCCATACTGTCATCACTGAGCACACCCCGGGTGACCCCCCTCAGATTGAGTTCAAGGCCCAATCGCCTGACGAGGCTGCCCTGGTCAGCACTGCCCGAGACTGTGGCTTCACGGTTCTTGGTCGTTCCGGCGATGATCTCCTTCTGAACGTCATGGGTGTGGAGCGTACATACACCGTTTTGAACACTCTTGAGTTTAACTCCTCGCGTAAGCGAATGAGTGCGATCATCCGCATGCCTGACGGCACGATTCGCCTTTTCTGCAAGGGCGCTGATAGCATCATCTATTCTCGCCTGGCGCGCGGCAAGCAGCAGGACCTTCGACGCAAGACTGCCGAGCATCTAGAGGAATACGCCAAGGAAGGTCTGCGTACTTTGTGTGTCGCTGACCGACTTTTGAGTGAAGAGGAATACCAGACTTGGAACAAGGAGCATGACATCGCCGCCGCCGCAATCGTCGACCGTGAGGACAAACTTGAGAAGGTCTCCAGCGAGATTGAGCAGGAGCTCATGCTTATTGGAGGAACTGCTATTGAGGATCGACTGCAAGACGGTGTCCCGGATACCATCCAACTCCTCGCTGATGCCGGTATCAAGCTGTGGGTTCTGACTGGTGATAAGGTGGAGACTGCCATCAACATCGGTTTCTCATGTAACCTTCTCAACAACAACATGGAGTTGATCGTTCTTAATCATGACAAACTCGAACAAGCGAACGCCGAACTTGACAAACACCTTGCCACTTTTGGTCTAACCGGTTCCGACGAGGAGCTGATCGCGGCCCGTTCAGACCACTCTCCACCCGAACCCACCCATGCTGTCATCGTTGATGGCGAAACGCTCAAGCTGATGCTAGACGACGAACTGAAGCAGAAATTCCTTCTTCTGTGCAAGCAGTGCAAGGCTGTTCTCTGTTGCCGCGTCAGTCCCGCTCAGAAAGCCGCTGTTGTCAACATGGTGCGTCACGGTCTCGATATCATGGCTCTCTCCATTGGTGACGGTGCCAACGACGTTGCTATGATCCAGGAAGCCGACGTGGGTGTCGGTATTGCTGGTGAAGAAGGTCGACAGGCTGTCATGTCCTCTGACTATGCCATTGGACAGTTCCGATTCCTCCAGCGTCTGCTTCTCGTTCATGGAAGATGGTCTTACCGTCGCCTGGGAGAGTGTACCGCCAACTTCTTCTACAAGAACCTGGTGTGGACATTTGCGCTCTTCTGGTACTGCATTTTCAACCAGTTTGACTGTTCTTACCTTTTCGATTATACCTACATCGTCCTTGTCAACCTGGCCTTCACCTCTCTTCCAGTTATCTTCATGGGTATCTTTGACCAAGATGTCGATGACAGAGTTTCTCTTGCCGTGCCTCAGCTTTACATGCGAGGTATTGAGCGCAAGGAATGGTCTCAGCTCAAGTTTTGGCTATACATGGCCGATGGCTTGTACCAGTCGGTGATCTGCTTCTTCATGCCTTACTGCCTCTACCACGCGGCAAACTTTGCCAGTGAAACTGGCCGCGACATCTCGGATCGATCACGCATGGGTATTTTGGTGGCTACCTGTGCCGTCCTTTCTAGTAATATCTACATCATGATGAACACCTACCGATGGGACTGGTTCACCTGTTTGATCAACGGCATCAGTACCCTACTGATCTTCTTCTGGACCGGCATCTACACGTCGTTCACTGCATCTGGCCAATTCTACCAGGGAGCGGCCGAGGTTTACGGTGCACTCAGTTTCTGGGTCATTTTACTCCTCACCCTTGTCATTGCCCTGCTCCCCCGTTTCGCCTACAACTCCTTCCAGAAGGTGTTCTTCCCCTTGGATGTCGACATTGTCCGCGAGCAGGTTACCATGGGAAAATTCAAGCACTTGGAGAAATTTGAAGATTATGTGCCGCCAAACGCTAGGGAGATAGTTGCCACCAGTGACGGGTCGGCGGCTTCCTCGGAACTGGCCAAGCCAATCCAGCCCACGATGAAACAGGATCCCGAAATGCTGGACGATTATCCACAAGCGGTATCAGTGAATCATGGCAATGGTCACATTCCTCGCAGCCAGAATGGAAGCAATGGCACCAACTATACGGCCAGCCTGGACCAGATGCCTCGACCCCAGTCGGTGGACTACGTCCGATCCCATGACCGGACCCGGCATTCTTTCGAACGGGTTCGACAAAGCTTCGAGGCCAGCAATGATTTCACCTCTGTCGCAATGCTGCAGCGAATGGAATCTAGCCATGCCGAGCCCGCTGAAGATCCCTTCAAAACCCCCGAAGAGCTTCCTGCACATAATAACATGTTTTGAAAGGCCCAGCGAACTTTGCATAGAATTGCTCTGACGACCCGTCCTTGATGACCACACTTTGCTTTTAGTCGGCCGCCCTGATTGCGTTTCTGATTTTTCTACTGACTTTACATCCATACTATTCATGAGCTATACGCCGTGGTGTTTTTTTCTTTACCCCCTGACTTATTTCTTTTTGTTCACATCCCATCCACAGCCTTGATATTCCCCGATAGAAAGCAGGCGTTTGGTATACTACATTCGGTTGGAGACACGGCGCATCCTTTTGCTTTCTTTTCTCTCCTCTTTGTCATGGCAGTTCCCAACTGGTGGCTGTCCTTCCTTCTCTCTGTCTGCTTTCAACTGTTTTATAGTGACACATACTTTTTGTACAAAAGCGTTTCCGTCTTGCTGCACGACGATCGTATTTAATGGTTTTCATTAATGTAATCCATTTCAGGAATTATCTCCAGGTTCTCTATGGTCTGTTTTGTCTTCCTATGGAGATTCAGAGTAGAGGAATGATGATCATCTATTTTGTTTTAAGCTCTCCATGTAGAAAGAACCTAAACATAAACATCTAGGGATTTATTCCAATCCAAATCGAGTATAAATGAGGCGCGTCGCGTCTATCCTTTTTCACCGCCCCATAGTATTGGCCAATAACATGGCCGGATTATATTGCCCGCGTCTTTACTGACGATTTTCCATCTCAACTTTCAATGTGTTAACAGCGATTGCTTTGTCGGGTCTTTGCATTTATCTGAGATACCGAACTTTGTTTTTTTTCTGCATCAGCCCGAGCATATACGATCGGCTGCCCTTATCTTCATATCTCGCTATTCCATTCCTCGGCGACCCAGCTTTCACCCTCTTCCCATTTCAATTTACACGTACCGGTCCACTCAAAAACAAAGCTACGACGTTGTCGCGACTCACTTTCGATAATAAAGAGGTCTGGCTACTGCTATTTGACAGTATGCACTGACTGTCGCGTTGACGATTGAATCCTACCCAATTAAAAGGCCATCTGATAAATCACCTTCGGTCCCGGTCTCGGTCTTAACTCTTCTGAACATCCCACTTCAAAGTCCCCTGGATCTCTGGAGGTGATGTGCTAAAATACTATCTTGGTACAAGGAAACGCGTGGCGATATTGTTGTCTAAGAACGGTGTCTCTACGCTCAAACTTTCGCCATGGAGTTTGTGGACGCGATTGGGTGAGCAATGACTGGATCTCAAATGCCCCGGCAGCAGCTTACCAGATGTGATCGAATATAGAGAGCTTAAAGCTCTACCAGAAGGCACTCACCTCCTATGCCCGCGCCAAAACGAAGACGATTACGGACGATACGATGATTTGACCCAAGTGAATGAGGATGGGAAGAAAGTGAAAGACATCGTGGCAGAGGCCAAGCTGCGGAAGGAGAAGTTCCTCTCTTCTATGCGTATACTTGCCTACAGTGCGGACGGTGTGGAGGAACTACAAACCTGGGTTCTGGGCAAGTTGGATGACTCCTTAGAGAAATGTGATCTCTGTATCAAGGAGTACTACACAGGGAAGATCTGGCTCATGGAACTGCTCAAAGAGGACTATCAAGAAGAGGATATTGAGACATTTGCTCAGCGAGTTGATCAGTGGGACATCAAGCGTATAACACGAAATTTGACGACTGCTACTACGCAACTCAAGAGTGTTCCTCCGGAAAAGATTGCGTTGGACACCTTGGACCGGGCGGCCTTACTGGCAATATTCGAGACTTTAAGTTGCGAGGCCATGCTTCGCAGTGACAGTCTTCTTCAACAGTATTTTGATGAGCCTTTCCAGCTCATCCAGACAAAACGGACACTGAAAATCTCGGACTACGTCCCTGCTGTTTCCCGCTTCTTATTTGACTCGAATCAGCTGCGTAGCTTCTGGGCTATCGCAACGTGGACCCGCTACAACCGGCCTCCAACAACATTGGAGTTTGAATGGGCCCTTCGGGATGGGATTCTCAGCGCATTGCAGGCTGCTTCCCAACAGCCTCCACAGATGCCGCTCATCCAGCGTCTATGGCGTGGAATGCAACTCATTCTGAAGAAGTTAGATAAAGAGCAGATCACGCACCAGCTCCGGGCGCTGGACATTGATCCATGTCGTCTTTCGGTTGATCACCTGGCGATCCCAACACCAGGCCTCAAATTCCTTCTTAACACTATGCAGATCTTCCTAGAAAAGGCTCCGGCCGACTTTTGGGATGCAATGCAGACCATCTCACCGCAGGCACTTATTGAACAGACATTCCATAACCCTCAGTTCAGTACCTTCTTGCGGCAGGTTCAAGAGGGAGAATCATGGGATAAATCTGTTCTAAAGGACATTTTATCATGGATCAGTCCGTTCTTGACATCGTTAAAAGGTGCTCACCAGCCGTCTGCTTGTCGAGCCCTGGCTTTGCCATTGTTGAAACGCTTCCAAGACCCCCAGTTCCCCAATCTAGCTCGGTATCATTGTTTCCACGCTGGACTGCTCAGCCTTTTACATACCTTGCGATTCTTCACGGATGATGAAGCATCTCGAGGGTCTGTTGCACGAGTGGTCTTGAAAGAAACCATGGAAGTGTTAGGAGATACCATTCATATTATTTTGAATCCTCCAACATTTGCCATTGAAGCACAACTGCAGAAGAATATCGTCTCGTTGTGTATGGATGTTGTCCGTAATACCTTGGCTCTCGAGTGTCAATCGCTTAAGAGTGACTACGAGGTCATCTTGCGACAGGGCACTCTCTCGCATGGAGTTTCTACGTATTCGGCACCTATCTGGGACGCGGTCATCAAACATCTTCACCCGAACAATCTCTCCCTTTCCCAGTCTGCTCTTCTGGGAATTCTGCCGTTGGTGGGCCTAGAGGGGTTCCCCACGCCCTCAAAGGGCGAAGGCAATCCGGAAAAGAAACACTTCAACTCGATCTATGGCCATCTCACAAAACTATCCTGCCAGATCATTGAACGACTGTCCGACTTTCCACCGGAGCATCTGAATGAGTTGTTTTCAGTACAGGACACGGCTAGCGCACTGATCTCTGCGCTGTTCGCCGCCGACCTGGACACGTACCAAGCCTCTGTTGATTTGATCAAGAACGTCAGCGGTCAATCTGCTCGACGAGATGCGATCTCGCATCTACTGGATACCTTCTTCCTACCGACCATGTACGGTCTCAGTTGGTCATTCCGCCGAATTTCCAACATGAAGACGTTTGCCCCTGCCCCTCGAATGCTCCATACAGGAACCGATATTGTAGAGATTCTGTGTAACAGCCAGACTGGCATGCTTCGAACGCGCAACCTCACTGATCGTAAAGAAATTCTGTCATTGCAAAAATTGTGGGAGTTCCTGTGGTCAGCACTGAGTACAATCTTCGATGAGACGGAGGCATGGCACCTTCGAGGCAATGACAAGTCTGTCATGCTAGAGTTCTGTCGAGACACCATTCAATTTGCGGATTTTCTCTTCGATCAGTATGGAGTGTTCTTAGGTGCCTTGGGGGGAACGGAGTCCGAGCAGAAGTCAGTATCAGAGAATTTCCTCAACTCTCCCAATCGGACCATGAATGCTATGGTCAAATGGTTGAGATTAAAGGATGAGTATCTAGCCAATACTCTAGTGGGCCTCGTAGCTAAGCTATTGAGGAGACTGGGGTCGCTGGATGTGGAAGTGACAGCAGAGGCAGCGTTGAGGTTCATTGAGGGTGTTGCAGTGAATGCTACAATCAAAACAATCCTCACCCCGCGTGACAAGGCAGAATTGGTTAGGGCTTTAGAAGCCTACCAAAAGAAGCCTGTGGTCACTGCTTCCACTGCTTCTCTCAAGAAGCAGTCCTCAATCACCTCTTTCGCCAAACCTGTCGATCCTTCACTTTCTTCCTCCCACATCCCCAGCGATGACGATTTCGACGAAATTCCTGAATCTACTTATGAACTTTCTCGATCCGTCGAATTGAACAAATATCGTCGTGCTGCTTTATCGAAGCGCCAATCTGACCCTCCCACGAAAATGGGACTCTCAGCCTTCAACAAAGCCCTGCCGATATCAAAACAGGGTGCAGCTCACCCACCTGTACGATCCACCACAAACGATGTCACCAATGTCTTGTCTTTCCGTGAGAAGCGTGAGCGTGAAAAAGAGGCAAAGAAGCGACGTGATCAAGCTGAGCTGGCACGTCTCAAGGGACATCTCCCTCATGGGGTTGCGGGTCAAACTGCCGAGCAAGGCTCAGGCTTGAAAGGTATTGGTATCATGGGTAAAGATCATGCAATTCCTCTAGATAGTATGATGGTTTCGTCCGGCTCTGACACTGAATCCTCGAGTGAAGATGAGCTTGATAAAGCGCTTTTTGGCGCCAAAGCCAAGAAACCAGAGGCTGTAGCCGCTTACGAACAGAGCAAGAAGCAGTCCCTCCAGCAGATGCCCGTGAAAAAGGTTCGACGTCACCGTTCCATGAAGGATATGCGCGCCCGTCTGGCCCCAGACCTTGGATCTCTGCATCATGCCGTGTTGTCCTGGGATTACTTTGCAACCGGCGACCAACCCCCTAATTTAGATGGAAGCGACTATGCACGGGTTACCAACACATACCGCTCTCCTAATGATTATCAAAGCACTTTTCAACCCTTGTTGATCCTCGAAGCCTGGCAAGGATTCCAACAGGCCAAGGAAGAAGGATCCACCCGCCCATTCGAGGTTAAGGTCATGTCCCGATTGATCGTCGACTCCTGGATCGAATTCAGCACCCAACCCCTGGGCCAACCCGTGAAGGATTTCAGCCTCGGCGAAGGCGACCTTATTCTGTTTTCGAGCTCGTCAAATCCCACCGGGGATCCCAATGCCGGACATCTTCTAGCGCGCGTTTGCGGCGTCAACCGCAAAAATGGAAGGCAGGAAGTTACCTATCGTACAAACCCAGGAAACGGAAACAACAAATACCTCACGTCATTCGCCACTGGATCTACTGCTTTTGCCGCCAAAATTACATCCCTAACCCCCGTGGAACGTGAATTCGGCGCCTTGAGTGCCCTACAGTACTACGATTTGTGCGAGGAGATTATTCTGGCCAAGCCGTCCCCCATCCTTACCTATGCGGAAACGAAACTCCAGTCATTCATGAACAACTATCTCGTCAACCTTGCTCAAGCCAAGGCGATCAAGTCAGCCATCGACAACGATGGCTTCACTCTCATCCAGGGACCTCCTGGTTCCGGTAAAACTAAAACCATTACTGCCCTCATCGGCAGTCTTCTTTCAACTTCCCTCGAAAAAGCCGGGGTTTCGATTGGAAGTGGCTATGCTTCTACACGAACTCCTTCCCGAAAAATTTTGGTCTGTGCACCCAGTAACGCTGCCGTGGACGAACTGGTCATGCGTTTGAAGCAAGGAGTCAAGACCATGAATGGACGTGAAGAGAAGATCTCAGTTGTTCGTCTTGGAAGAGGCGATGCGATCAACGCCAATGTACTCGATGTCACTCTGGACGAGTTGGTCGCTGCTCGATTGAACAAGGATCCTACTTCCAACAATTCTGTCGATATGAAGAAGTTGTACGAAGAGCACAAGAACACTGACACTGCATTCAAAGAAGCTCGTTCGCGTCTAGATGAGTGCAGAGCAAAGGGACTGCCCGCTCCCGATGAGCTCGAGCGCGAATTCGAGATGCTGAAAAAGAAACGGGCTCAACATAGTGCGGCGATCGACAAGGGCCGTGACCAAACTCATACCAACGCTCGTAACGCCGACCTGCACAAGAAGCGTGTCCAACAGGAGATTATCAACGAGGCCCATGTCATCTGCGCTACTCTCAGCGGTTCCGGCCACGAGATCTTCCAGTCAATGAGTATCGAGTTTGAGACCGTCATTATCGATGAGGCGGCCCAGTGTATCGAGCTAAGTGCATTAATTCCACTCAAATACGGTTGCTCCAAGTGTGTGCTTGTTGGTGACCCGAAACAACTGCCGCCCACCGTCCTTTCCAGAATGGCGTCCAAGTTCCAGTACGAGCAAAGTTTGTTCGTCCGCATGCAGAAGAACCACCCTCGCGATGTCCACCTGCTGGATACACAGTATCGTATGCATCCTGATATTAGTCGCTATCCCAGTCTTACTTTCTACGACGGCAAACTTCAGGATGGCCCCAATATGGCCAAGCTCAACAGCCGTCCTTGGCATCATAGTGACCTGCTTAGTCCCTACCGATTTTTCGATGTCCAAGGCATGCATTCAAGTGAAGCCAAGGGGCACTCGCTGGTCAATTACGCCGAGTTGCAAGTCGCTATGCAGCTGTACCAACGTCTAGTTACTGATGTCAAGGAATATGACTTTGATGGTAAGATTGGTATCATCACACCCTACAAGGGTCAGCTAAGAGAGATGAAAACCCGGTTCGCCCAGCGATATGGCGAGGACATTCTTAAGAAAGTTGACTTCAACACGACCGATGCCTTCCAGGGACGTGAAGCCGAAGTTATCATATTCTCCTGTGTTCGTGCCTCGAGCAACAAGGGCATTGGTTTCTTGGCTGATATCCGACGTATGAACGTCGGTCTTACTCGTGCCAAAACCTCCCTGTGGGTCCTGGGTAACTCCCGGTCCCTGGAGCAGGGTGAATTCTGGAATGGCCTCATCAAGGATGCACGCACTCGTAATGTCTACACCGAAGGCAACATTGCTCGTCTCCTTGAGCAGCCGCAGTTCACTGGGTACAAGGAAGTCAAAATGGAAGAAGTCGATACAGCCGAGACTGAAGAAGCACCAACTCCTGTGGAGTCTGCTGTCTCGACCCCCTCTATCTCTTGCCCATCCTCGGCATCAATTGGCCTTGATTCTCGTTCAGTCTCGGTATCAGCTTCGGGACGGGGCACCCCTCCCATTGCCCCTCCCGATGGGCCTTCTGGTGGATTCTCGGGTTTGGATAAATCAAAAATGTGTGGAGTCTGTGGCAGTGCCGATCATTTTACCCACAATTGCGATAACACTGAAGCCAAGTCTGCGGCTCGTGGAAAATGTCACCGATGTGGCCGTGTCGGCCACAGCAAGAATCATTGTACCACGGAGCGCTGCGAGGAATGCGGTGAATTCGGACACAGGATGCTCAAGTGCATGGCCCCACAATTTATCAGTAAGGAGGCAAAGCTCCGTATCAAACGCGAAGAGAACCATTTCAAGGAGCAACAGCGACAAATGACTGAGCGCCGACGCCAATCCCAACTTGGTGACCATAATCGCAAGATACCTGTTGTTCAGGCAACTACTGGCTCGTCCTTTGAGAACCCTGGAGGCAAACGAAAGCGTACCGACACTTTAGTTCCAGAAGGCCCCAAGGCATCGCGTCCCCGCACAGAGAACAACCCACCATCGAATGCTCCGAGACGTCCACGAGGAGCAGCTGCACCAGTGAATGCTCCCAAGAGTCCACGAGGGGCTGCTCCCCCTGCACCTGCTGCACCTACTGTAAGTTGCAGTGAATTGACTGTCGTTGTTTTCCTATATTGCACGATACTGACAGGTCGAAAGGATCTCATCAAACCGTCTCGAGATGGGCCCGCTTACCCGACCACAAACAAGTCAAACAAGCCGCCACCAGACGCCCCGTCGGGACCGAAGGATATGACAGTAAGTTAAACTCTGTTTGACATTGTGAATTGATCGGTCACCTAATCTATTCGATTTATTTAGAACCCCAACGGTGGTCAACCAAAGCCTCGTCCCCCAGTCATGCGCAAGAAGAAACAAGTCGATCCGTTTATACGCCCCAAGCCACGAAAGTAGTAAGATGCATCTGCCGCCATCTTACTCAACCCCGGCATTGACTTTCTTCCTCTCATGATTTCCATCTAAGACATTACCAGAGGGTTAATGTCATCTCACCTCTTCATCCTCAACTCATGTTCGGGCAGTACCTGCTCTTATTATTATCCTGTAACATGCATGACTTCCTAGACCATCGGAGATAAAATAATGAAAAGAGTTCAGTCCCCACTATGATCCATTCTATCGTAAAGATCCGTAGATCCACTATCCTAGGTTCCGCAAACTTAGGTAGACGTTGTTTGTTTGGGATACGGATGTGGATGACAGCGGAGTGGAGACCGATTGACACATCGCTTGGTGTCTTGCAGAAGTGTCTATGATCTTAGGAGGGGTAGTGACGTGTGCTTACGGATTATGGAGTACTCGGATCCATTTTCTTATTCTATTCCTGTTTCTTTCTATTTAGTGGATGGATAGTGGCGTCGCTAGAGGTATATATATATTTTTTGGCTGCTTTTCCCATGTTTTATTTTGGAGGAACTTGATGCTCAGGATATGAAATATAATGCACAAATCATGAGGCATATGTAGATCTCGGAGAATAAAGGTGTTACATATGTACCTGTGACTCCATAGATTGAATAAATTAAGGAAGGGGAAGTTAATAAACAGACATGGTAGATCATAAAACTGCAAGGGCGGTGGGGGAAAGCGATAGTTCGCATATTGCTGAGAACTTCTTTTCCCTTTTTCCCCTCAACAACCTTGACTTGAGGATCCACAATGAAAACCTCGGGAAGAAACACCGAGACTAATGTACTCCAAACCAAAAAGTGCTCTTTGCATATCTTTGCGATCGACTGTCTCTACCCGTCCCGGGGATCCTGGAGCATGATCTGCGCGGTGCGAACACTCGCCGGACAGGTCACATCCAACATCGGTTATACTTTACACTTTCAAAATTGAAAAGCGAAAGGGGCTAGTCCAAGAAAACTGGGTCAGACCCCCCTTGCGTTTACTTTGGGGAAGCCACACCCCAGAGAGCCGAAATGCATATTCAAGTGGTTACAAAGCCATGCGGTGATGGTCGCACAATAAGCAACACAGAGGAATTGTACTGTGTCTTTCCTCGATGCAGCTCCAATCAATCATCGGAAACTAGTGATTTACCCAGACGAGGAAGAAATAATTTGCAAATCCCGCTGTCTGCTGTGTCATATTGCCGTCCGATCCACTGACGCCCAGATGCACCAGATGTATATCATGGTTCCCCTTTTGAGGAATCTTTTTTCATACTAATGATTTTAGCTTCAACTGTGGCCCTTTCACAGGCTATCCGCTTTCCGAGAGCGGGCCCAAACTACTCCTGCATCTGGATCGTCGATTCTAGGATAGGACACCCCCTCTTCCCAAGGAGAAGACAGCTCAACTCTAAAGAGGGCGTGCTTTAAAACCCTCGGTTCCTCCCACCCGGCTGCCTCGTATAAGCTAGTCTTTCTCTATTGCGCTTGTTTCGCTCTTATTGATTCCAAACGCCACTCTTCCAATCGTACATACTGGTGTGGCTTTGTACATAGTACCTATCATTTTCTACCTCCACTCACTGTTGCCTATATATCTCGCCCCAGCCCCCATCACTTCTCCTATTCTGCTTATATTGGTGAGTTCGTCTCTCTGTTTCGTTCTAGAGTGTCTTCTGACTGGTACAGCGTTCCTGTCATACCGGCTCCTATCCACACCCCTTATGAGACCCGTGACCAGTCGGATTTCGAAGCTGGCCAATTGATGCCTTTATGCATCATTGGGAAATAGCATATGAAAGTGCCGTTGCACCGAGTCCTATAGTTCCGACTTGTCGGCCCGATCGCCCCTCCAAGCGCAGGCATTCAAGCATGCCATCCACAGTCAACAGCTCTCCAGACTCGACCCGAGCCCGCCGGGAGAGCGGCCCACGACCTCAAGCTCGCTCAGCAGGAGGGGCTGAGAGAGCCCCGCGCAACGAAAGCCTTTCAGATCTAGTGCGCTTCTTTCAAACACAGAACATGCCGGCCCAGGCCATACCACCAACCGACTCTCCAGATTCGCCAACTGCGCTACCTGTCGTGCTATCCCCAGAGCCTAAGGAGCCGGTGATTGAATTGACCAAAGAGGAGCTCAAACCATTTCGCCGGCGTCTGCTACATTTTTCTCGCCAGAAAAAAGAATCAACACCAAAGTCCAAAGCCGATGAGAATCAACGGCAACTCGAGGCACTGCAACGAGAGGGTTATCTCATGTCCTCCAAACCAAAAAGTACTCTTGATCGGCCCAAAAACAGCTTAGATCGATCGAAGACTAGCCTGATCAGTCTGGACCGACCAAAGAGCAGTTTGGAGCGGACTTTCTCTCGATCAAAAAAGCAGGACGTTGAAGCTATTGGCCGGCCATGGCTGACCAGGACCGATAGCAATACCGAATCAATCGATCCAAAACGTCGCTTGGCCTCTTTGGACTTGGATGACTTTGGCTCCATGCTCGATGGCACTATTTCCTTATCGGAATTTGAGGATACATCACCGCCACCCTATCAACAAGCACATGCGCACAGTGATCAGGTCTCTGATGATCAGATCTCTGGTTCTCAACAAATATCGCCGCTTCCGCTACCAAGAGCCTCCTCAGAAGCTCGTTCAAGAAGCATTGATCAACCAGTTTCATCATCAGCTTCCATGTCTGAGATCCGAGTGAGTGAATCTAGAGATCGCGATCCACCTTGGCCACCGAGCTCAATCAATATGAGCTCAGGTGCGGATCGAAACCCTCCGCCAGCATCGCAGTCAATCAGCAACCAAACTGCGAAGGTTCAAGTGGACCCAGATCAGTTGAAGAGTGAACCAAAGCAAGACAAAGTAGAGCAACCCCAAGCACCAGACCACCTGCCTCCTAACCCACCCGGAATCCCCTCGCCGCCCTCGTTGAAGCTTTTCCCCGATGTCGCTCCTCCACGTCTCTCCAGTATAAATGCATTGAGACTGTCGTCGGCTCCTCGATACCAGACCACTACAAAGACGGCTCCGCCGCCTCCTGGTACCCAATCTAAGGCCGCTGGGACAGAAGCGGAAAAGCCGCGGCAATCAACAGAAAGCTATCGATCAAAAACGGCAGCGGTCCCAGAAGAGCCAGTCTGTTCAGGCGCTCTTCCTTCTGTGGTCTCCAAAAACCCTCCTGCTGCTACTCCTAAGCCTCGAGCTGTCTCTGCGCACATTCAGACGGGACAGAGAAAGTCGCGTCCGTCTTCACTGGCCATGGGAACCCTTCAGGCATTCCCTCTTCCCGCACCGACGCGGCCTCTGCCATCAATTCCCAAGTCCAATACACTTGCTCCTCCTGTGGACCCAAGAACTCCCATGCGGACTGTTCGATCGGGATCCAAGCTTTCCGAGATGCAATACTCACAGCCATCTCCCATTGCCGAGGAGCCCCGCGAGCTGGGAACTCGGGCAGCCTCTACTCTTGGTCACAGCGAGATACGGGATGATGTCAAAGCACCTGAAACAACTTCCGAGCATCCGGAACATTACACCCCAAGACGGCGCTCCTCAAGTGTCCATGTCTACGTGCCACGTATGCATGAACTTGCCGAGAGCTCTTCAGATGGCAGTGACGGGCAACCTTCCAATGATCAGCCTTTGGCCGATTCTCCTGTCCTGGGACAATCATTACCTAAGAAACCTCAAGGAAAGCACGCTGCACCTAAGGGTCTTCAGATCAATTCTTGTGTCGATCAAAGTGATCTTCCTTTCGGCCTTCCCTCGCCTCCCCCCTCTGCAGCTCTCCCATTGGATCCGCCTGAACAGCGGTCTGAACGGACAGCTCACCGCAACTACACTGCGCCCGTTGATCCTGGTCTCTTGACCTCAAGAAGCATGGAAATGGCCATGAGTGTACCTCGCAGTCAACAGGGATCGCTTCTCTCACGCAGCAATAGCTCTCGAAGCAGCCTCCGCCACGAGAGCATCCCTGAATCACACGAACATGCCCGCCAAGCCGAATCCCCACTGCCGTCTTCCGATGACGAAGGCTTCGGTCCTCGTGCCGGCAAGCAACCGTCATATCGCGTCGCCGAGAAGCACCAACCGCGTGCTCACTCGATGAGACGTGGCTATGAGACCCTCGACGCTCGATCTACCCACAGCCGGCCACGTTACCCACACCAAATGAGACCCTTGACACCACAGGGCCATAGCCATAGTTATGACCCTTCCTTGTCACCCCAATCACAGTATTCACAGGCCACCTCTCGCTCGCGCCACTCACAATCACAAAGCATTCACCGCGCCCCGGCCCCGCCCCACGATCCTTACCTGGAGGACCGGATCGCCAATCTCGAGCGCCAAAACCAGGTCCTTCAGGCAGCTCTCATGGCAGCCCTCAATGCCGGAGTGAAGCCGAACATGGACTTGCATGAGTCTGCCATTCCTCCTAGTTTCCCCGCTGCAGGCCATGGGGACTCTTACCAAGGAAGACGGTTCACATCTCGTCCTGATAGCTGGATGAGTTCTTCTAGAAGCAGTGACATCAGCGGGTTTGAGACCCCTGGGTCTGTCCGTGATGCCCGGGTTAATGCCCGTCAGCTGGATAATATGCTTGAGGACATTGAGTCTGGCTGGATATCTGACAAGTCCAGTCTCAGTGGAGCTCGCTCCATGGTTCGACACCGATGATGATCTTGATCCTTAGAAACCCTTTGTAATTTCTGCCCGAAGTTTGTTTCTACTTTCGCGTCCTTTCTTGATGACTCTATGATCCCTTTATTGAGCTGTGACGATCCATTTTTCTCCGGATATACATTTCATCCCTGTTTGGTTGTACTTACTTCGACGATACCAATTTTTCTCTTCTCTGCTTCATACCCAGCCAATATTGAACTTGGAAATTTATTCAATTTTTTATTTATTTATTTGAACTTCTAACTATTCGTACTGGAACTAAATATTGCTGTAGGGCAATTTCGGCCATGTGATGCGCTTAGTCATATCTGTTTTGGTCTTGCTCGGAGCTTCCTGGATAGGATAACATGTTTTGAGCTGAGGTTATTCCACCGCAAAGATTTGAAAACATTGATCTTTTTGGCTGGCTGCAGATGACAAGTCAAATCTGAGATCCGAGCCATGAGATTTGCCGCACTGTCTTGACCACCACCAACATTCCAACCTCCTTTTACATCCTTCCCCGCAGACTTCAGCCAGCAATGGCCAACCCACCAGTAAGTTCTCTATGCTTTTGAAAGTCGAGAAAATCTTGTACTAAAAAAAACAGCGCACACAGCAGGTGCCGCAGCATGTCACCGCGCTCCTCTCCCACCTCACCTCCCGCCCAGGAGTGCAATCTACGCTGATCCTCTCCCGCAAAGACGGCTCCATCATCCAGCGAACAGGCCAGCTCGCCCCTCAAGAATCCAGCCAACCGCGTCCTACACCCATCGCACCCAGCGAACAAACACTCTCCCCCTCCGACTCAGCACCCGCCCCACCTGCTCCCTCAGCTCCATCACACCAAATCTCGCAGGCGGAGGCACTAGCCGCTCACATCTTCGCCTTTGTCACAAGCGCATCCGCACTAGAAGCTTCACTCTCCAGACCTATCACCCAGCAATCGAACGAGATCCCTCCTACCTCTGTGGGATTGGATGGATACGATACCTACTCAAATGGCACCCACAATCCGCAGGAGGACCGAGATGGCGAGAGTACTGACCGGGAGGACGAAGAGGTGAAGCTGCTGCGCATGCGAACCCGGAAACATGAGATTGTCGTGGTGCCGGATCGAAAGTACCTGCTTTGTGTTGTGCACGATGCTTCGCATGCGAACGGAGGACCTAGTGCACGGGGTCCTCGTTCTTCTCGGTAATGAACATTTTCGATCTTTGGTGCTGGTTGCAGTTTGTTGGAGGCTTTTCTTTTCTTCTTTTCTTGTACATGAGCCTTTGCTTTGCATTTCGTATATACCCGATCGAAGGAAGATTTCTTTGCGTATGCATTTCTGTCCAAGTTTGGAGTTGTTTGACTGCTATATCGTATCTTCTGATAAGGCAGTACTTGTAACTTCTGTTGCGAAGGAGCCGACTGAGAGCCGGAGTAAATCCGTTCAGTTATCAAATCAGATCCACCACTACCCCTCTCCTGAGCGAGATCCGTGTCCTCAATTCTGCCACATTTCAATTTCAAATTCATTTGCAAGAGCTATAATCGTGTACATATATTCAACACATCATGGCTGGAATTTTTGATGTCGAAACTGCGCGCAGGAGCTTCCCGGCTCTGCAGCAAAAGCAGATCTATATGGATAATGCTGGTTAGTGGACCCGACGGTTCTTGTCATATGATGCGCATCTAATATATCTCAAGGAGGAAGCCAAGTGCTTGCAACAGTCGCAGATTCGTAAGTTAATTGAACCGGTTGAGTACGATGGAACTAACGCTCTATAGCATAAGATCTTACTTGCTGAACTCGAATGTTCAGCTCGGAGCTACATACCCGGTCTCTCGAGAGTCCACCAGTGGATACACGAAGGGACAAAAGGCCGCAGCAAGTTTCATCAATGCCCAGCCAGAAGAGGTAACATCCACCAACCAGAACTGTCAATTCGGGGACTACATCTAACACCTTATAGATCAGCATCGGGGTGTCAACCACTCAGCTTCTTCACAATCTTTCAACTGCCCTGCAGTTCCAGACAGGCGACGAGCTGGTCCTATCAAAGCTCAACCATGAAGCCAACACGGCCCCGTGGGTGAGAGTTGCAGATCGTCTTGGTCTAACCGTGAAGTGGTGGGCTTCGAATGACCCCAAGAATCCTACTTGCGATGTCAACGACTTGAAGACCCTACTTTCCGAGAAGACCAGACTGGTCGCCTGTCCACATGTGTCCAACATCACTGGAACTATCAGCCCAATTCGGGAAATTGCCGATGCCGTTCATGTACACCCTCGAGTAAGTCAGACCTATAAGTCTTCCTGCAATACGCTAATCCACACAGGCACTGTTATGCGTAGACGGGGTAGCTCTCGCACCGCACCGACAAGTCGACGTCCAAGCACTCGGCGTCGACTTCTACGTAAGTAAATTACCTCCGTCCACCAAAACCCACTAAAAGTTGAAACCCAGGCCTTCTCCTGGTACAAGATATACGGTCCCCACTTAGCCCAACTGTACGCCTGCAACAAAATCCAGCCCCAAATCACAACCCTGGGCCACTTCTTCAAACCAACAACCACCCTAGACGACAAATTAAACCTCGCTTCAGCAAACTACGAACTAACCCAAAGCATCCCACACGTAGTAGCATACTTCGGTTCCGACCCTAGCAAAACATGGGCCGCAATGTCCTTGCACGAGGAGAAACTACAGCGCATCCTACTCGACTATCTAAAATCGGAAGAGCGGATCACGGTTATCGGAGAAAGCCGTGCAGACCAGGCACTCCGCGTACCGGTGATAAGCTTTGTGGTACGTGGAGTTGGAAGTCAGTCTGTGGTTGAGCAGGTGGAGGGAGTATCAAAGTATGGGTTCCGGAGTGGACACATGTACAGCCATCGGTTGTTGAAGGAGGTGTGTGGATTGGAGGATGTGGATGATGGGGTCGTGCGAGTTAGTTTGCTGCATTATAATACAGGTAAGTTCAGGTATTTAGTACTCAGTAGTCAGTACGGTAGAACCTCAGCTGACTAGGCAACAGAGGCGGAGGTGGAAGGTTTGGTTTCCATTTTGCGAGAAGTGCTTGCCTAAGGTTTGATGTTGGAGGTAACCGTGGTTAAGTATGAGTCAAGCTAGGTCACCTGGTGATATGTGATATGCTATCTGGATAGCCGGGAACTACAACTTTTACCCAAGATATCATTATCTACTGTGCCGCATGTAGACCATTTACTTAACACATTTACAGACTATCATATAGAAAACTCCGTTCTCATGAATATTCCAGTTCGTTCCGACGTCAAGATATTCTATTTCTTACGGGGTACGATATACGTAAAGTGGATCCTTGACTATACTAAATAGGGCCAAGGAATAAGCGCCCGGTATAGCCACCGAGGCTTCCGCCATGATGGCAGTGTATGACCTGCAGGAATTTCCTTGAGGTTAAGTCAGGTGTCATGGAAGTACAGTACATTGTATTGGTGACAATGTACGGAGTAATCATCAGGCATAAATAATTTTAACTTGGGCTTCCTAAACTGCATGAATCCCAAAGAGCCAGTGCCGATCGGAGATGGCGCCAATGACAGCGAGGCTAATCGGGAGGAAAGTGGGGTTTTGACCTAAGGATTTGACATGATTTAATTGGTTGGGGTGTCGACCGGGTGTGAACAGCGTGGCAAAGGTATGAGTCAAGCCGAATACCGGATGCAGTTATGGATAGACTTACTCCGTCCTACTGATAATAGCACTCCGTAATGATAGATAGAATATTATAGAATGGATATGTGGCGATATAACCTAAAAACCTTACACCTAACATATGTATCGTATAAAACTAAGTATAGCCTATGCAAAGTGACTCATGCGCCTCTTCCCTTTCACACGCCACCCGTACCTTCTCGCCACATCTTAGTCACTCTACCATTTTCTCTCTTTTCCCCCCTTTAGGAGTCATTGATGTTCTGTGAGAGCCTAAAATCTCTTCTCTCCCAACCCCTTCTGTTCTGACTCTTTTCTTTTCCCTTTTAACCCGCCACTTGAACATCCCCACCTCTCCACTCTGACTCCCCCCGACGCTTCCCCCGACACTCCCTTTCCCCCCCCGTACCTGACCTAAACTTGAACTTCTCACCCGCCTGACTCCTTTCTCCGCCCCCGCCACTTGTTACTGCCTATACTGCCTAGTCGCCACGACTGCCTTGACAAGTACTATCAGTGCCTGTTCATGGTCTAGTTGGGTGTCCTATTTTTTTCTTTCCTGCTTGTTTCGTTCAAAATGTATACTGCCTCCTTCGTCCCGATCGACCGTGTTGCTGCTATCGATATCCTCACTGTTTCCATCTCCGTTTAGATTTCAAGTTCAGAAACTTATAATCTTGGGGTATATCGTTTAGCCTCAACACTGGTTAGATCGTGACTATTTCCTTGTCATATTTTTGCCACTTTTTACTTACTGTGACTCCCACTCTGACTCCAACGTTTGTTGGATTATAATCTCTTTACTTGTCCAACCCTGGCACTACTACACATCTAGGCTTTGCCGTCGCCTTTCTTTTCAAAAGACGGCTTTTGTCTCCTCGGCCTTCGTTCCCGGTTCCCTGCTTAACGGTCTCTTGAACAAATCGGATCATCCTTGTTCCCTCCGGTCGCGCTGAAATCTAGACTGTTCCGCAGTCTCCATGAATCCCGCATCGGATATGTCGGGGATGAACGTCTTGGGTTTGCTATCAAACCCCAGCTCAAAAGCGTCTCACGCTCACCCTTATGCCTCTTCGATCTCCTCCTCCGCCTCCTCCTCTTCCTCATCCGTCTTCTCGCTCGATGCACAGAGTTCTATCTCCTCTACCGCCACAAACCCGGTCGATGTGATCTGGGAAAATGATGAGACTTCGGGGAGAACCTCGGGAGGTTCTCGTGTCTTTGGTAAGGTAGTACCTTCCAAAGATGCCGCTGTGCCGCCTGAGTTGCGCATGCACCCTCGGCGCACTAACAGTGCCGCGACCTCTGGTCCCGGTGCTCGTCCACCACCCTGTCTGCTCCGCCAGTCCGAGCGAAAAGTGAATTTTGTCGATAACCTCGTCGGTGAGTCATAAACTATACGTCCTATTTTTTTTTGGGACCTCTCGGCTAAGACCAAACCCCAAAAGATACGGCGTCCCAGATTGTCGAGAACATCTGGCCGTTGTCGGCCGCAGCGTCCCGTAGTGATGCTGCGACTGGATCCAAGGGAGTTCTTCCCCTGCGGACGTTTATTCAAGAAACGCTTCGTCGCTCGCGTACTAGCTACAGTACTTTGCAGGTGGCACTCTACTATCTTATCAAGATCAAGCCGCATGTGCCTGCCCACGACTTCACTAAGGAACAGCCCCGTGACCAGTCGATGATGCGGGCCATGCAGTGTGGTCGTCGTATGTTTTTAGCGGCGCTGATTTTGGCTTCGAAGTATCTGCAAGACCGCAACTACTCCGCCCGGGCCTGGAGCAAGATCTCCGGCCTGAATACCCTGGAAATTAATCAGAATGAGTTGATGTTTCTGCAGGCGGTTGGTTGGCGTTTGCATATCTCTGAGGCTATGTTCCAGCGCTGGACTGACCTCGTTCTCAAGCTGACTCCCGGTGCCGGTGGTCCTCCTGCAAGTGAGGGCCAGTGCTGGCGTACCGTCCTCCCCCGGTTAACCCCCGAGTTGGAGACGATCGAACCGGAGCAGCCTATGACCCCGGTCTCGGCCATGGGCGGCATGGATTTGAGCGCCTTGTCAGAATCCCCGTCCCCGCGCAGTGCCGGTAACGAGTACTTCCGTACGCCTCCACGCGAACAGATGCCTTGTCGCAATTTGCCCCGGACTCTAGAGCCGACTTTGCGAATGGACTATACGATGCCAACCCTGCCGCGTCCTACCATGCTCCCGACTCCCCAGATGACCCCTCAGTCGCATGTGGCCCACACTCCTGCCGCGAGTATGGCTGCATGCCCCCGTCGCTCCTCTATCGGTACGGCGATGTCTCAGGCACAGAACCTGAGTTTGGCGCGCTCGACTCTTGATCAGCGCCCGCCTCTCTCGTTCTACCCTCGGACTAACTCGTACGATGGATACTCAGTTCGGCGGTCCTCTCTGGCTCGGTCAACCTCCTCTGCTTCGTCTCCGGACTCGATGGTGTCGGATGTGTCGACCCTGTCGTCCCGTTCTTCGCGGTCCTCGTCCGTATCTTCGAATGCGTCGGGAGCAGGAGTGTGTGCTCCTCCGGCTCGGTTAGCTGTCAAGGCTACTATGCGGTGTACTAACAAGTCCCTAAAGGAGAGCCGTCAGACCCTTGCTATTGCTTCTCCTATCGACGAGAGTTCCCTAGTGAATATCTACAGCTCTCCCGATTCTTACTCGGGTGCTACTAGCTCTGCCCCGGATCTTTCCAGCTACTCACTGGACTCCAGTCTGAGCGAAGCCGCTCAAAGCCTATGCGAACTGTCCAGCGCTACACCCGAACGGCGCCAGTGCCGCAAACGCGGTCGTACCGGATCAGACGACATGCTTCTTCAGAACCATGTTCGGCATCTGATCGACGCAGGCGCATCGGGTCACTCCTCGATTCTGCCCGATGGACACCTAGCCAGTTCATTCCTGGTCGGAGATGGTCTCTCTGGACCAGCTGGCATCAAACGGGCCTGCTGCGGCAGTGAAGCGCGCAAAGTCGCCTTGAACCCCAGCCTACGCGCGGACTTCCTGAACTGAACGACTGGTCTAGAAAAAGCCCTGTCTTTTCTTTTTTTTGAAATGTTTCTTGAATATCCCCTCCAAGGCGACCGATCCCGGGCTGTACATACCCCTTCCCACCCGCTCCTCCGGGCCCTCGGTCGTCCTCTGTGAGAAATAGTGTTTTTTGTACGGACGTGGGGTTTGTTCCTCGTCATGTCTTGTTTTTGTTGCGCATGGAGCATGGTGGGCATGGGACGGTCTTCTTTATTTATCTATTTACATTAACTCCTGTGTTTCTGGGGAGGAGTCGAGGCCGTGATCTGTACTACGTCTTCCTTCCCTGGCACTGTGATGGCGCCATGGAACTTTGGGAGAGTTGGGGCGTCCGGCTTGGAAAGTATCGCATCTACGGATAGCCAATCGTACAGTTCTTGATGAGATTTCTTCCTTTTCCCGTATTGCATAGACTTGGACCGGCTCCGATGTTTGCCGAAAACTCGGAATCGTACGATGAATCGGCTGATCCCTTTAGATTTGCTTCCTAGGGAAGTATCAAAATCTGAACCATAATAATGCAGTGGATTTGTTCTATCCAATTTCTAAGGTTCTTGAATAATTCTTGGAAACCCCCGTGAACGTTGTGGGACTGAAGGCGATCAGATAAGATCAGGCGACACTTTGACTCCGCTCGAGCCGTCTTCTCCGCATTCCTCCCCTCTTTCACTTTGTCTCAATATTCAACACTTAACCACCAAATTCCCCTTTGCCATCGATCAACATAATTGAACATGATATCTCCCATTATCGGGCTTCTAGCCCTATTCTCCCTCACCAACGCCTCAGTCATCCCCAACCAAGCCATCCTCCACCCCTCCGACCCAGTAACCCTCTCAAGACCATCCTGGTTCACATCAACCCTCCTAGCTCGTCGCCTCCTCGCCAAATCCCCCTCCGGCGTAATCTCCACCATCTTCCCCACAGAATCCTCCTCTTCCTCCACTCCCAACTCAGTGGCAGGCCTCCCAATAGGCCTCCGCGAATACATCTCAGACTGCGACGCCGCACTCCCTAAGAACCTCAACCCCACCAACAAAGAAGAAGGAAACCCCACCATCCTCGCTCTCCGCGTCGCAACATCATTCAAGAACATAGGCTCGAACTCAAACTTCTCTCTAGAAATAGACTGGTGGGATCATCTCGACCAGGCCGGTCCCGTCTATCCTGGTTTACCGCTTAGTTCTGCTGCTTTACCGAGAGTTACGCTATTCGGGTACCTGGATCCTTTACATTCTGGATCTGCATCTGGATCTGAGGAAGGGGAAGGAGAGGCTCTGGGGGATTTAGAAGAATGTTTCTTATCGTCGCATCCTGATGCGAAGGTTTGGTTACCTGGGAAGGCGGGATCCCCGCATTCAAGTTTCTGGGCGAGGATGGTTGTTACGCATGTGTATTGGATCGGAGGGTTTGGGGATGTTCAGCAGATTGGATGGATTGATATTAATGAGTGGAAGGGGGTTGGGAGGTATAGGAGTGAAGTTGGGGATGGGAGGGGGTGGGAGGATGTGAGACTTCCTGGAGAAGAAGAGTGAGAGTGAGAGTGAGACGGGTTATAGGATAAGGAATCAGCTGCCAAACCCTTTTGCTTGACTAGCATTGACCGCCTTTGTCTTTTTTTGTACTGTATTGCACTCAGAAATATCAGTTATTTACTACTTACCTCCTACTCTTACCAGTGTCCGACCATTTATACTCTCCTAAGCTCTGACTACCTATACCGCGCCCTCATGGACTTCAAGCATCAATTTGAGAATGTGAATTTGATGGAAACGGGGGGTATATCCTACTTTTACAAGGTCGACCTAGGTATTGTGGTCAAAGTCGCATAAGCTATCGAACCCAAGAGACAGCAGTTTTGTAAAGAGCTTGACATCTTAAGACACACTCTGTGAGCATAAACCCTGCCCCTTCATTGTACAATGTTTCTAACATACGGCCAACATAGGGTGGTTATCAAAGTAGACATATTGGTACCACTACGCCTACGGCTAGAATGGAATGGATAAGCAGTCTTGCCCAAGCAATCGCTTTCGTTGAATCACTCAATCTCACCTATGGCGACCTGCGACCGGATCATATTCTCCTCGATGGCGATACACTCAAGGTAAGCGATGTTGACTATGCTGCCAACTTCGGACCACCGTTCCATACTTGCCTAGAGCCGTGGGGAAGGGTGCTAAGCCAGAATGATCCGAAATACGATATGGCCCGTCCCGAACCCGGGCTCCTAGGACCTCGAACCGAACAGTTTGCCCTTGGCTCTATTTAATATTACATCAACTACGGCATGGAGCCATATAGACCGTTGCCTTACTGATGATATTGGGGAGCGTGGTCTGAAACCCGGAGATCTATTACAGAGTATACATTTACCAATTCTGGGTAATTCAATAATAGTCGAATTGATTCAAAAGTGCTGGCATAATCAATTTGCTACTCTGGCATATCTTGATGTCGATACGAAGGAATTGCTTCTCAGCAGTAACAACGATAGAGACACATACAATAATGCTGTTAGAGTGAGAATAATAGAAGATATTGCGTCAAAGAAAGTCATGTGTCAAAAATTGGAGACAAATGGACCTTCGCACTTTCTCTCGAGTGGCCCTTTGGGAAATTAGTGAGAAAATTGGTTGTTTGAGTGAGGAAACTTGTATAACGGGATATTTTAGCCAGTGGTTGACGGAGAGCTCCGATATCTATCAGGTAGGACCCCTTTTTCTTCTTCAAGTACGGTAATTGTGGCAGCGAATAGTTTGATTGTACTTGCGTCAATACGAGGGATTATGAAGATCCATTGGTTGTTATTCGTTGATCTTATCATTCTTATCATTCTTATCACGGCGTCATTGAATGAGATTAAGATTGAGATAATGTATCTGCGGGGAAATTATCTACTATTAGTTGTTAAATATTCCGTGATTCCGAGCTCAGTTCTGTATGCCTTCATCTCTCATCCCTTCCAAGCTGGACTCGATCTGAGTGGATCCCGACTCCACCTTCATAAAGATGCGCCTCTCCCGGCCTCGACTTCGCGTTTCACAACCCGAGTCAGCTTTTGCTTCAGGCAATGCAAGATGGACGAACCGTGATCTTGACCCTATCCCCTTGCTAGGACGCCAATGGGGTGTCGCCAGCATAATAGGTACGCCAATGCGAATCCAATCCATCACAAACAGTTACTTAGTACTAACCCTGTCTAGCTTACTGGATATCCGATGCCTTCAACGCCGCAACCTGGGAATTCGCAAGCAGCATAATAGCAGTCGGACTAACCTACAAAGAAGCCCTCGCAATCATCGCAATCTCCTTCTTCATCATCTCCTTCGTCATCTCAGGCAATGGCACAGTCGGCGCAATATACCACATGCCCTTCCCAGTAATCGCCCGCGCATCCTGGGGTTTCTGGGGCTCCTACATCCCTATAATATCCCGAGTCATTCTCGCCTGCTTCTGGTTCGCGATCCAAAACATCAACGGCGGAAATGCTGTCCGCGTCATGCTAGGCGCTATCTGGCCCAGTTACTTGAATTTGAAGAACGAGATACCCGAAGATCAAGGTATCACTACGAATGGGATGGTGGCTTATTTGATCTTCTTTATCATTCAATTTCCCTTCTTATGCATGCATCCTAATAAGTTACGGTGGCTTTTTACCGTCAAGTCGATTCTCGTCCCAATTGCTTGGATTGCTATTCTGATCTGGGCCTTTGTGGCCGAGAAGGGGGGTGGGAGTGTTTTTAAAGACCAACATGCCACTGTTAAAGGAAGTAAGTATAGCTGGATGTTTCTGGCCAATATGACTTCTGTCTTCGGGAATTATGCTACTCTGAGTGTGAATCAGGTGAGTCTCGTACTTGCCCAGTCTATCAGACGTACAGTATCTAACACCATGACAGTCTGATTTTTCTCGCTACTCCCGTGTCAGCCCCCGCTGGCAACTCCTTTACATCCCAATGCTTCCTATCATCTTCACCTTCATCGGCTTCATCGGTATAGCAGCCTCCTCCGCCGGCCAAGCACACTATAATCTCTCCTCAATCCCCTGGGATCCAACAGTCCTAATAAGCTACTGGCCCAACCGATCCTGTCGCTTCTTCGCCGCATTTTCATTCGCCCTCGCCTCCCTAGGTGTAAACATCTCTGCAAACTCGCTCTCCGCTGCAAACGACTTTACCGCACTAGCACCCCAATTCATAAATATCCGCCGTGGCCAGATCCTCTGCGCCATGCTTTCCTGGGCACTGGTCCCGTGGAAGATCCTCGAATCAGCGGACAATTTCTTGAATTTCATGTCTGCGTATGCTATTTTCCTCGGTCCTATTGCGGCGATTATGCTACTTGATTATTGGGTTGTTAGACGGCAGATGTATGATAGCCTTGCGCTTTATCAGCCGTGGAATCGGACATATCGGTATGAGGTTCTGTTTGCGGGCAAGGAGATCTGGGGGTTCAATTGGAGGGCTATTGTTTCGTTTTTGGTTGGTGTTGCGCCGAATTTGCCTGGTTTGATTAATGCGGTTAATTCTTCGATTGATGTTGGGGTTGGAATTCATCCTTATCAGTGTGGATGGTTGTTGGGTTTCTGTGCGACGGGTGGTGTTTATGTCGGGTTATCTTGGTGGTTTCCTGCTACGGAAGCGAGTATTGAGAGGGCTGTTCTTCCTGATGAGATTTACGAGGAGGCTGCTGTTGTTATGGGTGTGGAGGCCCAGGATACCAGTGAAGATATGCGTATGAAAGATGGCAAAGGGGGATTTGAGTCTGAGAAGGCTGTTTGATAGCTCTGACTTGTTTCAGTAGCTTATATACTGCTAATCTATTTACTGGAGACCAGTCTGGTATCTGTTGTGCGCGGGTGCGTCCCAATGCTAAATGGTTCTCTTTCGCCATCTTTGGGTAAGAGATGCCATGCGCAGGTAAGCTGGCTTGCCTGGGACTGTATCCTATGGATAGGCACTTGAAAACGGTAGAGCCTCTACCGTGTATTTTGGTTCTCATGAGTATAGCCGGGACGCAAGTGTTAGAACACAATGCTCACGGCCCAGGTCCATAAGACAGAGCTCCCTTCAGCACCTTAGTCACCCCAGAAGAAGCTCTCCCCAACTCTCCACCCTCTTCCCTCGCATTCTTCAGCCCACGCTCAATGGCAGGCAAAAACCGAGTGGCAAAGACCCTAAACCGATCCTCCCTCGTCTCATACATCTCCCCCTCCGCATCCCGCGGCTGACCAAAAAGATTCAAATAAGCATACGGCGCCGAAGCATCCGTAATCATATGATGAGCCGTCTGACACAATGGAAAAGGCCAAGCAGAATCAACATCAATCTGCTGTTCACCAACAGCATTAGGCTCCCCAACACCCGCCTCCAAAAATCCCGCCAACGCTCCTAGAACCTTAATCATAGGTCGTCCCTGACTACCCGATTTGCCAAATGAAGCCCGATTCGACGACCACCGCGCTGATTCCTCGGTATGCCATCCCAGCACTGACAGGAAGCAATTTAGCGTCTTGATCCAGCCTCCTGCGCAGGATACGACTTGTTCGCCTGCGGACTCGACGATCCAGGATAAGACCTCGACGGCTGAGACGCGGATGTCGGCTGCTAGATGAGTCATTCCTGCGCGGACGTAGGGGAGAAGTTGGACGACATGGTCCTCTACGTCGGAGGTGGGGAGTGTGCGCAGGAGTTTCAGGAGTTGTGTGCGGACATTGTTGCTACCGTCTAGGAGGAGGGGGAGGAGAGATGGGAGCATGACGCTGACTGGTTGTGGGAGAGCAGAATTGACGGGTCTGGAGGTGATGGACGAGGTCAAGTGGGCGAGAGAGTCGCGACGTTGAGTGTCGGATTTGGATGTGAGGAGGGAGAGGTGGTGGGAGAATTGTGCATTGGAGGTGGGAGCTGTGAGTTGAAGGGATTGTTGTGTGAGGACAATTGCTGGGTATATGTTAGTTCTTGTTCTTGTTCTTGTTCTTCAGGATTGTAACTGTACCTTTTGATTTGAAGCTGGTATCGGTGAAGTTATCCGGTTTGGGTCTGGCCTTGCCAACCTTGAGTTTAGGTTTCTGCGAAGTGTCAGTGAGTTAATTTAGTGCAAGATGAATTAGCATCTTACCTGGAAGTCCTGTTGCCTCTCCTTCTTTCTCTTAGCGCTGGCACCCATGATTGCGGTGTTTGATAATTTGACTCCAAAGTTTCCGCATTTTTTTTTAGTATGGGGAGACCCACGTGATACCGATAACGGCCTCAGGCAGAAATGGTTGAAATATAAATGAAGTTCAAATCCAGGGATTCAAGAAATTCCTGCACGATGACAATGAATGAAATATAGATATCTTTGTACCTTGTGTAATTAATAGAATGAATTATATATCTATCCATATCAATAATCAACCATAGTTCTATTTTAACAACCAACCATGGTCATCAGACTAATTAAATCAACTGTCACTCCGTAAACCCATATAAGATAAGTTTCGAATTTACATACACAAATTAACATTTGAATCTGACAGAAATCAGACACACAATCTAAACATCCCTAGATCCATGCATTATCACGTAAAAACCCGATCGGTGGGATCGTGGGGCCGAGATCGCCCTCCCCCACACTAAATCTAGAACCACAACCATAAGCTCTATCAAAATCAAATCCCTACCAACTCCATTCTTACCACTGAATGACCAAGAAATTCCTAGCCCACCAAAATATACCCCCTGAATCGACGCAATGCCATTCAGAGGGAAGTAAAAACCCAAACACATCAATAACAATCCATTTATCCGCCGCGATCCTGTGCCTACTCACCTCGGCACTGTATCACACGAGACTTGACCATTCCCCTCGAGTAGCACATTAAGGACTCCAATGCGACCATGGTGGGGTTCCAGTACTGATTTCGGGGAACTTCGTGAGCGGGTTGCATTTTGGCTTTTATTGTGGGCCTGTTTTGAGGAATTGGTAATGGGATCTTGTCAGATGATTCTAGATTGATACAAATGATATCTTTAGACAGGTGTCAAATCTCTAGTTGTATCATCTACTCTGCACCTAGTCTTGTAAGTAATACTATAAGACATAAGCAAAACTCTTGCTCACCTCTTGACCCACCACCTAAAGCCTTCGCCACATACTCATGCACAGTCTCCAAAACAGATTTCGATTCTTCACCTCCCTCTTCACCCTCCGATTCACGGTGAAAAAGACTTCGCACGGAATCGGGCGTATCGGACAATCGGCGGGAGGTTGCTCGTGTATCACCTAGAGACGGTTATTAGCATGCAACTACTCTATCATGCTTCACAGGAAATAACAAGTCTCTCATAGTCTGACATACCTGGTTCTAAGTGGCGAGCGATGCTCTCTTGCATACGACTCGCGGATTCGTTTGCGTGGGCGGCGTATGTGTCAGGTCGACTGATACTGGTGTCGAGGGGTTCGGTCGCCTCTGGTAGGTTGTCAGTGATGGGTTTTGGATTGTAATCCGTACGCATGATGGATGTTCATGTACCGTCTGTGTTGGCGAATTCGCTCTGATGCTATTAGTTTGATTCGGAATAGAATGGGAAGCGGAGAGCATACTGCTGAGCCGGTCATTGTGGTGTTTATTCAGGATGGTGGATAGAAGATTTACTTGAAAATAGGGAATTGGTTATGGACAGCTGAGTTATTGTATAGACAAGAATGGTATCAGGTAAATCGTCGACATGACGTGATTTTGCCTCCACCTGTTGTCCATGGATAGCTAAAAGTCAACGAGGACTTCAAAGCTGATGCCACTAATTTTATTCAACATACTACAATGAAAAGTTGCAAGTCATATAATCGTATAATCGTAGTCAAATTCGGTCTATGAAATAACATCCCCATCAGGGCCTGCTCAGCAGTGCGAAGAAGAAAGAATAGAGAACATTTGGAAAGAATAAAATCAAAAAATTCAGAGAGATGCGCACTTCTGCCCGGTCCCAAGATGCACATAAGAACAACACAAGAAAAAAACAACTTGGGTCCCGGACAGACGCGATTGTATCAATCAAATCAAAAAGATCATCAAGCACACGTAACGTAACAAATAGAAAAAGGCATAAAGATAATCGCAAAGCCACGAGGAACCACCAGGCATTAGTCGGGTCGTGTGTATGGACGAGATTAAAGGAGAGGTGGCCAGCTCTGTCATACAGACGGGAGAGAAAAGGATAAATATCGTATAACAGGGCTTAAAGACTCATTGTCAGCCACTCCCATTCCTGGCTTGCGCCTTGGCCACCGGCGATACTGTGGTTGGCGGGGTTGGCAGCTGCAGGGTGCATGGCCGGGGCTAATGGCACCACCTTGGATCGAGAAGCAGGCGCGGTAGCCTTGGGGCTGTCATCCGTATCTGGCTCGGATCCGGTGGGTGCCTTCTCTAGGCGACGCTGCCGCCTGGGGGCTACCTGCACACCGGCACGAGCTTGAGAAACTCCGGCTGGGGGACCGGGCTTGGGCGGTGCAGCGGCGATAGGGATCACACCGGATTTGCTGGAGAGGCTGGATCCCAGGAGAGCAGGCGGTGACTCAGAAGCATTGTTGCTCGGCGCGCGGGAGGCGACAGCACTAGTCGGGGCGTGTACAATGGAGTTCTTCCGAGAGGACTTCTTGGAAGAGCGAGAGGTACCAACAGCCAGGCTGTTAGCACTGCTGCGGTTTCGCTTTTTGATAATATCGGTCTTGAGCGACAAGGGTCGAACCACGCCATGGAGTTTCAGGAACAAACCGCAAGCATTGCACAAGGGCTGGCCCTCGGGGTTACGACGCCACAGTGGAGTGGTCTGAGTGAAACAGTTTGTACAGGTGGTCGGCCCCGCATTCGGGTCACCGTTCTTAGACCCACCGGGACTGGCCGGTCGAGAGGGAACAGCGCTGCTAAGACCAGATTCGGGAGGGGTATTAGGTGATGGGTGGTTCGTCGGCGGACCGCTGGCGGTACCGTTCATGCTCTGACGCAGCAGACCAGGAGCGTTGGGAGTCGAAGCCGTGCGGGGAATTTTTTGATGACGACGATGATCTTGCTCCCGGTTACGAACCTCACTGATGGAGGCTGCAGAGCCATGTCCACGGCCGAGGCTCGCGTGGTGCCATTCAGATGGACCGTCCATCATGTCGGTTGAGCCAATGGTGACGTGTTTGCGATGTTGGCCATTGAACCCAGGCAGTGATTGAACAGAGCCTGGGAAGCCTGCGTCCCACGCCAGACCCGCGTTCATGTCGCCAGTTTCATCCATGGATGAAAAGTCATGGGGCATTGCAATGCCTCCTCGCTCATATGACTGGCCATCATCGTCCTCATTATCGGAATCTCCACCAAATGTAAACATGCTGGAGTTGGGTGCGGTTGAGGAATACTCGTGGCCTAACACCTGCGTAGGATCCACGTGCTGCTGTGGGACAGAGAAACCCATGGTTGTGGGCGGACCAGTAACAGGGGACTGATAATCCCCGTTGTTACTGTTATACATCTGGCGAGGCTGCAGCGATGCAGACAAGTTGGAGGATCGTTGCTGCTGCAGATATGTTGGAATGCGGCGCTGGTTGTGGGAATCGGCCGATGGCGCATCGGAGAAGAAAATTGACTGCTCGCCCTCATAGATCGGCTGAGGCGTTGACACAGCCGACTGATACCCAGACGGAGGGGGAGAGAAGAACTCGGTAGAGTTAAGAGACGACGCAAGCGGGGTCTGAGCGTACAAGTTGGAGAAAGGATTGCCAGCCGTCATAGGAGAATCGGAGGGGGAGAATGTGAAGTGCTGCTGGTAAGGACCTGCCGAGCTGATCGCGCTCTCGTCGCCCACGTTAAAGGTGTCTAGACCATACGGCAGGCCAGCCGACGCGGTGTGCTGGTGATGGTGACGCCGAGGACCCATCCCATTGGTCGGCATGGAAAAACCGGCTGGGGAGTGGTGATCAAGGGAGTAATCTGGCAGAGCAGCAGCCGACAATTCAGAATGTTGCGCTAGCATCGCGTTTGATACGGGAGGCACCTGGGGCGATGCATCGGCCGGGCGTTTGCGCGTGGGCACTGCAAGTCCAGTGAAAAATTGGCGCTCATCGACGCTGGTCTTGCGAACCCGACGGGCGACGTAACCGAACTCGCTGTTCTTGCGCTGCTCCTGGGCAGGGTGTGGGAATGACGCAGCAACGGACGGATCGGCTGGCTGGTCCTTGCGCGATTTGATCGGAATAGAGGCGGTCGGTGTCGCAGTAAACTGACGGTCAACGGCGGAGTGGGACGAGTACTCGACGGGGGAGTCAAAGGGGACGATAAAGTCATCCAAGTTCATAGCATCCGGGGTGGACTCGGGGTTCATGCTGGAGTTCGAGTTATCTGTCGACGCCTGGTCGGACAAATGCAACTGCGCGATCCCGCTCGGGGTAGGACTAGTAATATGTTGATTGGCTTGCGACGACCTACAGGGCCAAGGAAGTGAGCTATCCCGCCCGGTACGGAATGGTATAGGGAAAAGGGAACCTACCGAAGCTGTTCTCGTTCCTTGCGTTTCAAACTCATAGCCATCATCCGCCAGGTCAAGTTCTCCATACGTTCCTGGTTAGGCAAGTTGGCTTTAGTTTTGGTGTAAAGCCGCCAGATCTGAGCGGCCAAGGGGTCCTGCCGCTGCAATTCGTCGGGGTTATCGCCACCGCGCGGGGCACCACTCCTCCACTCAGGAAAGATGGGGTCATTGAGCATGCCATCTTGAGCAGTGGAACCTGTAGGACTGAAGGGGGAACCAAAGGAGAAGTCATCCGACATCATATGGGAGTCCATGTCCTGGAAAGCGGAGGATTGAAGCGGTCGGCCTCCATGACTTCCATGCATTCCCTCCATGGCGAAATGCCGGGGTGAAAGGGAAAGCAAGGCAAGGAGGGGTGATTTTTCTTTCGAAAAAGATTTCAAGGTTAAAAAAACAGTTTAAATTCAAATCTGCCCCCAGTATGCGGCACAGGAATGGAGAGACCCTTGCCGGGGAGAAAGATCGCGATCGAACGATTGGGGATTTGGGATTGGATTGTCTCAGTCAGCGACTCGACCAGGGTCAGCACCGACGTCAGTTACAACCGTTTTTTTTTTTTGCGATCCAATGCACCGAGCGTTACTTAGTGCGCGGACCACCACCCACACCTCCGATTTTTGAGAAACTCTTGATATATAAAATGTATTGCGGTCGTTGGAGGAAGAGGAGAGGGGGGGGGCTAGACCCTCCAGACGCTCATGCCCCGGGAAACGTGGTTGAATTGGGGGGAGGGGAAATTGTTATAACGTGTCAAGAGAGAGGGAAAGACACAAACAGTTAAAGTGAAAGGGAAAGAGAGAATTGAGACCCAGGGAGGGAAAGTGGGAATATGATATGTTCTTGGGTTTGAAGTTTGGGGAAAGAAGAAAGTGGCAGTTGTACGAAATTGGTACGGGTAATACCGTTACAAGCCCCAACAACATGAACCCAAACTACTGGAATGGAATACATTAAAGTACCTAACTTACTTCAGAATAGTAATAACTTATAAGAGTTCAAATACCGATTTACGGCGCTTCCCTCGACTACATGATTCATGCGCCTTTGAACGCCACTCCCGTCCAGGTGTCTCTTGTCATTACGATCTGACAATGCCCCCTTCTGGGCCCTTTTGATACTATTCATCCGGGAAATCCCACGAATAACCGCTTACCTATAGATGGTTTTACTCCGCACGGCCCCATTCAACGTGGTGTGTGCCTCTTCTTTTTTTCACTACACTCTTGACCCCACCGAATTGGAACGGGCCCGAAGGCCTCGAATGTATCGGCCCGAGTCCGATAGACCCGTCAATGGAGACTTAGGGGGCAAATAGGACGGCGAATAATGAAATTAAACATGCAGGTACTAAGACAGAGGCACGCGTCCAACCAAAGCTATGATCTGTACCTGTAACCCATGGAAATACCATTTAATGTAGACAGAACCGGAGACAAGTCCAGATGTAGTTCGAAAAGTGGATCCAGCACTGTTGCAAGTGGAGTCGTTAGTTCAAGTCGATCCAAATGCGACGTCTAAGAGAGATGAGGTGTAAATGAATGGAAAGTGTAATTCGGGAACATCACTCTAGAATAAATATTTCTATCAATTGTGGTGAACATTGAGCTGATCTGAATATAATATATGCGGATCGAAATTAAAGTCTGGATTTATTTTTAAAATTCTTTTTTTGTGCTGACAGGGGGGGAGAAACTTCGGTTGAATTACTTGCCGGAGATAGCAGTAGCTTGCATCCGAGAGATAAGAAACGTTCTATGGGGCTTCGACCATCAACGGGGATAATTTGGTGTCGGACAGGATCCGCTTGGTTTAACGAGGCTCTGGATATAAACCCCCCGACCGCGCAACGGCAGCTCACCGGAGTTCAAAAGTCATTCCTACATTACCCGAACCCGGTATCCATCGTATTCGCTCGTATTCAATCGGTAATACCGATCATCAAGTATCTCCGTTTCACTTGAGAGCATCGGATCAGAGGGGGGAGAAAAAAGTACCAACAGCTCTTCTAATCCCCCCCGCGCGTGAGGGGAACACGCGGATTATTTCACATTCCGCACCGGTTAATATCACTTCCTATCTTGAATCACGATTGGGTAAATTTTGGTTTCTCGCCACACGGATTTCACCTCCGGTCTCACAAAGATGGAACAGGACGATCAGTCAAGAAATTAGATTCTCCCTGACATCACTTGAATGTTCCTATTGTGGGGGAAAATAAGAAAAAACACGTTCCCCGGGCCGCAACCGGATCGAGTAAACAGGCACAAGCTGGTGCCTTTTCTCTGTCCTGTCGGAACAACAACATCTGTAATCAAGTGGATGTTCTTCCTGCCCTTGGACCCACGGAGGTCCACTGAAAGTCGGGGCAACCCAAGATATGACAAGATAAGACCTGATAAGCTGCCAAGTAGAGTAATTGGCCGTGGTCATGCTGATAGGCGCGACACTGATCGGCAGTGGTTGAACCTCTCTTAGGCCCCCACGGTGGAGTACCCCATGACGATGTATCCTTATCGGTTCAGCTTTGACCAGACCATCCAATTCAAAAAAAATATTAAAAATCAAGGGAAGAAATGAAAAAAGAAAAGGGGAAACAATAAACGTCATGGATCATCAGGATGTGCCGTGTGGTGGCAAGCCTCCGATCGGTACGCCCTAACTCAGTAGTTAAGAAATCATCTCCGAACCAACCCGACCACTCGACAACTATAATGGAGGGTAATAATTGCCAGCCTCACAGATAAAGGAACATGACTGTGGGCCGTGGCGTCCTGCAAGCCAACAAGCTGGTAAAGCCCAATCCCTGTCGTAAGATTAGAAGTGGCGGTACTTTTGATCCGGCACGGACAAGGGACTTCCCCTGTTGGTGCCTTTTCCTGCCCCTCCTTTTCCCTGCGGCTTCTGCGGTTATGCTGAAAATGGGGTTGCCTCGCGTCGAGGTCACGTATCCCCAAGATTGCCGTCTCATATGAGGGAAAAAATGCCCTAGGGCTAAGGAGCGTGGAGAAAAGAAAGCGAACAACTGCCCATATGTAACATACGTCCAGGTAATTTCTCTCTTACCACTTTAGCCACCAGAATTTGAAAGTTTCAAAATTCTCTCTTAGGCTTAAAGGAGGGAGGGTGGGGGTTGGGAGAGGATGGGAGAGCATGGGACTGAAAGTTGGCCTTGTGAGGAAAAATTCCCGTGTGAAGGGAAGGTGACCTTTATATAGAGATATCCCTTTGGAATCTCAGGCGCCAAAGAAAGAAAAAACCCAAACTGGTTATCACCCAACAGAGTCTCGATAAGGCGTGACGCTACCCAAAGAAAGGGCTGTCCAACTGTCCCTGACACCTGATACGACAATGGCTGATAAGTCTGCATATCTTCGTCCAGAAAGCGAGATAAGAATACCCCTGAGGCGCAAACTTTGGTAGATCATGCAGCTCCATACCCCAAAGAATGCCCAAAAGAGCCCGTTATCAGCCCCATTGACACAGATAGTGCCTCCCCACTGGTCCACCTTGAATCTTCACACCGCTCCATCGCCATGCCTATCTCCAGATTTGCCTGACCCCAGAAAATTCCTCCGACGGATCCCCCGGCAGATCCTCGAATTGAGGCGTCGAATGCGAGCCTGACAACGGAACGATCCTTATCTGCGACTTATTTGGTTGCACAGATACCGCTGATAATCGTTTCCATTTGTCGTTCTGATATGAGGTCGTATCTGCGCGCACAGATGAGAGTCGTGTTCTGATGCAGGGATCCTTGGGATAGGTCCGGGGGAAATGATGCCATTTGTGAGATCCTGGAAATCCTTTTCATGACTCCGGAGTACGGAGTGCGCTTTATCTCCTCGGAGATGCGTCAATTAGACTCGTTCCATAGATCGGCCTCCCGACTTATCTTGGAATGCATTCTTCGAATCCCCCTTGCCGGATAAGCATTGACTGACGTGCTTGGGATGAGTCCAATCTATCGATATTCGCATTCGCGTTCGCAATTTGATAAGGTCCAATTATGAGAGCATTGTGATTGATCAGGCCTGGGATCGACTATGATGCCCACCGGGTCTCCCCGAGATTCATAAGCTCAAGGTATCAGTCACGCGACCTTAAAGTCTGGATGATCATATCAGGAGAAACAGCAGATCATGATTTGATATCCTACTATATTCGTATACTTCGATTTAGGAATCGAATTCAGTGCATTCAATTACAAGTAACTCATCTTGCAAACCCACACATATACGGAGTAACCAGTGCAGAATACTCAATAGTCACGGAGTCCGATGGGCAGCGCCCGGACCTCGCAGTCAAAACCCGAAATACGCACACCCTATCTGTGCGTCATCAAGCCAATTAAGATGCCTACTAGGAGCCTTAGACCTTTATTTAGCAGGAAATGATTTACCTGGAGATTGGCCCCCGAACTGCTCCGCAGATCTACTTATCTTGGTCAATATGTATGGAGAAATTGCTCTACTTATCTTGATTTTGAGCTAATTTGCCTTCTAGCTGCCCTCTGGAAGTCGGTTCGACCCATTAAATCTGAAACATCCAGGGCTGTGCAGAGATATCAGTGCTATCAATAAGTACAATCTTCGCATACAAACATTGAGCACATTTACCTGGCTTTGTTTATTCAAACAATCAACAAACAATTCTTTTTACCGCTAAATCCAATCAATGGCAATATCTAATAGGTTAAGTTTGTCATTTATGATTGGGGGTTATTAGAAATGATTGATAAATAAAGATTCGCATGGACGGTCTCTTCCGTTGGAGGTACCGAGGTATAAGGATAAGAGTTTGTAGACTGAGAATTGATTAAACTAAATCTCATTCTCGGATTGTGGCTCATGGTGGTTATCACAAGTTCTCAGTAATCTCGCTGCTATCAAAATGCATGACGACGCTATCAAGATAACTCAAAAATATTGTCTTTCCCAGTACCCTTCCTTTCCATCTCACCATTTCCTTTTTTCTTTTCCAGATTGATACTACATACTGCATTGGTCTATCGTTCAACTTACCTATCAGCATGAGGTCTTTAACCTCAATCTACTCCATGCCGAGCAAGAGGTTTCCAACATTCGATAAACCATAAATATCCTCACTCATTTGCGGCTTGATAGGACTATTCAAACACCCAAAAACTTGAGCTATGTTGCTAATGACATATCATGGAAACAATCAGTCATGGTCCAAGAGCAGGAACTAATGCCCCTTCTACAAACCCAGATCTCCTCCAGTCTCCTCCACAATATATATCTACCCAGGCGCATGTTCTTCACCAACATCACATTCATCTTTTTACCTCCCTCTTGGCATTCGTCTTGGTCTATTTTCATTGATCTTCTTCGACAAAGGGCGATCAAGTGGTAGCCCAGGAGTGACATCGTTCCCTATGACCCATCCACGAATTCACGAATTTTGAAGGCCTGTGCTGGTTCTTGCTAGACAGTCAGCCATAATATATCTGGAGGGCGAAATACGCCAGGCCCAGAGAGAACTTCGGAAAATCTAATGTTTGTGCCAGAATTGCATTGGCATGTCAATATATATTAGATGCCCAATTTCTCCCCTATGGCCAGCAGCAATACTCACCATGGAGTGTCTTTGCGCCTCCCTCACACCACCATATACGGCAGATAACCCGTTATCTAAAAGTGCACAAAACGTGATAAATCGTTACCGTCTTCATAGTGAAGGTTATCCCCTAAGCCCCTGGTGCGAGGGTCGACTCAGACCAAACGATTATAGACAGGCCCTGTGTGTGCTAGATTCGATGAGTTACTTCTAAAATATAGACTAAGATCACTATCGCTCCCGCCTTACAATTGCCGAGTCCTCTCCACGGTACATTTTGTGCAAGATTCGGGGATGAACTATTAAGGGGTATAAGACAACACAAATGGAGCAGCGACCTAGTGGCTTCTAATTTTGCTCAAGAGATCCAGATTTTGCTACGTTCCGAATCATAATATCCGGTGATACAACGGAAGGGAAACAGGCTTTTTCAAGACGGGAACCGGATACATCATTTGGAAATCGCCAGGCACATTACCACGGGATAACTGTGGAAGTCTGCTACTCACAAAAAAGCCGCCATATTACTAATATGGAAGATGGTGATTGCCTTTGATGTTGACTATAAAGCACCAAAGCGAGCGAATATTATTGTATGACGAGCAGAATATATGAGTGATGGTTGATGGGATGCAAGAGTTTCAGGCAACTACTGTAATAAATGTAGAGGTATGGTCTATTCTCAGGCAACACCATAAGATTATATATGTATGTTCATACTTACATACACAGCCATTCTGGACAGATGCCGGAATTCCAGCCGAGGGAACAACACTACCACTATCGCTTGGAGACTTTAAAACGGAAGAGCTCCCACAAGATGTCACAGGCCCCGGGCTTGACAAGGATATTCTCATCACTTCAGGACAGCTTTACAATTTTCCTTCAAGCGCCGAATCAAGACAGCAAGCGCACACAAAAAAGCAGGGCTCTATTAACCGGATTCGGCCTGGCGCTCTAAAGCGTCGTCGGCCTGGAAACCCCTCAGAGCAGCTCAGCTCAGATGAAAAAGTAGAACCACATTATTCTATATAAAAAGTATACATGTATTCATGAAGAGTATTGTAAGTAGTTGAAAGGAATCACTTTTCTCTCTTTCCACTTTCGAAGCTTGTATGAGTATAAATTTTTGAACGCTAGATCAAGATAACAACCTATTTATGTAGTGTCGCAACATATGAATTTGATGAGGGCTCTCTAGCTTATCGACTGTAGGGTGCTTAGAGGGTGCTTAGAGGGTGCTTTAGGCGACTTGCGCGATCAGAAACGTAGTAGAAAGATGCGGAAATCTTCGAGCTATCCGACATATATATCGTCCCGCCCAAAGAGATGTTTTGCTGATCCTCAGAAATTTCTTTCCAGTCGCTTCAAGCATGCGCCTACTAAAAGATCACATCGAGTCAGTCCTCTACAAATGGTATGTTGTTGTCCATTAGGCATCACTTACTGATAATTATAGTTGTACTGTTCTTGCCATCGCGCGCGACATTTATTGTTCCAGTCTCATTCGACGGTAGTATTCGGAGATGGGTAAATTCCTGCAGGGAACCAGCATCATATCCAGCTAAACAGGCCTTGTCGACCGTTTTTAAGGCTGCTGGTTTCATGCATGACTTTCAACAAAATTCTTCCTGTGGCAAGTGTGTCGGCGGCAAATTCTACTTTAGTTGTTGTATAATCACCGATCGGCTTCTTGTTTTTTGAAATGCTGTGAAGTTCATGATACCGCTTTCCATTTTCCCACTCTTAAATCCGGATTCCTAGTTGAGGCGGCCCGCAGTTGGTTTCGGCAAAGGTGCATTTCAATGAAGAGGTTCCGACTAGGTCGGACTCGTACGCGGCCCAATCAAATTCGACCTTTGGTGAAAACGCCCAGGAGGTTTCTTTCCTCGGTAGGTTCACCGCTGGAGGCTGTCGATTGAGAAGAGAAGAGAGTGTAAGAGAATGAGAGAAGTAAGAGACGCGAGAGTCCTCTATAAGAGCGCCGCTGACTTACCCCTAAAAAGGTTTGTCCATAGGTTAAAAATGCGATCTGCTTTCCCTTCTCGGTGACTGTTATGGGCATATGGACTGTCAGAAAGAAGAAAGAAGGAAGCAAGAAGAGGAACTATTAGTCGTATGTGGATATCCTGAAAGGAAAGAAGGATGAAAGTGAGAAGGTGAAAGTAGTGGCAGAAAATAATGATCTTGTATATCGAATCAGAAGGAGCAAAAAGCGTAAAAAGTAGAGAAGAGGGGTAGATTGAGTGAGCGATAACACTCTAAACCTCACCTACATAGAACTCACTTGATAGACGTATGAGACCCTCCTATCAAAAACCCCCTTATTTACTGCCCGTTCATAATGTAGCTACGAATATTGATTGAGTGCATTTATGAGCCCACACCCGTTTTAGTAATCCTCAAAATTCATGTAAGTCGGCTAACCTCCTCGAAGAAGCCCAGCAATAAGAAAAAGCCATAACCATTTAAAAGATCAGTCAGCCCTTGATCTGGGACTTCGGCATCGCCGGAGATCTGAGCACCAATTGAATTAATTGCGGAATACTAGCGTGAACCAACACGTAGGAACAAAGAACCTAAGTGGAGCTCATTTCCCATATGCACAAACTTAGATCAGATCGGAGCGCATAAGGAATCTGCCCTCACTATTCCAAAGTTAAAATAGAGTCCAAGCTGACATGCACCCCACAATTTGGAGCATTGTGAGACTAGCGCTAGAACATTCCGTACATGAGACCTAGGACTACTTGACACATAGACGCCTTCCACCTAAAAGAAAAGTACTGCTAAATTGAAGTAGCCAGAATTGTGACAGTGCACTTGTGCACTTCGACTTGAGTGAGAATTGTTTGGAATAATGTAGGTTTTTGCTACGCGAATTTTCATCCGCGGAAAATGGCGGCAAATGGCGATATCGGTCTCCACTTTTTTACTCGCTAGTCAGTGCTTCTATGGACTTGGCCAGATTGAGATATTTATTTGTGATGCCAAGATTTTTTGCCTTATACGGTAGTGAGCTGAAAATCTTTCAGCTCTCAATTGGATCGGCAAATAGTAAATTTATCAATCATGTTTCATGCTCGGACTGTGGGTCCCAATTTCTTATTCCTATGGTCAGCCAAATCAGACTAAGGATGGGCATATTTTTATGGATGTTGTTGTTCTCATTTTCCATTGCCTATTAATTATTGTGGTATTCAGTCCGCACTGTCCTTCGATTATATGCTATTCGACATTATACATACATAAGCCGAGGCTTTCCATCACCAAAAGAATCATTTTATATAAATATTTTAGTTCACCTCAGAGGCAGCGATCTCGATCAGGTTGTCCTGGCCGAGAGCGTTCTGGGTGTAACGGGCGTTGAACTTGAGCACATGCTTGACGGCGTTGTAGCTCTGAACGTTCAGGGGCAAGGGCTCGGTGCTAATGTACCAAGCAACCTCCTCAGTGCAGGGAGGAGTGGTGAGAGAGCCAGTGTACTGGTAGATACCGTGGCTGTTCAAGTGCTGGGTAATGCCAGTGAAGTCAAGGGCATCAGTCATGGTGTAGGTACCAGGAGTGGCAATGTCGTCAATGTGAGCGAAGACAGAGTCGAAGAGAGGGGTCGAGTAACCGAACTGGGACAGCTCAAAGAGGAAGGCAACGACGGCGATAGAGCCAGCTGGAGAAAGGTCAGTAATAAACTTGGAATTGTCTTTGTTAGTGTACATACAGGCAGTCTCAAAGACGAAGTGGGCCTCCATGGGGTAGTGCTCCTCATTGATGCGGTGCTCGCTAGGGGTGTGGAAGTGGAACTGGGCAAGCTTGTAGGAGCCAGTCTTGGTAACCAGAGTGCCGTTGGTCAGGACAACCTCAAGGCCGGAGCCGAGGTTCTCAAATTTGGCATTGTCGGCGCTGGGGACGTGGAAGTGCACGCTGTTGGCGCTGGCGTAATCGATATCCTCGGTGACGATGTCAATGGGTGACTGGTGCTTGCCCTTGGAGCAGGCAGAGTTGGCCGAGTCGAGACCGTACCAGACCATAGGTCCACCGGTGTTGGTGTAGTTGAAGGAGTTGACATCAACAGTGCCGTCAGCCGCACGGGGCATGAGCGAAGTGCCGTGAAGGCACGAAGCAGACACAGCGATTAGGAAAGGGAGGATGGAGGTGACCTTCATTGTGACTGATGTGAAATGATCTGGAATCAAAAATATTCATAATGCATAGGGAGAATTGCCCTACTTATACCCTAGGATCTCACATTCCACGAAACCCAAAAAGAAGGGATCATCTTCTAGCTAGCCTCCAATGGCCGAGTTGCACATTGTAGAGGGACTCATGCCCACCACCGAAGTAGTCCGAGGAGACCATGGAGTTGGATTGACCAATGAAGCAGTGACGCCGATCTCTCCTTTGTCGGGTGCCGAAGATACGATCCAGATGAGATCCACTAGTCTTCCATCTGGGGAAGAGATCTTCCCAGGGAAATCCTGTAAGAGAAAAGGATTTGACCCTGAGAGGGTCAGGGATCCAATAGTTCATGATCTGAGAGCTGAGAACCGAACTCGTTCACGAATTCTCGACTCCATAGTTCCCACCGCCGGAAATCTTCGGCTACTATAGAGATTTTAATTTCAGAATGACCTATGCCAGCGAGAAATTAATTCTTGGGGCAATTAGATTTCATCGAAGACTCGAGAATCGGAGCCTTCCAAGTTTGTCAACGCTATAGTCCGATAGAGGAATCTCAAAAATTGAATATACATGCTTATAGAAGAAGAGTAAATACTGTATATGCCCAGGGACCTTGGTGGAATCAGAGTTCTACTCTGTCAGATGGACCGAAAAAGTTTCCAGTATAGACAGCTCTATAGATGCATCGACCAAAGTGCTAGTAGAAAAAACATCAAAGTGAACCACTCCTTGACTGCCAGTGTTCCGGGGATCTGCAGCACATATTGGTATGTATCAGTCACCTCTGCATAAAAAGGATCTTTTTCGTAGGAGGGAAGCTCTAATGTACACAAACAGAGTGGATACAGAAGCGAGATCCCATTTGAGATGAAGTGGGGACAAGACCCAGCACTTGAGGGCAGGCGAACGCTCCTCTACCTGCCAACAAACATGTTTCAAATACAGCTGGGCATATATTTGTTTAAAGCCCTGCAAATATCATCAAGATTCCTCATCTTTAGTAGATAGAGATACACCTGACTGAAATCCAACAAAGCCAGGGGTCAAAAAATAACGGCATGATGTGAGAGTGGAGAACAGCGAAAAAGCGAAAATTCGCGCAATTTTCGCCAAGAAAGCTGTGGAAAGCTTATAGACCATTCAAACATTCGAATGTTCCCCACAGATTGTGCAATGGGTTTAGTATATGGGTGACTTCTTTTGCCTAGCGGTTCGCATGGAGCAGTGGGTTCATATAACGAAGAGAGACTGTTGAATAAGTAAGTTACACCTGTGCACAAAAGAGTGAAAGTAGATCCAGTCTCGAGAAGAGCACAAGCCTAGAAACCTCGAACGTTTGGGATCGAATTACACTGAAAGCTATCATGTATTTTCCCATCAGCAACCTTGTACCGGATAATTTATGGAGGTAGGTAAATATGAACAAGGCATTCAAGGCATGCGGATCAAGTTCCATATAGAAGAATATAATATATACAATGTATGCAATCCTCATAAACCTTGGAACCATACGATCCCAAAAATGTGGTAACGTGAAAGTACGGTTCAGGATGAAAGACAAGAAGCATCACGAGTCCCTGTCCTCCCATCCGCCTATCAATCGAGACCCACGTCCCCTCGCGCCCCGGCCAGGTATTCCCAAAAACAACACACGCGATCAAATGCAAAATATGAAATGTATATCCACCGGAGAAAGGAAATCAAGCCAAGAGATGAAATGGTGGGAAGAGAAGAGAAGGAAATGAAAAATTGAACGGAAATAGAAAATAGCAGATCTACTCTAATCTTGAATAGAGTAGGATCTTGGAAGGGTTGAAAAGAAAGTCTATATGCCTGAGACAAAGCCCCCCTGAATTGCAGGGTTCAGGAAGATGATGATGCCAGTATAGATACCGATCATCAACTTAACTCAACCCTGTAAGGCATCTCGGGGGAATGAGGGTAAAGCGAGAGAATAAACAATAAAGCTTGGGCCGTGCCATGAAAGAATCAAACGGAGAAATGCCACCCAAAAACCTGGAACCCTTGCGCCCGCTAATGACAGCTGCCAAGCAGACCCGCCACGGTGTATGAGGATGAGGCAAAACATGACAAAAGCAAAAAGTGAAAAATAGAAAAAAGACGAGAAAGTCGAAAAAAACGCAAATGAAGAGCCCATAATTGTATATATCCCACGGGGTATTAGAAATGAAACAAGGCCGTCTAGGAATGTGGTATGTAAATGTAAAACGTAAAGTCGTCCGGGTCAGAAGAAAGCAAGAATGCCGGAGATGAAGATGAAGATGATGATGAAGGTGAAGATGAAGCTCAAGGCCAATGCGAAGATAAAGTGGAAAGTAGTTCAAGAGCGTCAAGGTCCTGAACGAGGGTGTCCCATCGGAGGATTGGAATAAGGTTGTTGTTGGACATCGCCTGCGTACATAGGGTACGGAACAACGCCCATTCCAGGCTGCATGGCATTCATGGGCCACTGAGCATACTCCATACCCGGTTGAGGCTGGTATTGTACCGAGCCAGGCGGATTTTGCATATCAGGCGCGGAGCCAGGCGAGCTGTGCGCACCACTTGAAAGGGATTGCGCGGGTGTAGTCATTCTCCTTTTGAGGTCTGGCGGCATCTGAGGTTGAAATTGATTATGATATGAGGGATTCATTTCCTGGCCGGGATAGCTCATCGCTCTTGATGGTTGCGGAGGTGGTGGGACTTGCCAGACGGTTCCGTCGGCTTGCATGGTGTAAGTGGGTGTGTTCATGGGTTGTGCTTGGCCGGACATGGGAGATGCTCCGGACATTGGAGAGCCGGGAGATAGGCCTGCTGGGACAGAAGCAGGGGCCCAGACGTTTGGAGAGAGGTTCATCATTTGGTTCTTATTTGCGGCCATCGTGGCTAGCATTTGGGGGTCGGATATCGTTGTGAATTCGTCCCAGGGGACTCCCGTTTCCATTGCGGGATGCGCGGAGAATTCTCCACCCATTGGTCGATCTAGGTCAATAAGTCAATAACCCGAAGTCTTGGTTTCAACTGCTTCTACGCAATCCAAGGTCTAACCTACCTGGCGCAAAGCCCGACATGGGATGACCAGCATAGACGGCTGGATTAAAGGCAGCTATATCCTGACCGGACGAAGCGTTCAATGGAATCTGTTGGTACGGGTAAAAGGTCTCGGGAGAGTCGAATTTGATGTTTGTTGGTGACGAAGTAATTGATGCCGAGTCCGTCGGCGGTTGCGTCTCCAATCGGGAAGTTGGTCGAGATTTTTTCTCCACAGGAGGTTGTTGGTCGACCGGGAAAAACTGACATTCCTTTCGCAATCGAATACAATTTTCACATCGTCCTTGCGAATCGTCCGGGGCCACCAAGCATCGAATCTTCCGTCGTCGACAATGCACTGCAGTCAAAACAAAGGATTAGCCCATCATTCAGATCAACATTTTGATCGCGCATTCTCTTAGCACCACTGCGCAAATATATATCAGGAATCAAGCGCATCCGCGCACACCGAATGCGACATTCTCCAAAGTAGAAAGCGGACCAGAAACATCTGAAGCGAGCGTATTGAAGGAAGGGTGAACTGACCACATGCGACAGACGTGCGATGGTATCCCAACTTATTACGCTTCTTATCCGCGTTACTCGCATCCATAGCGCTCTGTGAATTCGGTATTTCCATCACTTCGACAGCCGCGGGCATAGCTCTCCCCAAAGATCCGATACAAGATCGATCTAAATGGCCGCACCGTTCAGCGCATCAAAAGCGCGAGGCAGTGAAACAAAGTCGAGACCGTTCGATATCGGTGATAAAAGAAACAAAAGAGAGCCGGCCATACAGGCACCGCAAGAGTCGGAAAATGAGGCGAAACGAATCGGATTATGACGCTGCGACGGTATAATTCCCCGGTTGTTTTCGTTTTTTTTTTTTGCTTCTAGATCCTCCGGTTCCACCTGCGCCACACCGGACCAACTAGGATATTGCGCGCGTTTCAGCAGTGTCGTATGGTAAGTTGGGGGTTGGGTTGGTAGGGGGAGCTTTGGTGAGGGGCCCGCAGTTGTATGCGTGTTTCGTGGTGGAAGAGTCGTCACAGTCGAGAATAGATTGAATTTTCGGATTGGATCCCCAAGCCTTGAACCCCCCAGGCGAATTAATATAATAATTATAGTAAGATTAGAGTGCCGAAAGGTCGTTGAAAGGGGCGAAGATTGGTAGAATAGAGTATTGGGTTACCATGTACTCCGGAAATCCGATCCAATGAGTAAAGAGTAATGAGTATCGGGTTTGACGATGGAAAAGATTAGGTGAAAAAAAAAGATAAAAAAAAAAAAGACCAAAAGACCAAAGGAGTGAAATGAAGACAAAGTTGGGAGAAGATCGAGAAATATTGTATAGAGTCGAAGAGCTAATCGCGGGGTGAAACGCCCAACTACTATTTTGCTATTTTTTGGGGATTTCGGTTTATTTTTTCCATTAAATCGGATTTTTGGAATTTAATTAATTTTTAAACTCTTCATTCCAGACGTGGAACAAAGTGGCTCTGCATCAGACCGACACTAGGACTAAGAGGGATATATCGACTTAAACGATGATCTCAGGGGAACTTCGTGACGAGTTCTAGGGTATACATAACTCTTCTATTCCTCTTGATTGTACCCATGGACTCTGTAGTAATATTTCATCCATGGACTACTTCGATGGTTTTTCTCTCTTTTTTTTTTAACTGCTAAATATACCCTTATGTAAACCCCACCCCCTGATTGCGTACTATTCCAAGCTGGTTGATGGCTAATGATACAGAAAGGAACCATGGTCTGGGAGCCCTGACACAGTGGGGTCAAAGTGGATGGGAGGGTAGAAGACGATTTGGGCTTAGAAGCAGAGGGCTGTCAATCCTTGATGAACTGGGGAATTTATCTATCCTAACTAACTCCCGACTTACTTGATTTGCGTCGGGAAGCTTGGGTCGGCAGCTGGAGCCAATGAGCTTGGGCATAGGGTCCATTATTGCGAAAGAACCTTCTGTCTCTGGGCATTTCCGAGTTGATCATCTTGTACTTGAAGATCCCCCTAAAATAGGGGATTGTTCGATATAATTTTGACCCTATTTCTCTATAACGAATGTCAAGAGGTATAGTATGAAGACAGATTTCAATTCCCATGTCAACAGAAAACGTACCACGGATTGATTGATTCTAAAAACAGAAATTCAGGGTCCACGTATCAGCAGGCAATGCGGCTTTTTTTTTCTTTTCCTCATTTCCTTTTCGGAAATACTTTTTTTTCCCCTTGACCCAAAAAGTCTCTTCCCCCTTTTCTACCTTTTTACCTGCTGGTTTGGATCTTGGCCCCAACTATCCGGGGCGTAGCTTATTCTACCTTAGTACATCGATGACATCGTTTCATCTTGAAATTGTTCGTCAATATCGTGACTATAACCTCTTATTTTTAACTTGCTTTCCCCTTTTTCCTCGGTAAAATTTGGTCAATGGTGGCTCACCAATGAGATTTATTTGTTCTTAGTCACTGCTCCATTTTACCCGCAACAGTACCAAGGGGGATATGCGCCCCCGTACCTTGGGTGAAGATATCGATAGCCGGTTAGTCAGGACAATCTTAATGACCCCAACAGGAGTTTAGACGATCATGTACGGAAATTGACTGGGAGGCGAAGCAGGAAAAAATCAAAATCAACACCAGAATCAGTATAAAGAAGCACAGAGTATACCAAGGAACATTGGAATGACATACTATGCATCTGGCTTCGCCCAAGTTGGACGTTGGTCCGAGGGGCTGGAAGAACACATTGGCTGATGCAAAGCACAGAAGCGATCTTGCTCCAACTGCCATTCTGTAACACGGTCCCACCAGTGGGGCCTTACTCAAGGTTTAATTAGGGGATCATCGAAACGCCGTAGCGTGTTAGAGAATAATCTTGGCAACCCGTCAGAAACGAGGAAAATCAGCGGATCAAGATTCTTTTGTTCTTCGAAGCTTCAAGCGAGCTTCCATGAGCGATGCCTAATCCTAATGGAGTAATAGAGCAGAAAGGAAGGTTCTACGAACCATTCTGTCGGGAGTGGAGCAAAAAAATGAAGGTAGAATAACAAAAAAGATATAATAGGTAAAGAGAGGAGAAAGAGACCTTTTTAGACGATCATGACCATGATCATCATTATGGCCGATCAGGACTACTGTACGGAGTAACAGGCAAGGACCTTGGGTTTGGTGGAATGGAGCAGAACAGAAACAGAAAAAAGGGGCAATTCCCATGTCGTGGCTTTTTGTGGACACGACCATACTCGTCGTATAATGAAGTTGTTGAGGACCAATCATTCCTAAAAGCCATGCTTCATCTCGCTCGCTCCTGCTCAGCCTTGGCCCCGCATCCACGCATCAGGAGGAAGATCGTCAACCGGGCCAAGAATCATTTTACCTGATTGGATCTGCAAAGGCCACGGTGCATTGAAAAGCAAAATTCAAAATTGCCTCCCAATGTTGACGCGGCGAGTTATGAAATTCAAGCACGCGATTAGATCTGGCAGTAGCGTGGTGGACATACTCCACTTCATGCTCGGCTGTGCTGTACCATTGTACAAGAGTAGCATGCTTCTCCGATGAATCCACTAAGACTGATCAGTGCAGAAGTTCAGATTTGGTTAGGTAAAACGTAAAATGTAAAACCCCAACGGTCGATCGGCTTTTTCTAAACAAGGGTCCACGGCTGACTCAGATCTCTGTTTCGCCAACCCTTGGGATCTAATGCATTTAAGATTGAAGTGAAACATAACGGTGCACTAGAAGTATTCTAATTGGGTTTCTTGATCTATCTTCCATGGTCGCTTCTAATCACCAATTCCCCGGTCTGACGTGGGATTTCACATTGACCCCCTCGCTAAACCGGGTATGGTTTAGTAGGCAGCCAGGTTTCTCCCAACTGCCGACAGGGCACAATCCCGGACTCCGTGCATACTGATAACTGCGTCTCCAAACTCACTTGGACTGTAAAGGCAGACTTGCTCCGGATCTTATCCTATTTCGGAGTACCCCCTAAGCCTTACAGTAAGGAAGTTAAAAAGCAAGAGCCGTATATTTATATCCGTATGTAAAGATGGAAAATACCTCGGGAAAGCCTACGGAATGGTAGATCGGAACACCCGAAAATGAGGCATTTTAGCCTTTTGGCAGGAAATCACTATGTACATAATTTATGTTATATATTATTTATTTGTATGGGGAAATCCACAGTCGATCGGAGAAAGCAACGTACACATGTGAACCTTGCGGCCATCCAGAGATCTGGACCATCTATCTATGTTCTTTGTACTGCGTATACTACATTCTTCCCATTACATATGAATATCCATTCTCTTTGAAACATTTCAACCTTGGCGGAGTCCTCCGTCCTCCGTCCCGAGAAAAACCCAATCTCATCACAAGGCCAAGTCTCTGGGACTCCAGTGGGTCAAGATGCAGGGACCTCACTGGTTCCAAGCCAATTCCCCAGCTGTTTCACCATCCTCGGGCCCTTAACCCAAATAAGCAATCCATGGATCCCCTCTTTAACCTGCAACTTGCCTTACGCGGCCTCTCAAGAAAATCGGAAAATATGAAAATCGGTTTCCACTGGATCCAATGGAAACGAAAATTTCCCGAGGTTGGGGAGCGCTTATCCTATTAGATTATAGTATTGTATTTGGGCGTTGATGTCCACATGGACTGGGAGAAAGGAAGGTGGTATCTGACCAACTTCCGACCGTGGCTGTGCTTGAATGTTTTATGTTTTGGGGAGTAATTGATTTTTTATTATTTTTCCTTGGGGTCTTTTTTTTTTGTTTTATGTTTTACTATGTTTTAGGATTTTGATTGTGGTTTTGGATGATGCGCGAAATATGATCGGAATCTGAAAAGGGGTTGGGGTGCTATTCTCGCTTGGGTATGTGAACCCGACGCTTTGGAAGCCGATTTTGATGTACTACCCAGGCTAAGACTTATTCCAGGAAATATCTCGTCCTTTGAGCTATACTGGCATTGGCAAGTAATTACCGGTGCTCATAACCGTAACGCCACGCGACGTCTTCTGCAAGGATCATCGTCCTCCTTATCGGTGCTTCCAAAGGTTGCTTCGTAACGATGACGGAGGCGATTTACACGCAGATCACGATCAACCTATACCTGCCAGGATTCCATTATAATAGGCTCTAATTGATATGATGACATTTGATATGATGACATCCCATCCCTAGGTTGGTGTATGCTGTCATTAGTAGTTGCCTACTCGCACCACGACGGGTACCTTGATTGCCCGTGCTTCCCGGACACAGCACGCGATGCATGTTCGTCCCACCCGGCCGATCAGTGCGTGGCTCCCTACTGATGCGCACCATGCTCGAACGAACGTCTCCTTGGTTCGAGAGCCGCGCGCATCAATCACAATGGTCTCCGAACATTTATCCTGTGTCGGTGCTGGGTGCTGAGGGAGGGACTCGAGAGAGACGTTCTTATATGTAAATGCTCGATGTAGGGGGTGCCCTGGGAGACGTTTGAATTCACTCCAGTCCGTGGACCCTGTCTTCCCAGGCTCCTGACGATGAGATAAGAAGCCCAGCGGCGGCCGACATTCATGGGCGGATACAAAGCGCACGTTGTATATCAATGGTAACGAGATCGTAGTCATTTCGGATTCACCTTCCTTCCCAAGGGCAAAGGAGATAGAGGCCTCACCGCTGATGATATTTCTTCTCTGGGGCGTTTTCACATCCAACTTAAGCGCTTCCAAGCTCACGGTCGGTTCGGAACTACTCGTAGCGGGCTGGTCAATCGGCAACGTAAACGCGTCGGGTGTGATATCACCCTTTCCGAGCGGGGTTGATTCCAGCGCAAGCTTGCCTCCCTGCTTAATACGAGGGCGGCACGAACCCGAACTCGGTACCCGCTCGACCTGGATTTCGAACCAGCCGGGTTCTAGAGGGTTCAGGTCTGCATCATGGGGGAGCACGTCGCAACCGACCCATCCCATGCAAGTCTGAGCAGAATCCTGAGCCGATAAGACACGGCCAACGATACATGGCTTGCTCCAGTAGCTGCGGTCTTTGAATACAAAGCCACCGTAGACATTGGCTGTTGGTCCTAGCTGCTGGATTGCATCGGCGTCGTTCTCTAGTAAGGTCCCGATGAGGAGGTGACTGATTCCTTCGCCGGGGATGACGAAGCCTGATAACCAGCTTCGAGAGATCCAGCCTAGACTTTCCGATGCGTGCGGATCGCCGTCTTCCATGCAAGGACTGCGGAGCTTGATGAATCGTCTCGACTGGCTTCGGGTGTACATGTCTCCTTTCACCAATCGTACGGCTGCAGGTTCCCTGAATGTCTTTTCCGCTGCTGCATGGGCTACCTCCTTATTGATTGGCGGGAAAATTAAAGTCTGCCCGTCGCTGAGTTTCTTTTCTAATGTGGTCTTGAGTGTGTCAACACCCGGCCATCCGATGTTTTCCGCAAAGACACAGAGTCCCTCCAATTGTTGTCGAATATGTGGAGAACTGATATGGCATTGCCAAGCTGAGCGCACATCTAGCTCAGTGGTCGATGTGAGGCGACGATTGATAGAGTCCAGGAACGAAAAGCGATGTTTCGCAGTGGTTTTGTCCGATGTAGGAGTGCCAACTGGTGAACTCTCCGCTGGCGTCGAACCACACTCGATTTCAAGAATGTCAAGAAATCGGCGCACAACAATGAGATCCCAGTTCACTTTTCCCTCTCGCAACTTGTCAAAATGGTGGAGCTCTTGTGTGGTCATGGGGCCGCCGCGGGAATCGTGTAACATGTCCATGCGAATAAACGCATCGAGACGAATCAGCAGCTCCGCTGCGAGTAATAGTTGAACTAAGAGCCACTTTCGCTCTATGCCAGGATTCATCCATGGATTTTGTGATGTCCCAGTACTAGATGCATTATAACAGTCCCCGTCCGCGTGCGGAGGTGCCTCCCATAGAACCTGGCCGGCTCGGACGCGCCACTCCGGCAGACTGAAATCGATCCATGCGCCTGGAGCAGCGAGGACGGTCGTCAATGTCTTGATTTGTGATTTGAGACTCTCTGGGTGTCCAGACACAAGATCTGCGATAGGCGGGCGCGGATGCAGGAAGTGGGTATGTAAAAGGGTGTGTAGTTCGTGAGACGATTCGAAGTCCAAAATCGTCAGTGGTGATCCATCCACCAGCAATTTCAAACGCAATTGTCGTAATCGTGTCAAGCGCCGCACCAGCGTCCGAAGATTTATATCTCGTACTCCAATGCGCTTCCAAGCAGTGGGTCCTTCTTGTAAGAGTCGGCGTCGATCAAACACAGCACCACTCAGGCACTGCGAATACGGCTTGTTGTAACCATCCATCAACCCAAAAGCCTCAGAAGCAGGCAGTTGCGAAAGTCTTTGCATTTCTGGATTTTCCCGGGGCTCCGACGGCCCAGAGTATCGAACCATATCTGCAATGTCATATTCCAAGAAGTGTCTGTAACCAACAGTCCCTGGCTCTCTCCCGTTATTGGCCAGCATGTTCGGCACCTCGAAGACACCTATATCGAAGGATGCTCTTTTGAGCCCTCCTGTCCGGTGCCAACTGTGCAATTCGATCGGGACCCCTCCCCTCACGGCCCAGTTATCTGGTACTGGAAGATGGGCATGGAGGGTACACAGAGTGAACGAAGCATGAGGCAGTGGCTTGCGATCTAACATGCGTAGAATGGATGGATTGTGTTCATCCCAGGGGAAAATGACTTGCGGATACCAACGACCATGCTTGCCCCTCTCGAGCAAGAAATGCGGGGCTCCGGATAGAATGGCCTTGATGTCTTTCTTTTTCAAGTCCGCTTCATTGTCATCTTTCAAACTAAGGGCCTCATTAAGACGAAACTCCAGGTAATCTTGAATATTGCCCGGTTGCTTCGGCTCACTATGAGTGACCGCAGAAGGTAGCTCCGGACTCCCAGGAGTCCTGCATGTAGGATGCCCAGAGTGAGAGGGCGAACGATCACGCTGTCCACTACTTTCGCGACCTTGTTCCCGCCGTACGGGCTGATTGGTCTCGATTTGGGGTATAGGGCCCCGATTCTGGAGTCATTGTTAGCGATGCTTTCTTTTTTTTCTCGCATTTCCCAATCCGACCGTCTACATAAGTGCCAATCTTACCGGGGTCCGAGGTTTCGAGCTCAGCGAATCCGAATTTAGCACGCTGTCAGTCTTTCTTCGAAATAAGCCACGGAGGAAGCCCGGGCCCGAGTCAGTCGCGTTCTGATGTGGATTTGAGGACGAATGGCGCGAGGCTGTAAGTTCTGCTTGTTTTTTTGAGTCCTGCTCGGCGTGGTCAGGTGAGCCCACTTCTGAGTGGGAATGGCGACGACTGGGGAGGAACGTCATTGGGGGTGCGGCTAGAACATAGGTCAGGGATGCGTGTCAGGGATGCGCTGGCACCCACAGAAAGATATACTTGATAACTACCTGGGTAAGAGAGAATGAACAAAAGGCTTAAAGATATCAAATATAAGAAGTTGAACCTAGACCGCTGATCTCGGGTCTATCGGCTTCTTGTGGCGGATCCCTGGGACGGATGACGGCAATGAAAGCGGGGATTACCGCATTCGGATCAATGACCATTCGAACCACATCAATTCGTAGATAGCCCGATACAATAAATAAATAAGCTAGCTAAAAGGATAGTAGAGCCTGTACATCAATATTCCCAACTCAGGAGCCCAAGCATAATCTACAGGCGGTTTCTTGGCACAGAGGATCTAGATACCATCAACTATCCTGATATTTTATTATAGGTGGGCAGCTCTTACGCGTTCGCGGCGAAGAACTGCAGCAGGGTCTTGTAGCCACGCTCGTACTCGCTCTTAACCTCAGGGTCCTCCAAGTTGGAGCGGGCAGCCATCCAACCGTGGATTTGGGTTGAGAAGGTCTCAACGTGGTTAGGGACGACCAGGTTAGCCTTGAAAGCCTCAACATCACTTGCGGGCTCGTCCTTGGAAGCGAGCATAGCGAAGGGAACCTTGATGGTCTTCGCATCGTTGGGGTCGACCATAGCGGGGTGGCACTGAGCGGCGGACTTGAAGATCTTGTTGTCGCCAGCGACGGACAAAGCGGCGATCTTACCACCCCAGCAGAAGCCAAGGATAGACCAGTCAAATCCGTCATTGGGGGCGAGCTTGTTGGCCTCGGACACGATCTCAGGAATCTTGGGAAGGTGGAGAGGGGGGGCGGCCACGTTTTGGAAAAAGTTGCCGAGAAGCTTCTTGTGCTCATCGGTGGTAGGCGGGTACCAGGAGATATCGGCGGGCTTGCCCTCGAAGAAGTCGGGCATAAACACGCGGTACTTCTCCTCGCTTGAGGTGGCCAGGATATCGGCACCCTGGATGGTCTGGTCGAAGAAGCCGAAGATGTCTGGACAAATCGACGATTAGCGGCAAGGCCGATCCTGGGGACTTCAGATGAACCCACCGTATACGACGAGAATGGCCTTTGTAGCGGTCTCGGGACCGGTCACGTCTGCATTGGTCAGCCTCTAGTCTCCAGTCCGTGTTTGTCATATTCAGCTGCATACATGTCTTCAGGCCATTGATGGTCTGGTAGGCGCCCTTGGCCTGGTATCCCTTGGACACTACAGGGGGGATGCTGTGGAGAGTCAGTCACGGTCGACCAATCTAGAGACGATGTTGACGAACGAGCAGCAGGCCTTGCTAATTCCAGACATGGTTGCCGAGTGGATCTTGAAATAGGAGATTTGGAGCGAAGAGCTAAAAGAGGCAATTGGTTAGAGCAGAGCTGAGAGGAATGGAAAGGAACGTTAGTCTTACGAAGTTTCAAGAGTTGAAGCTGTAAATGTAAAATGGAGGGGAACAAAAGCTGGAAGCACTTGAGGGGTTTTCGTGAACCCCGCTGAGTCGACGTCATCGGAACAATAACTCGGCAATTCATGTCACAATTTGACGTGAGCTCAAATGCTTTGTGTTTACTTTTCAAATTTTGTTGACTGAAAATCATCTGGTCATACTTAATCAAATCAACAGTACGAGATAGATCTTTTGATGCATGTATTCAAAATTAGGTAATGGGGAGGTTCCGAGGTCAATGTGCATACTCTACGGTCGCAGTGAAACTCTCCTGAGGTACGGAATATATAGTCCACTTATCGATCATCCATATGTCCCAGGTCTCCCGGAGACCTGAACCGTAAACACCCATGGATTCAGGATCTCAAGTGCGACTTGACACACTATACATCATTTGAACCTTGAAAGTCGTGATTGATCCAAGCACTGGTCAACGACTGTTCAAATCTTACCTGGGGAAAGCATATAGCCGACTCAACAATGTAGATCAACATTTGAAGCTTGGAATTCATGTACTTTCAATTCAACGGTTCCAAGCTCGTTTAGATTGTTCAATCCCTGGGTCAACTGACGAAAAATCTCAATAAAAGGGGTATATTCAAGGAAGTTGATATAATGAGTGGTCCGTCAATTGAAGGTTTGTTTGTACAACAATAGTACCACGTCCACATAACATTACGACTCAACATCCACGGATATGTGATAGGTATCGCGGCTCAGTGTGTCATACTCGCCACTCGCCACTTGTCACCTGTTCTATAGACCATCCGTGGATAATGAATACATGCACAAGATAGATCACTCAACTCCGCTATCTAGCAGACCCGATAAGCTCCATCCGGGCTTACTTCGTATACAATACGCAGAACCTAATATGAAACAGAAATCAAAAAGTCTCTAGTCTATATAGGTAGACAGGGGCATCTGACCAAATCCACGAAGTCCAGTGAAAGGGGAAAGGAAAAACCCCCAAATGCACCCGACGAAACATACAGCCTAGCCCCAAACTCAGCCCTGCAGCCTGCAGGAAAGTTAGGTTAGACCTTAGACCCTCCTCATGGACACGTAGATCTCCCGACACTTAGTTCTCCTTGGAGGCTCTAGCCCTAGCTCTGGAGTCGATCGTTGAACACCAGGGATCAATTCTTGATTCTAAGGCCCACGGCGAACGCCAACCGCGCAGCCACAACCGGCAGGAACCGACACAGGCGACGATCGCATGGCTCGAGCCTTGGACTGAAGCCCTGGTGGATCCACTCGCGCTGTCACATTTCGCCCGGGAGCCGCCTTGCATGAGGGGCCATCTAGCAAATCGGCTGCGAACCACAAGTCCCGAAGGGTTGATGGGTACAGAGTAGAATGAGGGTCCGAAATAAGATGTGTTTAGGGGAGGTCTAGAAGGCCGAGATTCAGATTGAGGGGCTGTGCAAAGTGTCGGTCCTTCACTAGTAGAGAGATTGTATTTTTGTATTTTTTTTTTTGCTTTGTTTGTTTTGTTTTGTGTATCTGAGTTATCTCTAAGATATGAATGCCAGTTTTATTCATCAATTATGTATAATCATAATGCATCGACTTCCTTTACTCCGTTCTATCCGTCGGATCTTTTTTATTTTTCGGTCTCCCTTGGATCCACATGCGCGTGGGTCGAACAGAAAATAGTTAAGTTAGGCCATTGCAATCCTCCCGTCAGAACGGAGCAATTTCTATCCCTAGGAATGTGACAAGCGAAAAGGGACAAAAAGGCAAAAGTAAAAAGGAGAAAAGGGAAACGGAAAAGTGCCTCACATGCCTCCCCCTTCGAGCTAGACCGGGGGCGGAGGAAAGAGTGAATGCGGACCCGATCGCGATATCCCATGCATGCATTAGAAGCGAGGCTATAAGAGACGGGTACGTCCGGAACGATGGGTCAATCTCGGCTTTTTTCATCACTTTTGAAAGGGTGGGGAGTAGTTTCATGTTAAGGATTACGAATAAGTATGTACTCCATGTGAATGTGGAGATTTTATTTATTTCAAATGTTTATTGTATTAGATTTCTCCATTTTCATTTCATGTAGCACTCCCTAGTGATTGTTAACTTTTTGGGGATCGGCATGTGTCTGTACTTGTTGCTTTCGCCCCCAATTCCCAACTTCCAAGTTCATAAGCATCTGTCAGAGTCTGAACACTAAAGTTTCATTCGATTGGTTGATATGGAGGCGCCCATGTTTGTCCGTCCCATGGAAGCGAAGTCAATGTGAATTTGACTCGTGTGGAGTTTATCAGTGGTGCCATTTCCGAGCGCCACCCCGATCGCACGCGCCATATAGCTAGAAAAAAGCTTTAAACCCTAAGGACTTGATTATATCCCGACATAAAAGGAGGGCACCGGGGGAATGGAACCGATGCAAAAAGGTTTGACATTTTCTTGGTTCAAAATTGGTGCCACTGGGTTACCCTTGACCACGCTACAAGTCTCCATAGTCTAGGGACCGAACCAATACTTCGTTGTATGACTTACAGAACAACTGCCGATACTTTTGAAGTAATCTATTATTGAAAATCATTCAAAATTGATAAGTAAATTTTTTTTGATCCGGGGGACTAAAGGGGGGTTTTTTTTAGTTCCCATTAGTTCTGCTTCGCAGGTGACCAGCATGGAGCATATGGCCCCTCTTTTTCCCTTTCAGTCTAAACCTTTTTAGGTTATATGTTCTAGCGCGCCGGGAAGGTAACGAATCAGAATCGGTCCAGCTCGCTTGCCTCTACCCGGGGACGCGCTGGACGCTCCAGACTCTTATAGTCTCGTATTCTAGTCATTCCGACCCAGTCCGTGCTGTTTCTGACATGCGCCTCATTGGGCAGGAATCTCGCCAAAGGGGATATCATTATTTTACTTTACCATATCATATAATAAAGTATGTTAAAGGGGGTAAGATAGAGCATTAGATTACCGGAAGATTCCCAATCCATCCTAGCATCCTTTTCATTTTGTTTGGATTGATTGAATTTTTTGCTCTTTTTTTTTTCTTTCCTTTTCACGCGATGAAGGACGCAAGGGGAACGTCTACTTTATGTCCCCCACTATTTTACTTATATTTTTCCCATCTTTTTAACTGGTTATGTAGGATGTTTTTATAATAATCGTAGGGATTTCAAAAGTACTTTAAAATTAAAAAGGAAAAAAAAAAAAATCAAAACCAAACAAAAATTTATATCTCTTCATATCATAAACAACAACTTCATGTCTCTTTCAAGTGGCGATCCGATCGAGTGATACAGTCGATCTCGATTCTTTAAAAAGCTCGGAACGGCCAACCGGGGACTGGGACTAAAAGGAACTTGATTTAGGGCCTGTCAACCACGTTGTTCTCTTTTTTTTTTTCTTTTCCCTTTTTTTCTAATTAAGAAAAAAATCAGTTTGATTAAAATCCACTTTTGGCACATTTCGCTATTATTGACCGCGATTTTGATTCTTTGGTTCATCTTCTGGAGTCTTCGCATCGTTCTTCCCCACGCTTTGGCCCAGACCCAAGTCGACCGACCTTTCTTATTTGGTTATTTATCATTTGGTCCGACCTTTTTTATACTATAATTACCTGACTTTCCCCCTCCCCGCGCTTGCCTTTACGCCTCCCCCAACGCCACGGCTGTTTTCTTTGTCAACTCCTTTCGCCTCCTTCCCCCCCACCGAAGCTTTGGTTCTTCGTTACACGTGTTTGCATCGTGCTATCCTCGATACCATGCCATTCCCGCGCTTACGTCGACCGTGACATCTTTCCCACCGTGTCGTGCGGGTACCTCCACGTCGACTCCAACTCTAATCTTGTAGTTTACGGGGAAACACTTGAGAACCACCATCAACCGGGGTTCTGTCTCTAAGCAAAAAGCCAATAACCCAAACCAATATCATCGCAAAACTTCAACAGCAAAGATCGACTCGAGTCTTCGACTGTTGCTCCACTCTCCGATCGCAACACCCAGCGATCGACATCCGCCCCTCCTGGATCCTTCGAGCCCTTCGGGGGCCCTTCCTGGCGGTCGAGACTGGACTTTGAACCCTGAAAATTCTTTTACCAATCTCCCGATTCATCTCCATTCAAACATACCCGATTCGGATCTCTACGGCTCACAACATCCTACCGTCAACCTGGCGACTCTCGCGGTCCCGGCTCCTATGGGCACGGCGTTGGATGCGCTGACCACTCAGCCATTGGTGAATCGCCGGCCTGCAGCCCCGACCTTACCGAGTTTCGAACTCCCGCCGCCTCAGTTTGGATTGCCCGGAGGTGTCGCGCAAAAATATTCGACCCACCAAAATCATCCTCCTGTGTCGCATCCACCCGCCAATGTAAGCGTGGGCAATCTGCTAACCCCACCGGCGACAAATCAGTCTGGAGAGACTATCCACCCCGCACATCATTTGGCATCCGCGGGAGCTTCCGAGCTGCCTCCGACATATTGGTCAGGGAACAGCCCGTACGGAGGACCGGGATCAAATAACCAGACCTGGGCTTCTGGGGTACACGCAGCCTATCAGGGCCGTCCGGCATTTTCGCCTGGGGGTCTAAGCCGTTCTAGCGTGACATCTCCTCCTACCACGGACGGGCTACCTCAGCCATTTGAGGCGCCATCATTAGCCTCTTTCCAACAAGGCTTGCCCGCACCGCCTTCTAGTCTTTCCCACGCACACCCAGCTACCATGGCCTTATATCCACCGGGACACGCTACATCTCCCGCACCATTGCCCTCAAATGACCCTTATGCGCCCAAACATCCTTCTCTATATGGCGCCCCACCGCATCTGAGTCCCCACCAAGGTGGATATTCTCCTATCTATGGCGCTCCTTCCATGGGAGCTGCCGGAGTTGGAATGAACCACTCCGCACGCATGTCTGCCCAAAGCCCGACAGGCCAACCACACCTGGGATACAGTCGTCCGCCCTGGCCCTCGTACTCACTCCCCGCGATGAACGGACCCGTGATGACAAACGTCCACAGCCCGAATAGCCCCATGGCTATGATGGGAGGCATGCAGCCAGGCTTCCTATCCGGTTTCAACAGCGGACATGTGGCAAACAACCAGCATCTTTATGGAGGTCACCCACCACCCCACGGTCTTCCTGCGCCAGCCCCGGATCGTCCATTCAAGTGTGATCAATGCCCTCAGAGCTTCAATCGCAACCACGATCTTAAACGGCACAAGCGAATTCACCTGGCCGTGAAGCCGTTCCCTTGCTCCCACTGTGACAAGAGCTTTTCGCGCAAAGATGCGCTCAAGGTATGTTTAACAACCCTATCTCATCTAGCGCCTCCACTAATCCCTCTCAGCGGCATATTCTGGTCAAGGGTTGCGGTAAGGATGGTGACTCCGAAACCAATCAAACCGACATCAAGGGCGAACGAAGTGAGGACGGCAGTCCCACACTCAACGGACGAGCTTAATGCGTACCACTATATTTCTGCATCCCTGTGGCATCTGTTTCCCTCGTCCACCCCATCTTGTGTATCTATTTCCGGGGCAGTGACATGAAACATGCAACAGCGGCTTGGGAGTCAGTGAGGTTTTTTGACCCAATTTTTCTTGTTCTTGTGCTGTTTATTTTCGCGCTGGCGAAGGGTGTGTTGACATGGGCATATTGGGACGGTCTGCTTTTATTATCTGTTTGATTATTGTTTCTGAGCCTGACGTGTCACGTGTGTATTGATCTTATTTCTGATTTGACAAGCGAGTCCGGATTGATTTTTGCCGGGAGTTGGACTCGGTGTTCGGTATATAACAACCTGTGCATGAATGTTCCCATAATGGAAAGCATCTACTTTAATTGCCTCGATTGATCTCGTATTCCCAAGGCCTTCAATTTTTCTGATGAGATTTGAAAACGGCTGTATTAATAAGACAACGGCAACATTATCAAGACCGTTCCAAATTCCCAGGTGCGGATTTCTTTGTTCTTGCTGCCAAGGTTCCCTACTGAACCTTTAAATTGGCGCCTCACCCGAATGGCTGATTCTAGCTGAATTTGAGTCAAATGAAGCTCTCTAATTGACTACTTCGTATATGCTAATCCCAATCCAGAACGCCGCTAAAAGTCATCGCAAACGCCATCGTGAGTTCCGGTCCGAAACCTACACCATTCTTTGATGGTTAGCTTCAGCCAAGATCAGGCTTCATGGAAAAGGAATTCTATAAGCCATGGCTCACAGTATCCATTCCATGGGTATTTAAACAGTGCTTTTGTGCCTACCGATAGTCCAGTTCAGGCTCTGATTCCCTGCCATCCGTTATAACCCAGTCTATAACCCGAGTACTGGGATCTATATATCCCCTCTTTCTTTTTCATATCCATTCTTCATGTTGATTTCATCCCATATGTATAAACAATTCCTCTACGTTCTCAAAGGACTACTTTCCCTAATAATCATACCAACATCCGCATCCCCCAACCCGAACCCAACCCCACTCATCCCATTCCCATTCCCCTCCCCCAACTCCCTCCCCCAAACCCAAACAGGCTATACCTACAAAATACCCAGAGGAATTCAAAATGGCACAGCAAACGCTCGCTTCACAATCCCAACCCCAAACAAAACCCTAAACACTACCTCCCGCCTCATCCTCGATACTCCACGAATCTCAAAAGTCACCACCACCTCCTTCGACTGGTGGTATTTCGACGCCGTCTCAACAACGACCCCTGCTGAATCACTGACAATAACCCTCTTCACGTCCTCATCAAGCGCATTTCCCTGGCTCGACTCTAGCGAATCATCCGTTCTAATCTCTTACCTTTGGGCGGCCTTTCCGAACGGCTCTGTATTCGAAGAGTATTTACCAGCGACAATCGCTACACTTTCTGAAACATCTAATTCTTCCAGCTCAGGACTATGGAGTGACACGGGGTTTACGTGGGTTGCGGGGGAAGAACTTTCTCCGTACAGAGTTACTGTTGAGTCCGAGGAGATGGGAGTTTTAGAGATCTTTCGTAATGGAATCCGTAAGTTTTTCAATTTACAAATGTTTTAATTGGATTCGGAATTGGAACGATCAGTACTTACTGAGTTAAGGAACAATCACCACATTTACCGTGCGGAATCCAAGATGAGATATCTACGTTAGAAATCGTCCCGAACGTAGGCTGGACGAGTCTTATTCCTGATGCGGGTGCCAATGTGGATATGAGTATCCAGGGATCAAGATTGAGGTTTCAAGGAAGAGGATACCATGATAAGGTCCGTTATAATCAAACCCACTCTTATATATTGAAGATAGACCCACATTATCTTAATTAATACCCCCTCTGATCACACCAGACGCTACTAACAGTGCATACAGAACTGGTCCAACCTCCCCTTCACAGAAAGTATCTCAAGCTGGTACTGGGGCCACGGCCGTGTAGGAAATTACTCAATCGTCTGGTTCAGCGCGATTGCAAATAATCAAAATTATACAAGCAGCTACGTCGCACAGAACGACCAGGTCCTCGTGTCCTCGTGTGAGGATATGTTCCTCACCGTTCGTCCGGCGGGTCACGGTGTGTCGAACTCGAACTCGACCGCGGCTCGGTATCCGCCTCGGGCGGGGGATATTCCAGATGGGTTTACGGTTCAGGCTTATTTGGGGGAGGGGGTTTGGTTGAAGGTTAGTGTTTCCATTGTTGTGCTTGTTACGGGGGACTGGGAGTATTATATGAGGTGGTCGGGTGGGTTGGTTGGGAGTTTGGTTGATTCTGAGGGGAGGGTTGTGGATGCGGGGAAGGGGGTTGCTGTTTTTGAGCAATTTGCGCTGGAGGAGTGATTCCAAGGTTCGACTTGAATGTTATTGTATGTGTGATATGAAGATGGATTGGTTAACTGTATAGGCTTGAGGTAAAGGATGAACATGAAGATGGAGAACGGGACTTGGATATAACTAGAGTTACATATCGACTAGAGTTGAGAATGTAGGGCTGGCTTTTTAGCAAGTGCATTTCTCAATGAAAACCTTGGAAATTTTTCGTCGGCTGATCCACCCTAAATAAGAATCGTAGGATGTGAAGTAGAGATTCATAAAAAAGGGGTATCTCGCGGGAGGTGCGAAGAAAATAGACGAAAGATCATCTGAGTTACAAAATCATTTCAAGATGCTTTAGCCTTCCACTCCTCGACTAAACCGACATAATCCTCCATCCCGTGCGGCTGGAACCATCGTGCCAGCATACCCTTCTTCCGCTCAGTAGACAAGCCCAGATCCTTCAGCATCCAATCCAGGTACGACACAGCATCGAAAACAAAATCAGGGTTCCGGTGCCCGAAACCACCGGGGTATCTGTACTTGCCGAACTCGGTATGCAGAGCAGTCTCCCAAGCTAGGTCGAGCTCAGAGTCATCTTCGGACTTAACGTCCAAAGATGCTCGGATATCTGGGGGGCAACGCTCTGTGGAGGTAGGGGTGAATTGATTGTTGAAATATGCTGAGATCCAAAGTGCCTGTGTTTGGGCGAGCATGGTCGTGTTGATTGTCATGGGAATACCCATGAATGCTAACGATCGATCTTTGATTGCTGAAAGGGGGATCATAAACCGCGCCAGGCGGAATGGATGCGGGGCTGCAGCCTCGGAGGTGTCGTTTAGTGGATGGAACTTGGGATTGGGTGTTGGTGGCTCGCTGAGGCGAGGGAAGCGGCGGAGGATTTCTGCATCGGCGGCTTCGAGCATTTTCCTGTCTATTGGGTCTTTGCTCCAGGGGAAGCCTAGCTCGCGGTCGATTCCCTCGGGTAGGAATTTCAAATTCGGGGTACCGCGCCAGCCCGTTGAGCAGATCAGAGCTGTGGTAGCGAGATTTTCCCCTGTTGACAGATGGACTGTGTGGTCGGAGAGATGGTCCAGATCGGCAATGTGGATTTTGACAGAGCCGTTCTTGACTAGATCGAAGAAGTCGGTTGGGTAGTTTAGGATACTTAGTGATGAAGCAATCCAGAACGGGCTCACCCAGGGCTTGAGCTTTTTCGTCTCCGGGTGCTTGTCATAGCCGTTGAGCTGTACGACATCATCTGCTAGCACAGCCCAGAAGGCATCAACAATCTTGCGTCCTAGCCAAGTGCCGTGGAGGAAGTTCCGCACGCCTGAGTATCCATCGGCTTCACCCCAGATGCAGGGACTGAACCAGGTCAAGAACCGGGTTGTCACTAGCTTCTCTAACCACTTCTTCAACGGGGTCACATATGGAGGGGCCATCCAGCATGGACCGTGGCCGGACTCTCGAATGATCCAGTCTACTTTCATGCCAGCTGTGGCACACGCATAGACCGCATCCCAGGCAGATTTGGTGCCACCGAAGACCGTCACTTGTTTTTCTGATTTGAAGATCTCCCTCTCATATTGTAACATATCCCGACAGTGGAATAATGGCGCAGCAAAATCATCCTGGCCCTTGAAAGTAGGCAGATACGCCTGCGACGTAATTCCAGTCGCGACGATCAATTTCTTCGTTTTGACAGTCAGAGATTTTCCCTCATGCGACACGTTCAGTTTCCAGGATCCATCAAGATTCCGCTCAGCACTTTCAACAGCGTGATTTAACCGAATAAGATCCAGGAACTTGAAGTGCTCAGCATATGCGACGAGATACCGCTGCACCACCTCACCCGGAATATGTTGACCGGGCTTCACGCCAAAAGTAGCTTCGTCCATAGGGAAGTCGCTGAACTCATACGTGCCAAGCATGTTATTAGACTTTAGGCCACTGTACAGTCGATGCGAAGCCCACACTCCACCGACCGAGCTGGCGGCCTCCAACAACAAAACATTGCTGTCGGGATTAACCTCGCGATATGTCTTGATCGCCGCCAGGCCGTTCCAGCCTAGTTAAGATGTTAGTTCACCAAAAGGAATTGGGATGCGTCTGACGCGCATGAAAGATTTACCTGCGCCCACGACTACCAAGTCCACACTCTCCATTTCCATTTCTGAATGAATGGCGTTGACAGAGGTCATGCAAGAGCCAGAAAGCGTACACAAGGAGAGATATGAGGAGAATTAAACCAGAGTGGGGATGTCCGATGGTCAAAATGGCAATTACCGGGGAAATGAATTTCTGTAAAGGGGGGAAAAAATTAAAATCGGATTGGTGCAACATGTAACTGATCATTTCCCGTCCAAGGGATAGTTCGAACTAAACTCCATAAGGGGAATTCCGTTTCCCGAGATCCACTGAGATCCACAAAATGTTGAAGGTTCAAACCGTTTGTCAAAGCGTAACGTTGATAACGTGGTATGATCCACTTGGAAACGAATTTTGTTTGTTTGTACTGCAGCTTTCCAAACTACTAAGAAATACTCAATTCATCTAACTTTCCACCTTCCAACCTCCAACCCCCTGACCAAACTACCATCCCGAGACCCACTTACAACTTGAAACGTGAAACAGTCAAATTCCCTAACTCAAATATCTTTAATCCAAGGACATGATCATCAGAATATGACATATGCTTGATCGTCATAATCGATACATCACCAAGGGACAAACGAAGAAAAAGAAAAAGCAATCGATTCATATATTTGATATTTACTTTGGTCGATCAGACCCCATTTCGCCCAATCACGCAGATCAACATGCATGGACCTGTATAGGGTAATGGCCGGGCTAATGGACTTTGAATATGACTGGACCGGCTAATCGCAGGCCTGTATTTGTGTCCTGTGACTACAAATAAAATTCATTAGCTCACAACTAAGATATTGCTTTTCGGTGTAACGAATCGTGCATGGACAAGATCCGAAAATCGAAGAGCTATCTTCAGGGTGAGAGGGTGTCAGAGCTTTTCGCTTCCATGCCGATCAATCTACCTTAAGAATCGTGGATTAAATCACTTCCAGTAATCGGGGTACTCTGGATATTATTAGTTCACGGTAACGGTAAGCTGACGCCGTTAGCTCCCTACCCTACCCGCCTGTCAGAATCCGTCGTTCCCCATTTGGAGAACGAAATTGAAAGAATCATGGCGTCTTTCAAGGTTCATGTTTAACGATCCGATCTTTTTGCCCATTTTCAATCTGACCAGGATTGCGGACTTGTTTCTTTGTCTGGGCTGGTTCTATTGACAAGAACAGCGCCGAGGGAAATAACCCAGCTGTACATACAGCCGCTTTGAACACTGCCCCCCCAGGCAGGGATCGACTTGGTTCTTTATCTGGGTGTAACCCCCCAAAGAAAGGTGTTTTTGCTTTAAACAAACAAAATCGAATCTCTGCCTTTCATCATGAGTGAGTTCGTCACAGAGGCATTCACTTTGCTGGCCGTCGCTATTGTGATCATCGGTCTTAGAACCACGGCACGATGGATTATGGTTGGGCCTAAGAACTTTCAGGCGGATGATTATATCATGTTGCTGGCTTGTGTGAGTCCATATATTTCATGTACACTGGGGATTTTGCTAAATTTTGGAAATTAGGTCGTGTACGGCCTGGAAACTGGTGCAGCATATATGGTTGGTGCGTGGTTTGACGGCCTCGCAAATAATTCAATGACAGATGAAGAACGTACCACTTTATCTCCCACCTCGCATGAATATCACTTGCGTGTTGGAGGGTCCAAGGTCCAGGTCGCTGGTTGGTCTCTATATACTTTGCTGTTATGGCTTCTTAAAACATGTATGGCTATTTTTTACGCCCGATTGACGTGAGTAGACCGACAGGCTCTTCAAGTGGCCTTTTATACTGACTTGACCAGAGCGGGACTAGTCAATATGCGTATACGAATCCACGTCGCCTACTTCTTGATTGCAGCCACGTATATCATCACGGTTTCTTCGATTCTATTTGGGTGTCATCCCATGCACAAAAATTGGCAGATCAACCCTGATCCTGGCAGTATGAATTCTTCTTTCTTTTAATCGCTACAAATTCTAATCTGTCAATTTCCAGATCACTGCCAGCCTGCGGTATCCAAAATTGATATCTATGTGACTGTTGTACTCAATGTCGCGACAGATATCTATCTCATCAGCATTCCCGCCCCGGTAAGCCATGCGACGGAAACAAATTGGTCATTTCTGACATAATTAGATGCTATTTAAAGCTCGACTACGCTGGCGTGAAAAGCTCGAGCTCCTCGTCCTTTTCAGTGGGGGTCTATTCGTGATGATGTGTGGCATCCTCCGCTGTGTCCTAATTTTAACAGTAAAGAACACCCAACTTCTCACCCGTCCCATATTCTAACAGCTCTCTTCCTTTAGGCCGGTGCCAACGGAGCCGAACAAGCCGGTAGCTGGGCCTGTCGCGAAACCTTCGTCGCTGTCGTAATCGGCAATGTGCCAATGATCTACCCACTCGTCCGTCGCCTCGCCCGCCGCGCAGGCTTATACCTTACAACGAAATCCGGAGGATCGCAGAGCTATGAACTCTCAGCAGACTCCGCCGGCTATGTGAAGCGAAAGAAGTTCCGACACCCCCTCTCGCTCCCAGTTGATACAACGCTGTGGAACACAGTCAGTGACGAACAGATGATCTTACCCATAGCGCGACAACAACCAGCGACTTGCACCGCCAGGGAAGGGGACTGGGATACGATTAGCCATGGGAGTCATGGTGGTGGGATCAAAGTTGTCCACGAGACGATTGTACACAGTGCGGAAAAATAAAGTGAAACATAGAAATTACGCTAATGATGGAATGGAATATACCTAATGAATTGTTTTATCTTACTCGGCAAATAAATTTGCGTTCTTGTCGGTTTTTGTACTACTGAATGCATATCCACCGGAATAATGCTACAAGGAGCTTAGATATATGCATCTCCTCCCCACCGGGAAAACACAACCAAAATCAAAATCCCGAGGTCCTCCCGATCAAATCCGGGGAAACTTCTCCTCAATGCGGGGCTGCAGAATACCCCTGTGCCGGATTTCGTCAGAATAAACAAACAATTTACGACCGATCACGGAACTCCACACATAATACGTGACAATGCACCCCGAACGTCAAGAAAACGGGGCTCCGGTCGAACAATAAAAGGGCGAAAGAATCGCATTCCAAATAATCAACGCATGAACACCAATTCTTATCACGCAAATACACCATGTTTCGCTCCATGATCCTAACAGCCCTCCTCACCACGCTGGCAACAGCAGACAACATCACAGCAACAGTGAACCTCGCCGTCTCCCGAGGTTCACCGGCCCACCTGGCCTCAGGATTCATCTATGGAATTCCAGATACACCCAACTTCATCCCTGACCACTGGTACAAGGATATCGGATTTCGATACGGCCGAGCCGGAGGCGCACAGCTCGACGCGCCGAATCGAGGCTGGATCTGGGGATTAGACGAGTATAAAGGACGACTTGAGTCGACTCTTTCCAACTACGATACTTGTCGCAAGTATGGGGCGGATTTTATTATCCTGCCGCATGATATCTGGGGAACTGATCATTCTAACACGTCGACTGTCTGGCCGGGTGATAATGGGGATTGGACAGATTATGATTTGTTCGTGCGAACTTTGATGGCCGATCTCAAGGCAAACAATGCTCTCGAAGGGTTGGTGTGGGATATTTGGAATGAGCCTGATTTGACCGTCTTTTGGGATCGGGACCAGCAGCAATGGCTCGATTTGTATATTCGGACTCATAAGTTGCTAAGGTATGTCTCTGTCTCCTGATTTGGTGCTGTATGTGCTTGAGCTCGATTAATGCTTGTATAGGGAGGATGCGGATTTCAAGAATGTCCTTATCTCGGGTCCAACACTTGCTGGTTCGCCTCAGACTGATAATACTTGGTGGACAAATTGGCTGGCACAGGTCTCTGGAAACAAGACTATTCCCGATCAATACGCCTATCACCTCGAAGGCTCATCGACAGATACATACGATGATCTCCAGAACACAAATATCAGCTTATCAGCAATGTTGAAAACATATAACCTCCCCTCTCGCCAAGTCAACATCAACGAATACGCCAACTTTGCAGAACAAATCCCCGCCGGCGCAGCCTGGTGGATCTCTAGACTGGAGCGATACAATACCTACGGACTACGCGGAAATTGGCAAAGCACCTGCAGTCTCCACGATCTAATGGCAAACCTCTTAACCAAAACATCCGATCCACTTACCTGCAACAACACGGCTTATGTTTCTTCTCCGGAATACCAGGTCTACAAGTACTACAACCTGAATATGACAGGCGAAAGAAAGAATACCACTGGCACTGGGGATCGGTTGATGGACGTATACGCGACTGTTGATTCAAAGAAAGTGCGCATTCTCTGTGGTGTACGGATTACGGAGGGGACGTGGCAAATTACGGTGGATAACATGAGTGCTGTAGGTCTTCCTACGAAGGGGACGGTTGAAATTCAGACTTGGGGATTTCCCGGGACTTCTGTTTGGGAGGAGGTGGATGCACCTAGTGATCGGGGGATTGTATCGCATACCTATTCGGGAAACTCGTTGACTTTCCCGATTTATCAGACTGATACTAGTACAGCTTGGGCTTTTGAGTTTGCTGTTTAGTTAGTCTAGCCTAGGGTTCTTGAAATTGAGGAATGAATGCACCCATGAGTGAGATTGTGGCTTTCTAGTCAAGTTATACTCTGATATACATCGATAATTAGATGTATTCCGATTATCCAATTAACAAGAATCATCAATGCTATCCGAAGAAACAAGCTGCATCAACTTCTCGTCCTGAGCAAGAAGTAGCATATCTTCCCCACCCTGCCGAAATTTCGGCCAGGAAAAGTAACTCTGCTGATTAGGATTATCCAGCGCGTCCCCAATCGCAACACGAGCAGGCCCTCGAACAGGATCCTCAGCGAAAGAAAGCCACAGTGCCTCCATCGCATAGCTAACCTCCCACTCAAATTCAGTGGAACGAGCGCGGTATTCGTCATGTGTCCCAAAAATCAGCGGTAGCTCTGAGCTGTGGTACGCACCGAACCAAGTCAAGGGAGAGATATTCGAGAAGTTCCCAGCATACTGGTAACGATATGTTGGTAAATCTCCCAGGTTCCGATTCCTAACTTCTTCGGCAACGGGACATGAGATTATCTTCGTTGCGGACGCGAGAGCGCTGGCTCCAGGTCCATTAGGCGTGAATGAGACGAAACCCGCTCCTTCATTTGCATTACTACCAATAATCATAGGCTGGAGAGCGATAAGTTAGTATAACAATCAATGCAAGAGGTAATTCCACGAACCGTCTTCGAAATCTTCCCATCCAAGACCCGTTGTGTGAAATTCGCAAAAGAGGTCTTATTATCCACGACCGGCGTAAAAGAAACTGAAGGCTTAGTTCCATTGCCACTGTAGTATGATAAGGCATTTTCCAGAGTCTGTGCGGGTACCTTTCGCACACAGCTAAGCTCCTTGTCAGAACTGAGGTTATCGCAGCCTACCAGTCCAGCGATGAAGGTGAAATTGGTATGCGCTGTATCTGTGTTGGTGATGATGCTCGGGCCGCCCGAGTCAGCAATGAGTCCCGCTACAAGGGGATTCTCGGGGTATCCGTAGGGGTAGACGCTGACGCTAGCTGCACCGGCTGACTGGCCCCAAAGGGTGATTCTTTCGGGATCACCACCGAAGTTTCCCACGTTGGCGTGGACCCATTCAACGCTGGATTGGTCAGTGGCTAATTGTAGAGTAGAGTGGATGTGACATACGCAAGTCTTTGGTCCAGGAATCCAAGATTTTGATCTTCCAGTCCTTTGGCATTGGGGAAGCCGAAGATATTGACACGGTAGCTGGTAGATGGGTTAGATAAAAGAGGAAAACGATTGAGCTTAGAATAACCCACTTCATGACAATAACAATGTGTGACTGTGTCCGCTGGACCCATTGATCCGGAATCTTATATAGAGAATTCTCACCTCCGCTGGTGAACCCACCACCAGGAATGTAAAGAAGAACCGGCAACGGACGTTGCTGGGATTGAATATTCTCGACGCGAGGTGCCCAAATAGAGAGATAAAGACAATCCTCCGAGTTCCCTCCATTTACCAGGAACTCGGTCTCGTAGGTGGTATAAATCGTCGAGCTATTTAAGCTGAACTGCTGCATGCAAGAGTTTGGAAGTTTGTGTGCTTTCAAAGTTCTCTTGGACTTGAATGCCTGTGGACGGGCGAAGCGGAGATCTCCAACAGGAGGTTCTGCAAAAGGAACGCCGAGAAATTGTCGGACATCAGGGGTAGAGGCGTTGAAGAAGCCTTCAATTGATCCGCTGGTTGTTTGAACCAGGAGCCCTGTGTTTGAGCTTGAAGTTGGGGCACCAAAGACTTTCAAGGCGGAAAGAATTGTCACGAGGAACAATTTCGGAGATGGCATTGTGGTGGATGAAGCTCTGAGGTTACTGATAATACTTAAAGATTCTCTATAGATGGATGGGCTGACATGGTTGTTTTTATACTTATTTTGAAGAGACTTCGTGGCATTCTATCCCGAGGCCCAAGATGAATGGCGGCAAAGTGCTTTCGCGAAACCCCTCCCAGCCAGAGTAATCATGTCATTAACTAGAGATCTTCAGTGAAGACCCTGTGTAAAATGCGGGGGAAACATGGGGAAAGCAATCTGCCGCCGATTCATAATCTCCGGGGAAAAGGTCTGAAACCGCGGGGTAAAGGGTATGAATGAGTCCATGCGCTCCAGTAACCAATCAACTTGATGCAAGACCCCAGTCAGCTTGATGAAAGAATGCGGAGAAGGCAAGAGGAAGTAGATGTCCGGACGTTCGGACCCCTTTTACGGGGCGAGTACCCCTTTTACAATTAGCATTTCCTTGGCATTCAGACTATTGAGATCTACCGACATACTTAATCCTTGCAACACCACAACAAAATTTAGTGCATTTTTCAACTGTCTCCCGGATTTGAAGTTTATATTAATCATGGTAACCTTTGCCGAGGAAAAGATTCAACAGAATAATGAAGAATGCATCGAAAGTGTCGATGATATTGAGCGTAAGTCGGTGGCCGATAGCCCTAGAGCTCATCTTGTGCCTAGGCCGTCTGAGGATGAGGGTGATCCACTTAATTGGCCTATGGGACTAAAAATTCTAATTCTGTCACAAGTCTGCTGGCTCGCATGTGTGAGTGCTATGCTGTTTCTCTTTACGTATTTGAATCTTCGCCATAGACTCACCGTTGCATTAGCTGGGAACCTGGAATACAGCCGCCATCAACTCTGCATATTCTTTCTTAGCGGAGGACCTGGGAATTTCAGAAGTACAAGCCTCTTATCAGACGTCAGTCAGCCCTTTCATTGAACAAGACTATATGGTTATTCTAACATTATTCATAGTACAATTGTCATTGCCCTCAACGGCGTCGGTCCCTTTGTGTGGATCCCTTTGGCAAATGTTTACGGCCGTCGCTTCGTTTATCTTCTTACCACATTCATCGGGTTTGCCACTGCTCTAGGCTGTGGCTTCACCCACAGCTTTGGTGCTTTAGTTGGACTGCGTGCCATCAATGGCATATTCCCCGTTTCTATGGCCCTCGGCCCAGCCACAGTGACAGACCTATTTTTCTATCACCAGCGTGGGCGCGCTCTGGGTCTGTTTACGGTCATGCTGTCATCTGGATCTCATTTTTCGGGCCTTTTCGGCGGACCAGTCGCGAAGTTTTTAGGCTGGAGGTGGATATTCTAGATCACAGGAGCCATGAACTTCGTTACTCTTGTCATTTTGGTTTTTTGTTTACCAGAGACCATGTACTACAAGCCAAGGACCTACTCCGACTCAAATGCCCAATTCCCGAAACTATCCATGGCGAAATACCGGGAGCTTCTCCGGCCATGGACAAGCTTCCCTGGCGTTAAGCTCAAGGCTAAGCACTTTATCATACCTCCTTTTCGCATGGCGTTGTACCCGTCGGTCCTTTTTCCGAGTCTTTATTATGCCTCGCAATATTGCTTCACTGCTATCTTTCCAGCTGTTACATATGCCATTATTTTCAAAGCGAGATTCGGCTGGAGTGCTTTGCAGTGTGGCTTGGCTTATGGCGGGACCATGACAATCGGCGCTATTATCGGTGAGGTGAGTACCATGGCCTCGTAATTGAGCACTTGACACGAACTGACGAATACTAGTTTGCCGCAGGAATGATTATCGACGATATCGTTCACCGAGAGTCTATCCGCTTGGGCGTAGACTCGCCTCCACCCGAAGTTCGCTTCAAGGGTATCTGGACAGGGGCAGCTCTGATCCCGGCAGGGCTTTTGATATTTGGATTCACCATTCAATATAACTCTCATTGGTCTGGCCCACTAGCCGGTATGTTTATAGGCATCTTTGGAGTTCAGGTTGTGGCGACCGTCTGCTATACATACAGCATCGACTCGTATCGCGTCGAGGGATCTGAGGTATCCCAGTTCTTTAACTTTTGTCGTCAGAGTACTAGCTGTACGGTCGCCTTTTATGGTGTTAAACTGTGCACTGCTATCGGATTTCAATTTGCTTTCATCATGTTTGCGCTCGTGGGGAGCGTGGTAGCCTTTGCGCCTGTTGTGTGGCTTATGTGGAGAGGGGCTTGGGTAAGGGAGAAATTGGGCAAACCGGTAAATGTCAGTGTTGTGGAGGAAATTATCTCGCGTCATCACGAGTTTCACAGGATGCAAGGCTAGAAGTGATAGGACAGAATCTTCTTTGCCTTCATAACCTAATTTTATTACCAAAAGTTCTAGTTCAGCTTTATCTACACTGAATTGACAGTAGATCCTCATCGTCTAAGCATTTAAATGTATATCAATTATTCCTCTGGAATCGTAGGTATCGGAGCAGGACCGAATCTAAATTTGACGCCGAGAATATTCGCCAATCCAAGACATAGCTCCTGAAGATCCTCGAGATCTTTCCTTGTTGCACCATTAAACAGCATCCCCTTCATATGATGCTGCAGCTGATTTTGGCAATCCATACCATACAAACCGGAAACAATAGCATAACCCGTTGTCAAAGAATCAAGTATACCATCAAACGAGAAGATCCTTGCATAAAGCACCTCTATTACGATGTCAGTCACTTATTTCCCACTCAGCCAAAAGTAAATGACAGTCTCGTCTCACCTCGGACAATAAATGCATAATCAGGACTGGCCCGCACTGAAGCCTCCGGGTCAAATGCAGGGTTTCTAGCATAAATATTGCTCCAGAATTCCTTTCCTCTTTTCCGTGCCATCTCATCCGACTCCTTTGATCTCGGTGATTCCTTCTCTCGCAAATCTTCCGGTATGCAGAGGGATAATGTGCGCATTGCATTCCCCGTTCTACAAGCACCGACTATCCCGGTTGATTTGATGAGCCCCTCGCGGACTTGACGAACAGCGGTGAAGCGGTCATCGTGTGACATTAAATCAAGCACATTACTGTCAAGGTGGGCGTAGACTTGAGGGATTACATCGGGGTAGTTGAGTGAGGAAAGCGTGACAATCACGCACATGTACCATCGGAGGCGAATTGCGGTTGAGGGGAGGAAGAGGGAAGCATCGAGGAATGAGGAAGGTAGAATTGGAGTTTCGGCAGACATTGTGAGCATGGAGTTGTTGCGATGACAGGGACAATGTTCCTGGATGCTTTTACCTTAATATTTCACAGTTCCGAGCATGAAAGGGTGATTTTCGTCTAATTGGATGTTGCGGGGCATTCCAAGTCCGACTGGCGGGGTAGACCGGACTTACATGTCCGATGGGTTGAATCCCAGTCCATGGATTCGATTTCACCTTCAAATATTGCCGATAGATACCCAAATCATAATCTTTACACCAGTCGGTCGTCATGTTTATCATCTCCCCACTATCTAGATGCGCCTCTCCCTCGAAGCGTGACATTGTCAGTATTATGTCGCATTTACTGGAGAAAAAGACTTCTGAGACCACTACAGTTCTTGGATCATATCACCAAGATTGCAAGCGTGACAAACGATAACGAGCCGAATTGCCACGCATACGCCTGGTTCAAAAGCGCCGAAGACAACGATTCAGTCCCACATCACTGGCTGAGGGGATTCGAAGTGTATGTCTGACAATCCCGCCCCCCTATTAAAAGCTCAGCTCACATAACAATGTGGGATACTCAGCTATAACGATGTTGAAGCCAACACCATAACACATCGGGCTAGTGCCGAGTATAAGGCATTCCGAGTCGCTGTCGGCGAGGATAAATTACTAGAGCAACCCAGTGATCTTCGGTTCTGGAGACCTATCAATATCGGGTTTCTAACACGCAACCAGTCAATGAAATTTATGGACAATTCTACAACTGGAGGACACTATGTTGTAGTAGACGAGCTGATGTCAGAAGTGGGAAAACTTGAGCTCATCATGGAGCATCTCCGCGGGATGGCCTTGGAGGCGGAAAAATTAGAGCAGATTTTGAGTTTCTGGGTACTTCGGCGGGACGATGAGAAAGATCCAGCATTCCTGGTATTTTCCTGCTATCTTGATAAAGAGGCATGGGTCACATTTAACGGTCAGACCGAAGTGGATGAGGCTTGGAGGGCTGCACATGAATCCAGTAAAGAGCAGAGGAGAACAACTTGGATAGAGTCGGGGCTTGGATTCCTGGGAAGAGAAGAGTTGCACGCCAATGTTCATAAACCGATGAAGAGATAATTATTATCTGATCATTTTGTTTGTGGGTGCCTTTGACTGCACTATGGGCCTCTCCTTTTCCCATTTTTGTCACTCAAATAGTCTTTCTCTCCTACACACCCCTGCTTCATATATTCGGGCGCCCTTTGCACAGCTTCATCGATAATTTTATCTGAATTGATGTACTGTGGATGTTTGTTCAAGAGAGGTGAAACCTTCATGTACGTAGGCAAGTGATCAATGTGCTTAACTGTTTCTTCAATCACCTTGACCATCTTCATTGGATCTAACATCTTCAGTTGTTACATAATAGCATTCGCATTCGGGGGAGATGCCACTGCCCCAGTGTAATTCAACGGAGCCGAAGTAAAAAAGAAGGACCAGCGTCCATTCTTCGCACACAGTTCGGCCAGAGCATCCAGATCAAAGAGTTCTCCCAGTGGTGTCCCCCAACCAGCCAACATAATGGGATGCAGATGCCATGCTTTCTCTGTCGGCGCTATTCTCAAACTTAGCAGAAGCAAAATTATTCACTGCAGAAACTCACGTCGAACTTCAAATCCAGGCGAGTCGCTCGCTACAGCAGCAAACTGCCTTTCCCAAAGCCACTCTGTCGTTTCACGCGACTGTCCCAGACCACACCACTCACGTACATCAGCAACTCTTTCACGTCCAGCTTGATCAAGTTCTTTATATGCCGCAACATATCCGGTGCGCAAAAAGAGTACATCACCTGTACGGAACTCAATGCCTTCCTCCCTTGCAATTCTCAATACGCTTTCTAGTGATATTGCGTGGGGTGAAAAATGCTGCACATGCAAGCCATCCCGTTGGGCATAAGAAAAGTAATCGATCAAGACACCACGGCCGGCGAGACCTCGCGGGGCCCAGGATTGGAGGCTGTTAACGGATGTGTGGGAGCTTGCATGAATCTCGGCCTGTGTAGTTCTGGCTAGGTCAGTATTTTCGATGTTGTGGCGATGCAACCGATTTACCCGTTATAGAACTTCTCGTCCTGTTGGTAGGCGAAATGACGGAGACTGTCCCATTGGGAACTTCCTTGTGTGTTGAAACTAATCTTGGTCGAATCAGCTTGCTACTTCTTCATTACTTGTAATTCAAAAGGACTCATACTCACCACGTCGTCATTCACTATTAGTGGACTTTTATCAATGACCTTTTGTTCAAAGCCGGCCCGGCCTAACAGAGGTGGATTGAATAAATCCAGCGGAAGGCTGTGTACGCACGTCAGTCTCCTTATCTGACTCACCGTGGGCATTGGCTTTGAAGACAAACTTGAGACCAACTCTCTCCCCCGTTTTTACTTCATCTTGGATTGTTTTCAGCACCAAATCATCGGTGAGATAGTTGAGTGATCCCAGTGCACTATCTGGACCATCGCCCCAAAGCCCCCATGCCGAGTTTGGTGGGTCTCGTTCTCGGAGGGGGAGTTCATCGAAGGAAGGCAGAGGGTTCGGTGCAGGTGCCATAATGATACGTCACGTATCAAAAAGCCAGGACCAGTAATTTTATTGAAACCACAAATTTATATGAGAATAATGACAATGAATACTAGTGTCAATTTTTGATCATTGCTGATGAGCTTTAGAATTCGATGGAAAGCATCGGTGATTGATTTCCGGTGGGGAAATACCAGGATTGAATCTCTCCTCGGAATTCCATGTCCGGGTCTTTGAACACAACGATTCAAGATAATGTGATAAATTTCCCAATTGCAGCTGCTGTTAATCTCGGAGAACTATTATTATTGTAGATTATCCGCGCCACTATAACGACTCTGAGTTTTGACCTTGGAAAAAACCATTGCTTTTTTACACTGGCCCTATCTATTAATCGCCCAACGGCAGACAAGTAACCATGGCCAACCCAGGCATTGTCATGCGTCTCTCTGAGACCCCAGAGAGACCAGCGGTGCCCTTCCCAAATATCGAGGGAACATATATCCTGGAAGCAAATGACGGCGAAACACCTTCATTCAACACCGTCTACTTCCTCAGCGATATCGGACCAATATTATCTTCTTCCACTCACTACGACGCCGACATCATCACTAACAGTGCCGGACCAACCTCCCTCTCATGGAAGGTCTGTGCCTACATCAACGGGCGCGACCGCACCAACGGGACCGATTCTTCTGAACCCACGCCTCATCTCCTACCGGAGACACCCGTCACAAGCTCCATTATGGTGGCTAATGGGTCTACTCCTCGAGTGGACAAGGAGCAGGACTACCATGATTGGTATGACCAAGAGCACGGGGAAAAGCTAATGCAAGTGCCAGGCTGGAATGCAGCTAGACGATACTCCTTGGTGAAGGTTTATGGAGAGGCTGAGACGGCAAAGTATTATGGTTTGAATTTTTATGATCAAGAGAATGGGTTGGGGGGACCTGAATGGAAGGCTGGTGTCACTGAGTGGACGCTACGTGTAAGGAGCAATGCGGCAAAACCCAATATCCGGAGGGTCTGGAAGTTTGAGGGAGTTAATATGGCTTGATGTAATACACAGCATCTGGTTTTATTTGACTTGAATAAATTCATGCATAATCTCATGACATTATGCCAATACAGTGTAGCTGATGTAGCCGAGATGGGCTGCTGTAAAATTTGGACATGCTCACCGGAACATGGTTGGGTGTGCAAATAGCCCGTATAATGTATCATGAGTTACGTCCTTCTGCAGCTCATTCATCGAGTCCAAGAAATCTGGTGAGAAATTTTCAAGGCCAACATCGACAGCTTCCATGCCAAGATAGTCAGAGACAAAGTCCCCCGGTGTATCTAAAGACGGTTCGTTGCTTGGCGGATTCATGGGGAGCTGGAAGAATGACTCGTCGAGGCTCGTGAGCTGAGGCATCTCATCCATGATAAGCCCGCCTTCTTTGACACTGACACGAAATTCATGGACCATGTCTCTAAGAATACTGAGAGGCTTTTTCAAGCCGACGTTGCATCCATGCTGTAGTTCGCTTAGACAAGTCCAGAAAAATGATATAGGCTCCATAAACTGTCCGCGATCGTGTCGCTCCTGGCGGATGATCACAATTACGGCAGAGTAAACGGCATATGAGAGAAGGAAGGGCGCTCGACGAAGTGTGAAAGCCTTCCTATATGCACGAACAAACTTTTGGATTGCAAGAGCGCTGTTAATACACGCCTCTTCACATTTTCTGTGATCTCCTTCCGCCCTGTGGCGGCGGAGATGGCCTTCTTCTAAGAAAGCGCGGTTTAAAAGAATTGTCAAGGCATGATAGGTAGTACTGGCTCATTTCATCAGTCTTCATCACTTTTAATTCATTGAGTAGGAAGAAAACTTACAGGGGGGTTATATGGTGCGGAGGCGGGATAAATGATCCATCTGGATCGAACTTCAAGTGATCTGGTAGCGAATCCGACCACTTATCCAGTTCTCTGATGATGCTAGCTTTCTTGTTCCTTATATCTTCCGAGCTGCACTTTATAGTTTGAATCCCGTACAAGTCAGTAATTTTGGCTGATATTTGAAATAATCGAACGAGACAGGTGAATGTCGAGACAGCATAAGCTGGCTGTGACGCGTATGCTGGCGGAGGAGGGGCCAAAGATCCCGGATCAATATATGGTTCCCATTCCTCAAGTTCTTCAAATGTGTCTAGAAATCGCATCGGGACTCTGGCCTCAGTAGAGGCAAACATGCACGGGCGGCCGAGATACAGAGATTGTGTGGCGTCGGTAGCAAAAGCGCCCCAGTACAGTCGTGTCCGCATTTCCCGTTCTAGATCTCGAGTCAGGAGGTCGCTGGAAGTAGCCGTACTTTCATGATCGGGCCCAAGCATCAAGTGACATCCCATGTCAATAATCATGCGATATGCAGTACCAGATAGATTCCAGCCCGCACTCGAATGACCCTGCGATACCAAAGTTGCGCTAGTCAGTAACAAAGCCATAGCGGAAGGAATACTGGGCTTGTCGATGGCGTCCCCCAAAAGCTGTCTAAACCGGGTATAGAATTGAGCGCCGACGCTGCTCAGATCATCTGGTTTGGAACGCAGGTACGGCCTGTCACTGTAGAGTGTGCTTGAGTAGTAGATGGCGTTTAGAAGCAGCTTGTTGACCCAGGGGCCCCCACCGTTGGCAAGGCTGCCCATGATGGCCGGACGGTAAGAAATAAGATAGGCGTAGTGCTGACGATTGAAGTGAAGATCCAGCAGATGTTTCGCCAGCTCAGGTTCGCACCCATCAAGATCCATCGTGTTGGATGGCTGGCGGAATATGCGAGCTTCCCGCTGTCTTTGTAATGCAGCATTGCTAATCAGTCTTGCTTTGGAGGCAGCGATAGCGCTTTCCCCCTTGCTTACCATGTTGGAGATATTCTCTTTATGCTGAGCCCTAGATGTGGGGTTCATTATGCTGGACAATCCGTGCACCGTCGAGACACAACCATGCTCATGAAATGCCCCAGCAACACGGGCTTCGCATGGAGACATACCCGTTGTTCCTCCGACGCCTGTGTAATCCTGCGCAGTATCCTCTGCTTCCTGCTCCATCTGCCGTGGGCCAATTGCCGAGTCCACTCTAGAATATCCAGTATCCACAGAATGACTTGTCGATACAGGCCGCTGCAAATGTGGAGTTCCGAGACCCGTCCGTCCTTCCATCATTTGATTTCTGTTGGGTTGATATGGAATATGGTCTATGGCGCTGGGAAAGTCCTGTCTCATTGATATTGATGAGGGCGGGGTTGGTAGCGGTCTGGCAACAGCAGCAGTCGAGGCAAGATAGTTGAGACTTTCACTTTGAGAGGAATGACCATAGTCCTGATCTTGATCAATCACTCTGCGGACGTCAGTTCCTGCATTTCCCTGCACAGGTGGTATGCAGTCTTGAAGCTGTACATGGACCGGGGAGATGCCTGAGGCTTTCAAATGCTCTCGCATCGTTGCAACTGTGGCTTCCAGGCTCTGCACCAGGGTCTGTGATGGTCTGGGTACGCGTCTTGCATCACGAGGATAGACGCAGTTGCGGCCGTTAGTGGTGCATTCGAGACACTGTGGTCGCGTTCCGTCACATTTGACCTTCTTCCGGCGACATGGGGTGCATGTTTTGCATGTCTCACCCAGAGACGCTGTAGATCCTGTGACAGGGTTTCGTGTATTCTTTCGAATCCCCCCCGAAGACATATTGGCCTTAACCTCTAATCCAGCGTCGGAAAATGCAGGCAGCTTGCGACTCGGGCAAGTGGGTCAAATTCCATGCCCCCGCGCGTGGAGGTCACGTGCCGGACATCAATGTCCGGCCCAAAGTCATCTCGTCACGAGGTACCCACGACTGCCAATCAACGTCCGCATTTGACACTCGGTACTTCAAATGCCGTACATTCTACCGGACATCTGTTTCCATAGTCTCCATCTGGGGTATTGCAGGATGATTGCACCACAGTTGGAATTTTTGGCACTTATATATCCGTAGCGCTCAGCCCCCTACGGATTCAACTTACTTGAAAATCATTTTACCATCTTCCATAATAAACATTGGAATGAAAGAGAAACAATCATGAGTCCCTGCGCCATCACCCCAGAGCCACTCAATATTACACCAATCAGCAAAAATGCTCAGAATTGCTCTTTTGATGCCGCACTTGACTTAGACAAGGAGGCAGCATCTCTTCTAGACCCGTTCTACAAGATTGTCGAGCAGCCTATCGGAACCCGCCGTCCAATCCGGGTAGCCTGTATGGGAGCCGGGTATTCAGGCCTTATGATGAGCATTGTCTTTAGTCAGCGAATGAAAAACGCAAATGCCGAACTCGTCGTCTATGAAAGGAACGAGGATCTAGGCGGAACGTGGTTAGAAAACAGGTAAGTCACTCAACGTGGTCATATTGCATAGCCCTTGTAAGATGAAGTGTGCTGACTCGTGATTTTGTGATTAGGTATCCCGGATGCAAATGCGATATTCCTGCCCACAACTACGCTTATAGCTTTGCGCCCAACCCTGAATGGCCGAATTATTATGCCACCTCACAGCAGATCCATGCGTACATGCATGATGTTGCCGATAAATACGACTGTAACAAGTTCATCAAATACCGCCACTCTATCAAGGCAGCAGTTTGGAACGAGGATAAAGCAAAGTGGGAGATCCAAGTTCAAAATGGTGACGGAGCTGTCTTTCAGGATGATGTCGACGTCTTTATCAATGCCGGTGGTGTTCTTAAGTAAGTATCTTTGTGACATCCCTACACTATTCCTGACTTATGTACTAATGATGTTATAGCAATTGGAAATGGCCTAACATCGAGGGTATTCATAACTTCAAGGGCAAACTTATCCACTCTGCAAGATGGGATGCGGACTATGACTTCACGGGCAAGAAGGTGGCCAGCATTGGCATTGGGTCTTCAGGAATTCAGATTGTGCCTCAACTAGCCAAGGTTGTGGGCTCCATGGACGTCTACGTTCGGACACAGACATGGATCTCTCCAGCACCTGGTATCAACGAGCCGACCGCTAATGACCCCGATATGGATGACGATTACAACTTCACTCCTGAAAGCATGGCTATATTCAAGGATCCTGAGGTCCTCCGCCAGTACCGAGCTGCTATCATGGATCGCCGAATCGAGAATTTCCAACGTGCTCTTGCAGACAGTGACATTCAAAAGCGTGCCCAGGAGATCTTCCGCAAGAGCATGACTGAGAGACTCGGTGACAGTGAGAAGGGTCGAAAGGCGGCGCAATATTTGCTCCCTGACTTTCCCGTTGGGTGCCGACGGCAGACTCCCGGTCCAGGGTTCCTCGAGGCCCTAACCCAGGACAATGTTGATATGTGGTGGGATGACGTTGCACAGATTACCGAAAAGGGTATTGTAACACGATCTGGGGAAGTAAAAGAGTACGATGTGATTGTATGCGCAACGGGTTTCGACACCTCCTTCAAGCCATCATTTCCATTGATCGGACGGAATGGAGTTAACCTCGCATCTAAGTGGGAGGTAGAGCAACCAAAAGCCTACTTTGGATTCATGGTGCCAGACATGCCCAACTACTTCTGTTTCATCGGACCCAACAGCCCAATCAGTAACGGGTCACTCGTGCTGGGAATCCAAGCAACCGCTTTATACGTCTACAAGTGGTTGGAGAAGTTGCAGACTGAGATGATCAGCAGCTTCGAGGTACGGAACGATGTGAATGAAGAATACAACCAACACATGCAGCAATATCTGGAGCGCACTGTGTGGACTCGCGGCTGCCGCAGTTGGTACAAGCGAGGAACCGTCGACGGACCTGTTGTGGCAATATACGGTGGTACATCTTTCCATTTCATGGAGGCGATCAAGAATCCACGGTGGGAGGACTTCCATATTACAAGGTCTCCGGAGGCTCGTTCAAATAGATTTGCATACCTGGGTAATGGGTTTTCTAGAAGGGAGACAAAGGGGGAGAGTGTGGGCGCCACACAGACGCTTGACTTTGACGAATATTGGCGTTTGTTTGTGCTACCAGAGATTCATAACTAGATATTTTCTCGGTAAATATGTAAAATTTGCATTGTTTGGATTCGAATTAATTGATTTCCATGGGCGCAAGAAAATTCATCATCGCTTTATCTCCCAATTAACTAAAGTAGAATAGAAGCTGATCTTTCAGAATGACTCCTCTATATTAGCTATCAGCAATTGACCAGGCTAATCGTATTTTATAGGGTACTCTAGAAGAATTATAGAGACAGCCCTGGAGATGATAAAGCCTAGAGAGCTATAGCAGGAGCATTATCATGGGTTTGTCCCTTATTGTCGATCCCCTTTTACAGTACATTTAAATTTTTGCTAAAACTTAGAAAGAGATATTAGATAAATCGGCCTATGCTTACCGCACATTATTTATACTAGTATAAAATGGGCATCAGATTCCAGCATTCTATCCATAACAAAATCTCTACTTCAGATATCTGAAGTTAACCAAAAGCTAATAGCAAGACTATGTAGACTGTCCCAAAGAAGTAGGCCCCTAGAGACGGGATGCTTGATGGGTAATTACTGCTTCTTTTTGCGCCAGTTTGGCCGTGCTGTCCGTGGCAAATGTTGAGGGGCACAGGTCAATTTTGCAGAAGGTCAGTGGGGGATGCATCAGTAGTGATTGATGGGTTAGGCCTATCAGAAATTTCCCGAATGCAAGTAAGCACTTGTAGGCGGCTTCGAGGGGGTCCGTGCCCAAGCGACTTTGGGTTAATATTCCGCCGCCTGGAGACACATCGAGTGCGAGCTTGAACGCTTCCCTTGAGATCAATTTCTTTCCTGTAAAACTTTCTCAGAAAATGTCTGGTTTAATGTCTTACGAATAGGTCCTGCGCGTTATTTCCATCAAAGTCCTCCCCATATCTCAAAATGCACATGTTGGGGCCAAATCCATCCGGTAAAAATAGACGAAAGCACCTAACACAGCTAGTGCTTGGACCAAAGTAATTTAGAGACTTTTCACATCGTTCTCATTTTCAAACTATGGCATTTTCCGGAGACGGATTTGTTTCTCGTTTCTTTTGCTTTGCTGAACTAATATAATAGTCCGTTCGCGGGTTTTCAGCCTCAGTGAAGTTTAATTATCTGCCAAGCATGAATAACAACATAAGGAGCAAGCTGTGGAGCCGCGTCAGCCCCAAATTCTCCCGACGTCGCTATCGTGGAGTTCCTCATGAGGGACAAAACGACCAGGTCGGGCTATTCGCAATAGAAAGTCAGCCCTCGAGCTTTTCCCTCCCGGACTTCTCGTATCTATAAAGGCCACAAGCCTCTTTCCTCGACCATAACCCGGACCCGACCGACGAAAATGATGATTTGTTGGGCCAAGGAGATAGCAACCAGATAACAAGCGGGGTCACGCAAGATGGCGACCTTGTATCGGTGGATCACGGGTGGATTATTGGAGTTAATCATTGTGCGAGAGGAGCGGCCTGTGTCCTGGCACTCAATCTGATTTTCACAATCGTTATGGCTGGACTGGCGACCCGTTACCCTGCCAATGGTACGTGGTCTACCTCTGCGGTCATTTACCAGGGTGATTGCGGGATCATTAAACGATGGGACTTTGCAGCGCACTTGATTATCAACGTCTTGGGCACATGCATACTGGCCGCCAGCAACTACTGTATGCAGACATTGGTTGCTCCAACAAGGGAGGAGGTAGATGCCGCCCATGCCTGTGGAAGGTGGCTTGATATCGGGGGTGCTAGTGTCAAGAACCTCCGTGCGATTGGGCGAAACCGGCTTATCTTGTGGATCATATTGATGCTAACTGCATCACTTTTCCACCTCATGTCAGTATAGAAGCTCAACCTGGATTTACTTACTGCTAATATGAGCCCGCGTAGGTACAACTCTATGATCTTCGAATCATTGTCCACCAACGAATTTGGGGCTTTTGTCGCGCCGAAGGATCTCAACTCGTCGAATGTGAATTCCCTCACTACTCCGATGCTTGAAAAATGTTTCAAATGCCCAAACACTGGCACGTATGATTCTCCTCTCAATTGGGATGATGTTGCCTTGGAAATTGCGAATGAGAACTACGAGCGGTATGACCTGGCGACATGCAGTTCATTTTCCAACATAATGACGGATGAGACCACCTCAAGGCCGGGTACTAAAGCACTGATCATGCTTGCTGAGAACTTGACTGTGAGTGACGGGGGAAATGCGTCTATTCTGACTACGGACAACACATATGGTTTTCAAAACCAGAGCGTTTTAGCGATCCCCTTTTTTAATGCAAGCGAGGGTCATGGCGCCTCTTCAGAATGCCAGACTTCAAATACTGTGGCGGTCGCATATATTAATTTGAGTTATGATCCTCCTGAAGGCTATTACCTACCATCGATGAATTACTCAGTCAAAGAGTGTTTGATGATCAAGGCCAGGAACACTGTCAGCTACTATATAGCCCGCCTATTTGCATTGCAATTGCGCTCGCCTCGATTGAAAGTTGCTGCCATGTTTTTCGCTGCTCGAGTGGGGCGCACTCAATCGCCACCACTTCTCACCGTTGGAGATGCCATGTCGTCATTCCTGTCCAGACCTGACCCTACAACGAAAAATATGTGCTGGATGTCCCACAAAGACGTTTCCTGTGGATACTGGAAGGGGTTGCGTGAAGATGATAGCGTCTCACTCCAAAGACCGCTTTCAAAACCGAAACACTGGTTCAGAGCAGCTCCTAGTTTCAGATGGATCGCAGCTCTGCTTGTGTATGTTGCATCTACATCTTCCTATTTCCTAAATTTTTTGGAATCCTGAAGAAACATATCTCACACTCTCTAGACGTCTTTCATGCCTTTGTACGGCTGTTGGTCTGTTCGCAAGTCCAAGCACCGATCTGCGAGATCAGGTTAACTTGAGCGATTTCTCTAAAATCTTTTCATCCAATATAGACGAGGACAGCCTTTTCACGATCGGGGCAGACTTTCCCAATGCAGGCATGTTGACCTTTGTGATGGTTGCCAACTTACCACAGCTCCTGGTTACTATGAGCTACTATTGCTATAACGCAGTGCTTACCAGTATGTTGGCTGCTGCTGAGTATAGCTCCTATGAACTCAAACGCAAAGCCCTGCGTGTCACTTGGCCGATCAAGGGTAGTCAACAGCAGTCGACATATTGGCTTAGCATACCGTACCGCTACAGTATTCCAATCCTCATCCTCTATACGGTCCTCCACTGGATGATTTCACAGACTCTCTACTACCTGTCGTTGATTCCATACACCCCACAAAATACTCCATACAATTCGACAATCGACTCGCTCGTATGCTCTCCCACCTTCGCCCTTTTTGCGATTCTGGTCGGGGCTATCATGTTAATCATATTGGGTATATTAGCATTCAGACGCTTGAAGTCCAGCGCACCAGTGGCCGATTCATGTTCAGCTGCCATAAGTGCCGCTTGTCATCCACCCACAGGCGAGGACTTGGACATTGCAGTTCGGAGCAAAGTGAAGTGGGGTCAGACCACTTCCCTTCTTGTCGGGTCGGTCGACTCTGAGGTAGTTGAGTCGGTAGAGGGACATTGCAGCTTCACGTCACTGCATACGGTGAAACCCACATTGACCAAGCTATATGCTTGACTGCTTTATGATTCTCATTTAGATAAAAGTCTCTAATCCCCATAATAAGTAATCAATCTAGTATATATAAATAGTCCTATAAGTACATAAGACCCTTCATTAATCTTGATTTTTAGACATCGGGATAGCTTCATAGTCTTTGTATTAATGAGCAATTGAGGTGTACGCCCGATGGCAGTACGCTTTGACGACTTACAGATCGAATAAACTAGTTGAGAACCCAAATCGCACGACCGATGATCGCCCTCTGAGGGTAGCAGGCACCCCGTAGGGACCAATGAAAGAGGTGTAGGTGTGTGTACTCTACAACTAGTGCTTAGCTGTAAATATTGCCGCCCATAACATCACCATAGCGTGACCTGTAACAGTATGGTCAGCTGCATGGGGGGTGGACCTCCCCATTACAATATACAGCAGCCAAATAAAATAGTTGATGAATGCATGGATGCAAGGCACAGGTCTTCTACGAATGATAATGCTTTTCATCAAGTAAGGATTTAGGAAACTTAGAATGATTAGTTAGCCGTCACTGAAACACTCCAAACACATGTTATATATACCAAACAAGTCTCGGCAGTCTCCACATGTGCAGTGTTGCATCGAGCTAGCGATGGGTGGTTCGCTGTACCACCATTAATCTAATTTATTGGATTAGGTTCCTTTTTCTAGCCAGTGCGTGTAGTAAGGTAGCTAAGGATTAGAAAAGCAGAAATAAAATAACTTCCCTCAGCAACATAAATGCATGTCGGCAGATAGATCGCAAGATTTACCCTAGATACCGAGGCCAAAAGAGTTGGAGTGCCCTGTAGACGATCCTCACATACAATAAATAGTCGGGTTTATCTATGAGGTCCTGACAATGGGAAATAAAATAGTATTGAGCAGTTTGATGGGGAAATGAGTATTGGAGAAGAGACGATGTAGGTAGTGAGTGCGTGCGGCAAGAGAATATTTTCTGCGGTAGGGAAAGTTAGTAGTGCACCGAAGAGATTGAGCTGAGCTTTCTTTCTATTGTAATTAATCTTTTGACGTTGTTTCAGGTTCAATTTGGTTGAATTTGCGAAGGAATATGAAATTAAAGCCAGGTTCTTATTTCGACATTGACGGCATCTCTCGGAGCTCCGAGAGAAGACTTCGTAAAAAAGGGTAGACAACATCAAAGTGTTCTGCCAGTCATGGAAGAGACTTGTAAGTCCTCGGTATATCAGTATCGCGACTATGCATTCCACAGATACCATTGGGTCCGAAGCGCATGAATTGGTGAGTTTCCGCATATGCAGCCCATGGCTGTTCTCCATAAGCAAAAGCAGTCCAGATGCGATGAACTTCGAGAGACACATCTTGCGTTGGCTGGGGACATTCATCCAGACTGTTGATATGGAGAAGAAGCGCGCAAAGACCGTGGTATGAATAGCTGTAGGTTGATCCTGCAAATGGAGAGGGTTCTTCAAAATGATACAGGAACATATCTATGTTGGGGTTTAATTGAGGACCGTGATCAGCGATCTCCATATTTGGCAAATGGAATATCACAGTTCCCAGAAGTAGTAACACTTTCTTTCTGAAGATATCCTCATCTTCAGGCTGTGTCTTAAAGCCAAAGTAAGTGTAAATCCTGGACATTCGGTTGGGAAAAACATGCATGCACTCGCTCATGAAAGTATGCTTGGGATAGCTTTTGGACCAGAGGTCTGTAAATCATAGACTTCGCATTGGTATCACCAAGAATGATAGCTTTGCACCGCGCAGATGGCATTGGATCTGCAAAACCCCAATTTGTTGGTAGTATCATCCCATCGGCGACGGGCCCAGCAATATTGGTGGAATATGCCTCTAGCAGCTCGAGCGCTTCCAGGTTCCGCAGCCTTTCCAGTCGCTCTGCTGGGGCTGCGTGAGCCAATCCATATCGATCGCAGATTTTTTCCCAGCTGTTTTCTAAAGTATAGGGCCCGAGGGATGGAGCGGCACCAGACGTCATAATCGCGCGATCAAAAAGTGGAACGCCACTCAGCAGGTGATGATGGATACTGGCACTGCCGGCACTGACACCATAGGTGGTAATCTTCGAAGGGTCGCCACCGAAATCCTGAATATGGGAATTAATCCATAGTAAGGTGTTCTATTGATCCACCAAGCCATAGTTTCCAATACGGGTGTCGCCCGTCTCTGCGATGTCTTTCGAAGCTGCAAAGCCAAGTGCGCCAAGTCGGTAGTTGATCGGAACCAGAACAACCGGCTGACCAAGGGTTTTGGCCTGTTTGGAAAATGATTGTGGCCGGTACCGAGCAATTGAATTGGAGCCGAAAGCAAAAGCACCACTATCGCAGATTAACAAAGCACAGGTGATTTGTTTTGGGCAGTGATCGATAGGACAGGAGGAGCAGCTTACCCGTGAATCCACACCATGACCGGCAAGAGGGGACCTTGTGGCTTATCCTGAGTGAGGACGGCCTCTATAGGAGTGGTGATATTGAGATTGAGACAACGGAACTCATCATCCCCGGCAGAAGGATCAGCAACACCACCACTAACCAGGACAGCTCTAGTCCTCTGAGGACAGCGAGGGCCAAATTGGGTAGCGTCCATGATATTACCATCCAAGGTGTGTTTAACAACACTGTGGGTCCAGCGAGCGCTCACTGAGGCATATGTTACTCCGCGATAAAGAGCAAGTCCTGCGTTCTGGTCGAGTTCTCCGGTGATTTTGGCGTGCAAAGACGGGGCATTACTTGTGATGATTTCCATGACGTTCAGCAGATTATCACAACCATGGCCTAGGGTAAGGGGAAATGGTAATCTACCTCATCTATATGCGACTCCGCGGGCTGGCTGATTGGTAATCTTATCCCCAACTTTTGTAAGTTCCGGACATCAATGTCCGGGTAGGCTCCTGGATCTAGAAAAAAGTTAACGCTAATGTTCCCAGTAGGCGAGAACCTTGTAAGGACTACGTGTTATTTTGAGCTTTACTAATGAATAATATGGATCTATCAAGACCAGCAGAAGGATGTAACAAGCGTGTTTACTCACAAACCAATCACTCTGTGATATTCGGTGTCTCTCCAAATTTGGCCTTCTGGCCTCGGGTTAGTTGCAACCGTTTTTCAAATATGTCAATAATTATAAATAAAACCTGCTAATCCGGGGCTAAACACACAGGCTAATGCGTCAGAGCCCACCGGGAGGGTTTAAAAGCATAATGATGCTCCGCCTGTTGTCGGACCAAGCAAAATGATGAGACATGGCATCCGTCACAGAAAGATGATAGCGGAGGGATGCAAATGAGCAAACCGCTTATGGAATTGATGCCGAATACGGTTGGCCATAGCGGACACAAATGCCGAGGCTCCAGGTATGGTTCCTTGATAAACGGCACCATCGTCTTGACCAGAAGTCAGTGAACGTATTCCCGGGCTGGTACCCACCGAGTCAGAAGCTTCGACAGGACGTCTTGGAAAGCAAAGATGATGTTCCGCTTGTGCTGGACATTTCGATATGCGTATTTACCATTTGAGCAAGCAAATCTTGAGCTTTTTCTATTAATGAGTTGATAGCATTGGAACACCATCGACCAATACAGTTCCTTCATTAGTTTGGATCCCAATGAGTCTGTCATATTTTCATGACAAATTTGTATCATCTTTCTGCCACCAAAAATGCATGAATGTAGAGTATGAACGCAAAAAAAAACCCAAACCCTTGATTATCTTTATGAGTAAGTTTAAATTGGAAAAAACTAGTAATAAAAACTGAAAATGGTCCAAATTTGATTGTTAAAGGGTGGTCCAAGGCACCTTCCAGTTCAGTGAAAGTAAAGAAACCACAAACTCCCACCTTCCCTTCCCTCTTCCCTTCTCCCCTCTTTACTCTTCACCGTCGTCCCCCAGCCCATTTGATTTCGTTGATGAGTACCGACTCTTATATTCTGATTGGAATTCGTTTCCCCATCGAGTGCCCCTTCACTCACTCCGCCAAGTTCCACCCTCAATAACCTTTTCGTTTCCTCCCGATTCATCACTTGCCCCCGAACATGAAGACCGAGCAGAACAAAAATAAGCGAAGGAAGCATGCTACTGGCAGATCCTATTATGTTAGAGAAGATTGACAAACTGTTTGCCTGCAATGTGGGGGAGCATGTGGACCCCTCACAACTGGTAGTTGTGGGGGATCAATCAAGTGGAAAAAGTTCGGTTTTGGAGGGCCTACCCAAGCTCAAATTCCCTCGCAGCAGTGGCCTCTGTATTCGGTTCGCGACCCAAATTATCTTTCGAAGAAACCCCAACTTGAAAGCTCGCAAGGTGTCTGGATCGATTATCTCAAAAGGCCACGAGCATGGAGTGGAAATTTCACCTTGGGCGATGTCCGATATCGATGCCTTGAGCGAGAAGGAGTTTGAAAAAATGATGTTCCAAGTGAGTTTCCGTGTCCACACACTCAGTGCTTTACTAATCTCGCCATAGGTCCATGTGGTGATGGGGCTCTCTAGTTCCACCGGAGATAACCTTCCAAGCTTTTCTGCTGACGTTCTACGGTTGGAAATTAACGGACCTCACGAGGAACATCTAAGTGTCATTGACGTCCCTGGCATTTTCAAGACCACCACCCCGGGGCTGACTTCCAAGCCAGACATCGCTCTGGTACGGAATATGGTACTTGGATACATGAAAAATACTCGGTCGATCATGCTTGCCGTCGTCCCAGCAAACGTGGATGTTGCAACACAGGAGATTATTGAGATGGCCAGAGAGCTGGACCCGGACGGAATCCGGACACTACGAATCCTCACCAAGCCAGACCTTGTCGATGAAGGCACCGAAGACAAGATAATTGAATTGGTCCAAGGAAAGCAAGAATCCGAAGAGCTGGGCTGGGTTGTGGTGAGAAATCTTGGACAAAAGGACTTTCAGGACACATCTAAGGATCGTGACATCGAGGAAGAGGGGTTTTTCCAGTCCACTCCCTGGAACCGCCTTTCAAAAGAGAACTGTGATGTTCAAGCTCTTACCGCGCGATTGCAAGCACTTTTGATTTCGACTGTGCAGCGGGATTTCCCGTCTGTGAGTTCGCGAGTACCTTGATACTTGATAAAAGTGACTTCTGACATGGTAAAAGGTGCGGCTTGAAGTTTCCAGACGTCTTAAGAAATGCGAAAAGGCTCTTGAAAGCCTGGGAGAGGAACGTGAATCCTCCGAAAAGCAACGCAAATATTTGCTGACAAGTGTTTCGAAATTCCAGCGAATCACCGAAAACGCCCTGACCACAAACTACGGAACGCAGGATGTTTTTGAAGAACAGCCCCTGCTACGACTGGCAACATTGGTAGCGAATCGCAACGCAGACCTGTCGGACGATTTCGCAACCAGTGGTCATGTTTACAATTTTAATTCACACGCCCATGACGACGATTTGGAAAACAAAAATCCAACAGTGACAACAGCTTCGGGGACCGCAACAACAGTGACTTCGAAGACCAGTTCTCAGATTCCTACCGCCTTAATGGCCGACGACCGGGGCCGTGACATCCCAAGCAGAAGGGTGAACACTTGCACTGAGATTGGACATATTTTACACCAAGGTGCCCCAATTCAAAACCCAAAGGCACAAGGGATCCTGTCCTGGAACGAGCGACTCTACCAGGAGTCTCGCGGATTCGAAATCGGGACATTCAACGCATCAATCCTATCTAGCGTGCTGAGGAAACAATCTGCCAAGTGGCCACTAATCGCCGAGGGCTATATCTGTGACATTGTTTCCATTGTTCACTCATTCACAAGCAAGGCATTGGAGATTTCTTGTGGAGATCCCAAAGTCGCTCAGAACATTATGTCATCTCTGATGGATGATCTTTTCCAGAGATACCGAAAGGCTATCTCGATGACAGAGTTTCTCCTGGTAATTGAGCGGGAAAGAACACCAATGACGATGAATCATTACTTGAACAGCAACCTGCGCAAATGGTGAGAGTCAAATGCATATATTACTTTGTTAGTGGCTGACACCAGAATCAGTCGCCAGGAACGCCTGACATCGCTAATCAAAGGTTTCCCACTCAACCAGGCGTTTGGATTCGGGACCACCCAATTCCATTTGTGGATCCAGCTCATCTCGACCATATGAGTAACAATAAAGCGACCATTCAGGATATCCACGACATTCTGAAGTCTTACTACAAAGTCGCGCGAAAGAGATTCATCGATAACTTGTGCATGCAAGCGACAGACTACCACCTAGTCACTGGACCGGCAGCGCCAATGAAGCTGTTCTCGCCCTCTTGGGTTTACAACCTCTCGCCAGAACAACTCGAACAAATCGCCGGGCAGAAAGTTTCAATCCGCGCAAAGCGTTGCCGGTTGCAGAAGCAAATCAAGGGTCTTGAGATTGGCAGGAAGATTTTGCTACACTGATACGGACTGAATCGACTGAATTCCAGCTAAGTAGTGATAGTTTTTTAAGGCTGAGAAAAAGCATCGGAGAATTACCCGGGTCAGGGAGGCAAGAAGGAGACAAGGAAATTATGATATAACCATATTTGTTAGAAGTAACAATCTTTACAATAAATTATCCTTCCACATCCAATGTTCAAGAGATTAACAAAATTTCGCATTTGAGCCTCGGAAATGGCGATTCTTACGCTAGTTCCAAAAATCATAAGCGAGCCGCATTGACGGGTGCTTCGGACCCTGTGGACCCTTTCCATCTCGACTGAGACATGACTACTTCGAAAAGGGATTAGCGTGGAAATGT